>NC_083290.1:23848028-24453028 GCF_963506605.1 Zootoca vivipara
GGCAGTCTGGGGTGATTGAACCTTGATCACTCCCTGTCTACATCAACTGAGAATTCAGGGATTCTCTATATGAGGTAGTGCATAAAATAAATCTTGTGGCAACAACTCTTGATACTGAGAATTCCTATGTCGATTTAGGCACTAGGTATGGTACCTAAAGCTGAGGCATGATGGAAATGAAAACTTTTTTGTTATTAACCAACACTCAGTGAGGGATAAACCTTGGCTGTTTCACTAGTAAAGGCACAGGACTTCTTTCCTGTCACAAAACTCAGGTTTAAACAATAACTACGCTTAGAATTCTCCACAACAGAACTGTTTCATGTAAAACTATTTCTTCCTCAAACGGCTGTATGTTTTTACTCTGCCTGTAGAACACCTCTAGCCCCATTCTAAGTCATTTTCCTTCCCATAAAGAAATTAAACAGGTTTATCCTTCCTGACAAACCCCTGACCACTGCTAGCTACTTCTCTAGCCAAGCCATATCAGTCAGTTAAACTGTTATATTCTACATTTACCATCTTTAGTCTCTCCTGATTGGCTGTTTCTTCTCCCTGCCATGATTGGCCAAGGGTCCCCAGGCCAGGATGATATCCCAACATTGTCCATCACTGTCTCCACCTTTGGAGGAACGGCAGGTGACTGTCAGGGAGGGAGCCTTTTTCAATGGCAGTGCCTTGTTTATAGGATGTCCTCTCCAGGGAGACTAATATGGCACCCTTATTATTAAGCTTTAGGTGCCAAGTCATGGGTATAACCATAATTTATGTTAGGGGGGAAAGATTTCTGTTGGGGGGGGGCAGAACTGAGCTATCTGTGATGCAATTGGCCAGTTACTTAAGTATTTTTATTTACTTACTTGATTTAAGGGGGTAGCTAACCCCCTGACCCCTTGGATATGCCCATGTGCCAGGTCAATAAATTGGTTTGCCCATGCATTTTAGTAACTGGCTTCCATTGCACAGAAAGTGACCGGCTGACTTTTTTTACTGAATATTTATGATCTTCTCTTTAAAATCAAATATTGGCTTTATGCTGCCTGAGTCTTTTGTTTACTGCTCTTTTCCTGCTGTTTCTGTGCTCTTGTTATCCTCCCCTGCCCCCCCTCTTCTTATTTAAAATGCTGCTTTGTTACATACTTCGGGAATTTATACAAACTGAGTCGCAGGCGATAAACACTCTCAATAAATTGTATAGGAAACTGTTGTGTACAAAGTTCGATCTGGGGTGTGCTTGATCTGCACTGGTCAGTTCCCACACGCAGGAAATCACTTGATGCTGTAGCCTCCAAGCAGCAAAACCGTGTGAGAGAAGAACCAGTTGTAATAGTGAAAAGCCTACATAAACCAATTCACAAAGCTGAACCCACGTATGGGATTTCTCCCTAGGTGGCAGGATGCTTACGAACGATGATTGTCTGCCTCTTTGGGTAACATGATGAAGGACACTGATGGAGCCTCCTATGAACTTAATGGAAAGGCGATGAGTCAGACTCCCAAGGGTACATAATTGTAGAACACTAGACAAAGTCCATCTCCTGTTGTTCACCACAAGTTCATCTTTGTTGATGGGAACCTGGCAACTTGAAAGTGTTTGGGCAAATTGTTTGGAGGCACAAGAGACGCAAGAGGCACAAGGATAAATGTCCACTTTTGCTACCCAGTAAAATTTTAACTCTCTTTACAGAAGGCTAAAGCAATTGCGGCATATTGCTGTCCACTTGAGCAAAGATCAGAACTCACAGATTCAGCAGGGAGAAGGATCATGAATGTTAGGTGGATGTGACAACCTCATTTTTTCCAGAATTTCAGAAACAAAGGAAGCTGCTGTATACCAGGGTCAGACTATGGTCCACTGAGCCTCATGTTATCTAATCTGACTGAGGCTCTCCGGGGTCTCAGAGGGAGAAAGGTCTTTCTTCTAACATGCTACCTGTACCTTAAGAGCATAAAGGGGGCCTGCTAGTCCTGTTCCCACAGTGGCTGCCCAGATCTCTTGTGGGAAACTAGCAAGACGGACCCAAGCACAAGATCCCTCTCCCCTCCTGTGGTTCCTAACAGCTGGTATTCAGAAGCACGACTGCCTCTGACCATGGAAGCAGAGCAGAGCCATCATGGCTGTCTTGAATATTCCAACATTCAGATTCATTAGACGTCTACAAGTCCTAGCATTATGAGAGCAAGAGAAAAAAAAAACCTTTCTTCATCTGCTCTTTCCAGGTCATGTATAATTTTATAAACTTCTATCATGTCGCCTCTTCCTCTAAAAAGTCCCAAAGGCTGCAACCTTTTCCACCACCCCCTTAATCATTTTGGTTTCTCTTTTCTGAAACTTTTCCAACTCTTCAATATCCTTTCCAAGGTGAAGCGACCAGAACTGTACACAATATTCCGGATGCAGCTACAACCACAGCTTTGTATAACAGCATGATGATATTGACAGTTTATGATACTGGCGTTTCAGGGGACTGAAGCTTGAACCTTCTGCATGCCAAGCACTGTCCATCCCCAATATTCCACCTCTCCTATCACTCCTAGAGCTGGCAAGCTTCTGAGGACAAGCCAGCTGGCCAACATTTTAACAACGTAAATTGATTAGCAAATGTGCTTTTATCTGTTATGAAACTTCTAAACACATTTTGCTGAATATGGGGCCACTTTGAGAGCTCCTTGCATTTTTTTTAAAAAAAGCTGGATTAAAATGTAGAAGTAAATAAAGGCAGAATACCACTAGGAAATCTCTTTAGTTAAAAAGCCTGGAAACTGTATGGAAATACTGTTCCCTAGGAGAGGATTTCTGCACACTTCTAGGGACAACAGAGATGTGAAGCTGGGGCGAGGGGGGTGGTGGTTCAGCATGAAACAAAAAGGCCTGTGTGAGAAGCATTAACAGCAGTTCCCCGACACACACAAACACACAAGCAATGCTACAAAGCTTTTGTTCGTATCCTTTAGGGTCTACCCCCCCCCCCCCCCGGGTCCCTGCCGTCCGCCCTTTGCTAAAGCATCTGGAATTCTTTGTCATTATTGCAACTGCACTTTAGTCACTTAAAAGATGATTTCACATCACACAAATGAAGAGGAAGTGTGCTCACCAGCCTGCTCGGGCCATCTGTGCCTGGCTGTGCACATTACCAAGCTTCCAAAAGGGCAAATTTAACGATGCCAAAGGCAAAGGGAAGTGGATCTTAAAGAGAAGCGACCCAGTGATTGCTCTGCCTTATGCATTAAGAGACTGCGAACTTCAACCCAAGCAAGAGAATAGGGATTGTGATCACAGACAAAAGGCTGTTTTTAAAAATCAGAAAGGCTTGTACTACAGGGAGGGTTTATAACTCAAGAGCACAGACTTTGGACAGAGAACTCTTGAATAGCTCAGTTGGTTAGAGCATGGTGCCGATTTAACACCAAGGTTGCAGGTTCAATCCCCACATGGGACAGCTGCATATTCCTGCATTGCAGAGGGCTGGACTAGAATCGTCCCTTGCAACTCTATAGGTCTATGAATCTACAAAGAGGCCAGGTGAAGCCCCTACCACCACCATTTAAAGAAGTAGCGAGTAAAAATCCCCTAATTCTGTTGGCTCCATTCATATGCTATGAAAATAATAGAATAAATTGCAGTCAACTGGAAAAGGGCTAAAACCACAGGGTGGGGTGCAGCACTTGCACCGCTGGTTGGCGATTATCTTCCTCATAGTCACTATGACGCTCTGGCTTTGTACACATTAGTGGCTCGAAACACAGTGAGGCCATTTCCACCCCACCCCGCTGCATTTCAAGTCCCATTCTTACAATGCTGTACAGACCAGGAATGTGACAAGGATGCCTTTACCTGATTTGTTTCCCTGCACCGAATTCCAGTTTACTGAATTGCCATCTGCACATGTGCAATGGCTGCTTGAAATGCACACATATGTCAGCCTAACTGGAGCTTCCAGTTTCAAAACTCTAACCATTACACCACCCTATCGTCTAAAGGAGGAGACTTAAAGGAGGCCATCTTAACAACTAAACCAGGCTTCCTCAACCTCGGCCCTCCAGATGTTTTGAGACTACAATTCCCATCATCCCTGACCACTGGTCCTGCTAGCTAGGGATCATGGGAGTTGTAGGCCAAGAATATCTGGAGGGCCGAGGTTGAGGAAGCCTGAACTAAACAGTCACAATCTGGGTACGTATGAGACCAACACTCCAGGACAATACAAGCAAAGCCACACAAGGAGCAGTTCAGTTGCCCTCAGATGTGGCTGATGCCACTTGAGACTGCTTGGGCAGAAGGCAGGGAGCCAAACAGTAGGGGGAGATAGAGAGCCAATTAATGCTAGCTTGGTCCCCATCCTTCCCCCACTGAGTTTGACAAGAGCAACACTGAAACTAAGAAGGAGGGAGAAGTTGGCAGGCAGTGCCACCCCCTTGTCTGATAGGAAGGGGGTGGGCAGGGAGATAGGAGCTGGCTGAGGGCAGACTAAGGTTGGTTTGGCTAGGGGTCCATTTATCCTAGTGGTACCAGTCTGCACTGGTTTCCCTTTCATACATTTAGGGATTTCTAGTGGCAGGCAAGAACATGCACCTCTGCTTTCAGAAGGCATCCTGAAATTGCTGTCCTCTTTTCTGTCTCTTCATCCACCCCTTATGAAATTTCCAATGGGCTTCAAAAGTCCAAGTCACTTTAAAGTTTCCCATGATCCTGCCCCAGCTGTCGCAGTGGGAGATTGGATGGCAGCCCCTCCTCAGTGTCAATCACACAGGTAATTCATCTCAAATGTAAACTTAATGGATTATCTAGGACCATTTCTGCTTGAGCGCTTGTCTCTTGCACACACACCAAAACAAGAGCACAATAACTGATGATCAGCAGCATAAAATGATTCCAATATTTCTTCCCCTGACAGCTCCGGGATGAGGATCTTGGCACTCTCATCAGAAGAACAATACTCTATTTTGAAGCATCAGCTAGAAGAGAGGTTAGGAAGAATGTAATTAACTGGCCAATAACCAACCCACTTGACCATCCATTGCAACTCCTGTCCCATTGTTTTTCCAAGGGTAGAATAAGGTTTGGAACAGGTCAGCAATGAAGAAGAGCACTATCACAAACACAAATCCAGGGAGCTTTAACCATGAAAGTACCAAAAAAGTACTTGGCATGAAACAAAGCCAGTAGCACACAGTAGGGCTGTGCAATAAATCACTATTGAATACTGGTATTGAAAAGACTTTGTGATAAGTGTTTCAACAAGGCAATATACCACTGAACAAAAGGTGGACACTTAACAGCTTCCCAGAGGACAGCTCAGCTGAACCCAGACTTTGCAGATAATTTGCAGGCACAGTGTCTTAAGCTTTGCTTGCTCTCTCCCTCCTCCCTCCTAACCAATAAGAAATGAGGAGGAGGGCTGGAGAGGGGGCTTCTGTTGGGGGGGGTAAGAAGATTTAGCTGGCTGCCTTATGCTGAAATGGGAGGTTGGGTACTATGTGAGATTGATGGGGGTGGTATTTTAGGTAAGCAGTGCAAGCAAATGCATGTCTACTCACAAGCAAGCCTTACTGAATTCAACGAGGCTCTGTATAATGGCGGAGGGCCTTAAAATATAAGGTAGCAGTAGAATATATACTGCTACCTTATATTTTAAGGCCCTCCGCCGTTATACAGAGCCTCGTCAAGACCCATGTAGATATATGTTGTGATACATCGAGATACCGTGATATTTAGCTGGTGACGATGTTGAAAATCAGATATCGCTCAGCCCTAGTATACAGAAGACATGCGATGAACACAGAAAGTTCCAGATTCAATCATCAGCATTGCAAAGTAGGGCTGGAAAAGACCCCTGTCCCGTTACAGAGCTAGTTAGATCAGCGACATGGTAGAAGCCTATAAGGTACAGGTATATTCCAGTGTTCAAACGAAGGGTGCTTATAGATAAAGACCTTATATTGCAAACAGGACATTCAGATCAAATTTTTCTCTGTGTGTGTTTGGCAAGTTCCTTGCACACATTTGCATCCCCCCAACCCCCGGATCTTCATTGCTATTCTGCCACTTGCCATCTATGCCAATAGGCAGAGCTTGACAGAATGTATCTGGGCTGAGTTTTTTTCTGTTCTTTTCCTCAGTCATTCTTCCACTACCATTTTCCACTCTGGGTATGCACACAAGTATTTCTGTACTTGTGCAAGCACCTTATTATTTTTTTAAAAAGAAAATAAATCCAGGATGTGCCAACTGCCGGTTGGGGGTGGGACCAGTTAATATGGTCCAGAATTGAAATAGAAAAGCGGGCATGGGGTGGTTTTTGTTTCAGATTAGGCAAGACTCAATTATAACCACCAAAAAGAAGCAGGGCGCTTTAAACCAGTGTGGTGTCGTGGTTAGAGTGTTGGACTAGGACCACGGTTCAAATCTCTGCCATGAAACTCAGTAGGTGACCTTGGGCCAGTTGCAGTTTCTCAGCCTAAGCTACCTTACAGGGTTGTTGTGAGGATAAAATGAGGAAGAGAACCAGAAAGGCCACCTTGAGCTCCTTGGAGGAAAGATGGGATATAAATGTGATAGACAGATTGATAGATCCACCCCAATTTCAGCACTGGTGTGAAACGGAATCATAGAATTGTAGAGCTGAATAAAAGCAATCTTAAACACTCTTAAGGTGTTCAAAAGTTGGATAAATTGAGGAGTCACCATAGATACTCCTTGGCTGTGGCAGCGTTTGGTCTACAGTCATGGCCCTATGCAATCATCTGTAAGTTCAGGATTTGACTTTTGAAGGAGCAGAAAATATGGGGCTTCCTGGTTCATGCTGTAAAACTGAGAACATTGCACTAAATGATTGGTGAACAAGGGCTGAGACAAAGTCACCATAACTCTGGGTAGCTGTGTCAATAAACCTACAAATGACTCACTACCTTGCCTTCCCCCATGACACTGTCAGAGGTATTTTGGTCCCAGGCTGCTTACACTACAAATTTTAAAACGGGCATACCAGATTAGCAAGGTGTCATCTTTGTTTTGGACAGCCCTCTGTGCTGCAGAGGGACAGTATAATGAAGATAAAATGCGGACTGGGAATTTACTAGCCTGTGCGAATCACATCCAGGCTCCCTCGGTCATCATTTTATGATGAGTATTTGTGGTTTAATTTCCTTTCCTTTACACTGCTAATAAAAAAGGAAGGTTTCAATAACAGTTCTATGAAAATGTTTGCGTGCGGAAGAAGGGTGGGGCTGAAAAAGCCACAGTAAAGGCAGCTCGTGGTGAGTACGAGGCAGGGCAAAAGATAGGGCACTGGAGGGAGGACAAAGGATAAATATCTACAACATAGGTCAAGGCCACAGCGATAAAGCAGTTGTCGAAAAAAACAATAAAAGCCTCACTTCCAACCTCAAAAGCACAGAGCCCAATTATAAAACATTTAGCAATGAAGGGACATGCATGCATTTTGGTATCCTGCTCCTTGACAGGTACAGAGAATATCAACCATCTCTAATACAGATGAACGTGAGGCTGATTCTCACACAGGTAGTTAACTAGCTAGTCACCTTCACACATGTATCGTGATTTCTCTGGGGTGAGCGCAGACTTTGGGCTTGTGGGATGTACTTATTCCCCCGCTCCCCCAAACTCCAGGTCCATCATCCAGAGCCAGATGCAAAACTGGATCATTTAGAGCCAGTTATCATCTACTGCAGGCATCCCCAAACAAAGCCCTCCAGATGTTTTGGGACTACAACTCCCATCATCCCTGGCTAACAAGACCAGTGGTCAGGGATGATGGGAATTGTAGTCCCAAAACATGGGGGGGAGGGTGTGCCTGATCTATTGCATCATAAGATGAGGTAGCCTGCATATACCAAATCTACCTCTGAGTGAGTACAGATCAAGGATTCGAATGGAAATTTAAAACTGGCCGGCCGAGTTCCACAAAGACTTGGGAGAAGGCAACCAATTACTTCTTGCATTTTGCAGGTGAGGTATACTGAGGCCGAGAGATAAGCAATTAGCACCAGAGCTGCTCATCTGCCAATACCGATCTACTCGTTGAGAAACCCTGGGCCATGCTGAATGCAGCTTAGAAGCTAATACTGCAGTGCTTCCATCAAACACGGATGCTCAGAATTCAGAGATTAAAGCCAAAAGGGACCATCAAGATCATGAAATGGATCACCGTTGACACTTCATATGCACATTAAAAAGCAGGATGTGAGGCGGAAAATATGGGGCACGAGCAAGATGCAGGAACGCGTTTCTCCAAATGAGTCCCCTGGATTCTCTGTTAGCCCATTACTAAGTGAGCCTGAATAACACCTTTGTTATAGGGCTATTAATCCCAGGGAGAAAAAAGGAAGTTACAGTAAATGACAGATTTGTAAGCGGCTCTGCTCAAAGAGTCAACACCAGGGGGACTGCGGTGCTTTGGTCTCTCACATCAGAAGGGTAATGAAGAAGCATCCACTCTCATAATGATGGAGAATTATGTCTCCTACTTGGTCTCCATAAGCCCATTTGGGTTGCTAAGATGTTCTACATATTTCTTTGCCTGTTAGCATCACAAAAAAGCACCACACCATGCAACCCTACACTACAAATACGTAAGGGAAGGGAAGGTTTCAACCTTTGCATTTCCAGACTATGCCATCTTTGTGGATCAGCTACAGAAGAGTTCCAATTGCACTTAATCCCCTGCCCTTGGTTTTGCTTGATCATACCTTAGCAATGGGGGAGAAATCTCTTTCCATTGTCATTTAAAGGCAAACCCACTGGATCCACACTTTCTCAAACAATAGCAAACTGAAGCACAGCAGACTATCTGGGCAGGAGAACCAGTAGCTGGTGGAGAGGAGAGCTCTATGAGACATGTCTACAGCATCCAATAGCTGCCTAGATAAAGGTAAAGGGACCCCTGACCATTAGGTCCAGTCGTGACCGACTCTGGGGTTGCGGTGCTCATCTCATGTTATTGGCCAAGGGAGCCGGCGTACAGCTTCCAGGTCATGTGGCCAGCATGACTAAGCCGCTTCTGGCGAACCAGAGCAGCGCACAGAAACGCTGTTTACCTTCCCGCTGTAGCGGTACCTATTTATCTACTTGCACTTTGACGTGCTTTCGAACGTCCCAGGAGCTGGGACCGAGCAACGGGAGCTCACCCCGTCGAGGGGATTCGAACCACCGACCTTCTGATCAGCAAGCCCTAGGCTCTGTGGTTTAACCCACAGCGCCACAGCTGCCTAGAATCCTCCAAACCAGCATTCAGGACAATTTTTCTGAACATCAAGACAACATCAGAAAAAAGCAAGTACCTTATTTTTCTACGTATAAGACCAGGTTTCCCCCCCTTAAAATATTATGCAAAAAACTTGGGGTCGTCTTATACATGGATGGTGGAGAGGTAAGATGGCTGATTGGTGGCTGCCGCAAGCAGGATATTGTCTGTGGTGTTTTTGCGGGTGATTGGTGGGTGCTGCAAGGCCCGCTGGCTATTGGCAACCCCCCCCCAAAAAAGTTCAACAAGTCTAGGCAATCTCCCCCCAAAAGAGGGGATGTCTTATACATGGGGACATCTTATACACGGAAAAGTATGGTATTACGTCTGCATAAATGTCAGAGCAGATTTGGGTGGGTCCGCCACTCACCACTAATTGAATCCTGAATGCTGTGGGATTTCTAGAGGTGACTGACTCCTAGCACTTAGGAAATGCAGGTTGTACCAAGCTAGGAATCTTCAAGTAGTAGCTCTAGCAATAAAAGCTCAGGATTCTAATCCCGTGCTAATCCTACTCAGAGTAGATCCATTGACGTCAATAGACATGAATAACTTAGGGCTCATCCACCCATCTGCTTGTCCCATGCTTCCTAAGCATGAGTCCTAGCAGTTTTGCTTTCCCCAGGCAAAACCTGCTCTTTAGCACTGAATAGGAACCAATGGCAATCCACGAAAAACCCAATTGCCATTTGTTCCGATTCAATGCTAAACCTCTGGTTTTCCCAGAGAGAAAATGGCAGGGCAAACAGAGATGAGTGGATAAGTCCTCAGGTTCATTAATTTTAATGGACCTACTTCGAACAGAATTTAGTTGGATGGAACCCCCACTGCCTTTTTAAAAAACAAAAACAAAACACCCTGCTAACTAACTGTAAATATCTGGAAAGTTAATTTAAACCACCCTTATGTTTAACAACTCGCCACAGGTTAGCAGGAACCCTGTGTAAACAAGCACAAGAAATTCCACACCAGTGACTGACTGCATTGATGAAGCCAGGATGATTTCTGTGCTGGCTGCAGAAGAAGGAAGGGCTCTTTCTCCATGACTAGCCACAAAAACACAGGATGGAGAACAGGACTAGTTGCTTGCACTTCTTTGCTTCCCCTCCTCTCTAGCCAATATGGAAATACAAGCTAGCACCACCAACAACAAAAAATCTGGCTAGTAATTTTGCTTGCTTGCTTGCTTATTGATTGATTGATTGATTGATTGTAAATACTGTGTTTTTTGCTGGTTCTACAAAGGCCTCTGGGGTGCTTTATTAACCATGCAATCCTACACACATCTACTCAGAAGTAAGCTCCAATAACTTTAGGGTGGCCAGTTATGAATTGCCAAAAAGAAGACAAAAGAAGATGCAGGTGCGCATTTGTATGTCTAGATGCAAATTTAGAAATAATTACTATAAATTAAACAGAAACACAATACATCTCTCCATCATGTGGAAGACTGTGGCCCAGTGACCTGTATGCCTGTCTGCTCTGTCTGCAGCCCAGGTGCTAACTGGTGACGGGCAGATTCAAGGCCCTCCTGTTCTCCCTTCTTAGGATTCTTTATTTTTAAAAACAGACTTGGATTAGGCAGCCCTTCAAATGTGTGGCTCCTACAAATAGAGGGCTTCCCCCTGTAAAGTCTTCTTACATTCCCACAGATGACTCTCACAGTGACCAATCAGAGATACCTGTGGAAAACCCACAGGAAGGACCCAACCACAAGTGCCCTCTCCCCTCCTGTGGTTTCCAGCAAGTGGTATTCAGAAGCATTTTTGCCTCCAACCATGGAGGCACAGCATAACCATCCTTGTGAATTTGTCTAATCATCTATTAAAGCCATCCAGGTTGGTGGCCATCACTGCCTCCTGTGGGAACAAACTCCATAGTTTAACAATGTGCTACATAAAGAAATGCTTTCCTTTCTCTGTTATGAATCTCCCAACATTCAGCTACATTGGATATCCCCAGGTTTCAGTGTTATGAGCAAGGGAGAAAAACCTTTCCCTAGCCACATCCATCTTGCTACACATAATCCCATACTCCTCTACAGAGGCGCCAGAGGATTTTGGGGGATGGCAATGTGACGTCACACAATGTCCTGATGTCATGTGAGCGATGTCGCAAGGAGCCAGGGGGAGGAGCCAAATGCTGCATGAAAATTGAGGGGGGCCTGCCTCCTCAAAAAAATACATTCAGGGGGCCGAAACTGCCTCGGCCCCCAAGGGCCAGCACCTATGCTCCTCTATGACAGGCATGTCCAACAGGTACCGTAGATTGTGATCTACTGGTAGATCACTGGACGTCTGCGGTAGATCACTGGTAGATCATTGGCTCCCCCCAAAGAAGCTGAACAACTGTGGCTCCCCCCCCCCAAAAAAGCTCAACATTTTACCTCCTCCCTGAGGTTTTGACCCAACCTCCCCCCCCCAAAAAAAATGGGCCTTCCTCCTTCCTAAAAATAGCTCAACAACTTTGACCTGAACCCCCCAAAAGGGGGTAGATTCCTGCCAGTTTTAAACTCTGTGAGTAGATCACAGTCTCTTGGGAGTTGGCAACCCCTGCATCATGTCACCACTTAACACGCCTTTTCTTTAACCTAAACTACGGTGTCAGTAAAAGGGATACAGAACGATCCTAAGCCGAGTTCAATGGCTCTTACTTTCAGATGAGAAACTGTATAGGAAAGGAATCCCGGGGGTAAACAGGCAAAGAAGGTGCAATTGTCTCAGTTACACACACTTAAGGCTTCCTTGCAGGTTGAGCTGCAGCAAGCATTACTGAAATGTATAACCCCTTTGCCCCCATATCGTTTCCAAAAGAAAGCTGGCACTGAGAGAGCCAACTGCACCAGCGGTTTCTCGGCAGCTGAATCACTCCAGGCTGAGCCAGCTTGAGCAGCCACGGGGTCTGCAAGCAACAATGAAACAAAATAAAATAACCAAGCACAGGCTCCAAGCACAAATCAGGTAGGGCATGCCGGATTCCAGAAGCCACTCTAGGGGCTTAATTTGAGGCTATTATCACCACAGACAAAAGGGGAATAGAAAGACTTGGCAGGTCTGCACTGCATGCAAAACCAGGGCCAAAGGGGAGGCGAAGGAGCGAGCTGCCAAAGTGGGATAAATCCGTCACAGTTTTCTAACCGGGAGAGATGCTGCAGGTATTTTATTAATAAAGAGCGCTGCTGTTCATCAACATGCGGACAGTCAATAAAAGCTAAGATCATCGACTGGTGGCCATTAGCTATCGGATGTTTCTCCTGCCCACCCACCTGTAGATTTTTTTGATATTTTTGGGGGTGTTTGATGAAAACAGGCTACATTTACCAATACGAGCTGTGGGGTCAGATCAGTACCAGGTGGAATTTGTTAATGTGAGGTTGGTTGCAAACTGGATAATAAAAAAAAAAAAATTCCCTGAGAGTGTTAACCACTGTTCTGGTGTTGTTTTACTCAAGAGCATACACTACCTAAAAATGTGGCATGTTTAGGAGGACCATCAGATATAGAGATGTATCCTGGGATGGGGTGGTTCTTGACTTTTTTTCTGCCCTCCCCCTTTCCCCAGAAGGAATGTGCTAAGGATACCGGTACATTTTTTTTCACCTATTGCAGAGTGTCGCTAATGTTCAGGTGGGTCTTTTGAGGCTGTGAATGACAGATGAGTTTTAAAGTCACAGCCAGCCAGAGACTCTTCCGACCCCTCTAGCAAATGCCATAATCATGTGTTGTATCATTGAGAGAGCTAATTTGTAATAGCTGATCCACACTTGACTTTTTCAGCCTTGGTACAAAAAGTTCCCAAGCAATATCAATCGGGGACAGCACACACACATACGCTGCGAAGCGGCCAGGTTTTCCAATAATAAAAAAAGTACCGGCGTCCCAAATTTCAATGTTTATTGCAGCAAAATCTGGCACACTTTGATGGGTTATTGAAATGACATGAAGGCCCTGCCAACCACACCATTAGTGTCAATATCAAGACGTAACTTGCAACTGCATTTAACATTTATAGTGTTTGAGTTCCACTGTGAGTAATGTTTAGAATTCCGTTTTAAAAAGTGTAAAAATCTGGTTCCTCTGCTTTTAGCACCAATGGCAGACAGCAACGCTTCCTTTCAGTGCACCAGTGTAATGAATGTATTGCACCTTCCTCCAAGGAGACCATGATGTTGTACAATGCCCCCTCCCACACTTTCTCCTTCACAACTTCCCTCTAAGGAGGTCAGACTGAGAGACAGGCGCTAGCCCAGTGTCAACTTCATAGCAGAGAAATGAACTGAACCCTAGTCAATATCTCACCAGCAAGGTAGTGGTGAGGGAGAGCTACACCTGTTGAAATTATTCCTGCCTTTCAGAAGTTAAAGGCACACAGCCTCTGTGGGAAAAGTCCTGATTCTGACATATGGAGATACGGAGGCCTCCTCACCTCAGTCAGCACTCTGCTTAGTAACAAAAGCAAAATGACAGTATTAAGGCGAACTAGGCAGCTGCCTAGGGCGCCAAAATAGAGGGGGCGCGGGCCAGCCTGCCCGCCGCCCCCCGATGCTGCCTAGGGCTGCCTCCACTGCGCCTGTCAGCTGTTGAGCGGCTTCAGGCCGCTATCCCAAGGCGCGCGTGCCTCCGGAGAGCGGCCTGAAGCCGCTCAACAGCTGACAGGTGCAGTGGAGGCGGCCCCAGGCTCGCGCTCCCCGCGTGAAGCTCCGGAGGCGCGTGGGGAGCGCAAGCTTGGGAACACCTCACCGCGCCTCTCAGCTGTTCAGCAGAGGCGACCCCAGGCTCGTGCTCCCTGCGCGAAGCTCCTGAGGCGCGCAGGGAGCACAAGCCTGGGGCCACCTCGTCGCGCCTCTCAGCTGTTTTTTATTTTATTTTTATTTTTTCTACTTTTTATTTTTTTCTATTTTCTATTTTTATTTTTTTATTCCACTTTTATTTTTTTCTAAAAAAGGTCAACAACTCTGGGAAAGGGGGGGGGCAGAAGGTGATCTCGCCTAGGGCGCAAAAAACCCTAGCACCGACCGGCCTTGACACAGCATAGGAATTTCAAGTGGCCAGTAGCAAATTAATATTAGAAGGGGACTCTTTATAATATTTTTGCTTGGCTGGGGGAATTTCTTTTCTTTCCTCCCTTAGCTCACACAGTTAAACGCATTTGCCAAAAGGGCCTCCTCTGAACATAATTTTCGTCACGGAACAAAATGGCTGCCACCTACACCTTGGTCCAAGCCCCTGCTGGGCTGCAAGTACAGAACATGCCACCAAGTCTGCGGGGAAAACCATGAGGGGTTTCTTGATTCATAAGAGAGTTTTCTCTGTGTGCCTTATCTGTGAGGGGGATACAGAACAGGGTGTGCTTCTTTTTTCCATCTAGCTTTTTGTGGGAGTTTTGCCTCATAAAACCCACATGGACAGCTCTCGCTTTGAAAGGAGACTGGCTCATCTTTCCAGGAGCGTTGGCAATTATTTTATTTTTATTTTGAAGCCGGGGGGGGGGGGACATAATGTCCGCTTGGCAACTCCACCGATCCAGGCAGAACTTAAGTGGAATCAAGTGGAACAAAGCTCTACATAATGAAGCACATTAGCAAAACTAGGAAGACTACAATGAGAACCTCACTGACATACACACACTTCTTTATTTTTCTCTCTCCAGCTGGAAACTCAGCTGCATTTTTTCTTTTTTTCTCCCTCTAGCGGCTGGAACATACAACAGGTTTATTTACGCTAACTTCGACTTCATCTCATTTCCATGAATGACAAACCGAACTTGCCCTTTGGGGGCTTGTGGATTGAGGCTAAACGTTGCAGGTGGGTCATTCAGATACTATGGAGAATCCTTTTGCAGCCCTGTCTCCCATGGATCTTCTCCTGAGCCACAGCCCTTCCCCAATACAACTCCTCAAGGTGACTTACAACAAATAGATAAAAGCAAAAAACAAAACCACAGTCCACTGTAAGAACAGAGCAGTATAACAGAAGAAGAAATACAACAGCCGATAAAATAGCATACTCTCGCAGAAGTAACCCTTGCAAAATCTGACATTTATTGGTTTTTTAGATCTTAGTGCTGGTTACTTGGCAGAATATGATTTTATGAGTGAAAATACTGGCTGGTTAAAATCACTGTTGAAACCCTCCGGGATCTGCCTGTCTGCCAGCCAGCCAGGACCCAGGGAGGCATACAGAACACAAGGGCCCCGGATTATAGACTGGAATAATAGCTGATAGCTAGCTGGATGCCTCAAGAGCTAGGAGCAAAGACAGACCAAAGCAGAAGCGAAATTTTGCATGGATTTCCAAACTCAAATTTAACAACGTGAATTTCAAACTTTTCCAAATTCTGTAGTACAGAATATTTCCAATTACAGCCATTTTTTTAAAAAGTAAAAAGGTAAAGGTAAAGGACCCCTGGACGGTTAAGTCCAGTCAAAGGTGGCTATGGAGTTGTGGCGCTCATCTCGCTTTCAGGCCAAGGAAGCCGGTGTTTCTCCACAGACAGCTTTCTGGGTCATGTGGCCAACATGACTAAATCACTACTGGCACAACGCAACACCATGATGGATACCAGAGCGCACGGAAACACTGTTTACCTTCCCGCCACAGAAGTATCTGTTTATCTACTTGCAATGGCATGCTTTTGAACTGCTAGGTTGGCAGAAGCTGGGACAGAGCAACAGGAACTCACTCCGTTGTGGGAATTCAAACTTCTAACTTTCCGATTGGCAGGCCCAAGAGGCTCAGTGGTTTAGACCACAGCGCCACTTTCTCCTCACATCTTTTTATACACTATGAATGACAAGAGATGTGGCTAGGAACACTACTTCATAGGATTGTTGTGAGAATAAAATGGGAAGGGGGAGACCCATGTTTTGCTACCTTGAACTCCTTGCATGAAAGACAGTATATAAATGTAAAAAGAGGGAGGGAGGGAGGGAGGGAGGGAGGGAGGAGCTTCCCATCTTCATTTATATTAGTGATGAATATTAAGGCAACAATACCAGTCATAGGAAGCACCCTTAAACTGAGTTAGACCCTTGAGTTCAGCTAGCTAAGTACTGTTTACACTGACTTGTAACCAAAGGAGCCAACTCCAGGGGGTTGTGGGTGCTTGGGCACCCACAATAATATAATTGTGGGGACCGGGCATCCACAAAGTCAATGTCACAGGCTGCCAGAATAGCCTTCCCAACTGGGCTGTAAATCAGAAACAGGTACTGTACATGACTTGAAGGCAAAGAACTTTACTGCTTCACAATCAGAGATACCCGACAGTGGCGCTCTTAGGGTATGTAAGTTGCAGAAGCTGGAAACCCCTCCTTCCCTTTCTCTCTTGTGCATTCTTCCAGGATGATTCTGCTTTCTTTATCTGCTCTTTCCATTTTTCAGCTCTCTTTTCTCGCATTGAGAAAGGGGTTGGGGGGGGGAGGGGCCGGAAGAGGAATGTCCTGCAACATGGAAGGTGTAGCCTCTGCTCTGCCCTCTCCTCACCTCTATCAGGGTCTGTGTTCACACTGTGCTTCTGTCCTTCACCCCCAATTATCCGGCTCCAATACTTCCCTAATGATTCTGTGGATTGCTTCCACCAGTCTGAGTCAGGCTCAAAATCTCACTCCTCCTCAGTGTCACCCCCCTGGTCCTTTCTGGGCAACTGGTATCCACCACTCCTCCTTGTCTATGAGCAAAGCCAGAGAGAGGCAGGCAGCCAGCCTTTGTGGCACTGTCTCCAAGAGAGAAGCAGTTCAGCTCCGCTCTCTGCAGCCAGCCAGTGAGTCACCCTTTTCCGGGGTGGGGGGCAGATGTGGGGGCAAAGTCTCTCTGCCTCTGAATCTGAGCCCCTCCACACAGAAAAGGGTGCCCCACTGGTTGTGGAGAGGAGGAGGAGGAAGAAGAGGAGGAAGAGGAGGTGCTGCCGGCACCTGCAACGCAGCCGTGTGATGTCACTCACCTCACATGTACACGCGTGCATGGAGCACTCAGGGTCGTCTTAAGTGCCCCTGGCGCCGTGGTGCGCCGGATCTCTCCGGCGCCCTCCCACCCCGTTTCCCAGCGTGGTGGGCGGGTGGGCGCAGCGCGCGGCGCGGCGGGCAGGCAGGCACAGCACAATCTCTCCGGCGCCCTCCCGCCCAATTTCCCAGCGCGGTGGGCGGGTGGGCGCAGTGCGCAGCTGCGCAGCGGACCAGCCGGCCAGCAGGCGGGCGCAGCTCGTGGCGCCCTCCTGGCGGGCCGGCGCCGTGGTGCCCTGCGCCATCCAGCCTGCATGTAGGGGCAGCCCTGGTAGCACCCTCCTTCAAAAACGTGATGTGATGTTGCACGTCGTATGTGTGACATCACATGCACTATTTGCAGGCACGTATGTGTGGCGTCGGACACCCATGTTACGGTGGTGGGCACCCACAATCCTGATGGCGAGATGGCGCCCCTGCTTGTAACAGCTCTCCAGAATTTCAGAAAGGGGCATCTCCTAGGCCAGCATCAAAGACACTGGAGCTTGACTCTACTGCATACAGAACCTGCATTCAACCTGTTGGATCAGGTCCATGGACCATCCTGTTTACACAGATGCCTTGTGGGAAACCAGAAAGCAGGATCTGAGAACACACCACACCTGCTCTTTCCAGCAACTGGTATTCAGAAGCATACAGCCTCTGCCCACGGAGGCAACGCATAGTCATCATGGGTAGTAGCCACTGATAGCCATCTCCTCCTCCGTTAATTTGTCTAATCCATTTTCAGAGGAATCCATGTTGGTGGCGGTGAAGAAGAAATCTCTTCCCTTTTTACAATGGGATTTTCACTTGGGAGAATTTGCTTAATATCCCCGCCGTGAGGGCGCCTTTCTCAAAACTAATTCCAGGGCTAAATGGACTGGGAAGCACGTCTGCGGTTTTGGGTCATTTGGCAGGGGACGGGGAAAGGGGTCTGCACCATGAGGCTAGCACCCACCATCATCTCCCAGCCATTCCTTCCAGACTTGCAAATGAACAGACTTTCACCTGTATTGGAAGACTCCATTGCTTGCTTGCTTCTCTCCCTCCCCACTCCCTTGTCAAGGAAGATGATTGCAAAAAGGCTGCCTGAACTCTGTGGGAGGAGTAAGACGGGATGAGAAAACAGTTCAACAAGAGCAGCGTGGGAGAATCTTTGAACCAACCTATGGTACTATTTTAAAAAAAAAATGAGGAAAAGGTTCTGCATTTCAGACTTAAAGGGTTAGGGCCCCAAGGCAAAAGCAAGCCACATCCTCAAAGCCTTTCAATCCATCAGGGAGCACTTGGAGGGTTAGATTGTCAGCCTCCCTCTCCCCTCGATGGATTTTTCTCCCACAGGCATTAAACGGTAGTTTCAAAGACACAAGTAGGCACTGGGCAATTAAATTAAATGATATTTTATTGGCCAGCTGTACAAGCGAAGCCAGAAAATTTGTGAAGAGGCTAGATCCCAGAGTGCATGGCAAATTTGTAACTTCAGAAGTCAAATCTACAGCTAAGCGCATGGTGCTTTCTTTCCCACAAACATGTGCACACATGAGAGGGAGGGGGGCACAGAGAGGCTGGGCTCTTCCACGTCACACGGACACAATATTTCTGACCCCCTTAACGATTAATCAAAGCCTTCATACCACAGTTGTGCCAGAGACAGTGTAACTGTGATTTATCACCGTTGGAAAAAGTACGACTACAAGGGATATTGGATGCAGTTGCTGGTTAGTGAGTGGAGAGGAGGAGGAAGGGAGAAAGCTCTCCCTAAAGGCTCTCTTGAATAAGCAGGAAAGAGAAGGAGGGTTTTGGATCTGTGACAAAGCGCATGCTGTGCATGAAGGTCCCATGTTCAGTTCTTGGCATCACCAGGTAGGACTGGGAAAGGCTTTTTGAAACTATGGTGAGTACTGAACAAGATGGGTCAATGGTCTGACTCTGAATCAGGTAACTTCCTACGTTCTAATTTTGGGAAGGGCAAAAGCTCAGTGGTAGAGCCAGTGCCGTCTTAAGCATATCTGGCGCCGTGGTGCAAAGATCCCTCCAGTGCCCCCCCCCGGCAACTCCAAAACAAGGGAGAGAGCAGTGGAAAATGTCCTCTGCCTCCCCCACCGCCCCGATTCCCGGCATGATGGCAGCGATCAAACAGGAAAACGTGCTGGCGGACATGCTCTCTGGCGTCAGGGCGCCCGAGAAGGCAGCCCGGGAAGGCTGTGCACTGCCCTTCGCCAGGAAGCAGGAGGAGGACAACGACTGGGAGCAGGACCATCTTTAGCAAATGCAGAGGCTTGGGAAGGAAGCTGCACACGTGCCAGCCATATAGTTGGCAGGGCACAGCTGGCGGGCATGCAGGGAAAGGGGAGGCTGCCGGCAAAGCCGCACAGCTCCCCCACTCGCTAGGGTGCCCCAAGAGGCCGGCGCCCTGGCGCAATGAACCACTAACACCAATGGGAAAGACGGCTCTGGGTAGAGCACATTTTGCATGCAGATGGTCCCAGGTGCAAATCCCTGTCATCTCAAGTTGGGGTAAGAAAGATGCTGCTGTGAAACTCTGGATCTCACTGTGAAATCTCACTGGATTACTTTGAGCAAATCGCTAATTTCCCCATTGCTAAACTCAATCTTACTTTACAGAGCTGGTGTGAGGATTAAAATGTGTAACCCCATACACTGGAAATATCTTTCCATTCGTTGCCTCTCAACTCTCAATTCATGCAAAACAATTTTTTTTTAAGCCTGAGAAATAATCTTTTATTGATTGACTTAAAAGTATTCTTTAAATCAAAGCCTTGTGAGTCAGAAGCCTTCAGTTTCATGGTATAAAGGCGGCAAGGGAAGCAGAGCAAGAGAGGGGGGGGGAATAAACAACCTGATCGCAGCACAGCATATATTGTGTCTCCATTATGCCACTAAGAAGGTGTTAATATACAACGTACAATGTATTAATCACCTCTCTAACTTCTAAACACGGAATGCATCATTAACATTAATGTTATTTTCAATTAGCTTGCTGCATTGCAAAGAGGAGGGGGGGCTAAATTTCTCGTTACTTTACATGCACATGCACACGCACGCACGCACGTACACACACACACACATTTATTTAAAAAGCAGAAAGAAAGAAAGAAAGAAAGAAAGAAAGAAAGAAAGAAAGAAAGAAAGAAAGAAAGAAAGAAAGAACTCCAGAAAGTATACATGAGACTATTGGGATGAGTTCCCTCCACCCTTCTGTTGCCATAACACAGGATAATGTTCAATCAGCCTGGGCAATAAGAAATACAGTCCTCAGAGCAAGGCCATAAAAGTGACAGGAGTTACGAACTGCACTGCTAACTCCCATGTCTAGTTCACCTACCAGGCCATGCGGCAATCTGTAAAGAAAGACAAGCACCTCACTTTCTCCTGGTCCCTTAAACCCAACCAAATCACTCCCTCTAATATCAAGTTCAGGTGGTGTTTGTCAATGTCAAAGCCAGCAGAACAGGGACACAGAGAAACCAAACCGGGGTATTGGCATGCTCAGATTTGAGATAGTACATTAAAAAAAATTTATAAGAGTTGCCCCTCCCCCCAAAAAACCCCAATTAGGAATGATCATGCTCCATAGCCGCAGGAAACTGAATGTTAATTGGAAAAGAAAAATGGAGAATTGGACTGCCTTGGTTGGAAAGAGTGACTGGCTTGAGGCACTTCTGTTCGGAGGGAGGATGTGCTGCAAAATTCTGATGCGCTCCCAACTGGCTGGAGGGCCAGCTGGCCTTGAACCGGCCATCCGGCTTCTGGGCCTATGTTGCCTGGCTGACTGTAGCAACAGATGGCTGAAGTCACTGGCACCAGGTTCAGATTCCTCTATTTGCATCCAGCCACCAGACCGCCGCAAAACCAAAGTTTAACAGGGTGACAGTGACGTAAGGTGACAGCAATAGAAGTTAGTTCAGACCTAAACTATCATAGAATCGGCAAGTTGGAAGGGACCCCGAGAATCATCTGGCAATGCAGGAAAATGCAGCTGTCCCATACGGGGATCGAACCTGCAGGCTTGTCATTATTAGCACTATGCTATGACAGGAACAGACTCATCATGCCAAATTCCCCTGTCAGGTGACAACATGCCCCTTTAAAAGAATATATTAATATGAAATAAAAATAATTCACGCAAGTCTGAATAAAATCAAGGAAAACCTGACGGAAGAAAGCATAAAACAAACCTAAAATTCTGAAGCTCCTGACAAGGCATTGCATTCTCTCTCGGAGGATATTCTCCTTTCATCAGTTACTGCAGACAGAAAATATGCTATTCATAGCTACCGTATATATTCTCTCATTCATATATACAGTATATGAATAAGTGCTATAAAAGGTAAAGGACCCCTGGACAGTTAAGTCCAGTCAAAGCCGACTATGGGGTTGTGATGCTCATCTCGCTTTTCAGGCCGAGTGAGCCGGTGTTTGTCCACTGACAGCTTTCCAGGTCACATGGCCAGCATTACTAAACTGTGATGGAAACCAGAGCACACAGAAACGCCGTGCACCTTCCTGCCACAGTGGAACCTATTTATCTACTCGCACTGGTGTGCTTTCAAACTGCTAGGTTTGGCAACTCAAATTTAACAACGTGAATTTCAAACTTTTCCAAATTCAGCTGTACAGAATATTTCCAATTACAGCCATCTTTTTAAAAAGTAAAAAGGTAAAGGTAAAGGACCCCTGGATGGTTAAGTCCAGTCAAAGGTGGCTATGGAGTTGTGGCGCTCGTCTCGCTTTCAGGCCAAGGAAGCCGGTGTTTCCCCACAGACAGCTTTCTGGGTCATGTGGCCAACATGACTAAACCGCTACTGGCACAATGCAACACCATGATGGAAACCAGAGCGCACGGAAACACTGTTTACCTTCCCGCCACAGAAGTACCTATTTATCTACTTGCGATGGCATGCTTTCAAACTGCTAGGTTGGCAAGAGTTGGGACAGAGCAATGGGAGCTCACCCCGTCGCGGGGATTCAAACCGCTGACCTTCCAAACAGCAAGTCCAAGAGGCCCAGTGGTTTAGACCACAGCGCCACCCGCTCCCCATATATATCCCTAGCTATATATGCTAGAGGTTGTCCCCCTGCTCACTAACCCACCTATGCACCCCACCCCGTACCCTCTTGCAAATCCCTCTTTACCTCTTGACCAACCCTCTCATTTCCTCTCAGCTCCTTACAATTGCAGTAGCGGCTGGTGAGCCATTGGGGGGGGGGGTGTGAGGTTAGGTTGTTCTCCGGGCTTCTTGGATCACTGCTGCTTACCAAGAGAGGGAGCTCACAGAACAAAGACTGTGGCAGACAAGTCCATTCGATGCCCCTGTGGAGCCACACTTCTCCAGCATCACTGAACCTCACCTGTCCCCTCTCAGTAAGCAGCAGCAACCTGCAGCGTTGGGACGTGTCTTTTCCCCTTCGCCACCAACACAACTTCCTTGCTGCTCTTGCAGGCTTCTCCTCTTATTGGCTTTCTTTCTGCCCTTCCCTCCTTGCTGCTGGCTCGGAAGAAGAGAGCCCGCCATTCTAAAATGCAGGCTGCCTTCTCTTAGTGGAAGGGTGGTGGACAAACCCTTCACCCCCTTGCCTTCACCAAAAGGGACTGCAAAGGCAGAGGGAGTGCATGGGCTACGTGCCTGGACTGCACTGGCCTGCCTGCTCAGGACTTTATGGGTTTCCTTCACCATTTAACTCAGCTGTACATGCATGCATACATGGTCCCCAGTGTGATGATGGGAAAGTGCAAAAATAGTATAGGGAGATACAGTATAGCTTTTTTATCCATCCACTATATAAATTGCAGGCTCATGGTCAGGCCTCACTCTCCATATTTCCTTTAAAAATTCCCAAGTATAATCCCCTCAATCTTCTTTTGCAAAGGGCACAATATAATAATTTGTACAAGGTCTTCAACTCGGTTTAAGTCACGAGGACAGGCATGCTCAGAATATGGTACATTTCTGAATTTTCTTTCTAAAACAGCTGAAAGTATCAGATTTAGCCGGGCTTTCGCAAAGGCTGTCTTATCTCTCAGTTTCTGCAAATCCTTAAAATGCCAAGGTAGTGCAAGAGGAATGTATACGGTGGTGCTATTTATTTTTTTATAAATGGATATGGTTGCAGTGTCCATCAGTGAGTTTCTAATTTAAGAGCTATTTTATGCCAAACTCTTTACACACAGTTCAGAAAAGCCTAATTTCACGACCAGGGATGAAACAAAGTCTACCTGAAGCAGATAGCAAGGCTCATATTTATTAGCCAAAAGTTTAATATAATTTCACATGCCACTGTTTGTATTGTTGTTACTTCCAGTTCTGCTCTGCATAAATTAGGAGGGAACTGATGGGAAGAGCACCAACAACAGCCATATGTAAAATAAAAAAATTCCTTCAGTAGCACCTTAAAGACCAACTAAGTTTATATTTTGGTATGAGCTTCCGTGTGCATGCACACTTCTTCAGATACACACATGCACACGAAAGCTCATACCAAAATATAAACTTAGTTGGTCTTTAAGGTGCTACTGAAGGAATTTTTTTATTTTGCTTCGACTCAGACCAACACGGCTACCTACCTGTAACAGCCATATGTATTTGTTTTGGATTCTCTTCAAGGGACTTGTATTCCCCGAGACCCACACCTAGGCTATGTAGCGAAGTTGTGGAAGGTGCTTCCTATTATTGCACACCACCAAGGTCTCCATGCAGTGTTTGAACCTGGGGTTTCCAGGATCTTACCCAGGGTTCAGTTTCTTCAGAATGAGGGACAGGGAAGACCGTGGTGTCTTTATGATATATGGTTTATTTACACATGTATACAACCTGAACCTATGATCATAGCAGCCAACTCCTAGGGGCCGAGGGGTCTTGGGGGACCCCAATAAAATATTTGAACCCCCTCCCCAAGTTGATGGGCATTGCCACTCAAACACTGTGTGTGCAGCGTGTCTTGTGATCAATTGTGTGGGGTGGGGGTTAACTTCCCCCTTAAAATATTATTCAAGTTGGCACTCCTGCACATGATGGAGGGGCTCACAGCAGCTCAAGAAGGTCTTGCTTCTCCCATAGCTGCAGCCATGGATCCCAGCAGAAATCAGGCATGGCTCTATCTCTCAGCTGCACAGACTGCAATCTGCTTCTAGTATCTAGCTCATACAACCAGTGGCGGAGGAAGCCTCTTGGTCGTCTGGGGCGGCGCGCCCAGGAGCGGAGTGAGCCACCCATAGGGGCAGGGCGCACCGCGGGGCCTCCGGAGTCTGCCTGCCTCCTCCCACTCAGCCGCTCTACAGCTGGGGGGAGGCAGCAGCCAGACCGTTTGGGCAGCACAAAGCCTGCACGCGCTACATGCTCCACGGTGAGTGCCGCCCAGCATTTTGTCACCCCCCTCAGTGGTGACACCCGGGGCAGACTGCACCCACTGCACCCCCCCCTTCCTCCACCCCTGCATACAACTCAATTCTGTGTTGTCTTTCTAACTAACAGACATTTGAGGGAGCATTTTCTCTCTGGCACAGAGCCACTTCCTTTGTTACCTTAATGACCCATATTTAGGCCATTATTACCAAGAAACCTGCTTGGCTATTCCAGCAGTTGAATTAGAAGGGAATCGGGCATACAGCCAACCCCAATCTAAACTTACAATACTATTATTCAACTTCTGTGCTGCTATCAGATTTCCACCCCCTAAGTCGCCAGAAACTTAAAACACCCAATGCTGGTTTTGACATGGGAGGGGGGGGAGAGGGAGAGAGAGAGAGAGAGAGAGAGAGAGAGAGAGAGAGAGAGAGAGAGAGAGAGAGAGAGAGAGAGAGAGAGAGAATGTACACACTCAATTTCTACTATATCTAACATTCAGAGATGTTTGCAATGTCTTTTCTGGGGGGAAATACCACTTTAGGCAGGATTTTATAGTTAAGCTGCAAGCCTTCGTTTTTATAGTAATTACTAAACTACTGAAGAAGGCATTGTAACTCAATCTGAGTTAAAGATGTCAAGACTGTGTCATCTGTATACAGAAGAGTTGAAATGTTTTTAACTGGAGGAGGGAATATTGAGAGGCAGGCAACTGTATAACCACATCATTTATATGCAAGTTGAAAACGAGAGGTGCCAGGATAAATCCTTAGCAGAGGCTCTTTGAGACTTCAGATGAGGTGCTGGCAGCACAGAGAGCCTGCATCCCAGTGGGTGTTGCTGATGTTGCTGAACTACAATTCCCATCAGCCCCAGCCAGAGCTGAGAGTTGTAGTCCACAATATCTGGAGGGCATCCGGTTGGCAAATACTGTTTTAAGTCTCTGCATTGCAGTGTCAGGGACAGGGCCGGCTCTAGGTAGACCCCTGGTGGCGCGGTGTGCCAGGGCGCCAGGCCAGTAGGCCTACTGCACCCTGCAAGGGCGGGGGTGCCGGAGCGATCTCCGCCCCTCAGCGCCAGGGCGCGCGACCTGCTGGAGAATGCCCTGGTCAGGGAGGGAGTGCAAACTCCCAGTCTGGTGGCCTCTGAGTGAAGGTCAGAAAGGAACAAGATGCTACGCTTTTCCTTTTTTGTCCCCACTTCCAAGCTGCCACACAGTTTGCAGCAGAGAGAAAAACACACACACACAGCCGTTCTACTAACGAACAGGAAGTGCATGAATCTGCCCTTAAACTTTGAATGGAAATCCCAGCCTAATCCTCTCATTAGACCACAGGAGCTGTTTGACAGAACAGCCATTTGGAGAAAAGGCAAGGGTGTTGGGAGCATCGCAGGGCGGTCCATCTCCTGTTTGGCGCCAGGCAACATGTGTGCCGCTCTGCTAAGAGAGGAAGGCAGACAAGTGCAAACCTCTCTCTTTCTCTGCCTGTACGTAGTCACTTTCCTGACAGTGATGGAGAGGGAGGGAGGCATGCTGTCCAAAACTCAAGAATGTAAACCACATTTGCCTAAGTAGGTTGCCATAGTGACAGAGACTCGGTTGTAAACAGAATCACAAGTAAAATGAAGACAGCAACATAAAACAATAGAGTTTTCTATATATATATATATATATATATATATATATATATATATATATATTGCTCACATCTTGATCCCATGCCAAGAGAAAATGTGCAGTTGTCCTTGACTCCGGTGCCCAATGAGGCGTGAAATTTATCAAAATGTGAGAGTCAATGTATGGATGCATTTATTATTTTATGATATCGGAGACTGGTTACACACACACACAAAAAGGTCTAGGCAATAAATCAAAGTGCAAAAAGCTTGCTTTGAGGGGCGGGAGATGGAGAGCGATGTCTGAGCCACAGGTGGTTCACAGCAAGGGGTAGCTGGCTGAGGAAGCCCCTTCCTCTCATAAACAAACCCAGAGGAGGGCATTTTGGAAAGCAAACACAATGTTTCAGCAACAATAGTTTTGGAGAAATGTTGCTTTTCAGAACCGGCTCTAGTAAATTCCACCTCTGAGAATCGGGCACCATCCCCGTTTCGCTTCCACCAGCTGTGCTGATCCTGATGCTCCATCTATGCGGATTAGCATCAACTGGGGGGGGGGGGAGCGGGAGCGGGGAGCCCAGAAGATGGGAGTGATTGTGAATGGAATTTCTCATTAAGAGGATTATGGGTAAAAGAGATTAGCTTTGTCTTGGCAATCTATAAATATTGTGCATGTTTTTGCATTCTTCGAAGAAATGTTAATCTGTTTGGTTCCTTTGAAAAGCTATAATTGCCTCTTGTGTCTTTCTTACCAAACTGTAATGCTGATTAGTCTCTAATGTTATTTTGTTATTGATTAATAAACCAAACTAAGCCTGCCTGTCTGAGGTTGTTCTCGTCATTAATACCTTTAAAGGAAAACAAGCACACCAACACACTCAGCTCTCGGAGTTCAAAACTGATGAGTCATTTCTTTCCACCTTAATCGCGTATTTTTGGCTGAAAGGGATACTGTTTTATTTTGCTCTGTTTCTGATCTTTGGATAGAAGTAGGGGGTACACAATTATGGCTCCACATTCAGGAACGTGCCCAGAGGTAGGAAGTAAAGGGACCCAACTTTGTTGCTTTTCTGGATAGAGGACAAAAGATGCAATGCCCATTCAGTCCAGGAATTGGGGTGGTTTTTAGCCAGCTATGGTCTACTGAGATGAATGAACCTAATTTCGTCATTTTCATTCACTTCAAAGGCTCTACTCTGAATAGAAGGAGCATTCCACCCAACCCCATAATTATAGTTTTGCTGCCTTTGGGATTATTATATCTTGTCACTTTGTTGCATTAGTTTTGTTTTGTTTCAACAGTTTAGATGCCACTTGACTAGCTACAAGAGTCTCCAAGCAGTTTACAAAGATGTAATAGGAAAAATAAATAAACATCAGTTAAAAGTCGAAAACCAAGCATTGATTAAAACACCAACGATGACAACAACCTCTTTAGTGGGGGGGGGGGATGGGGGGCCTGCCTGACCTCAGCTAGAAGCGAGTTACACAAAATTGGGCCAGCAATACTAAACACACAGCTTCTGGTGCATACCGAGCTATGGGGGGGGACCCCCTAACAGTGACTCTGCCCAGTATCCCACTCACTGAACAAGGATATAAGGGCTTAGGCACAACTTGAGGTATCAAAATTGTTAAGGGCCTTGTAATTGAATACAAGAACACTGAACCCAGCCTGGTAGCATATGGGCAGCTAGTGCTAAGTCACAGTGACAGCCTATCGCCATCAACAGTATAAGTGCTGAGCCTAAAAGCCTTCAGAAGCTTCAAAGATGGAAGACTTTTTTTGGCAAGGTGGGACCACGAATGGGGTTGATGTGTTTGCCCCCACTTCCTGATTGTGGCATCTTTGTTCCTGCTGCTGCCTGGCACCAGTTCCTCAAAGCACAAGCCCATCATTTTGATCCAAAATGCATCCAATTGTATCCAAAACCTAGATTAAAACCTGGTCCTGTATCCCAGGAACTGCCATGCAAAATTTGGCTACAATGCCTTAAGAAATGTCTAAATGCACAGTAAAAAAAAGCTTTCCAAAATATATAGTAATTTGCTGTCTGTAGCCACAATCTCTGTTTCTGTCATCTTCTTTCTGTTACACTGAAGAATTTTTGTAACCACCAGACACAAGGAGAACATGAGATTGTCCAGTTGAAACTACAACCTCAACCAAATCAGTTCAACATTAATATCTGATCTAAAACACAACATAAAATTAATTTCTCTTCTGGAAAGGAGCAGGGAAGAGATTGAAACTGACTCATCAGACGGCATCCTGCCTCTGCATCTAATCCACAAATGAAAAGTGCTTGGTTCTTTCAGATTCAAAGGAGTCAAGATGATGAGAAGGCAATCTCCTGGCAAGATAGATGTCAAATCCAGCCCTAGGACTCCAATCGCAACTATTGATCTCTCTAAACCTTCCTTCAAAAGACTTAAAAAACTGCCCATCTCCATTTCCCAGATGGTGAAAGCAAATTAAGTCAAAGTAAGCAGGGCAAGGAAACACAGACACCATCAACTTTGGAACTTGGAGTGTTCATTTGGAGAATTGCAGAATAGCTGTCTATGCAGTTGCAGGAAATGCAGCCTCCCCCCCCCCCCCAAGCAGAGCGAGAAAGCAAATACATATACTCTAATTGCTTTTGGTGGTGTTCCAACCTATTATAGGGACTTAGTTAAAGCATGCTAACTAGATCGCTGGCAATAGGAAGCTCTCTTTTAATATGCATCAGGACTCTCTCTGCTTTCAGAAAAAATTAGCCAGAAGCAGCAGCATATTGGGGCAGAAGATGGGGTCCAGTTTCGTGGTGCCCACGGGACTGCTTCTGCGACCTCAGGCAAATCAGTCTTTTTGTCATCTAATATTGATGTGATACGGAGCGAGCTAGAGTCAACAGATTGAAATAACCAGCCACAGTCTTTGACATTCACGCCCGCTCACCTCTCTGTCTACCTTTGAGGCCACAGCTCAGTGGCAGAGCACATGAGTCCACGTAGCTTAGCGGTAGAGCATTCACTTTGCATGGAGAAGGTCCCAGGTTCAAGCCCCAACATCTCCCAGGTGTGGCTGGGAGAGACTCCCTGCCTGAAATCCTGGAGAGTCATTGCCAGTCAGGGTAGACAATAGTGAGCAAGGTTGAGCAATGGTCTGACTCAGTATAAGGCAGCTTTCTCCATTCTGAATGAGGATAAAGGAATCACTGCTTCTGCCTGTCTCATTGTCCCAGATCTGTAACAAGTAACAGGTGCCAACTCTAGGTCATGGTCTGGCATCTGTAGCTAAATCTTCTTTCAGGGCCTCTCCAGACATCCTTTGTATTATACATTCAGGATTATTTGTGCACTGACCATCAGGTCAGTGATATGTGATTCCACTTTCAATCCTGTTAGAGGTGGAGAGGCTGCTTCATTTCGAAGCAGTATACATGTCCTATACTGCTGAAGTCCTGTAACTTTCTCTATCACAAATGTTCCAGTTTATTTTCCCCTGCCCTGCTTTAGTTTGCAGTGTGGCACCTCCAGACACCAATAATGCATCACAGAACGACGAATAAATTGGAATGATGCATGGACAGTGCAAAAGAAATTCGCCACTATCCCACACTGGTATTGCATCAGTGTCATGCTGCAGAACTTGCCTGCAAAAAAACTCACACTCCTCAAACCCCAGACTCAGGAAGCAAGAACAAGCCCTTCTCCCGCACCCCACCTCCACCAAGCTGTTTCTGATCCACTTTTGGTTTTGAACCTCTTCGTAAAGAAGGTGGCAGTGGGGCTGCAGAGGGCCAGAAAGGATGCATCTCATCCAACATCCACTGCTTCAGCAACTTTGCAAATATAGGTAGATAGATTACACACAAATGTCTTTATTCATTTCATCAAGGAGCAATTAGGTGCGTGAATGGGGAATCTGAGAGTGGAGACATTACCCTTCCTTAAAGGAAGTCAGATTTTTCTAATTATAAGAGGGAGCAGTTTCGGCGAGGTTCTCTCATCGGAGGCAGCTGCTGTAGCAGGAGCTCCGGTTTATGTAATTTCTCCTTTCACCCCTATCTCAATAAATGTGCATTAGAAAAGAGTGGGGAAGAAAGCAAAATAGAGGTTATATACCAAATTAAGGAGGAGGCAGCAAAGGAAGAAAGAGATGTGGGTGAGAGAGAGAAAATACCTTTGAGCATTCTGCAAAGTAGGTGTGTGTGAGAGAAAGGGAGGGGAATCGGTCTTTTAATCTACAAAGGCAGCCAAGTAAAACCGAGGGGCCATTTTATTTTATTTTACTTTCTTCTCTCTCTCTCTTTGTTGCTGATGAAAGAAATGCCGGAGAAATTGACTTTTGTTCCCTAGGTTCAGTTTCACCCCGCTACCTGCAATATGACCACCTACCGTAGTAGGTTTTCAGACAGAAAGCCATAACATATTTCAGCATACAGAGGGGGACTGGTGATAAGGAAAATTCTGGGTTGAGAGACTACTCAACAGCCCACTCATCAGGGTATGAGTCCCCCGCAGGTCCATGCGGTCAGTAAAAGAAGGACATTCCAGTAATTTGGAGCTAAACAGCAACCAGTAGACTTAGATCCTTCATTGTTGCGCAACAGGTTCAAACAGCAGTGAGTGAACCCAGAGCACGGGGCGATATTGACTTTTAAAACTTTCCCACCATATCCCAGAATACAGTTCGTACAGCATCATTGATACATCATCACTACATCACTAAAACATCAGAAAAGGGAGGGCTATACAAGATTAGCATAAGCAGAGGCAAACACCTCTTAAGTTCCTACCACACAAAGTACAATAGAACTTCCTTTGCATATCTGGACCCCTAGGCAAATCCGGTGATGGGATTTGGCTTCCCTTGACCAACAATCCGCTCAGAAATTGTCACCTCTGGGCACTTCCCTGGGTGGGATGTGTGTTCATGTCATGGCGGGAGGTGGCAGGGAAAAGCGTCCTTTTTCCAAGGGCAAAATGGCGTTGGAATGGAGGAAATTGGCAAAGGGGTTGATTTTATATGGTTTATAAAGCTAGGTATCTTCCCTGAGCTGTCAAGTCAAAAAGATGCATTCAGGCGTAATATTTGTAACATTTAACAACTTTAAAGATGTGCCCCCCCCCCCGTAATTTCCGTAACACTGGTGTCCCTTGGGACTGGGAGGGTGGAAGGCAGGGGAGCCCATCCTGACACAGGAAGCCAATTCTGTATTTGTTGCAGTCATCCTGCCTGCTGAGTTCTACAAGGGCCACACTGAGATGAAGGAAGAAGAAGCCGATAGGCAATACAACCCTCAAGTTTAGAAGGGGGGGAAAAGCAGGCAACTAGCAGGCTGAGGTTGGCAGGGAAGCGATTCATTTGCCCTAACAAATTGCCCTAACAAATTTGCTCAGTAATTATTATTTTTTAAGCCATTTCCCCACCCCCAAAGTAGGAAATAATTCTTGCTATTTTTCAAACTTCTCTAAATTTGTACCAAAGGCTGCAGCCACACCTTCACGCCCACAAAACTCCAAGTTTTCATAATGGCCCTCTATTAAAATGTGACCCGGAGAAGAATTTGAAGATCGTAACGCTGCTTCACATTTTGAGGCAAGCATTGTGGGCCCCTAGGGCCTGTTATTTCCGAGCTCAGAAATATCTCGGGGACATTTCTTTTCCTAACCAGAGTTACTCCAGTATAACTTCCCCATTGGTGGATTGGGTCCCATGAATGCAAAAGGGGGCTCTGTGATTAAGATAATGCTGGTGATGATCACCAACAGTCTCAAGTCAACAGATGCTAAATATAATTAAAAACAGTTTAAAAAACACAAATACAACAAATACGTTTAAAGCAAGTGCAAAACTGTAGACACTTGTGGTAAATAGTTATTTATTCCCTTGGGGAAGCCAGTTGGAACAAAAATATCTTCCAATTGTTTCCAGAAAGTGCAGACAGTGGATGACTCAAAGTCATGTGATCAGAAAACACTCATTCTACCTCTGTGGATGCACACAGAGTATCGAGTTTCAATGTGCACCTTGTAATATATGCAGGGCTTCTAATTTCAGAGAACCCTTTTCCATAATGACTTCTCTAGCAAGGAACCCCTGGAGGGAAGTTTCTGGGACTCAGTTCCATGCAGAATTTTGTTGCACCTGTACTATCTCTAGTTATTGAGAAGAGTCCCCAGCCCAACAACATCCTTGGTTTTTTTATTTTCACCTTAGAGTTGCAGAAGTAGCAATTCTCCAGGGGTTAGCATCACACCAATGAAGGGCCCCCGGTTTTTTAGAAGGCCTTATCATTGACCCTGCCAATGCTTCCACTATTGGGACCACACTGTGGCTTTGGGTTGCCACCACTGGTCATTCATTTTTCACCTTCTCTTCTCCACGTCTTGGGGGAATCTAACAAACGTAGTGGTCTCCTGCCACAGGATGGATCTGAGCACCAGCTCTTCTCCCATAATATGTCTGCCAGTGGGGGGGGGAGGGAAGTCTGAGGAAAGCAGGGGGAGGTGACCAACTTGTAGCAGCAGCAAGCAGCTGCTCCACACACCACATGGGGGAGACGGTTCTCTTGGTAGCACAGATATTAGCAAGTTGGGTTTGGGGCTTGCATCTGGGAACAATGTGTGTGAGAGGGAAGGGGGAGGAGGGAGGGGGAGAGAGCACATGACTGCACACATGTAAACACCTGTACACGAGTACTAAATCACAATGCAGTACACTGCCTACCATTTCAAATACTGCAGCTGCTATGGGCCACTTTGAGAACACATTATCAGACAATTACATTTTTCAAATGTGTATGTATTGTAATCCAAAGTACAAGAATCCCTCTTGGCTTTCACATCAGCTATTGGAAAGGAAATTAATGCCACACACAGAAAGCAGAGTAGAGTAGCAAATGCGTGTGAAGTGTGCATTTGCATGCAATGATCTCTGCTATGAGTTTCTTACAAATGTATCTGTTTTATTTGCGAAGGATATGCTGCTTCCTGCTTCCATGTTGCCTCCTCCTATATGCCCATTCTAAAGCTTACCAAGATTGTAAACTTGAAGTGCTAATTAATATTAATAAATATAGTGATTCATACCTGTATAGCAGGTTGTGAAGTTTATATGAATCCCATGGCATCACCATATGAGATATTACTGGCACTTTTTAATGCTAATATTCTAAGTCCCCCAACTCCTGCCTCTCTCTCAGCAGTTGGATCAAATCAATATGAAAGTATTGCCTTCCACTCAAAAAGTTTAAAAAATTAATGCAGATTACTTGACAAGGATGTTTTTGAGGAGGAAAGAGGTCATGACACAGCTAGCCATCAACAATTTACCGGTATTTCCCTCACTGGTTTGGAAAGAAGCGTGCAAAGTCAGAAGGCTCTCTATCCCAATGCAGACAAGAAGATTGCGACTATTTAAAAATAACCAAAAACGGAAGAGAGAGAGAAAGTCTCTATCCACCTGCCAGATCAAAAGGCACAGAGTCCCAGAGACTTCAGCTGCAGGCTGAGCCATCAGACTCGCAAGACAGGTAGCCACTTTTCATCTTGCCTGAAGTATTTGACCGCTTTGTTGTTTGCAAAAGATGCTGCGGGGGTCATTTTAAAACATTCAGATGAAAAAAGGCTTTCCAAATCCAAAACACAGGGTGGTACCTTTCCTAGCTGACTTCAAAAGACCTCCATCATAAAAGAGAGAGAGAGAGAGAGAGAGAGAGAGAGAGAGAGAGAGAGAGAGAGAGAGAGAGAGAGAGAGAGAGAGAGAGAAGCAGGCGCTAGTGTGGAGGAGGCCCAGATGACGCTCCTGTGCCTGCCCTTTTATTCTCGGTTTCTTACATGAATGCCAATTGTTAGAGAAGGAGGGGGAAACTTACTAAAGAGGTTATTCACAAGTCTTTCCCAGCAAGGAGGAGTTCTAAACTTGGAGGAGAGGAGGAGAGGCAGGGAGTGGGGAGAGAAGCAAGACAGAATAATAATTATCATTTTTTTTAAAAAAAAGAAGATCATAAAGGTCTCTCTGGACATGACAAAGCAAGACCTCTGCTTTTAAATATCCCCCTGAATATTTAAGGCAAAGCAAAAAACCTGGAAAATTCCCAGAGTATACTATTGACATCTTAGTGCTTTCATGCTGCCTCATGGTCTTCTAAAATACCTACATCCCCTCTGATGGCTGAGTCCGATCCATAAAGGGATGGACCTTGCCAGAATCCAATTTTGAGAGGAAGCCCAGGGAACATCATGACAGCTTTCCTAATGTGTGTCAGCCACCTTTGGAAATTGCTTCCTTGTTTAACCAGCACAGCCCTTGGCATCTGATGGAGGCATCAGCAGTGGCTCGTTCCTAACCTTGATGTCAGGTTTCTCATTGCCCAGGCAAAGGTTTGGAGGAGAATGGAGTTTCATTCAGTGAGTGCTATTATTCTGGGGGGGGGGAATGCTGGTACTCACCAGCAAATGGGGGAGACAGTGGGGGGGAGGAGGTGGGAGGCCTTACACCAAGACTGGGTGGTGAGGGCAGGTTAGCTGCTTGATGCTCCCTTCCCCCCCCCACACACACACCTATTGGGGTGCTACGGCCAGGTAAGGAGGCCTTCCTCACCCAACATTGGAAAGGAGGCAGCAGCAGGACCCCAGGATCCTGTCAGAGCATTGCACCTCTTTCCCAATGCTGGGCCAATGCTTCCTGGGCTTGGGGAAGGAGGTGCAATGCTATGCAGAGCCGTCTTAAGTATATTTGGCACCCTGGCACCGTGGTGTGACGGATCCCTCTGGCACCCCCGCCCCGTTTCCCGGCGCAGCGGGCGGCCGGAGCTGCACGGCCGGAGCTGCACGGCCGGCAAGCAGGCGCAGCTCCGTGGCGGGTGGGCGGGTGCAGCTGCGCAGCGCCCCCCCTGGCGCCCTGCGCCACCCAGCGTGGCCGTAGGGTCGGCCCTGATGCTCTGACAGGATCCTGGAGTCCTGCTGCCTCCTTCCCCTCAAAAAGATAGCGGTACAGTACTGCATACCACTTCGTACCGCCAGAAAATAAGCACTGCTTTGGATTAACCCATTCACTCTAATTCAGGGAGACAGAGGCTTTTCTTCTCCAGGAGCCATTGTGGGCCCTTGTGACAGCCACTTGGCATAAATTTTAATATCCTGGACATAGTTACTATTAAGTAGGAGTGAATTTGCCTCGAGGGAGCTTGCCCAGGCTGACATATATCATCTGTGGTTTGTGAGTACAGTGGGAAAAACTCCGGTGGGACACAAGTGTTGGGTAAAATTTACAACTTTGGTGATTTATTAGCAGCCCCACCCGCAGCTGGCATGTGGCCCTCAGAAGGTTGGCCAGAGGGGAATGTGGCCCCCAGGCAGAAAGAAGTTCCCTCCCTCTGCAGTAAAAAATGAGTCACTCACCCACCCTGATACAGCCGGTGTAGATACGCACAGGTGTGTGCTGTCTGGGTCTGCAACTGCCACATGCTTGCATTCTTCTCTTTTTCCCCCTGGATCTCCGTTCCATCACTGCCTCTGTTGAAATTGGGGCTGTAAGCTCTATGGAGCTTAAATCTGGCTCATTTTTCTAAGCAAACTGAGTGAATGGCAAGCGGTAACAATTGCCACCCTTGCTTAGGGGCTGAAGACTAGGGATGCATCATGTGTAGGAAAAATGAAGGCTAGGGATGTGTGGTGTAGTGGTTAGAGCATGGGTAGGCAAACTATGGCTCGGGGGCCAGATCTGGCCCAATCGCCTTCTAAATCTGGCCAGTGGACAGTCCAGGAATCAGCATGTTTTTACATGAGTAGAATGTGCCCTTTTATTTAAAATGCATCTCTGGGTTATTTGTGGGGCATAGGAATTCAATCATTCCCCCCCCCTAAAAAAAATATAGCCCGCCCCCCCACAAGGTCTGAGGGACAGTGGACCGGCCCCCTGATGAAAAGTTTGCTGGCCCCTGAGTTACAGTGTTGGGAGTCCAGGGCTTCAAATCCTCACTCAGCCACAAAACTCACTGGGCAACCTTGGGCCAATCACTCACTCTCAGCCTGGCCTACCTCACAGTGTTGTTGTGAGAATAAAATGGGGGGGGGGACTACATATGCCACCTTGAGCTCCTGGGAGTGATATCTTAAAAACTTTGAAATGGCATTTGAAAGGCAGGTCCTAAAAATTGCTCGGAGAGTTTGCTAGGGGGCCATGAGCCAGACAGCAATGGTTGTTCCCGCCCACTGTCTAATGCCAGCACCTGGCTGCCAATCTATTTCCACTCCAGCACTCTGTTATTTTGTATATTTACATGTCATTTTTCACAGCACTTCGGTTCTCTTCCCATCATCAAAATCCGATGTGATAAATCAGGCCATCATAAACACCGTTTTGATTATAAGGGCTGTTGCTTCTAATGAATGAAAAGCTGGAACGCAAACGTAGGAAGCGAAGAGACACCTCTATGTTTTGGGGTTTCGGGAAGACAAATGGCCTCAATTGTTTAATCAATATAAATGCCTCTCCAACTCCTCCTGCTATTACGAAGCCATTTCAGACAGAGTGAAAAAGAGAACCACCTTTGTATCTTTATCCCCGTCAAGTGAGACACCGTCTGATATTAACAATGAATGACTGGCCTGGTCAGATCACCCATTGCTGGCCTTACATAACTTGCCAGTTTTAGCAGGAGTGGCGGGTATAGGGGCCAGAGGGGGCTTCAGCTCCCCCAGTATTTTGGGGCACCTCTGGCCCTCCAGGTGTTCCTGAGGAAGTGGATAGAGGGGGGAAAGTCCCCCTTTCTCACAATTCAACTTTGTGGACTTCCAATAAAGCTGCATGTTGGAAGATTCAGAACAGCAAAAGAAAGCACTTGTTCACACAGTGCATAGTTGAATTACGGAACTCACTCCCACTAGAGGCCATGATGGCCACCGTCTCAGATAGCTTTAAAAGAGGATTGGACAAATTAATGGAGGAGAAGGCTATCAATGGCTACAAGCCAAGATGCCTACACTCTATCTCCACAGTCAGAGACAGTAGTGCTTCTAAATGCTAGCTGCCAAAAAGCAGACATGCCGACTTGCCCCTGCGATTGAGGGGGCTGGTGCCGCACAACATGCTCGTGTCACTTATGCATGCCATGCAACATGCTCATGCCATGCGGGCATGCGGCGCGATATGCCGCACACATGCCACATAGCATGCCCAAGTGATACAAGCACATCGCGTGATGTGCATGCACACAGTCCAGTCACTGTTGAATATTGAGAGAGCCCAGTCTCTGCAGATGTGGTAGATGCTGGACTGGGTGGGCTAGGCTCATTTTATGTACTTATGCTAATGCGGGTTCTCCTTCCTGGAGAGCACGTGTTGCGGTGGGGGCCAACAAACTACCCCCTTTGCTGTTGGGGTGGGATTGTTTGGATTACCGCTGTGTGGCCACAGGTTGTTGCTGGGGTAAAAGGCATGTTGCCATTATTTGATTGACAGCCCTGGGGTATAAACAGGCAAGCACATGTTCAGATCCCCCTCTTTGTCTGCGTACTTCGGATCTCCCACCCTCCCTCCCTATTTTTAGGCCCCTGTGTTGACCTTGCTGTGCCTGTCATGGGGTCGTCCGCATTGATGCGGGGGCCCAGTAGGAATTTTTTCCATTTGGCTGATTGGCTGGTGCCATCTGGTTTTTGCCTGCTGCATAGCAAATTGTCACAACTTGTAAGGCTGGTGGTTAGGCATTGGTTAGTTTGTTGGTAATGGAGGGGTATTGTTGACTGTGGCTACCCCTCCAATTGGTAAGGAATCCAGGGGCTCGACATGCTTTTGTCCGTATCCCCAGTCGAGGGCCTCGCAAGAGCCCCTGGGAGCCTGAGGGGAGAGGGGAGGGTCAGACACACCCAACCCCCGTTCTCTCCCCAGAGGGTTTTTCCTCTGACTGACTTAGATGTCAGTTCTGTCCTTAGGGGACAGTTGGTGGAACCAATGCCTACGCAACCACTCACATATTTTGTATTTTAATAAAGCTGTGGCCAAATTCATGCCAAAAACCCCAAAACAAAATTGTGTTTGTGGTGTGAGTTATTTGAGGGGGTGGTTAGGGGACCTCAACATGCAATAATATGCACAGATGGTCTCAGGTTCAGTCCCAGTTTTAAAAGAGGATTGGGCAGCAGGTGATTGAGAAGGAACCTTCTGAGACATCCTGGGTTGCTGCTGGAGGTCAGAGAAAACAAGACAGGGCTCAATGAAAACAGAGGGAAATAAATATGTAAAAGCACAAAAGGCAACTAAATGGAGACTTTGGTCTCCACTGCAAATAAAAGGGGGGGGGGGAGAAGAAGATTCTGAAAGATATATCGCCAGTGTGATGCAGGCTAGATGGACCTGGTATAAGGCAGTTTCCTATGCTGGTGTGTGCTCTGGAGCATTGAAGGTGCTGCCTCCAGCAGGGGGAGGGATGCTCAGATGCATCACTGATGCTGACGCTGTGACTGAGCAGCAACACGGAAGGAGGTGACACTCGAACAAACATTGCCAAAACAGATGTGCAAACAGCAGGCTGCCTGGGCGTCAAAGCAGTTAAGAAGCCCTTATGCCAAAAAGAATGCTAGCAACAGGAGGCAATGAATTTTTCATCTATTAATGGGATTCTCAAACCTCGTCATGAGCCTTGCAAAGTGAACATGGATGCGCTCCCCCAAATTCAGAGGACATGCCCCAAGGACAGGCTGCATGAGGACTAGGAAGTTGCAGTAGGTTTGAAAGAAAACTGGCCATTATCAGGCTTAGCTTCCCCTGCAAAAAAAAGTCCCAAAACAATCCAGTATTTCAAAAAGGCACTGTAGAATTGCATACAGCCCAGGGTGCAAGTTATTCCACTGTTTGCGAGAGACAACACAATCCCTTCAGAAAGGGTTTGTCTATCCTGCTGTTGTTTGTATATTCCTGACATGAAGTTGAAGAAGCAGAGGACCCATTTAAATGACTAATTTATCGGAAGTAATCTTCTCTTGAAACTACGGTTTAAAAAGATGCTTTTCCTTTCCTCCTACAGACCATAAATTGACTGTCTGCTTCCTGCTCTTTCTCTCTGTTGTATTCTTGCTGGCATGAGGCCAAATCACTTCGGGAGGTCATTGCTTTTGTGCTTTCTGCTCCTCTTTCTTTCCTTCCCTCATCTTCCTCTATCCCAGAATATATTTCCTCTCTGTTTCCTGGTTAAGGACCTGTCTCCAACCTCACCTCCCACAATGCAGACCAAACAACATCGGCTGATCCATCCAGGGCTGCACACTTACTCATCCATGCCTTCCCAAATTCAACTGGATAACTGATCCCCCCACCAGTAATTTCAGCCAGATTTCTTCAGTCTTCCCAGTAGGAAGCAGTAAAAAGCCACAGGACTGGGCTTGGGTGCAGGAGAAAGTCAAGCTGACGACCCCTGGTTTTGCCACGAATCTCTCCTTGTGCTTCTTTGCTACCTTGGAAGGTTGCTATCAGCCTAAAAAATGCTACCCGGGTCTTTGCATGAAATATGAGATTACAATGAAAAAAATACTATTTAAGAGATGGACATCTTACGTTTCCATTTGTTTATTTTTAAATCTGCAAGACAGCTTATGATACAGATTGAAAGCAATTTAATAAAATGGGCTGAAACAGCAACACAGGATAAAAGACTGGGGGAGCCCTGGGTGACCCCCAGACAGAGTGGCAGATAATAGATGTTGATGGGGGAAAGGCAGATCATTAGCAGTTGTTCTCCATTGATATTGGGCATTCTGCCTGAACCAACACTATATTGTAGGATAAATCACCCTCATATAACCAACATGCTGTACTCTAATTAAAGCATGGAGGGGTTAAGACCATATAGAGTAAGATGTCCTGCAGGCTTAGCTAGGTCACTTGCCCTCACCTTGGGAGGAAGAACTGTGAAACTCTTTGTTCTCCCATCTTCTACCATGTGAACCCTACCAGTGAGGAGATCTAAGCTGGATGCTCCAAGACCTCATGACTTAAGCAAGCCAGCTTATTTCTATACAAATAATTTAGAAACTCTTACCATTTTGGAACCTAAGCTATACACCCTGTCTTTTCTTGCTGCTGTATGGAAAAGCACATGAATCTGACCTTTGAAGAGTTGTAAGTAAACCATTTTTAACTTATCCAACATGTGGTCTCTTTCTATGCTCAGGGAAGTGGGGAACTTTGGAAGCAACTTGGAAAGGGGATTTTTAAAGGTCTAACAGCCTATATTCCACACTTTACTTGGCTACATGTTTTGTGATTTTAAATCTCTACTGGGGCTCTCTCACCAAAGAGTACTTGCCCAAACCTGGACCTAGGCATCTGGAGAATTCTACTTTTATTTTACTGTATCTAATATTTGTTCTTCAAACCAAATCAACCAATATCTGTGACCCACCCTCTAGCAAAGTCCAACTTTTACAAAGTATAGGAAGCTGCCTTGTACCAAGTCAGACCATTGGTCCAAATATCTCAATATTGCTTTCATTGACTGGCAGTGAAATTCTACGGTTTCAAACAGGGGAACAACCTCAGCCCTACCTGGAGATGCCAGGGATTGAACCAGGGACCATCTGTATGCAAAGTAGATGCTCTATCACTGGGCTACAACCCATCCTGAAATAAATGCTTTCATTGCTACTTTAATCATTTGCTATTTTGTTTCACTTCTATTGTCTTTTGAAATTGCGAGCCACTTTTTGTACAGTTTCTAGAGAAAGGTGGGACATAATTTATTGTCATAGATTGCCCTTTCCTTCCTCCCCTGCCAGCTCCTGGAAGTCTTCCCCCCTGCCCTTCTCCATTTCCCTTTCTTCAGATTGGGGAATGGATTAATCTTCCCCTCCTCCCTGCCTTGTTTACGACACAGAGCCTGTCCATAGCTAACACTCTGACAGTGATAATTGCTAGCAAGAGGAGCCAGCGGCGGGCAGATGCAAAATGTTACACCAGAACTGGTTCCAAACCTATTCTCTTTGCAGTAAATCATGTCAGGGGGAGAGAAAGGGAAGGGCAGCTCTGGTCCAGAGTTGAAGAGTAATAAATAAAAGGCTAGAAAGTCCCATCTCTGTTCCATCAGTTCTCCCCTTCCTACTCATCAGTCTGCAGTTTAAATCCAATTTCGGTCAGGGAGAATTTGCATCTTATCAATCTGCCAAGTGAGTGACAGGCAGGGCATAAAGGTGGGGGAGACTCATTTCAAGTCTGCCTAGCGACTGATCCGTTTGTGTGCCACAGACTCTAACGCACACAGGCTCAATCTACGCAGTTCCCTAGTGCTTCTTTGTGCCTCTCATTTCCCCCTCATCTGCTGCAGCTCAGTGCCTCCATTTTTCAGCAGTCTTCACCTTCAACAGACTCACCTTCCTTCTATTCCACTGCCTGTCATCCCTTCTTCACTTGCACATGCCAGTAGGACTGGCAGCCTCTCTTACTCCCATGCTGAAGTCTCCAAAGCATAGCTGCCAAGTTTCCCCTTTTCTCGCGAGGAAGCCTATTCAGCATAATGGAATTTCCCTTAAAAAAAGGGATAACTTGGCAGCTATGCTCCAAAGGATGACTCAGCTATCCTATACCTCAGTTCTAAGGACAAGGATCAAACTTTGCTTAACAGCTTAAATCTAAAGTCCTACCCATTTTATATTCCGGCAAGCAAAGATGCCTAGAATCAAATTCACAAAGTAAACCAATCTAAAGATCAACCCGAATGCAAATATATGGGACAATGGTTCCAAAGGCAAATATTAGAATATGTATCCTAATATTCTTGTCTTAACTTAAACCATGTGTGAGGAAAAGAGGTGGAGGAATCAAGGTAAGTTGGGTGGAAGCCTAAACTAGACTATGAGCAAGCGTTTAAAAAAACAACCCCAGAGACACATATAGTTTAGCATTCTGTTTCTAGACAGCCAGAACTTACGACATCAACAACCACCTTCAAACTGATGAATTGGTTTCCAATTCATGAAAGCTTAAGATGCCACAAGACCTTGACACATAATGCCAAGCTAAACCATTGCTTTGTGCTAATGCAAGAGCATGAGGGCTCTCAGAGATGAGGTCCCTAGTCACTTTGCTCCCCAGCCTGTGCTGCTGTGAGTGAAACCATGGTTTGGCTTAGTGTGTCATCTAAAACCAGATTCGTGGATTGTCTTGCTTCAGACAAATGAGCTGTAACAGACGCTTGTTCTATGGCTTCTGCTCATGGTTTCCCTGGAGGAGACAAACCATGAGTCTAGGTTCAGAGGACACACTAAGCCAAACCATGATTTAGCCTGCAACAGTGCAGCAGCAGCAGAACTACAGGAGGAGCAAATGAGATGTGATCTGGCCGGGTTCCCCAGGGTGGCTGGGGGAACCCGGCCAGATGGGCGAGGTATAAATAATAATAAATAAATAATAAATTATTATTATTATCTCCTCTCTGGAAGATCTCTGTGCATTTGCGCTAAACTGCGGTTTGACTTAGTGTTACACACAAACTCGCCCACAGCCTGGTTTTTTTTGCTGCAGGAGACTATAAATTGGCCACCTCTCTGGGAATTATCACTCAGACTACAGCTCTAGGGATTAAAATAGAAAAGCCATCAGGATGGATTGGAGAAAATGATACAACAGAATAACTTTTAGCATACCAGTTCCATGCTGTGGAACCTTTTCAGCAGAGTTTCAGCTGGCATTCTCACTTTTGAATTTCAGGGGTCTCTTGGAAGACATTTTCTATGACAGCAGACCTCTATATTTGTTTAAAAGTTTTCTGAGTCATCAGTCATTTGAATGAATGTACACCACTGGGATATATTGATATAAATACTTCCAGGAATAAATAAAAATGATATATATTCCAGAAAGTTATGTAAAAGCAGCCATAAATCATAACAATTGACTTAATATGAGCAGCTAAAAATCACAGAGCAGGCTACCACAGTTAATCCTACCTCAAACCCCTGGAAACATCTGGGAAAACAGATTTCAGTCTTTACTTGGTTGCCAATGTGAAAAATTGTTGGCACCAAGTGTGCTTCTAAGGGAAGAGCTTTTTTCAAACAAAGCACGACTACTGAAAAGACCCTTTTGTGCGTCACCACATCAATACACATCCAACTATGGTACACAGAGTAAGGCCTCCTCCCAAGATCTTACAGCAGGCTTCCTCAAACTCAGCCCTCTAGATATTTTGAGACTACAATTCCCATCATCCGTGACCACTGGTCCTGTTAGCTAGGGATCATGGAAGTCGTAGGCCAAAAACATCTGGAGGGCCGAGTTTGAGGAAGCCTGTCTTGGGGGATAGGCAGTATGATATAGGGCGAGGTACTTATCTCCTAAACCATTTATGGCTTTGAAGGTCAACACCAACACCTTGAATCTGGCCTGGAAGTGGGTAGGCAACCTTTAGAATCAGCATCACGTGATTCCATCGGAATGTACCAGTTGACATTCAGACAGTAGCTTTCGGTCAGAAGCTTCCAGGTTATCTTTAAGGACTGCCTCCCACCCTGTAATCCAAATGGGAGGTTACCAGTGCATGAGACACCTTTCTTTTAAAAGAAAATACTGCTGTGTGTAGTGGTTAAGAATGGTAGACTTGTAATCTGGGGAACCGGGTTCGCGCCTCCGCTCTTCCACATGCAGCTGCTCGGTGACCTTGGGCTAGTCACACTTCTCTTAAGTCTCTCAGCCCCACCCACCTCACAGGGTGTCTGTTGTGGGGGAGGAGGGGAAAGGAGATTGTTAGCCGCTTTGAGACTCCTTCGGGTAGTCATAAAGCGGGATATCAAATCCAAACTCTTCTTCTTCGCTTCTAGTGTTCGTATTTTTTTCAACTGCAAATTTTATACTTTTCTCTTGTTTTTATGGGAAATGTTGTGAACTGTCCTGGAATTTTTAATGAAGGGTGGAATATAAATGTTCTAAATACCAGTGGATCAGAACCCCCAGGAGGCTCAAAGGCCATCCCAGGTGGGTCGCGACAAACCTAAGGCTGACCAAACCAAAAGAGCACTACAGAAGAGTCTCTGTTCTGATGAAACTCGTTTTATCAATCTCCATGAGTGCTGCAAAGTGGCAAGAGAAAAGCGAGAGCCTTTTTCAGTAAGAAAGGGATTTCTGGCCAACTGCATGTCCCATCTTCCTACAGGGATGACTGTAATGAGTGAGCTCTCTATGGAGCAGGGGCACTCTGTGCACTTTCTAGTCTGTTTCTATGGCTTTCTAGACTTATCCCACAATGGATGTGTTCTAGGGACTAGGATGAAGAAGGGTCCACTGCAGTGAGCAACTTGGTTGCCCAATGGTTGTCACAGGAAGTGATGGCAGGAGTTAGAAGCAGCTGGGTTGCCACATCCTCCCCACTCCACTCCCTGCAACCTGGAATAGGATTGGGCCAGAGGGTAAATTCCTCACTTGTTTTCATTTAGTAGCAATACTGAGGCACCACTATTCTGTTGCTTTGTGAATTGTCATTTTAAGATTCATAATTTGCCTTATTAATAGTGCTATTAAGTATAAATCAAAAGTGAATTATGACACAGAGGGTCCCAGATTGCAGGTTGGGAGTCAGAGGTTGGCCTCTGGTCTGGGCCAGCTGAAGGTGGCTGTTCTAATAGATAAACAACAGGCAGCTGCATTTTAATCGCAGTCCAAGCACTTTGCAACGTCTGCCATGGAATCCTGATTTGGAAAGAAGACGAAAACAGAACCAGAAAACCTGAAGGAAGTTCAATTTGTGCAGAATCACCATTTTAGGAGGGGAGGGAGAAGACTTTGTTGGGAAAGATTAGCACATTACACTTTGATATCCCTCTAATGACTACTGAGCAGATCTGTTTTGCGTTCCTTGCTGTTGATGTGCTGAGCTGCATTATCCTGGCAAATTCACAGTCAGCTCCTATAAAAGCCACATCACAATAAACCACCCCCAAAGGCTGTTAAAATGGGATGCATTTTCAGTGGAGGGGGGGGGAGGCGGGGACCAGAAAAGAATAAAAGACTTTTTTTCTCCTTCAAGAACTCATAGTCACCCTACCTTGCATTTTGCTGCCTCTACTTCGCCTCTGACATGAAGGATATTCATTTACGCAAGATCAATAGACTTTTGAGGAAGTTACTATGCTATTATGTTGTATCCAAACATCAGGTTATCGATCCTCAATAGTAGCTCTGTAGCATCAGCACCAGCCTGATCTCAGAATTACAGGACAAATCATGTGATTGCTCTCCCAAGAGGCTGGAATGAAGTGATGATGCCATTTTAGGTTTCAGATTAATTTCTAAGTTAAAATAGATATTTGTAACAGAATCTTAAATCGCTCCTCTTCCAGGACCCAGGGACTTCTGAAGTGTGTAGTAGTATGAAAGACAGTGAGAGATGGGCAGACCAGCCCTTCAAGGAGGAATCTTTAAGGATAGAGAAAAACAGCAATATCAAGTGTCGGAAGCAGGATGCATGTTAATTTATGGAACTCTCTGCCACAAGATGCACTCAGGGATACTAGCCAGGATACAGTGCTCCCTCAGGTTAAGCACTTAATTCGTTCTGGAGGTCCGTTCTTAACCTGAAACTGTTCTTAACCTGAAGCACCACTTTAGCTAATGGGGCCTCCTGCTGCTGCCACTGCACAATTTCTGTTCTCATCCTAAAGCAAAGTTCTTAACCCAAGGTACTATTTCTGGGTTAGCGGAGTCTGTAACCTGAAGCGTTTGTAACCTGAGGTAACCACTGTAGTTTTAAAGGGGGATTAGACAAATTCAGGGAGACTGGAGGCCTCTTTGGGACTAGCAGGTGAGAAGAACACACTGGCCTCTCCCACCCAACCCCCCAATGAACACATGTTGTTTGGGAAGAACTGAAACAGGGACCCTCCTCTGTGTTATTTCTAGCATAAGGCGCCTACATGCATAGCACAGGATCCTACTTCAGACCATCCCGACAATGTGCAGAAGGTGGCAGTATGGGGAAATGGGATCAAGGCAGTGATCACAGCTCCATGTCCTACCTTTCTAAGTGAGCTGGAAAATCTAGATCAGGCATCCCCAAACTGCAGCCCTCCAGATGTTTTGGCCTACAACTCCCATGATCCCTAGCTAACAGGTCAGGGATGATGAGAATTGTAGTCCAAAACATCTGGAGGGCCGAAGTTTGGGGATGCCTGATCTAGATAGTATTTAGGTCTATTAGGATTATTGGTTGTCATAATTATATGGAGTCTCCAAGTTTAGACGTGCCATCAAGACCTGGTGGGACTTGAACTGGTAGGCTCTGCATCTCTGTCTGGGGTCACCCATGCAGTGAGCCACTGAACAGTTGAGTCCGTTTAGTATTCTCTGGCCTTAGACTGCTCCCACCCACCCAGGCATGCCATTGGATCCTCACCGACAGAAAGCAGTGCAAGTGGGCTTCCTTTTCCAGGTAAGTCTTGCTCAAGTAACAAGGTCTTCCTGAGCACTGTTATGCTCTTGTACCTTGACCACTGACATTGATGAACCTAAGGCAGCCCTGTATAGGGAAGTTTTCAATGTATGATGTTTATCTGCTGGATAAACCACCAGAGTGGCTGGGGCAATCTAGTCACGTGGGTGCAGTACAAATAATAATAAAATTATTATTATTAAGTTAGCCATGCCTATTAATCTCAATGGGTCTACTTCAAGTGTGACTAGCATTGGATGCAACCCACTGCCCTTTGGCATTGACTTCTGTTTTGCTCTTCTGCTTCCAATTCTCTCTTGCTCTTTGGTCTTGGCTTCTGTCTTGTTTCTTGATTCTACCTCCGAGTTTGTGATGGTCACCAACTTCATGGAGGAGGAGGAGTGACTCCTATCCATGGTGACTAAGTTCTGCTTCCACAGTTGAATGCAATAATGATTCTGAACATCAGCTGCTGGAAACCACGGGAGGGGAGAATGCTCTTGTGCTTGGGACCTGCTTGCTGGCTTCCCACAGGCATCTGGTTGGGCCCTGTCAGAACAGGATGCTGGACTAGATGGGCCACTGACTTGATCCAATAGGCTCCTCCTATGTTCTTATGTCCTTTAGCCCTGACTATTGGCTTCACCCTAAGGCTCCCAGCTCACCACAGACTTCTTCCCAAGATCCAGTCACGACAGCCGCTCAATACCAGTTGCTGGTAAGCAACAAGAGGAGACAGCTATTGACTTTTGATTTTCCTTGAGTCACCCTGTTGGCTACTGTACTGAGCAGAACTGAACGCTGGAGTGGATAGACCTTTAATCTGATCCGGCAAGAATTTCTTCTTATGTTCAGCACCTTCAGGACTGTGGAGAGCTCCTTGAGAGTTCACTTGTTACTCCAACAATCAAAACCCAACCCATTCTACTCAAAACAACAGCCTGCTTAACACAGTGAGGCTTATTCCCAGGTAAGTGGATCTACACACAATTAGGCCAAATCCACTCTCCTCAACTGTGGTGTAGCCTTGTGCTCTAGGTATGTTTCACGCCACCCTGGCAGGGGCTCAGCCTGCCTGGGCGTGCTGCTGGGAAAGATATCTAAAGCTCTTTGTCTAAGTGGCCTGAGCTGTTTGTTTCAGTGCAGTGCAAAGAATGAAGTCCTCTTCCTCAGAGAGTCTGGGGGAGTATTCCCCTCCTTACCTTGAGGGAAATGGAAGTTATGAAGCAAGTCCCATTTCCCCAAGGTTGCTACTGGAGGTCTCCAAGGTCATGACAGGAGTAGAATTCTCCCCACAAAATTTCTTTCTCCATCACTTTTAGATGCTGCCAAAGGATGTTATTGGGGTGGGATATTGTGTGTATGTACTTTGTATGAAAAAATCTTTCTGTTTGAGATGAATTTTCTCCTTTTTTAATGGCATGATGCATTAGGCTTATGTTATGTTAAGCTAAATAAATAAAGCTTAGGCCCTGCCTGGTCATCAACCTTGCAGTTTGAGAGCCAGTGTTGTATAGTGGTTAGAGCATTAGACTAGGCTCTGGAAGACCAGGGTTCAAATCCCAACGTGGCCATGAAAGCTCACTGGGTGACCTTGGACAGTCAATTGCTTCTCAGACTAACCTACTTCACAGGGTTGTTGTAGGGGTTAAATGAGGAGGGGGAGAACCGCACGTGCCATTTTGAGCTTCCTGGAGAACGGGGTGGGGTATAAATGAAATGAAATGAAATAATGTGGGTTTTTGGTGGTTTTTTTGTTTGTTTTTGTAAAAAATGTAAATCACTTGGAAACCTTTTAGGTAACAAGCAGTTGTAAGATAAATAAATAAATAAATGTATTGTTATAGCCTTTTCCATTCTATGTAGCCATAAACGTGCAAGAAGACAGCACTATTCTCCTACCACCCACTGCGTTCCTCTAATGCTCTATCTAATAAGGCCAGGAACTTCAATCACAAATCCTACTGCTTTCCGCAGAGATGGCTAAACCAGGAAGCACAATGCTTGGAGGTGGAAGGAAGGAAGGAAGGGGGGAGGATGAAAAGAAATCCATCATGACCACCTCATATTCCTCCTTTAATTTCAAAGTTATTGTTGCAGGCTCTTAAGACACCAACAATGAGGAATCCTATTGTCCTCCTAATTAATTCTGCAATCTCCCTGAAATAATAGGCACTGTGATTGCCATTCGGAACTCGCCCCTCGACCACTGGAATCAACTAATTAAATAACAATCAGCAACTGCCGTCCGCATTTACAAGATGGATGATTCCTTTAAAAAAAAAAATTGCCACAATTAAGGCCCGCACTCAACAATCAGGTTGAAATACACATTTCCCCCATGAGCCCAGTAAATTATAGCCATTCATACACTTTGTTTTCTTCACATTCCAGCTTTGGTCATTGGGGGGGGGGGGGCGGGGAGGCAGAGAAAGTACGAGGCGGAAAATGAAGAGAATGGCCATTTTGCTTCTCTGGGATCATGCAGATGGAAACACATTCCGAAGGAGGACTTGCTTCAGCCTTAGGGCTCACTGTGAAGGGACAGCGTCTGTTTCCATCTGGGTGCAGATAACCTTTATGCTTTTGATCAAGGTCTCCTGCAACATCTGCAGGCCTAATGCCTTGGTGGAGAAAACCGCATGAGCTAAGAAAATGCATCTACACCACAATTCCCACCGATACACAAAGCTGTGTGGTAAAAATGGAGGCTATACTGAATAGGAGGAGGAAGTGGACTTTTTTTCCTTCTTGGTTCCTCTGGCACTCGAGCAGGGATCTGACCCCACTAGTCCTCCCTGTTTTGGAAGGTCTTGGGATGTCTGAGTCAAGAACATAAGAAGTTCCTGCAGGATAAGGCCAGTGGCCCATCTAGTCCTGGCCGAGCAGATGCCTGTGACAAACCAGCAAGCAGGATTTGAGACCAAGAGCAATCTCCCTCCCTGTGGTTTCCAGCGGTTTCAGAAGCAATGCTGCCCCCAGCTTTAGTGGCAGAGCATAGCAGCCTTCAATAGATAGCCTTATCCTTCATTAATTTGTGTTGTGTTCCTCTTTTAAAGCCATCCAAGCTGATGGCCATCACTGCCTCCTGTGGAACTGAGCTCCACGGTGCATCTATTTGCTGTGCACCTTCTTTCATCTGTCCTCAATCTCCCCAACATTCAGCTTCATTGGATGTCATGAGCATGAGCAGTGGGACAGTTGCCCCAAGCTAGTCTTCAAATGGCAACCTGAGTTATGTCAGGGGAGGAGCCAACATCTGCCTCTCCATCTAGCACAGGTATCCCCAAACTTCGGCCCTCCAGATGTTTTGGACTACAATTCCCACCTTCCCTGACCACTGGTCCTGTTAGCTAGGGATCATGGGAGTTGTAGGCCAAAACATCTGGAGGGCCGCAGTTTGGGGGTGCTTGATCTAGCGGAAGCCAAAAAGGGAGGAGCTACACTGACCAACCTTGCTCAGGGCCATGACCTGAAAGCTGGAAGGGGCCAGAGCATAGCAGCCTGCAGCGGCCTCCCTGGAACCAAAGGGGTGTTATAAGCATCATAAATTGTGCATTTTTAAAAACATAGCTTGAGCAACTACCATTCATATTACTGTATTTTATATTTTTAAAATATGATTGCCCTGCCTTTCAGATGCATATTCATTTCCCAAGGAAGCTTACCGTGGTTAAAATCATATCAGACAGTGATAACAAGCAACACACATTGAAGACAGGCATAGCGGATAAAAGGCATTCTGCAAATAAAAGACCGTCTACTTGGCAGGCTAGAAATCCTGCTGGAATCAATAAAAAGCACACTCACGAACTAGCAAGGGGGCAACTAAAGAGGAAGCCTCATGAGCTTCGTGGTGCAAGGTGATCTATGCTTCCACCCTAGGTAGGACAAAGGGAAGGAACCTCTCTACATAGGAAGCTGCCTTATACTGAGTCTAACCATTTGTCCACCTATAATCTACACAAACTGGCAGCGGTTCTTCAGTTTTCCAGGCAGGGAATCTCTCCCAGATCTACCTGGAGATGCTGGAGATTTAACTGAAGGTCTTCTGCATGCAAAGAAGATGCTCTATCACTGAGCTACAGCCCTTTCCCACTTGATTTTAAGGAGCAGGCCAGATCCAAGCCATTTGCTTCTTTATTGTGGTTGTACTTTCAGGACCGACCCCTGAGGACACTCTTCCCTGAAATACAGTGGGCAATTTATTTAATTCTTTTTTTCAGCAGAATTTATGTTCTCTTGTGTTTAATGCTGCCCTCCTCCCCTCCCTCTCCTTGCCTTGGAACCAGTACCCAGCTGGAGCCAGCACACCTGCCTCGGTGCTGCCACTGAGCATCCTATGGATCCCTTTAGTGTCCTGTGGTGACGGTCAGACCCCACAGGACACTAAAGGACCCCAGATGCAGTTACGTTGCTGAAGCTAAGCAGCTCTGGGCCTCGTCTGTACTTGGATGGGTGACCCCATGGGAGCCTTGGGGTTTGTGGTAGAAGAAAGATGGGATAAAAAGGCAGGGGAAATAGTAAAAACCCAGCTACCTCCCACCTCTCTCTTAATCCTGGGAGGCAACTCTACAGGAACATAAGAAGTTCTCTTCTACTAGGTCAAACTCAGGGCCGGCCCACCAGGGGGGCGCTGCGAGCTGCACCCGCCCGCTGGCCGGCCGGTCCGCCGGTTCGCCATGCAGCTGCGCCCACGGCAACTGCGCTGTGCCTGCCCACCTGCCGTGCAGCAGCGCTTGTGACAGCCGCACTGCGCCCGCCCACCCACCGCGCTGGGAAACAGGGCAGGGAGGTGCTGGAGGGATCCGGCGCACCACGGCGCCAGGGGCGCTTAAGACGGCCCTGGTCAAACTATTTGCATATGTAACTTAGTATTGTCTTCCCTGATTGGCAGCAGCTCTCCAGGGTCTCAGAGAGAAGTCTTTCATATCACTTCCTAGTTGATCCTTTTAATCAGAGAAGCTAGGGGTTGACCCTAGGATTTTCTACATGAATGTGCTCCACTGCTGAGCTAATGTGTCTCTCACAAATGCTGCTACTCTAGGGCTGCATACACCATACATTTAAAGCACACACACCCTGCGAAGGATCCTGGAGAACTGTAGTTTATTGAGGGTGCTGGGAACTGCAGTTCTGTGAGGGCTAGAGTACAGTTCCCATGATTACTGGGGAGGTCCAGCTCCCACAAGGGTTTGTGTTTTAAATGTTCTTTAAATGCATGGTGTATACAAAGCCTTGAATCCTCACTGAGCTTTAGGGTTGAACCCAGATCTCTCCTTTAATCACAAGATCCTTCTTCCTTTCAGAGGGGGCACCACCACCTCCTATTTATGGGTTCTGGAAGCCCCTTTCATTCTAGGCTTTAAAAGGTGGGGAGGATATCACAAGCTGAGCATTGGTCAGGAGTAAAAGCTCAGGCATCTACTGAAAGGTTTGAAGAGGGGGGAATTTTTCAGACAAGGCGCTGCCAGAAACAGCAGGACAAGGTGTGAAATTAAATCAGGTAAAAAGGCAGCTTTGTAGAAAGCTGTGAGGGAGGGAGAGAATGGAGCGAAAGGTAAAGCAAGCAGCTAAAAGGGAAGGCAAAGGCATTTTGCTGCTGTCACCGATGCTTCCCGACATTTGTAAACCGCTCATGTCTCCTTCAACTAGAGGGAGGCGAGAGGAGCTTTAAGCTGCATAATCAAATCACCACCCACTGGTCTGAGGGAAAGCCGGCTGCTCCAGCTAAGGCAGTGAGGCCCACTCTATTTTGCATGCTGAATAATGAGAAACCCCTGCCCTGGGAGGCTGAAGGTTAGACAAGCAAGATGATAACCAGGCCAGGTTCTGCATTCATTATGTTGGCTGCAGAGCCAAGGTGAGAACTTCACAGAGTCACAGCGAATCTTACAACTCTGCTTAAGGATCTCATGATGGTGGCTGGTTTGGAAGTGACAGTGGCCCAGCGAGCCATGAGCCTATACTTCAAGAAGCAGCCTAGGTGACAAAAATGGTGCATTTACTAAAAGGAACTATTTGAGAAAGCACCTCCAGAGGGGCTCCTTTCCCAACTTCCAAACCATGTAGGAAGCCCACAGGAGACAACATTAGAAAGCAGCCTAGTGTTTTGTGCAAGGACACATGTCAGAAGAGTCTTTAGGCTACGATTTGGCCAAGAATTAGTCTTGCTATAGTACTTGCTACAGTACAGGCCAGGGGTCAGCAAACCTTTTCAGCAGGGGGCCGATCCACTGTCCCTCAGACCTTGTGGGAGCTGGACTATTTTTTGGAGGGGGGGGGGGAATGAACGAATTCCTATGCCCCACAAATAACCCAGAGATGCATTTAAATAAAGGCACACATTCTACTCATGTAAAAACACCAGGCAGGCCCCACAAATAACCCAGAGATGCATTTAAAATAAAAGGACGCATTTTACTCATGTAAAAACACGCTGATTCCCAGACCGTCCACGGGCTGGATTTAGAAGGTGATTGGGCAGGATCCAGCCCCCGGGCCATGGTACAGGCAATGTCTACATTCCCTGGGAGCTCTCCAGGGTACTGAGGACAATGTACTTGTCTACAGTCTGTGCTACAGCAGGCAGTCCATTACCTGGGTCTTAGCCAGTACCCTGATGCAATTTCTTTTTGAAAATTAATAATAATAATATTAATAATAATAATAATAGATTTTCATTTTCACATCACATTCTTACAGTTCACTCCAAAAAAAAATCTTTCCACATACAGGGTGAGTCTTTTAAAAGAGGCCCCATGGAACATGTATATTCTGTATTCATGGGGCATCTTTTAAAGGACTCATCCTGTATTACCATGATATCTTGTGGGGGTTATAAACACAATCTCCTTGATGCATATACAGTCATACCTCGGTTTAAGCACGCTTCGGTTTGAGAACTTTCAGTTTAAGTACTCCGCGGACCCGTCTGGAACGGATTAATCCACTTTCCATTACTTTCAATGGGAAAGTTCGCTTCAGGTTAAGTACGCTTCAGGTTAAGTATGGACTTCCGTAACCAATTGTGTACTTAAACTGAGATACCACTGTAATCCAAAAACGATTGCCACACATTATAGAAAAGAGTGGGTTTAGAATTTCCTTTGGTTGCATGAATCTATCATGTCAGCTTTTCAGCCATGTTAGGGTTAGAAGCAATTGAGTTTCATCAGCAGAAACTGGTTGAGGAACTTACACATAGAGACCAAGACTTAAACAAATGCTTGGTTTAATGGAGAAAGTAAAAATAACAAAAATTAAATTAAGCTTGCACAAAATACCCGCACAACCAAACCACCCACCAAGAGCACACTGGGAAAACGCCCAGCACAGAGGCAACACACAACACCCCTGATATACCCTGCATCATCAGCTTCACAGCAACACCTGTAGAGCTGCTCCACAGCTGCAGAGCCCCAGTCATTAAATCTTTCCTGACTCTTAAAGGTACAGTGAAACAATAATGACACTTTTACACAATCATTCAACATATCCCGTGCAGTTCATTATTGTGAAACAGAGACAAACTTTGTACATGTCTTTCATGCGCAACTTTTGGAAGTGCTTTAGTAAAGATGTCTGCAACTTGTCTGTCACCGGGAACATATTCAAAAACAATTGTTTTGTCAGCAATCAAATTCTTTACAAATTGTAAACGTAATCTCAACACTCTAGTGCGCTGTGTGTTGGTTTCTGAGCACAGGATAGCAAGTCCACTCTGGGAATCGAGATAAACTTTTACTGGGAGTGATACTGGCATCTTTAAGTCTTCAAATATTTGTAAATACCACTCTATATCACGAATGGCCTGAGTACAGGCATATAACTCACTTTCAGTTGAAGAAAGACAATTAATCCTTTGATTCTGTGCTTTCCATTCAAAAGGACACCCATTATAAAAATAAACCATACCAGATGTACCTTTGTAATTATTTTGCTCTACAGCATGAGATGCATCACAATATATTTCAAAACCTTTGTCAATAGATGGTGTAAATTCCAACCTATAATGTTTTGTGTGTTTGAGGTACATCACCACTCTCTTAAGAGCTTTGAAGCATTGGGTAGTGGGTTTTTCTACAAATTTTGCCAGAAAATGAAAAGCATAAGTTACATCTGGCCTTGAAACTCTTTGAATAAAATTGAGCTTGCCTATGGCAGAGCGATACAAAGTTTTGTCAGAGAACATGTTATTGCCATCTGTAAAAGTGAAACCACATACCATAGGCGTTTCTTTCCCATTTGCATTCTTTAAACATAACATTTCAACAAGATCATCTATTTTTGCAGTTTGATGAATCAGATAAGAACCATTTTTGCCTTCTTCAATTTGCATGGATATATAGTTTTTAGCTTTGCCTAATTCTACCACATCAAATTTTTCTTGTAACAGTGACACTATCTGTGTATATTCATGTTTAGTTCTTGTAGAAATTAATATATCATCTACAAACACACATAATTTGGTCACAGAATTTCCATTTTCTTTTGTAAATACACAGTTATCTGCCTTGCCTTGTGTAAAACCAAAATTCAGCAATTCCTTCACTAAAGTCTGATGCCAGTTTTTACCACTCTGATGCAAACCATAAAGAGATTTATTTAGTTTGCACACTACTCCTTTAGTGGCGATTACGCCATCAGGGACACGCATAAAAATTTGTTCTTCTAAATCTGCAAACAAATAGGCAGTTTTTATATCTACATGATAGACAGAATGTCCACGCTGGGATGCATCTTTTAACAAAAGCTTAACAGATTCATATTTTACGCTCGGTGAGTAACACAAATCATAGTCTTCACCTGGGATTTGCTGGAAACCTCTGGCTACTAACCTAGCCTTGTACCTTACAACTTCGTTTTTATCATTCATTTTCACTTTATAAACCCATTTTGAATCAATAACTCTCATGTCTGGGGTTTGTGGTACAAGAGACCAAGTGTTATGCTCTTTTAAAGAAGCTATTTCAGCATCCATAGCTTTGTACCAATTTACAGCTTCATGCAAAGGTAATTTTTGAACATCGTTGTAGCATTTTGGCTCAAAAACTACTTTATTGGCATACACAGTGTATAACTGCTCTTTTGAAAACCGTCTTGGTTCCTGTCTCTTTCTGTCTGAACGTCTTAGTCCTGAAGAAGAGCTAGGCCCTTCAGAATCAGTAGAACTATTTGGACTTCTAGCTTCAGACTGTAAATTGCTATCATCAGACTGATGAGACTCTTGTGGGCTTTTCTTACTTTCAGAAAATTCAGAAGAACTTAACCTTTCTTTAGGTGTCTGTGTCTTTAAATTTTCAAACAAATCACCAGACACAACAGGCTTTTCGTCTTCAGATTCACTAGTATCCCCTGCTCCAGCTTCTTCCTCTTCTACTTCTACTTCCTCCTCATCAGCATTATCTAAACCAGCACTATCTTGAAAAATAGCAACTCTATTCCAATTTACAGTTTCAATCATGCTTCTGGTAATATGAAATTTGCCAGTTGCTGGTACATAAACTCTGTACGCCCCCTGCTGGTAGCCCATAAACTTTCCTTGAACACTACGCTCATCCAACTTGTGTCTAGCAGGGTAGTGAATAATAACGTCTGAACCCCAAATTCGCAGGTATTTTAAATTAGGGCGTTTTTTAAACAACATTTCATAGGGTGTAACATTTAAACTAGAATGATAGGATCTGTTTTTAACAAAAAGATAGGCATGAAGAGATTCCGCCCAATATTCTTTCCCCAAATTAGCATCATGCAAGTAAGTTTTAACACCTGCCTGCAAATCACGTTGCACTACTTCTACAATCCCATTCTGCCAAGGACTTCTAGGGCAGGACAACTCGTGAACAGTCCCCTGCGCTTCCAGGAAATGTGAAAATTCCTCAGAAACAAACTCTCCCCCCCTGTCAGAAAACAAATGCTTTATAGGTTTGTTAAAGTGGGTTTTTACCCAGTTGCAAAAAATCTTGTACTTCTCAAGTGCTTGTGACTTTTCAGCAATGGTGTAAACAAAACAATATCTGCTGTACTGATCAATAAGAGTAAGCCAATATTTTGAATTTCCTAAAGAAGGAGGGAGTGGCCCTACTAAATCACAATGCACACGTTCAAATGGCTCTGTTACTTTCCTGCCTGAGCATTTACCCTTTCTTGCAACTTTTATCTTATTCTTACAACAAGATACACATTGCATATAGTATTTACATGGCTTCAAGTTTAGTCCATCAACAATCTTCTCTGTCTTTATCACATCTGTGAAATTTAAATGTCCCAAAAGTCTATGCGCCTCATGAATACATCCGGAGTGAGGTTTTACATTTCTCAGCCCCTGACTTTTTCTCAACCCTTGACTTGGCTGGGTTACTCTACAGTTCGCAGGTGGCTGTGAATGCGTTTTAAAATATAGTCTATATAAACCTTCAGACTCTCTGGCATACAATACACATTTTCCCCCTTTGTAGAACTCACATAGTGATTTTGTGAAGCACACAGTTATTCCTTGGCGTGCAAAGCAACTTACTGATAATAAATTGTCCACTGATGGGCAGTAAGTGCAATTTGCTATTGTGATGTTTAAGGAGTCAAGTTTCACAGTACCTCTGCCAAGCGACTGTAGAACGTCGGAGTTGGCCAGATGAATGGTGCCAATTTCCTCTTCGAAAGAAATAAACAGACTTCGGTCGTTACAAAGATGAATTGACGCCCCGGAATCTACTACAAACGATTTCCACGTGTCATCTTTAATTACTTTACGACCTAATTCACGAACATGGAACGCTCGCGGCTCACGTCCATCTTTACGATGTGCTGCCGACTGCTGGGTTGCTGTCTGTGATTTACGAACTGGAACGGACCTTGAAGCATTTTGCTTTTTAAATCTGCAGTTCCTCGCAAGGTGCCCCTGCTTTTTACAAAACCAGCAATGCTTGGAAGTTTTGAAAGCAGATGAATCACCACAGACTTGCATACGGCGTTCCTCATTATTTTTAGAAATAGGAGTGCTAATCCCACAAGCCTCCCTTCTGTCCAGCTCGCCCATCAATCTTGCTGTTACCCCTTCCACAGTTAATTGTGCTGGAGGTACAGCAGATATCTGGCTAGCTATGGCAGACACTGACTCCTTTCTAACGTGCACTGCCGCAAGACTGTCCCACATTTCTTTGGCAGTTTTCTTATTTCTTATATACACAACTTGCTGATCACTAACAGACAAGTTAATTAATGCCCTTGCTTTAGCATCACCTTTCGACCAGGCATCGGTCACAGGAGCAGGAGGATCCTCGGTCACGTACTTCCACACATCACGGGAAGTCAGAAGTGCTTCCATGCGAAAGGACCATAAACTGTAGTTCTCGGCCGTTAGTTGTGGGAATGTTAAAGCCTTCTCAGCCTCAGCAACACGGTCTGCCATGCTGGAACTTTTCAACCACCAGCCCACAAAACCGTTGCAGCAAAAAGAAGGAAAAAACCTTTCTAAACCTTTCTCCAAAAACTAACATGTGCAGTTCCACGCTCAACCACTGGGCCCATAACCAAGATGTTAGGGTTAGAAGCAATTGAGTTTCATCAGCAGAAACTGGTTGAGGAACTTACACATAGAGACCAAGACTTAAACAAATGCTTGGTTTAATGGAGAAAGTAAAAATAACAAAAATTAAATTAAGCTTGCACAAAATACCCGCACAACCAAACCACCCACCAAGAGCACACTGGGAAAACGCCCAGCACAGAGGCAACACACAACACCCCTGATATACCCTGCATCATCAGCTTCACAGCAACACCTGTAGAGCTGCTCCACAGCTGCAGAGCCCCAGTCATTAAATCTTTCCTGACTCTTAAAGGTACAGTGAAACAATAATGACACTTTTACACAATCATTCAACAAGCCATACCATGCAATGGCACACTGCCTTGTTCTTTAACATGGAAGCATGTTTCCCAGGGAATTTTTGTGGTCATAGGATGGCCAAATTCTACCTCAATTAATGTTTGGAAATAATTGATACTACCTTCCCCTTTTGATGTAGCAGGAACATTGACCACAAGATGTTCTAAAGCAGTCAATTCTTGTTCTGCTTGATGGTTTTAACAGAAAGAAAAACAATTGAAGTGAAGTGCTTTATCTAAGATGCCTGAAAACACACATTGGTTCCAATAAATATAATTATTTTTCTCCAGGAGATGGCTTGGGGAGCAGTCCCGCCACCCCACTCTTAGGGGGCGGCAAAAATGGCATTGGGATGCAACCTGCTTTGGCCATGAGCTGTCATATCAACATGGCTGATTTTGCTCAGTCTGTAGCCACCCATAAATGTGGTTGGTATTCTAGCTTCCATCAACATGGTTGATATTCTGGTCCTCGAACATAATCTTGTACCCTTCCCGATTACACTATTTATATATTACAGATATAAATTTTTACTGCTTTGCAGTGCACTTAACAGCACGAAGGATCTTCTTTTAATGCTACATCCCCAGCCTTCTTGTCCCTGACTAGCATACAGATAACAGAGTGCTTATACTTAAAACACAGATCCCTTTGCTTCTAACTATGGGAAATTCCAAAAAAAGAATTGGGTAGTGTGAAGTTGGAGAGGTACTCATTGGTGCTACTCACAAAAATTACATCAAAGCCAGGAATGGGAAACCATGGTGCTCCAGATATCGTGGGCTCAAACTCCCATCAGCGCCAATCAACATGGTCCATTGTTGGGGGGATGGGAACTGGAGCCCACAGCATCACTCCCCAATCCCTGGTGCAAAACTTTGCATCTTTGTACATTTATCCTGGGCCTTCTTCACACACTTTTTGTTTTCTTCCCACAAGCAATCGCAATCCCTCCTACTAAAGGGACTGTGGTCATGCAGACCTTGCAGGTCTATATCAGAGCTTCTCTAGTTCCCAGAAAGCTCATTCTCCAGCCTGGAGAATGATGACCCCCTCCCAACTCCTTCAGAAAGAACTGGTGTTAGGGCCCATAGGGAGTGCTATTTCAAATGGCATGTGAATATATATATATATCCCAGACAGCTACATCAGATGGCTGATCAGTGTGACTCAGAATGGTCTACACACTGACTGGCAGCTGCTCTCCAGGGTTCCAGACTCGATGCTTTGCAAGCCCTGCCTGGAGATATTGAAGGTGGGAACGTTCTGCATATGAAACATACATTCCGCCACTTCCCCAAAAGGCTCATACTGGGTGAACGGCTGCGCTTTTGAAATGACTAGGAACCTTCCTTCCCACCAAAGGACCGGGTTGGCTTCTGTCTCTCTCTATTACAAACTCAATCCCTCTGCACACTTCTTCCTAATAGGCAGAACTCCCACTGAATTCAGCTGAAGATTAACAAGTTAGAGCTGCAATTATGCCCTTTGAATATATTAGCCGTCCTTTTATACACTCTTCCTCTTCAACCCAACTGCCGCTTCCTGCGCTGCATCCACCTTGCAAGGCAGATATACTCAGGAGCAAACGCCTTTACAGATAGGAGAGGGGTTCAGCTGCAGTCCCTGGCTAATCCCCAGTTAAAAGGACCTCGGGGAACTGGGAAGGGATTTTGTGTGATCTGAAGAATCTAATTGCTGGATCAGACCAAGTTCCATCTAGCACTACGTTGCCACATTGGGGCAAAGCAACCCCTTGTTTCACAACAACCATATTACCGCTATCATTATTTCTAATATCAACATTTTTATTGCCTGATAGGATGCTGAATTGGATCCTGGCACTAAATTGCTACATTGTAGGGGCAGTGCAATCTGTTGTTTGCTGGGAGCCAAATATTTCTGCTCTTTTTCTGCTTGAAAGAATACTTTCTCCAGTGCCCTACCTGTCAATGCCCTGCTGGGGATGTTCTGCTTGTTAGTCCAACTTTAGAGCAAAGAGAAGTCAGGACATCCTTGGTGTCCCCCTTCTTGATTATGGAACTCCTTTCCAAACGGCATTCAGCTGTCTGCCCCCCCCCCAAAAAAAAAATTCGGGTGCAAGGTGAAAACCTTTTCGTTCACCCATTGCTTTGGAACATAATCAACCTTCTCGCTAACACTCCTACTTTGCACGTGTTGTTGCGGCGGTGTTAATGTTAGCTTCCACCATTGTACCATATTTATAGCTGCTCTGGAATAGGGAGTGGGGAGGCTATAGGAACAAATAAATAAAGGAATGCATTTCTTTCTCATTGTTCCTCCAAGTAGCTCAGGGTGGTGCATGGTGGATCCTCTCTATTTCACCTCCACAAGGGGTACTGTGAGATACTGTAGGTTGGTCTGAGTTTGTGTGTGTGTGACCGGCCCCTGATCAGCCATAACAGAGTTGGGAGCTGAACCAGGACCTTCCTGGGCCTAGTTCAACACTAGACCACATTGGCGGCTCACAAGCTGCCTCCTAGTGCTCTTTATAGGATCTTCATGTCTCTAAATACCAGCTGCTGGGAATCACAGGTGGGCAGAATGCTGTTGTGCAACTTGCGCTCATGTTCTGTTTGCCATCTTCCCACCGGCATCTGGTCAGCCCCTGTGAGAACAGGATGCTTGACTAGGTGGGCCATTGATCTGATCCCACAGGGCCGTCTTGTGTTCTTATGCTTCAGCCGGATGCAAGGATCCACCCATCCTTCCATGCAGGAAGCAAACACAGAATGATTTACACTGGGGGAACAGTTATTTTCTGTGGGGACCTCTATCCCCAAAGTTCTTGGGGAGCCTTCAACTCCTCTCTGCCCTACAGATCACACTGGCCATACAAACACCTTTAAGTGTGCCTGCTGTTTATCTAGCCACATCTCAGCTGCTATATGAAGTGCTTCAGTTTATTATGCTAAGGCTTGGGACTTTATTTCTTCTTCTTCTTCCTACGCTATGGATCATTGACCTTATTGACTGAAACATCTTGGTCTAAGCCATTATAATCCAGCAGGCTCACCATTGGGCCCCATTCAGGCAAAGTAAGTGAACCTGCCTATCTACTTAAGTGCTTTCGGAAAATTGCAAGAGTACCAATTTGTCCTCTCCCTCCTACGTCAAATGAAACCATTCTGAGTTGGGTGGTGGATTTATCTTCATCAACAGGAGGAGGGGGAGATAATAGCTAAGTGCCACAGGAGTAAACTTCTCAAAAAGTTTTAATTTTTTAACTCCACAAGACAAGGACCTGTTCAGATGCACCCTTTCTTTCCTCCATGTGGTTCTGAATATATATATATATATATATATATATATATATATATATATATATATATATATAATCTCCCTGGTTCCTCCCTACCCTTACTCTGAAAGTCAAAACATATTCACTCTGCCTTCAGGACAGGGAGTATTTGCACATCAGACCGTTGCTCGGTCCCTGCTCCTGCAGTTCGAAAGCACCAACTGCAAGTAGATAAATAGGTACCGCTCCGGCGGAAAGGTAAACAGCGTTTCCATGCACTACTCTGGTTCACCAGAAGTGTCTTTGTCATGCTGGCCACATGACCCAGAAGCTGTACGCTGGCTCCCTCAGCCAATAATGCGAGATGAGCGCTGCAACCCCAGAGTCGTCCGAGACTGGACCCAGTGGTCAGAGGTCCCTTTACCTTTACCAGGAGGCTATATTGGACAATCCAAACTTCCTGTTCAAAAGGCAATGCTGCCACCACCACCACCACCCAAATTACCCCCACTCTGATCAATGGAAAGGCCACATTAAGAATAGTCGCCTCACATGCAGGAAGCCCTGAGTTCAATTCCTGACATCCCCAGGTAGGGCAGGGAAAGATTCCAAATGAAGCTTTTGAGAGCCACTGCCTGTCAGTGTAGACCAGGCATCCCCAAACTGCGGCCCTCCAGATGTTTTGGCCTACAACTCCCATGATCCCTAGCTAACAGGACCAGTGGTCAGGGACATAGCTGCCAAGTTATCCCTTATTTTAAGGGATTTTCTCTTATGCTGAATAGGCTTCCTCACGAGAAAAGGGAAAACTTGGCAGCTATGGTCAGGGATGATAGGAATTGTAGTCCAAAACATCTGGAGGGCCAAAGTTTGGGGATGCCTGGTGTAGACCATGGGTAGGCAAACTAAGGCCCGGGGTCCGGATCTGGCCCAATCGCCTTCTAAATCCAGCCTGTGGTCTGTTCGGGAATCAGCGTGTTTTTACATAAGTAGAATGTGTCCTTTTATTTAAAATGCATCTCTGGGTTATTTGTGGGGCATAGGAATTTGTTCGTTTCCCCCCAAAAAATATAGTCCGTCCCCACACAGGGTCTGAGGGACAGTGGACTGGCCCCCTGCTGAAAAAGTTTGCTGACCCCTGGTGTAGACAATTCTGAGCTAGAAGGAGCAATGGACATAGCAAGAAGGAAAGAAAAAAGCAGCTGGTTAGCTACTCTGTGCCTCTAGTGACAAATCCAATCACACGAAAGCTCTGTCCATTAATTAGAATGATGACATCCAGGACTGACCCAAAGAGTTCCATGTCATGGGCATTTCCCTTGGGGGGTGTCAAGCTAGACGAGATGCTGTTCCTACAATTAGCCATTTTTTGAATGGCTTTTACAGCAAGGGTGGAGAAGATTTTCATCCCAAAGGATGCATTCCCTTCTGAACAGTGTTCTTGGGGGCCACCTCCCAGTGTTGGGCAGGGCTGCCGCAGGCAAATGTGGGTGGAGCAATGGATGCAAATTTCAACTTCATACAGTAGGCTAGTGTCTACACACCCCTCTCTATCCTTCATCCAGGGAAGGAAGCAGCATTATGTGAGGTCAAGGACACACCCCAGCCAAGCAAACACACTCAAGGAGATTAGGAATAATTACCAGCTTTGGTTGTTGTCAGAGGGTCGTCGTGGCTACTCTAGAGTAACTCCAGTTTGTCTTCAAAGACGTTTATTGTGCTACTTATTTACAGTGTAGAGACAGCTTAAAACATGACCTCTCATCCCGAATCAGAATCCAGCAATGGCGTACACCGTTTCCTACACCAGCAAAGTAGTCGGGGCACCCCAAAACGCCGCCCCCTTGACCTGCGTTGTGGCGCTCTCCTTACTTCTTGCGCCGGAAGGAGCTGTGCCCTTTCAGCTTCCTCCCTGAGTGGTTGGTGCCCTAGCTCTCCAACATCCCTGAGCATCTGCCTGCATCCCTCCGTCCCCGAGCTTTCCCATTGTTCCTCCCTCTGATTTCTCTCCTCCTCCAAGTATCTCCCTCAGCCTCTGGCTGCTTCAGAACCACTAGTGCTCTCTGTACTTGACGAGGTGGACGTCAGGATGATGGGGGCTGGCTCCCTGTAGGGAGTCACTCTTACATCCGTGGACTAGGAAAAGTCTCAAGGACCAGAGAGAGTGGCTGGGGGAGTGGGAAAATGGCCCCTGGTGCCTGAGATTCCCAATCCCTGTTTCAAACCCTAGATTGCCAAAACCGTCTGTGGAAGCAGACAAACACCGGCTCCCTCGGCCTGCAAAGCGAGATGAGCACTGCGAGCCCAGAGTCGTTTGCAACTGGACTTAACTGTCCGGGGTCCCTTTACCTTTATGGCCCTAATAGAGGTTTAGGACCATTTGGATAGGAAGAAAACCTCATCTTTGCTTACTGAGTCATTGTGTTACACATAAAGTCAGCTGTAGTCTGCTGCTCGCCTGTTTTGAGTTGGGCAATGCTTCCCTCCCCATGCCCACCCCCAATTCTGACATTCCTTGCCGCTCCCCTTACAATATTTGATCTGTTAAGGTGCCTCTTGTTCCGTTTACCAATGAGGCGATGGTGATTCAGGTGGATGCAAACCTTATTATGCATTCAGAAGGCACAGCGCACCAGCTGCCAGTCATCTTCCATCCAGCTCAGTTTCTTTTTAATAATAATTTATTTCATTTGTTTGTTTAAATGCCACACCGATACAAAGTGGTAGCTGGGTGGGTCCTCTCCTTGTCTGCCCCTCTTGACTGATCCCCACCTGCTAACTGAAAGCATGAAGAATAGCCTGTCTCTTAACGAGGGTGATATTTTCCTTGGGTGAAATCATTAATATAGTTGCAGCTGCTTCGCACCTTTTATGAAATGATCTTGCCATAATTAGGACACTCCAAAATTGCGCTCCACACAGGTGGACATCTGCTGAAATAAAAAATCAAACATACCCTCAGCTACCCTGCATTTTAAAAAAAGAAGAAGAAAGTTTCTAGACCTTATGGATCTACAGAAAAACAAAGATGCACCTAACTCAGGAGGGTGGAAATCAGAAGCCAAGTCTAGTCCACTTTTCCATTCTCTGCAGAAGAAGAGTACTGCTCATAATTCATCGCCTCTCTCATGGTAATGCAGATGACAGCATGAAAAACAAGCCAATGTATTAACATTTATTTAATGAGTATCATTTAGTCAGGACAAAAGACTCTGGATTGTCTTGACATGGAACTGTGAGTTACTTCGACACAGAGCTAGGATAAAATGTGTGCTGCTGTGGCTATCATTTAGATTCCTTCAACTCCAGTAAATTCAAGAAATTACCCAGTGCTCACATCAAGATCTCTCTGCCAAAGATGTTCCATGATCTCTGGTGTCAGCAGCATCCATAAGTGGTCCTTGCATTTGGATTCCCCAAATTTTGTACACCAGCCTGTGCTCATCCCATTTATAGAAATGGGATTACACAATCAGAAGACATCAGAATTTTCAAACAGCAGCATTTGCACTTCTCCAGGTACACTCATCACTGCTCAGAAATGGGCTCTGCCCAGGATCAGCCTATAAGAACCTAAGGCGGCCCCTGGTGGATCGGGCCCATCCAGTCCAGCATCCTGTTCTCACAGTAGCCGATCCAGCTCAGCTTCATTTTTCTGACAGCGGCTGGCCAGAAGCTTCTGGGGAGCCCACAAGCAAGACATGAAAGCATCGGCCTCCCCGCTGCTTGTCTCTGCCACATGATACTCAGAGATAAACTGCCTCTGAACATAGAGGTTCCATTTAGTTATCATGGAAAAGAACAGTTTATTTATTTATTTTATTGTATGTCAGGGCTAAATGGTGGGCAGCAGTCTGAGGTGACCCAGAAATTAAGCCAAAACCCAAAACCAAAGGACAAGCCAGGAGGCAGGACAGAAGGACAAGTCAGAACGCAGGACCAAATAAAGGATACAGGAAAATCCCAGGGGATGCGAAGGCTATGAAGTTCAAAGGAGGCTCTGGTGGCACAGAAAGTCTTATTATACCCCTTCCTGCCTAGAAGAAGCCAATGGTCAGTCTGGGTGGGTAGAGTCAGTTTGGAAGATTCTTCACCCAGGTCCACTCCTGCAGTTTAGTGGTTATACCACAACAAGAATTCACAAACAAATCCATCAGTTCCTACCCCAGATTTATACGCCCCTTTTCAGCTTTAAAAGTTTCCAAAGCAAATTAAAACCATGCCCAACATTTAAAGCCTCTTAGTTGGCAGACCTATCCCCGTTTATTTACCATAGCTGTGGACTGTCTAAAGAAATGTTAACTGATTAATCCCCAACCTTTTAGGCTCCATTTTACCAACACCTCAAGATAGTTATCTTACTCTTTAAAAAGTCATCTAACCATTTGAAGAACAAAAAGCTAGTCATTATTATAAGAAGGAAAGGCCACATTTAATTGTCTCCCCCACCCACTCACTACAATTTCATGGAGCGCTAGAATCAAAATCAATGCAAAGCACAAAAAGATATTCAACTCTCAGCCCCGATATTGAAAGTTTATTCCCTTCAACCACAATTAATCTATGAAGCCAAGCCAAGCCAGGCAGTAGGTGGAGATGCCCATTTGTGGTTTTAAATTGGCAGAAAGGAGGGTCAAGACTGGATTTTGATAATCCAGGGGTGGGATCTGGTGAGTTTTGGCTGTACTTGGAAGATCAATGGTTGGGGGGAAAGAATAAACTCCATCCCCACCACAAAATTGTTGAACAAAATACCCTCTACCAAACCAAGGCAAATGCGTGAAGGCACAAGTCAAGGGACTGATGGATGGCAACCTTACTACAGATCTAAAATAAGTATTGGGTAGTTTTTAATTGGTAAGGACATGAGAAGAGCCTGCTCAGTCTGCCCAATAGCCCAGGCAGTCCAGCATTCTGCTCTCACAGTGGCCAACAGTATGGTTATTATTACACCATCCCAATATTTTACAATATGGCAGTATAGAAATACTTCTATAAATAAATGAATAAAGATGAATGCATCCCCATGGAGACCTTTTTATGACCACTCTGAAAAGAAAACGACATATAAGTCACATCAGTTATTGCATCTACCCACATAAGCCACAATAATTTTAAAGATGACTCTTAATGGAGAAAGCAAAATGGCTCTTCGCTGGGGCAACCACACACAAACAGAGAGAGTTTTTACATTGTCATCAACATTTACAGATTCTGCTGCCTCCATCTGTCCAGTTAATTACTTTGTGCAATAGCCTGTTGGCTTCATTTTTTAAAAAAAGAACAAACTGAGGAGAGAGAGAGAGAAAGAGAGAGAGAAAGAGAGGGAAAGAAAGAGAGACCCAATTATCATTCTGGACAGTTCCCCACAATCCCATAGCTGCTGCAGCACATCCCAAGTGCCACAAAGACCTTTGTTGCCAATTTCAGCTGACAAAACAAAGAGACAGGGAAGAGGTGCTTTGCAAGACTTATTTTATTTTTAATCCCACCAGGGCGAGGAGAGGCAGCATTGCATCTTCTGCAGACATCCGAGGGCTCGGGTGGTTTTTTTTTGTGCCACTTGTGCTGCGATGAGACCCTTTCCCCAAGCTGCCTTTGCATTTTGTGTTTCATGGTTTTGCAGTTCATTCATCTGCTTTCACTTCCAGGGTTTCTTGAGGATGCTCAGAGAGGCTTACACAAGCAGCTTCCATCCAGGTCGCCACCTGCATTGACTGCAAGGATGTAGCTGCACCACACACCCTTAGGCTTCCAGTGTTTCCTGAAGCTCTAATCTGAATGCCAAAATACAACCTGCAATGGCCAGATTGGATAGGCCATTGAATATCAGCTACCTTTCATCTGCAGGATGGCATCTGTGAGCAATGCTTCCTTAGAAACATAGGAAGCTGCCTTCAACGGAGGCTACAATATTGCTCCATGTAGCTCAGTATTGTCTGCACCAATTGGCAGCAGCTTTCCAGGGATCTTTTTCCAGTTGAACCTTGGACTTTCTGCATGCAAAGCAGACACCCTACCCCTTAGCTTTGCTTGGGAAAACAAATAAACCCAGCCAACGCTTCACCTCACCTCCTTCAGCTTTTATCCCACTTTGACTTCTGCTCTCCATTGCTCAATTTTCAGGAGACCTCCAATGTTTAAACTGGATGCATTAATCTATTAAACACACAACACACACAAACATGGGCAACACTTCTGCTATAATGATGCCTTCTACCTTGCACATGTGCTTCACCTGGGGGGGGGGAGAAGACATGCCTCTGCCATCAACTGTTCACCAAGGTCCTAAGTGCCGAGTCACACAGCTCCAGCTCCTCAGAGAAAAACCTGTGAGGGTCCCAAATCCAGCTTGGGTGGGTGGGGCCAGTTCAGAGCCTGGGGATACATTTCTTCCCCCAGGAGTTGCCTCAAACCACAATCCGCTGTACACAGAGTTGATATCATAAGCCCTTCCTCCTCCTGAGAGCCTCTAGAACATTCTTTCCCAATGAGGTACACTCCAGATGTTGTTGGGCTACAGTGCCCATCATCTTTGACCATTGACCATGATGGTTGGGGGTGATGGGAGCTGGAGTCCACCAATACCTGGAGAGCTAGAAATTCCCCAACCCTGCTCTAGAGAAATCCAATAAGCATTCCAGCGGGAGAGCCTTCCCCTCAGCTTCCACCTAGGCTACTGTTTCCAAAGTTGGGTCTCCAGCTGTTTTTGGGTTACAACTCCCATCATCCCTACCTAGCAGAACCAGTGGTCAGGGATGGTGGGAATTGTAGTCCAAAAACAGCTGGGTTTGGGAAACATTGATCTAGGCCAGGCATCCCCAAACTTCGGCCCTCCAGATGTTTTGGACTACAGTTCCCATCATCCCTGACCACTGTTCCTGTTAGCTAGGGATCATGGGAGTTGTAGGCCAAAACATCTGGAGAGCAGCAGTTTGGGGATGCCTTATCTAGGCCAACATGTCCCAGGGACACCAAAATGCCAAGAAGAAGAGTGCCAGCGTTTCATTTCAAAATCACTGTCTATCTTGGGAAGGATGCAGGAGAGGGAGAGAACAGAGCCAGGATAAACAGGGTGAGTTAAGTGTCTGAGCCAAGGGAGCATCCTGGGGGATAGGGCTTGAGCAGAATGTGGTAGAGCTTGGCAAAGTCTAAGGCAGGCATGTCAAACCTGCGGCCCTCCAGATGTTTTGGCCTACAACTCCCATGATCCCTAGCTAGCAGGACCAGTGGTTGGGGAAGATGGGAATTGTAGTCCAAAACATCTGGAGGGCCGCAGGTTTGACATGCCTGGTCTAAGGTGTTTGGGGCTTTTCAGGTTCCAAAACTGCTTGCCTGACATGACAGCATTTTACTGGTCAGCTACCTGCAGGTCGGCATGGCTACCTTAAGCTGGAGGAAGAGAAGCATCAGCAGCTATGCTAGCCCACTTGATTAGCATGCGCCAAGGCGTGTCACTGCCTTTCATCTGCAGCTCGACTCCCTCCCCCCGCTCCTTTCCTGCGCTCCCCGCTAATAAATGTACAAATGGATGTTGGTGTCATTCAGCAGAATAAAGGCAGGAGGCTTCACTCAGTCTCCGCTTCAATGAGAGCATTTTCCTGGAAACAAGGAGCTGAATTCAGTGGCTTGGTGCTGTCTGATCACAGGCTGTTGCTAGAGTTACAAGGCTAACCAGTGCTTCCGGGGACACCCTTGGGCGTTGCGGGGGGGGCGGAGCTGGACGGGTATGGAAGGGTCATCTGCTTCCAGGGAACTGTTTCAAGGGGGAAAGCGGGTAGCTACACTCGGCATGGAGATAAACAAAGTGAAACACACCTGCAGCACTTTTTGCAATAAGGAAGACTTTTTCCTTGATGCATTCTGTTGGAATTTGGAGACAGAGCTCGATTCAAATCAAAGCAGAGGTTCAAAGCAACCCTTCCTGTGCCATAATGGGAAGCAGGAACTGAGCAAAAGCTAACCCAGTAATGCACACTGTATGCTCTTAGAAATTCATCAGTCAAAGGCTACATGGGATTAGGAGACAAGTTTCCAGTAGGTTCAAAGCCCACACCCTTCTCTTTGAAATGTGCAGCCAGGTTTGCTGCATATTCCATAGGTTTGTGGAAGCACACTGCACACAGGGATTGAGTGTGGAATTCAGCTCCCAAGAGCAGCAACTTTTTAAAGGCAGGTTTGTGGTGGTGAAACAGTTTGAAAATGCACAGAAAAGTTGGAACAGAGGATAGGTGAGCAGAGAGATCAAAGGGACAGAGATGGTATCTAGATCAAGGGAAGTAATAGTACCACTGTATTCTGCTCTGGTCAGACCTCACCTGGAATACTGTGTCCAGTTCTGGGCACCACAGTTCAAGAAGGATACTGACAAGCTGGAACGTGTCCAGAAGAGGGCAACCAAAATGGTCAAAGGCCTGGAAACAATGCCTTATGAGGAACGGCTTAGGGAGCTGGGTATGTTTAGCGTGGAGAAGAGAAGGTTAAGGGGTGATATGATAGCCATGTTCAAATATATGAAAGGATGTCATATAGAGGAGGGAGAAAGGTTGTTTTCTGCTGCTCCAGAGAAGTGGACACGGAGCAATGGATTCAAGCTACAAGAAAGAAGATTCCACCTATACATTAGGAAGAACTTCCTGACAGTAAGAGCTGTTTGGCAGTGGAACTTGCTACCAAGGAGTGGGGTGGAGTCTCCTTCTTTGGAGGTCTTTAAGCAGAGGCTTGACAGGCATATGTCAAGAATGCTTTGATGGTGTTTCCTGCTTGGCAGGGGGTTGGACTGGATGGCCCTTATGGTCTCTTCCAACTCTATGATTCTATGGTTTAGGAATCCAGAAATCTCCCACTGGATCTGTTTCAACCCCTTATATGAAAGCTGATCTGCACCTGAGCTTGCAGCATAGACCATGCCTGCAGAAGCTTAGAGGTATCCCAACCAATAGCTATACAGTATATGTGGTCAACTCATGCACAGAGTAAGCATTGCTCTCTGGTTAGACATCCACAGGAAGACACCTTTAGTCAGTGGGAGGACATCTGTTTTGCACACAGAAGGCTGCCAGGTTCAGTTCCCAGTACCTCCATTAAAAGTATGGAGAAAGATCCTGCTCCTCTTGAGATCTTGGAGCAGGTACAGTCAGCATTGTGCCCTTTAAATGCTTTGGTACTACAACTCCCATCAACCCTGGCCTTTGACCATGAAGGTCATGGTGCTGATGGAGTCCAACAGCATCATTGGAGGACATCATGGTGGCTACCCTTGCTGTACAGAAGTCTTTCCCAGCTCTCTGAAGATGCCAGGGATTCTGCCAGGGATCTTGTGCATGAAAACTGTGAACTCCACCAGAGCTTTGTGGAGAGGCCACTTGACATCTTGCATTGCTTAATGCTGACTGGTTTATCAAGTCTGAACATCAGTCAGCATTATACCTCATCCTGCAGTTCTTGTCATCATGTAAGGAACTGCTCCAGAATGCCATTTCAGTGATGTTTCCTCTCCTAACTCCCATCTGCTCCTTTTTGAACAATGAATTGGGGAGGGCGGGGAGGATTTTTTGCTTCATCTTCCGTTCATTTGCTGATGAGCCTGCAATGTGCCTTCCACCTCAGTCCACATCCTTGCTTCATTGGGGTTTAGCAGATTATGCACAGGCGTTCAGATGAGGGCAGGGGAGCCAATATCATAAGCACTCCAACACATCATGGAAATAACACTATAAATAGAAAAGAGCTGGCTTGAACTTCCACAAAGAGGGTCCTCTTCCATCCCCTTGATGCCTTAAACACACACACACACACACACACACACACACACACACACACCCCTTCACCCACAGCATGTGAGCATTCTTCCCCTTTCCTGTCTATGGGAATACTGCATCCAATTCCCTCTCTGAGCATTGGCCCGGAAGCTTGGAGAGACTCAGCCAACCCGGCTGCACACATTGGCTGCCTCCCTCGCTGACTGTTTTGCAATTTTAATTTCGCACCTTCCTAAACAGCAAAGATTTATCGTGCACTCGACAGAAATATTTAATTTTCCAAATGTCTCTTATTCATAGACTGTAGGGAGAAGGGGGGGGGGTGAAATTGAGAGCTCCTACATCTTTGCATGAATAACCTTCTGAATGCAGCCGTCATCCCCCTTCTGGAAAAGAACCACCTTGGAATAAGCTTGCAGCCAGTGTTATCATAACCACCACTTCATCTCTTCTAGAGCTGGGCCCTTGTGTTGAAAGAGGGTCTGGGACAGTGCCCTGCAAAGCCCTGGTTCAGATTAAGAAAAGAAGAGCTGTTTTATCTAGCTGCATCAGAAGTGTGCCAGCAAGGCCCCCTTCTATCGGCCTGACTGGAAGCAATTGCCCGTTCTCTCCTTTCCTCCATAAGCAGCCATTCCACCGGGACACAGCAGGGGAAATTGATAAGATAGTAAGTCCGCTTTCCATCAGTCTGGCTGGCACCAAACGCTGGTTCACAGTTGGCCCTCTGTTCCTAGCTCTGCTTGTTAGTAGCTATTCTATCTATCACTGTCATAACCCATTGACTTGGATGCTGACTCAAAGAGAGGACCAATGAAGTCAAGGAAGTGGAGGACCTTAAGGTCCACAAATAACAACATTTTGGAGATCCTGAGCCATAAGGTGGTTAGATTGGTCTCAACTAGGGTCAGGGCCTTTTCAGTACTGGCCCCGACTTGGTGGAACTAGGAGACCAGGGCCCTGCGGGATTTGACATCTTTCTGCAGGGCCTGCAAGACGGAGCTGTTTCACCTGGCCTTTGGGCTGGACTCAGTCTGATCCCTATGTTTTCCTCCTTATGGTTTTTATTTGGGCTATTTTAAAATGAGGCTGCATTTTTAAAATTTTAAACTTAAATTGTATCTTAACCTGTATTTTAATTAATTGTTTTTTCCCCTTTTATGTCTTACTGTAATTTTACTGTGTCAGACGCCCTGAGCCTACTTTTGACTGGGGAGGGCGGGTATAAATAAAATTTTATTTTTATTATTATTATATTATTAAGGAGAACGGGCTGTACATACCATCAATGAGTCAGAGGATTAACTTATATGTTACGTTGGTTTAAATGAGCGTGCTTAACCTGGCCTTCCAAACCTAGGCCTCATGGCTGCTTTTCTCCAAATGACAGGTTAAGCGCACTTGTTTAAACACTTGACTAAAGTTGCCTACACTTTGGCCCTCATACAGCCATCATCAGAGCAAGTAGTAGTCATTACTTCCTAGGTGCTGTCCAAGGTGCTGAAGGATATGTCTTTGACCACTAGGAACATAGGATGCTGCCTTATACCAAGTCTGTCAGGCTATTGGTCCATCTAGCTCAGAACTGCTTACACTTGGTGGCAGTGTCTCCCCAGTGTTTCAAACATGAGTCTTTCCCAGCCCTACCTGGAGGTGCTGGAGACTGAACCTGGGAAACTCTGCTCTACCACTGAGCTATGGCTTTGCCCCAGTCTGACTCCAATTCCAGATTCTGATCTAAGTGACTACAGTGGTACCTCGGGTTACAAATGCTTCAGGTTACAGACTCCGCTAACCCAGAAATAGTACCTCGGGTTAAGAACTTTGCTTCAGGATGAGAACAGAAATCGTGCTCCGGCGGCATGGCAGCAGCAGCAGGAGGCCCCATTAGCTAAAGTGGTGCTTCAGGTTAAGAACAGTTTCAGGTTCAGAACGGACCTCCAGAACAAATTAAGTTCTTAACCAGAGGTACCACTTTGCTACATAGTCTCTGCCCATCGATCTAGATCTCACCATGGGCTGGCTCACCCTCCTTGCCAGGACAAGCCATGATCATTGCAACAAGCATGCAATATCTTGCAAGAATCGCTACCTAAATTTGCTCATCCTCCTTTTCACCACCCATCTCTGTTTCTTACTTTTTACACCGTGCCTTCTGGATTGTAAGCCATCTGTTTTACATTGCAAACACTTTTGAGCGCATTGGCAGAAAGGTGGCTTATTAATGTAGTCAGTCAGTCAGAAAAGAGAGCAAGAAGATGAGGCATTCGGGTCTTTGAGGAAAAAAATAAAAATCAGGAAAGATGAAGAGAACAGGAAGCTTCTCTTTCCAGCAACCTGGAAACTGGGTGCCAGGCAGTGGTGTACTGACAGATTCCTAGGGTGCAGGAGTTTATCATTGCAGCCCCCACAGCCATGTCTCAAAGGAAAATCTGTAACCTTGCCTCCAAATGGAGTCAAAAGCATGCAAACACCTGAGTTAACCAAGTATCATTTAAACTGCTAGCATGATGCAGGAACCTAAACAAAACAAAAGAAAAGAAGTATCTAGCCCCTGATTGATTATTCCCCTTATTCGTGGACTACCTCTGTACTATGGCCAGAAACAGTAAAATGTGGAAGTCTCAGTATCACCTCATTCACTCGCCTGAGCAAAGAAAATCCCTCTGTTACCCCAGTGCTCTCAAATATCTTATCATTCCTGCACTGTTTTTGGGGGGAGGGTATCTTAGTTCTGCAATACTCTTTATCCACCCTCCACTACACCACTGTTAATTCACCAACGGCAACTGGGTCATTGCATCCCAACTTGTATCAATAGCCATGGCAGCTAAACAGAACCCAAGTCAATCTTCTAAGAACACAAAGTAATTTCGACAGCACTGCCCTGGTTAGCAGAGGTACAGAGTTCCCCTAGCTCTGATTACGCCAAGGACTTTGGGTTTTCTATGCCTCAACAGCCAGATCACATTGGCAGGTGCCTTGTGCTTTAGGAAGCAGAATTTAAATAACAATAATATAAAAAAAACATTGGCACCTGGCCTTAAAGAATGATCCAGAGAGAGGAGGAAGAGATTGTGCTGCCAGATATCTGGGACTTAGCAACAGCCAATCCATCCCTCCGGCAATATGAGCTCTGCTGGGGGGGGGGGGTGAGAAGAGATAATATATGGAAAAATTGAGACATGCCAGGGAGAAAAAGAAAAAGATCATTACCATAAAAAGTTCCCCAAAAGTACTACTCTCAGAATAAAAGCCATGCAAATTGAAGAGAAACAAACAATCCCACACCTGTTGAGGCAGAAAAAGCTTAAGGTACAATCTGGACTGCTTTCCATGCATGCTTATTACAGCCCCAACAGCTAAATGGAACTTGCATATACAGGCAGAGGTGGAGGAAGGGGTGTGGTGGGCTGGGGGGTGACAAAATGCTGGGCGGCACTCACCATGGGGCCTGCAGTGCACCCGAGCCACACATCTCTACTGGGAGTGATGCAGTGACTTGGGTGCCCACTGGCTCTGCGCTACCCCCAAAGGTCTGCCCACCGCCTCCCTCTCAGCTGTAGGGTGGCTGAGTGGGAGGAGGCCGGCAGACTCCTCTGAGGCCCCATGGAGCATCCTGCCCCGGCTCGTCCCACCCCACAGGTGGCTGGCCCCACCCCTGGGTGCAGGGCACACGCGCCACCCCAGGCGCCCGATCGGCTTGCTCTGCCGCTGTATACAGGTGCATTATACTTTGAGCTACCATAAGCTGGGGACAAAAAAAACAGGGGAAAGGCCACCAACTTTGCGACCTACTTGTGAATGGTCCAAGGTGCCAGGCTGGTGGGAACATAAGGCAAACCCTGCTGGATCAGGCCAGTGGCCCAACAAGCAGGACCTGATAACTCTCCCCACCTGTGGTTTCCAGCAACTGGGTATTCAGAAGCATTACTGCCTCTGACCATGGAGCATAGCCACTGCAGCTAGCAGCCATTGATCACCTTCTCCTCCATGAATTTGTCCAGTCCTCTTTTAAAGTTGGTAGCAGCCAATGTTTTCATTACCCCTGACCCTGTGCTGCTCATCTCCCAAAGCTGACGTCTGAAACAAAAGCTGCTAAGGAACGTGGGGCAGCAGAGCAGTTGGCAACCATACCGGAGCCCCATTCTAGACAAAATTAAGCCAGCAAAACAATTCTTAGGGCTTCTATGGCACATTCTTGGGATGGGAGAAAGAGGAAGTAGGATCTCATAGAGCCCTCCCACCACCAAGCACTCAAGTCTGCTGCTAACAGTAGAATTTCCTCTACCCTAGGGGATCTTCACCTAAACTTTGCAACTTAGCATAAAATGTCCTTTGGCAAAGGCCACATTCCTAGTTGTGGAAGAGCCCAGTTGTGTCACATGGTCCACAGTTAAACTATGGAACTTACTCCCACAGGAAGCAGTAAGGATAGCCAGCTTGGATGTTTTTAAAAGAGGATTGGACAAATTCAATAGAGAATAAGTCAACTAACCACAGTGCTCTGTTTCCACAGACTGAGAACACTTCTGAATACCAGTTGCTGGAAGAAGCTCGTGCTCAGGTTCTGCTTGCTAGTTTCCCACAGGTATCTGGTTGGCCACTGTGAGAGGAGGATGCTGGACTAGATAGGCCATTGGCCTGATTTCAGCATAAAGTTCAACTGGATATACAGCTCCATGGTCCAGAGGCAGGACTCCCTGTTATGCTTGGTACTATTTTCTCTCCTCCACCACTCCTCTGGAAGGGCAAAAGAATGGGGAACCATGGGAAAATCTAGGGCTTCCAAATGTCTGTCTCCCTCCCTCTCAAAAAAGTAAAAACCAACTGTAAGGGGGAGGGGAAGGATCTCAGTTTGCAAGGCAATTGTGTATTCAGACAGCATAAAGCGAAACTTCCATGTAAAACCAAGCAGCCAGGTCTTGCGTATAACTGCAGTCTAACGTATGGTTGCATATGGTGCTTCAGGGTAAAGTCTGATGGACAGGGCAGGTTGCTGGGAGAGGAGGGGAAACTTCTCCAGAGCCTGATGACTCACCCTTCCTCTGAACACCCCAAGAAGGAATGTAAAACCCAAGGACCTGGCAGTCCTATCTTTTCAGCAAAGCACAAGATTACCAATGCACAATGTCTGTGTGGCAAATCAGGGGGAAATGCAGGATTGGCACAGCTGGCACAACTGACAAAGAGGAAAGACGTATACAAACCATCTGGATTCAATTTTTGTTTTGTTTTTAACATTACAGACCAACTCTCTCTCTTTCTGAAGTCAGACAAAATACGCAAATGATATTGCCTGGATCGGGAGGGAGGGAGGGAGGGAGGGAGGGAGCAGTTAGTACATCTGGGTGACTGTACCCATTACGTTCCCGTTTGAAGGCTATTTGTTTTCATCTTATCCTTACCATTTTGGGATCCTTCTCTACGGATAAGGAAAGATCAAGTTCTCAGCCCCAATGCTTCGTGTTAAAGTTGGGAAGCGAAAAGTTCAGAGAGAGAGCTCTACTGGATCAGACCAAAGGCCTATTTTGTCCATCATCCTGTTCTCACCCCACATTAACTTTGCTGCCAATCCTCCCCATGTCTTTCAAGAGCCTCCTTCCTCCATCACTTCCAGTCCATCCAGCTCACCTTCTGGTCAGACTGCCAAGTTTTAAGAATTATGGAATAGCTGCTGTATCTGGGAACATGGGCGTACCCAGGAACAAATCTAGGGGGGGTGGCAAGCCATGGTCGTCCAGGTTGTGACATTTCAGCATGGAAAAGGCGAATGAAACCAAAATTTTATTATATATAATTATAGCAGTGTTTTATTACGGTAGTTATTACAATTATTTGCTTGAATTTTTTTAAATATCTATTTAGTTACATGTCTTATACTAATATCATTTTTCTTGGGTTTGAAGAAAATGTTGAGGTTTGTTTGGTGCAGCCTTTTTACGTACCTGGACTAAACAAACCGGCAGTTGTGTGGTATAGTAATGCATATACAGTTCTGCCACCATGTACACTGGTTAAAGCAGACTACTGTGCTACACAAACTCTTCACCGCGAACAAAACTGAATTCAATAACCACATCTTTTAAAGATGTAGGAAAATTAAGGAGTACTCTCACCGGAGGAGAGTATGGTAGGGTGCCCCTCTTTCCCTCAGAAAATGTTGAAGATTATGGTGTTAAGCGACCCCCAAGCTACATCTCCTCCTGGTGGTCATCTAGTCCCGCCCCTTGTAATGCAAGAACATGCACCTATCCCATATGGGGATTGGGCCTGCAAAAATTTGGCTTTATCAGCACTACTATCCTCCCAACCAATAATATGCAGCTTGCCCAAACGGGGATTGAACCTGCATCATAGGGGTTATCAGCACTATTATCCTGTCAACCCAGGAATAGTACCTCAAAGTTTTGATGGGACCCTGGGGGTCAACTAGTCCAACCCCCTGTACCGCAATAATGTGCAGCTTTCTCATATGGTGAAAGAGCAATTGCCAAAACAAATCTGATAAAAGGGGCCCAAGGCTATGCACAAAGAGGGGGTAGGGTAGGGTAGGATTAGGGTAATTTAGCTGCTGGCTACAAACTGCCAAGCCCTTAAGCAGCAGTTCAGCCCAACACAGGACTGCACGGCGATCAGGGAAACAAAGAAACTAGGATTAGAGTGATTTAGCTGCTGGCTAGAAAGGGAATTAGAGGGAACCTTTACGATGCAAAAACCAACAGAGGTGACCCAGCAATCCTTCCCTGTCCCAGGGAATGGTCCACACTGAGGATGAACACTGCAACTCCGCTCTCCGCTGCCGGCTGTTTTCTTTTTTTTTGCTGCGTGGGAGCTCCCCCCCCCCTTTTTTTGCTTCTCTAGGGAGGGGCAGCTGCACCCCCCTGCCCCATGCTGGGTACACCCATGTCTGGGAATCATTCTGCTTCCGTCATTCTTTCCAGACATGCCACAGACCACTTGAATGAAGCCTGGGAGCCCTTGAAATATGTGGTGTTAAATATTTGAAGTCCATTCCCCTTCCAAAATACCCTTGAGTGTTAAGGCAGTGGTAGCCTAGGAAAAAGCATTCTCTGTGGCAGCCCCTAAGCTGTGGAACTCCCTCCTCACAGAGGTGCATCTGTTAGCTTTGTGGTGTCAATTTCATTGTATTACTACTACAGCCATACCTCAGGTTGTGTACGCTGCGGGTTGCGTACTTTCAAGTTAAGAACGCGACGGACCCAGAAGTAAACACCGCACACACATATGCGGAAGCATTCTGCGCGCTTCGCGCATGCACAAAAGTGCTTTATCGGCGCTTCACACATGCGCGGAAGCACCGCTCTGGGTACGTACTTTTTGGGGTGCGAACGGCACCCTGGAACGGATCAGGTACGTATCCAGAGGTACCACTGTATTATTATTATTATGTGTATGGGATGTTGGGGAAGGGTATTACCTCTGGTGGTGGATACACCTTCTGGGTCCCCACCCTGCACTCAGCTCTCACCTGTGACTTCTAGAAGTTATCAGCATACAACAGTGGCCACACCCTGGGAAACAGCTTCTAACAGTCAGTTAAACCAGGTGAGGGTAGCCAATGGGTCTCAGAACCTCAGTGAGTTAGGGACATGGGAAGACACACTCTGGTAGATTGAGTAGATGAGACCAACATTGGATCCCACGGTCAAGAAGGTAGTTTCTGCAGATGCTGTAGAGGGAAGTGAGGGGCACATGGGGCACATCCACCTGTGAAGGTAGCCCATATAGGAGAAGGAAAACTCTGATCCTAAACCTTCCCTGCCTTGTGGGATATCTTCAGGAGAAGAAAAGGCTAAAGAGTCAACCCTACACAAATCTGCAGTGGAGTCCCTAAGATGGTTGGATGGTGCCTTGTATGTCTCCTTCTGGCCACTTTTGCAGCCGAGCTGGTGTCAGATGTATTGCTCTGCTTTCATTTGGACCACATTAGTGAGGCCAAGAGAGGGGTCTTGTCATCTGGGCAGCCCAGGATGACAAGCTTAGGCTTATGTCCTAGTTTAGGCTTGTGCCCCAAGGAGGTCACTATCTGTCCACTTGGTTTCTTATGTGGAATAGGGAACACAGGGTGCCTTTTTTCCGTCAGCAAAATGTCTTGGCCAGACCCAACTCTGGGGAAGGGCTGTAGCTCAGTGGAAGAACATTTGCTTTGCATGCTGAGAGTCCCAAGTTCATTCCCCAGCATCTCCAGGTAGGGCTGGGAGAGATTCCCTGCCTGAAACCCTGGAGAGTAGCTGCCAGTCATTGTAGACAATGAATTTGTGGTCTAATTCAGTATGTACAGGTGAAAAGTGCATTTATTTCAGTAATGCAACTTATTATTTTTATTATTTTTTTATTTTTACAAATGCTTTCTTTTGGAAATTCCACAGTAATAAAACAAATAGTTACAATAATACAAAAATAAACAAAACATCGCTATTACATTTCATTAATTACATTTCATTTATAATTGATCCTCCTAACGACAAATAATTACAATTACAACAAATAAAGGCTTGACATGAAAGCATTGCTAATAACAAGGCCAGTGGAAGTGATGATATTCCAGCTGAACTATTTAAAATTTTAAAAGATGATGCTGTTAAGGTGCTACACCCAATATGCCAGCAAGTTTGGAAAACTCAGCAATGGCCAGAGGATTGGAAAAGATCAGTCTACATCCCAATTCCAAAGAAGGGCAGTGCCAAAGAATGCTCTAACTACCGCACAATTGCGCTCATTTCACACGCTAGCAAGGTTATGCTTAAAATTCTACAAGGCAGGCTTAGGCAGTATGTGGACCGAGAACTCCCAGAAGTGCAAGCTGGATTTCGAAAGGGCAGAGGAACCAGAGACCAAATAGCAAACATGCGCTGGATTATGGAGAAAGCTAGAGAGTTCCAGAAAAACGTCTACTTCTGCTTCATTGACTATGCAAAAGCCTTTGACTGTGTCGACCACAGCAAACTATGGCAAGTTCTTAAAGAAATGGGAGTGCCTGATCACCTCATCTGTCTCCTGAGAAATCTCTATGTGGGACAAGAAGCTACAGTTAGAACTGGATATGGAACAACTGATTGGTTCAAAATTGGGAAAGGAGTACGACAAGGTTGTATATTGTCTCCCTGCTTATTTAACTTATATGCAGAATTCATCATGCGAAAGGCTGGACTAGATGAATCCCAAGCCGGAATTAAGATTGCCGGAAGAAATATCAACAACCTCAGATATGCAGATGACACAACCTTGATGGCAGAAAGCGAGGAGGAATTAAAGAACCTTTTAATGAGGGTGAAAGAGGAGAGCGCAAAATATGGTCTGAAGCTCAACATCAAAAAAACCAAGATCATGGCCACTGGTCCCATCACCTCCTGGCAAATAGAAGGGGAAGAAATGGAGGCAGTGAGAGATTTTACTTTCTTGGGCTCCTTGATCACTGCAGATGGTGACAGCAGTCACGAAATTAAAAGACGCCTGCTTCTTGGGAGAAAAGCAATGACAAACCTAGACAGCATCTTAAAAAGCAGAGACATCACTTTGCCGACAAAGGTCCGTATAGTTAAAGCTATGGTTTTCCCAGTAGTGATGTATGGAAGTGAGAGCTGGACCATAAAGAAGGCTGATCGTCGAAGAATTGATGCTTTTGAATTATGGTGCTGGAGGAGACTCTTGAGAGTCCCATGGACTGCTAGAAGATCAAACCTATCCATTCTTAAGGAAATCAGCCCTGAGTGCTCCCTGGAAGGACAGATCGTGAAGCTGAGGCTCCAATACTTTGGCCACCTCATGAGAAGAGAAGAATCCTTGGAAAAGACCCTGATGTTGGGAAAGATTGAGGGCACTAGGAGAAGGGGACGACAGAGGACAAGATGGTTGGACAGTGTTCTCGAAGCTACGAACATGAGTTTGACCAAACTGCGGGAGGCAGTGCAAGACAGGAGTGCCTGGCGTGCTATGGTCCATGGGGTCACGAAGAGTCGGACACGACTAAACGACTAAACAACAACAAAGGCTTGACATATCTTGCTTTGCATGTCATGCATCTATCTCATATATTGGTTTCACCTTTTAAGTTGCATTACTGAAATAAATGCACTTTTCAATGTTATTCTAATTTTCCGAGTTTCACCTGTATATTCCTATGCCCCTTCCTATGTTCCTCTTTGGTAGGATAGGGTTATGCATGTTTCTCAAGTGTTGACTTGATTGTGTGAATGGACCATCAGAGACATTACATCACCCATATAGGTTCTGTATCAAAAACCAGGGATAGAATAAAGCATTGTTTCCCATTCTGCCCTGTAGTCATTGCATGCAGCACTGTTTTCATTATGCTGCCGTTCATCTTCTGCCAAAAAAATTGCATTCATCATCTTGCTGTCTGCTGTGCCAAAATTACACAGCTTACATAAATAATTACATAAATGACGTTCCCATTACATTATTCCACTCCATTTTAATGCAAAGAAAACACAGTGCTAATGGGGGAAACATAATTAATTATCGTTTGAGGACTGAAAGCAACAAATTCTGACTGCATTTGCTAGATTAATTTCTGTTCCAGGCGGGGGACACAAACGCAAACATTGGGGATTTCCACTCCCATATCCACTGGAGTTTTCTCACATCCCTAATCAAAACACTCAAAACTTTCTCAAAAGGAAATAGTTCACACATTCATCTGCCGCTCCCCAAGTGATCAAGGGATGTACATGCATGTGTGAACCAGACTTTCTGCCCGAGAAAAATACCTAGGCACTCAGCCTAGTTCTTCAAACTCACAATTCAGTGCTTCCCCACTTCCAGGCATGCTCTTTTAGCAGAGACCACTTTTCATCTTCCTACTCTCCTTCCCCATTCTCTAAACCCAGCCGCAACTAAACATTGCGTGTCCCAGCTGATCTGCGATAAGAATTGCACATATATTTTAACCACCTGTCACATCTCGCTTGCCAAAGCTCATCCAACAAAGGGGAAGGGGACATGAGCCCCTGAATAGAAGTACCCGGCAACAACAAGCCACCCATAAAATAGATTCGCTCCCCTAACCCCTGCTAGATTGCATTTTGTTATCTGACTGCACCCTCGCGCCGCTGCGCCAAAACTATTTGCAGCTTTCCCCTTTGCTCGCAGTTCTCATAAAGAACTTCCTTCTGTCACCGTTAAAGCCTTTTGTCCTTTCATATTCATTGACTAACTACTCCCCACGGTTCCATGTTCTTTCATTCCTTTCAATATGTTCCTTGTTAGCTCACATCCAAAATAAAAACATCAGTATCCCAAACAGAGCATCCATTTCTCTTAGTGCATTTTATAAACCCAATTTATACTTGCAGGGGGGGGCAGAGCGGGAGGAGAGAGCCCTTTGCAAAAAGCACACATCACTCCCTCTCTCTTAACCCTTGATCTGGTTCCCCAAAGCCTGCTTAAGAAGGCAGTTGCAGCTAATACCAGTGCTTTAATTTGGGATTGGGGGTATTTTTAATTTATTTATCACAAAGCATACAAGAGAAAAGTAACCACTTTCCAAAACATTGCTGCAGCTTGTGGAGTTGAAATAGACTTGTAGAACAAAACTGTTCAATGTAAGTACATCGTAAGCACATGGGGGGGGGTGAGCATATTTCTTTATACTTTTAATCTGTATCAAAATAGCCTCTCCACACTGGTATGTGGCTGGAGGGGGTGCACTTTCTTTGGTTTTTTTAAATCTCTAAGGGATTAATTGATGCCACACCCAATCAAAATGGTCTTTTTAGTGGATCCCAATGCACCCTATGATGGAGCATGATAAACTTTTAAAGCACTTCTTGATGGCGGGGGGGGGGGAGAGACTTTTAAAAGGCTTGCAAAAAGAATAAAACAATAAAATATTAGTAAAAACAGGTTAAAGCAGGCATCCCCAAACTGCGGCCCTCCAGATGTTTTGGCGTACAACTCCCATGATCCCTAGCTAATAGGACCAGTGGTCAGGGATGATGGGAAATGTAGTCCAAAACATCTAGAGGACTGACGTTTGGGGATGCCTGATTTAAAGCATTTGGAGGGGGATAACACCTGCAATCAACTAAAAACAAATAAAAACACACATCAGCATTTTATTTTTCTGGGTAGGCTTCCTAAAGAAAAAAAGTTTTAGCCGGTGCCAAAAAAGACTACACTGAAGGCACCTGCATGATGTCAATAGGCAGGGAGTCCCAAAGTGTAGGTGCTGCCACACTAAAAGATTGTTTCCTTGCAAATGCAGTTTTTGTGACACCTTTAACAGTGGCAGTTCCACAGATGAAAACAGTCAAGTGGGGCAAGGAGATCTCACAGGTAAACTGCTCCCAAGTTGTTAAAACTCAATAATGAGGACTTGAAACTACACTACCTGAGAAGAGGGAACAGAAGATTTGCAATGCTGAGCCATAAGCGTGAAGAGATACTAATGTTTTTGCTTTGCCATTGGGATTTAAGGATCCAGAGGCAACAGAACAAAGGAGGGAGTCTAAGACTGTGATATCGGATGCTCTATTAAAAACCCAGGACCAGAAATCCCAAATCTCCCCACATTCCCACCACATATGAAGGGAAATTCCTCTATGGCCACAACTCCCCCATTGACATAAACTGGCAGGGCTACAGAGAGGAGGGGAAGGGGGAGGAGGGGGAGGATACCAGCAAGGGGTGACTGGGAAATGCCAGGGCAAGCTGGGGGTGGGGAAGGAGAGGCTGGGGAAGGAAGTACTCACAGGTTGGTGGAGGATGACAAGGGGATGGGGTCAGTGCACAGGAACCAGAGCAGCAGGACCCATTGCCAGAGCCAGAACAGCCCCTGTCTCCATGAACATGGTGGGCTCTAAGGCATAGGGAGCAGCAGCAGGGACACTCCAGGAGGCTGAGGCAAGCAAGGGCCCACAGCCCAGCTCACTAGCTGGCCAGGTGGGGCTTGCTAGCTAGAGTAGACTTGGAGCAGGTGAGGATCACATGCCTCATCAAGCCCAGATGGTAAAATTAGCATGCAGCGTGTGAAAGGGCAGCAGAACTGTCTCTGCTCCATTGCCCATGTTGATGGACTTCAGCTTAGATGCTCCAGAATCTCTGTGGGACTTTGGGTGCATGGATTGACCCTGGACCGGAGAACTGACATATTGATTTGCCGCCAGGTTCAGGACAACCAGCAAAACTGGTCTTTTAACTTTTAACAAAATTTACACACACATCCTTTTATCCAATTCATTCCCACCAAGCCTTTGAAAAAAGCATTTGCAAGGTGCATCACAGAAGGGAAGCAGCTGGGTCTCCTATGCATCTTCCCCAATTTGAGCACTGTTTGCTGAAAGTTCCTTGCTATCCACCCCCATTTCCAATAATCATTCAAGAAGAGGGCTAAGGGGAAACATGTGGCCCTCTCGATATTGGCTGAACTACGACTCCCACCATCCCTGATGGTTGGTCATGCTGGCTGGTGCTGATGGGAACTAGAGTCCATTAACATCACATTGACTACCCCCAACCCTGGCTGCAGGTAATAAAAAACATTGACCAATTGCCTGATGCTGTACTGGGCAGGCTCCTATGTTCCTTATGACTCATTTGAATGCTAAAAACTAGTGGCTGAAGTGAACAGAGCTTCCAGAGACAATCCCCCAAACCATGGCCTATCTGTCAGAGAAAAGAATGCAGCACATTGTTAAACTGTGGAACTCTCTCCCACAGGAGGCAGTGATGGCTACCAACTTGGATAGCTTTCAAAGAGGATCAGAGAAATGAACAGGGGAACACCATTGCTAGAGGCATTATGCCTCTGAATGCCAGTTTCTGGGAATCACGGGTGGGCAGAGTGCTGCTGCACTCATGTCCGGCTTGAAGGCTTCCCACAGGCATCTGATGGACCACTGTGAGAACAGGGTGCTGGAGAGCCAGTGTGGCATAGTGGTTGCAGTGCTAGGACTAGGACCTATGAGACCAGGATTCAAATCCCCAGTCATGAAGCCCATATTGGGTGACCTTGGGCCAGCCACTCCCTTTCAGCCTAACCTACCTCACAAGAATGATGTGTACAGTAGAGAAAATGGAGTGGGAGAGAAGAGTGTCTGTCACCTTGAATTCCTTGGAGAGGTCAGATCTGGATGGATGGATAGATAGATAGATAGATAGATAGATAGATAGATAGATAGAGCTGCAGATGTTGCAGCTCGGGTTCCAGTTGCATTCTGTGAGTATCAAACAGTGTTATTTTGTTTGTTTGTTTTATAACTATCCCAGGGGAGGAATATAATGTAACAGCATAAAGCTCTACACACACACACACGCCAACCTGTCTTCACCTTTCCCCTCCAGTTGTCTTCCATGCACATGCTCACAGTCAGAGAGAAAAAAAACACACCCATAAGAGACGGCTTGATTATTTCCTTCCACTTGAGTGAATTTCCCCAACTAATGAGAGGCTTCTGGCTGCTCTAACAAGACTAGCTCTGGTTCCACCCACTGAGCTAAGAGTGGTAAAGGAATTTATTTTTCTTAACAGGAAATTAAATCGTGATCCAGCTGACTTGCTGGGGACACCTGAATTTCCACACGTTCTTCCAGCTATAGCAAGATCTGCTAAACAAAACAACAACAACAACAACAACAACATGCAAAATACTTAACGGTTTGGTTTCGGCGTCAAAAAGAGGAAAATATTTCCTTCCTCGAGGTGGGGCCTCGAACCCATGACCCTGAGATTAAGAGCCTCTTGCTCTACTGAACGAGCTGTCTTCAGAAGGAGGCCTTATATCCTCTGGCCTCCTAAACCACACCCTCACCATGGATGCTGGCAGTGAAGGAATATCAAGGATTCCTAGAATTGTAAAGTTGGAAGGGATCCTGAGGGGCATCTAGTCCGAGCCGCTGCAATTTACAAGGAGACAGATGACTCTGGGTGCATCTGTGCATACTCCTGAGCTTGGACTCAAAGATTTTGGCACCAAAGCTTTGGGCACTAACACGATCTCAAGGACTGGGGCAGGGGACAGCTCCTTAGTGAGCCTCTACACATCTGGGATTGGGTGAGGGGTGCAGGGGCAAGACAGGGATACAGAGGAATAACTTTCTGTGCAGAAACACATTTCATCACCGCCTCCATTTTCAGTTATTAGAAACAGCCTTTTATCAAGGCCGGCTTCTTACATCCAGAGGTGAAGCACCATTTAAGAAAAACGCTTCTTAACCTAACATCCCCATTAAGTCAACGGGCGCTTTGCCACCGTCTCCAGGAAATGCAACAATGAGGTGCTTCTCTATCTCTTAAGTGCTGCAATTAGACCTGGATGCAGCTGCTTTGATACCTATAAAGTCATTAGTGAAATAAGCAGGGGGGGGGGGGAACGCAGGGAATAAAATGTATCTAAGAAATGGCGCCACCTCTGGCTGTTTTCCTGGAGGGAAGTTTCTGGGGGTGGGGGTGGGAGAGTGTCACTTCTCTAAGCTGAATCCGAAGACTCAGCATGACACTTGGCACCCTGTTGGGGGTGGGGGTGGGGAGTTATCCAAACGAAGAAGCCGCTTCATCCTATTACACCCAGGCAAGATTTTGCACAAATGCCAGAAGATTCCTAACTGCTAACCACTGAACTCTGTCTTCGTTTTGGCCCCCACGTGCCTGCAAATGCTTAGCGAACCATCATTCGGCTGGAGGAGCTTAGCTTGACAGAGCCCTTTAATTAAAAGAAAGTTTGAGCGAAGGAGAAGGCGGGGGACACAACCAACACAAATAAGGCAAAAAAAACGGGAACAGCTGGGCCAAGGGCCGCCTGGGGTGAGCTGGTTACGGATACTGAGCGACAATCAGAATCCTCCCAGGCGAAGTTTATCGGCTGCTCTCATGGGGTGCCAAAGCACTTGTGTCCTATTGACAGAGCGCTCAAATGAAACTTGGATAAAGATCAGAAATTAAGCCCGACCTGGAGCCTCTATCCTCCTCACCCTCCCATCCCAGCCTTTGCTCAAGGTTTTCCCCCTGGTGCTTTCTGCAAGCTCTTAAAACTTGCATCATTAGCGGTTTATTATGGCAGACTATTTTGCTGCTGGGGTTAGACAGGGCAAGTATAAAAACCAAGACACAAAAGAGATGTGTTGGAGACTTGCGACAGAAGGCTGGAAAATAACCAGGTGGATGGAGAGGCTTGGTTTTTATCTGTTGGGGTTTTTTTTGGGGGGGGGGGGTTGAATTTAATTTGACCTTGTGCCTTTAACTTTTAAGAGCTGAAGAGCAGGCCCAATTAGTTGGGCACAGAATCTTGCTTTCTTCTTATTTAAAGGATGCCGAGATAACATGCTTTATACCATACTTGTTATATACATGTCCAAGAGGGATGCCAGCATGGCTAATGAGCAATGTCAACTGAGTAAAGAGGCAGTGGATATCAAGAAGGGTTCCTTTAAAAAGATTGGAAATGGAACCAAATATGGAAAGTGAAATGGTTTTTGATGGGTTTTTGATAGTTCTGAATGTTTTGAGTATTATTATTTCTTTTATTCAATTTCATTGTTTGAACATTTTGATGTTTGCCACCCTGGGTTCCTTTGGAAGGAAGGGCAGGATAAGAAGTGTGATTAAGAAATAAAAAGGACCACAACTTCAGCAAAGCAAACATGAGTTGGTCTTATGGCAAGGGAACAGGAAAAGAGTTGAAGAGCATGTTGCTGAATTCAAAGGACAAAATAATTTTAAAAATATTTCAATGCACCTCTAACTGGAAACCAGCCAGGGAGGAGAGTAGATTGTTAGGTAAGAAAGGATCTCTGAAGGAGAGAGAGATTACAGAGAAGCTGGATGGAAGGAGGATGGGCATATAAAGATGTAAATCAAGCTGAAATGACAACAGCTGAACCTGTCTCAGAGCTAATAGACAATTTAAAAATTAACAAGTCACCCGAGAGTCTTTAAGAAACTCAAATGTGAAATAGCTAGGTGTCTAACCAAGGCATGAAATTTGCCCCTGAGATTAGTCTCCATGCCACAGGACTTCAAGATAAGATGACATTACCACCACCTAGTCAAAAAAATATTATTAAAGGGACCCAGGAAATTAAAACCTCATGGCCGTAACTTCTGCCCTGGGGAAATTGGTGGGAAGCATCCTTAAAGCTAGCTAGAGAAGAACAAGCCTTGCCAAAACAGCATCAGTGTGGACTCTGCAAAGAGAAGCCCTACCTCACTAACCTTTAAGAATTCTTCAAGAGAGTCAAATAGAGTAGATAAGGGAATTCTTGGATCCTGCTTGGACTTCCAAAAAGCTTTTAACAGAGTTGCTCCAAAGAGCTCCTGAGTAAATTTAGCATAGTGGTATCAGAAGCATCAACACCAGTTGACCAGCACAGATGACTGCTTTGAACAGACGTTGCTAGAGTAGTGTAAGAAACTCGGTGTGGGTTTTCATGCCACACAGCTGAAACCTGAATCAGCCCGTGGTTGTTGTTGTTGTTTGTGGTGAGGGAAAGGCACTTTCCACATGCTCAAGTGTGCTCTGTTCTTCATTTTCCAAAGTTTTGCTCTAGCAGCATGGGGCCTGGTTACAAGGACAGATGGCATGGTATTGGTGGGCTTGAGCTTCATCACCTTTCCATTGGAAAAAACCAGAATAGTATGGCACCCTAATAGAAGTGGAGAATGGAGAAAAGAATAGCTTCCTTAACCTTAAACCATGTCTCTTCCTCCCCTCTACCAATATAAACCAGTTGGAAATCAGCTTAATGACTGTGGCTTAATGATGAATGTGTGATAAACAGATTTTTCTGATCCAGTATGTGACCCCATTTCAACACACTTCTCCCCTCCTTCCTCTTCGCAATGGTATGTCCCACTGTCCCACCAGTCATAGTATGGCATAGAGCCAGTGTGTTGAATTCAGGTCCAGTACAGCCACAAACACAGCTGTGAGCTCAGGGCCGGCCAACCCATGAGGCAAAGTGAAGCAACCACCTCAGGCGGCATGATCCACAGGGGCAGCAGATCCCAATGTAGACATTTATTCCCTGCTTGTTCCCAATATAGGTCTTCATTCCCTGCTTCTTCTCTGGTGGGGAGGGAGGCACCAGGTGCCAAAATGTATTGGGCTGGGGAGAAAGTTGTTTTAGAAGCACCAGAAAGGGAAAAATAATAAGGGAGGGGGGAGACCCTCCAAACATTTCAAGAACTTTCCCAAGTTCTATTCAAGGTTGGCTGAAGCGAGATGGCACCCAGTAGACAATGTTCTTTCAGCTGGTGAAAGCAGAGGGGGAGATGAGCACTTCGACTGAGAACACCAGCAGCAGATGGCCTTAAAACAGGAAGCTGTTCATTCTGTTTGGGCAACAAAGCATAGACAACAAAACTCTGTGGGACAGAGAGGCAGAAAAATATAGGAGAGGAGGAGGCAGATGGGGAACAAGGAGAAGAGGCAAAATGACAACCATCTTCAAATAATTGAAGGGCTGCCAAGTAGATATCAGAGATATTTCTTTTCTGCTGCTCCAGAGGGTAGCCCAGCAGGGGCTGTGGACTGGGGCACTGCCCCACCAGTCAAAGATGACCCTCAGCCAGCCCCTCTCCTCCCTGCCTTTTAACTTACATCAACCACTCCAGGAAGAGGAACTGGCGGTTAGCTGCTTTCTCCCCCTTAATGTCAGTTGTTGCCCCTTGTAGAAATCACCAAAGAGGAAGATGGGAACAAAACTAGTATCGGCTGACTCCGCTTATTATTGACTCTGGCGCCACCTACTGTCGGACCTCCCTGCCTTCTGCCCTACAAGCCCAAATCAGCATTGGCCACTACTGGGTACCACTCAAACTGACAGGTTCAAAATACAAGAAAGGGGGTTTGAAAGAACTTCCTGGTGGTGTGAGCTGTTCAACAATGCTTTAGAAAGCAGTGGACTCTCCTTAGAAGGTTTTAAAACAGAGGCTGGATAGACACCTCTCAAGGGTGCAGGAGTAATGGATTTCCTGCATTGGCAGGGGGCTAGAAGACTGCTGAAGTCCCTTTCCAATGCCACAGTTAGGAACATAGTAAACTGCAATTCGAATCCCCGCAACGGGGTGAGCTCCCATTGTTCAGCCCCAGCTCCTGCCCACCTAGCAGTTTGAAAGCATGTCAAAGTGCAAGTAGATAAATAGGCGGGAAGGTAAATGGCATTTCCGTGTGCTGCTCTGGTTCGCCAGAAGCGGCTTAGTCATGCTGGCCACATGACCCGGAAGCTGTCTGCGGACAAATGCCGGCTCCCTCAGCCTATAGAGCGATATGAGTGCCGGAACCCCAGAGTTGTCCGCGACTGGACCTGGCGGTCAGGGGTCCCTTTACCTTTACCTTTAAACTGCTTTAGATCTTGTTACATGAGAGGCATTGACTGCAGCTTCCTTCCGACACCTCTTTGCTCGAGCAGCCCTCAATTAGTAATGCTAGATCTCACAGCTGGCATTCTGGTGCTCTGATATATATGTTAAAATTCAGGCACAGAATTGTTTGGGTGCATGTTTTAAACTTTACAAACCTCATTGAGATTCTTGCTAATACTGTAGTAAGCGGTCTAGAAATATTATTAAATCAATCAATAAACACCAAGGCAAACCACTGGTCCAACTAGCTCAGTATTGTCTACACTAAATGGCAGCTGATTTCAGACAGGGGTCCCTCCCAGTCTTACCTGGAGATGCTGGGGATTGAAACTGGGACTTTTGGCATGCAGTGGGAACTGCTGCAGTTAGATTGCCTATCTGTGGTTAGGAATGGAAATCGGCCAAGCAAATATTGTATAGATTCATTTGATTGCAAGGGTGTTAAGTATGAAAATGATTAGCAATTAATGGTTTTGCTAAATATTGTTTTGATGTTTGCTTTACATGGAATTGAATGTAAGTTACATAACTTACATACCTATTTGCATAACTTCTATAACTTCTGTTAAATAGCAGACAGAAAGGTGAATATTTGGAAGAAAGCGGACTGCAGCAGCACAGAAACAACCCTGGTTGTGATGGAAATTGGTACCTTTTTTACATCTCTGAGCCCTAAGCATTGAGAGCAAGTCATGGTGGTCAAGTTCCAGCTCTGCCTGAAGTCCCAATTGCAAGTTAGACATCACACAGCATCCGGCTTTTTATAATATATAAAGCCAAGTCGAGCTACAGCCCTGTGTTGCAAGAACATTGAGCAGACTAGAAGAACAATAGACTCTGTTGGAAAATTCAGTTCCTTTTAAAGGTGGTCCATTTATTCTGGGTACCTAGACAGAATAATTTAAGTGCCATGCTCTAGGCACATCAGTTTTGAAAAGAAATATCATTCCCGGTCTCCGTGATACTAATGAAATCGGATCGTTATCCATTTAGATGCATAGCCTGCTTTGTCTCAAGGCCCAGGGTGGGTGAATTGTTTCTTTATCAGATTCATCAGCACAACAATTCTGGGATGCAAATGGGTGTGTTTTCACAAGAGCGGTCCTCAGATTACTGACATTGGGGTGGGCCAAAAGCAGTTTTGGGTGCTCTGATTGGTCCCTGAGGGACTTGCAGTAAATCAGCATCAGTTTAATAATGTGACAGGGCCAACTGAGGTTGCAAGCTTGATTGGGGTTGGGAGAAAACTAAATGCCACAGCTGGCCTGTTATAATCATTGATCATCCTCACTGTAGCCCACCTGTAAAATGGGCATATTTATTTACTGCTGTTGACTACGTCTTTCTGGAGTTTTGTTGGGCAGGTTTTGGGGTTTTATGATCTGCCATTAACTCAGCGGTGGAATGATAGAATCGTAGAGTTGGAAGGGACTGTGAGGGCCATCAAGTCCAACCCCCTGCAACCCAGGAATCTTTTGCCCCACTCGAACCCACAACCTTGAGATACAGGATGGGTGAGACCTGGCTTGAGAGCAGTACATGTGAAAAGGATCTCGGAGTCTTGGTAGACCACAAACTTGACATGAGTCAACAGTGTGATGCAGCAGCTAAAAAAGCCAATGCAATTCTGGGCTGCATCAATAGGAGTATAGCATCTAGATCAGGCATCCTCAAACTTCGGCCCTCCAGATGTTTTGGACTACAATTCCCATCCTCCCTGACCACTGGTCCTGTTAGCTAGGGATCATGGGAGTTGTAGGCCAAAACATCTGGAGGGCCGCAGTTTGGGGATGCCTGATCTAGATCAAGGGAAGTAATAGTACCACTGTATTCTGCTCTGGTCAGACCTCACCTGGAGTACTGTGTCCAGTTCTGGGCACCACAGTTCAAGAAGGATACTGACAAGCTGGAACGTGTCCAGAGGAGGGCAACCAAAATGGTCAAAGGCTTGGAAACGATGCCTTATGAGGAACGGCTTAGGGAGCTGGGTATGTTTAGCCTGGAGAAGAGAAGGTTAAGGGGTGATATGATAGCCATGTTCGAATATATAAAAGGATGTCATATAGAGGAGGGAGAAAGGTTGTTTTCTGCTGCTCCAGAGAAGTGGACACAGAGCAATTGATTCAAACTACAAGAAAGAAGATTCCACCTAAACATTAGGAAGAACTTTGTGACAGTAAGAGCTGTTTGGCAGTGGAATTTGCTGCCAAAGAGTGTGGTGGAGTCTCCTTTGGAGGTCTTTAAGCGGAGGCTTGACGGCCATCTGTCAGGAATGCTTTGATGGTGTTTCCTGCTTGGCAGGAGGTTGGACTGGATGGCCCTTATGGTCTCTTCCAACTCTATGATTCTAAGAGTCTCATGCTCTACCGACTAAGCTATGGAGTTCTGGTTATCTGAAGAAGTGTGCATGCACACGAAAGCTCATACCAAAATAAAAACTTAGTTGGTCTTTAAGGTGCTACTGAAGGAATTTTTTTATTAAGCTATGGAGGTCAGTTTTTTGTGGTTTGTGTTTACAATACCTGTTATTAACTCAAGAGGTAGTTTTGTATGAAGGAGGATGCGATCGTCACCAACTAGGATGACTTTAAAAACAGATGGCACAAATTCATGCAGGAGGAGGCTATAGTAGCTCCTAGCCATGGTGACTAAGCTCTACTTCCACAGCTGGAGACAGTGACACTTCTGAATACCACTCCCTGGAAGCTGCAGGAGGGGATCCTTGAATCCTGCTTGTGGGTTTCCCACACACTCCTGGGTCGCCACTGTGAAAACCGGATGCTCGAATAGATGGACCATTGGCTTGATGATCCAATAGTCTTATTGTTTCAGTGCATGATTCGGGAAACTGGCTCTGCACCCCACCCCCAACCCCTATTTTATAACTGGCTTTGATGGGTAGAACCCAGGCTCCTAATTAAAAGACAGCAAAAGTACAGCAGACCCTCAAAACCTAAAATTGTGGGGTAGCCCATGCTTCCCCAACCTGGTGCCCTTCATCCCAGATAGTTGGCCATGTTCCCTGGGGCTGATGGGAACTGTACTTCATAATATCAGTGTGGGTGGGGGGAATCAGGTTTGGACAGCTTGTGCTAGAGTATCACAAGCAGAGTGCTACCAACTAAGAACATGAGAGCTTGCTGGATCAGGCCAACAGCTCACCTAGTCCAGCATCTGTCCTCACGGTAGCCAAGCAATTGTAATGTAAGTTAACATAAGGACATTTATCACCCCAGAATTGCAAGGTGCCCATTTCAAGGCGTCCTCAGTGGAGAAACATCTCCTTCCTTCCCTTCCTTCCATGAGCTCTCAGGATGGTTTATATCAAACCTCAACAAATGGTGCATGGCAGATCATTTTAGGCTGCCTTGTAAGCACTTCTCCAGTTTTAAACATTTTTGCAGTTTTAATCTGAATCGTTCGTTCTTCTATTTCTCCTCTCTCTCTCTCTCTCCCAACCCTAATTATGATGTGTTTCATTACACAGCTGTGTGAAGAGGCCTCCAGGCACTGGGTGCATTTCCAAAATCAAAATCAAAAATAAAATAATAAAAATAATAAAGAAATGGAGCCTGCTAGCAGAAATCTTTCTATTCGTTATTCCTGGCAGCACTGAAAGGTGTAGCAAAACTAATGACTAACGCACTGTTAGATTTTTATAATGGGACAAATAATGGGGAAATAAAAAGTGAATACGGATGAAAGCAGAGGCCTAACAGATAATATGAAAGAAAGAGAGAGAGAGAGGGAGAGGGAGAGAGAGGGGGGGAGAGAGGGGGGGAGAATAAGATGGAGAATGAATACTAAAAACACCTATATAAATAAATGGTTAGGAGCAGGAGGAGGGTAGCCGCATATAGAACGGAGTACAAACAAGGAAAGTTTCTATACAAAATCCCAGGGCATCTCTACATCAGAAGGTTAAGCTGATTTAATAATCATACCCTCACCCCAGAAAGCCTGTTGGGTAGGGGGACACATGTCTCTAACATTACTTAACACCCTCAACCAAGCTACTATCCCCCCTAGAGGGAGACATGGCAGTATATCAATGCAAATTGGTAGTGCATGTATGTCTGACAAACCCCTAGATGATGATGTAATCCAACAGCACCCCCTAAAGTGCCTGAGATTTGGCACTCCCTGCAATGAACCCTGAACAGGCAGATACCTTGGGTTTTATTTCCAAGCATGCCCTTTTCACAGTAGCCCAAACTGGTTTTGTAATGCAAATCGGGGCCGTAAATCCAAAACTCCTTACTACAGTAATATTTGCCGGGCAAGAGTGCAGTCCAACAGCATCTGGAAGGCAAAAGGGTTCCCTACACCTGCTCCGAGTGGACATCAAACAAGATAATCCACGACACGGTTAGGGATGGAGGGCAACTTGCAGGGAGCTGAAAGCTGAGCAATTCAAGCAACACTAACAAGATTTTAAACAAGCATTCCCCGAAGGCAAAACAAAAGGTTATGATTTATTAGTAGTAGTGGATTAATTTACTAATATTACTCTCTCAATGTCTTCTCAATGACCAGCAAATAAGGTGGCCGCTGGTAAATAAAGGGAGTTTGTTGACTTGCCTTCATAAAGCTTTTTTTGCTGAGTTGGAAAAGGTTCAGAAAAGGACAGGCAAAATGGTCAAGCGACTGAAGCAATTTCTCCTATGAGAGGAGGAGGAGGAGTTTGGATTTGATATCCCGCTTTATCACTACCCGAAGGAGTCTCAAAGTGGCTAACTTTCCCTTCCTCCCCCACAACAAACACTCTGTGAGGTGAGTGAGGCTGAGAGACTTCAGAGAAGTGTGACTAGCCCAAGGTCACCCAGCAGCTGCATGTGGAGGAGCGGGGAAGTGAACGCAGTTCACCAGATTGCGAGTCTACCGGTCTTAACCACTACACCACACTGCCTATGAGCAAAAGTGGCAGCAATTGCGGCTCTTTACTTTAGAGAAAAGGCAAGCGAGATACAATAGAATTTTATAAAATTAGGCAAGGCATTGGAGAGAGCAGACAGAGAAAAGCTGTTCTCTCTCTTCTCTCTCTCTCGCTCTCTCTGTCATGGACATCTAATGAAGCTGAATGTTAGAAGGTCCAGGACAGATAAACAGAAAGTCACTTCTTCCCACAGTGCATAGTTAAACTGTGGAACTCACTCCCAGAGGTGGCAGCAATGGCCACCAACTTGGGTGGTTTCCAAAGAGGATTGGACAAATTTCCAGAGGATAAGGCTCATGGGTGTACCCAGCATGGGGCAGGGGGTGCAGCTGCCCCCCCCTAGAAGGCCAAACTGCGGGCCTGACTAGGGAAGCAAATACCCTGCACAGGCGACCCGCTTGTTGACACAGGAGGGGAGGGGGGAGAAAACGCTGCTGGTGCCGTGGCTCCTCGGTGGCAGCTCCTCCTCTCAGCCCACCCTGCCTACATTTGCACCAATTCCCGCCCACTAAAGCCTTTGCGCCTCCCAATGGAAAGCCCTGCCGGGTGGCAACCTCTCCTGCCTAAGAGTTCTGCTGGGCTGGCAAGCGAAGGAGACGCAGCTCCCTGCATTGGTTGCAGCCGCTGCCTCCCGGTAGGCTGCACTGCGATCGTCGGCGCCGCGAGCTGGGAATCGCCCCCTTCCCCCCTCCGCACCCCCCTACCCCCCTGAGTTAGGAGTTGCTACTGAGACTCCTCCTGGGCCGGGAGAGGAAGTGCACCAACAGGAGCCAGTTCAGCCTCGGCGGGCAGAAGCAGCAGAAGCCCGCAAAGGAGGAGCGGGGGGCGGCGCCCGAAGGCGGTGGTCGTGGCTGCTGCAAGGAAGCTGTGGGGGGGGCGTTTGCGCTGGATTGCCGGCGGCAGGAGTAGCCTAGTGGCAGTGACCCTTCCTCCACCCCCGGCAATAGGAAAGGAGCTGCCTTGGGGGGCGGCACAGCTCTCCGCTCCCCCTGCGTGCATTGCCCTCTCCGGGCATTGGCTGCTGTTTCCTTCTTTGCAATGCACCCCCCCAGCCGCTCTCCCTTGCTGCCCCTGCCGAGAGAGGGGCATTGAGGGCGGGGGAGCCGCCGCCGCTGTAGGGTCGCAGCTGGGGGGGGGCTCGCTCGCCTGCGCTGCACCACCCCACCTTTCCCATCTTTTGCTCCCTTGCGATGGGGAGGCGGCAGTGGCAGCTTCTTCTTCTTTGAGGGTCTCAGTTTGGCGGGGGGGTCCCCAGTATCCTCCCAGGCCACAGGGGGGATGGCCCTCCAGGACTAGCAGACCTCTGAGCTCCTTCCCCATCCCAGATATATAGGGTGGGAACTGGCAAGGCTTCGGGGGGACCTGGAGGAGGGAAAGCGGAGCACAAAGGGGTTTTTGAGGGGGGTGGCTAGCCGTAAATGGATGGGAGCGGTGTTTTCAGAGCAGGGCCGTCTTAAGCATACCTGGCCCCCTGGCACCATGGTGTGACAGATCCCTCTGGCGCCCCCACCCTGCCCCGTTTCCCGGCGCGGCGGGCGCAGCTCACTGCGTGGCTGCCGCCTGGAGGGCCGGAGCCCTGCGCAACCCAACTTGGCCGTAGGGCTGGCCCTGGGCCAGGGGGTGCTACCCGCTGCATGTTGCAACGCCCCTGCGCATGGCGGAGGCGGCCCCAGGCCCGTGCGCCTCCGGAAAGCAGCCTGAAGCTGCTGAACAGCTGAGAGGCGCCCCTCGGGCGGCCTCCGCCGCGCCTCTCAGTGGGCGCAGTGGCGCCCCTGGTGGCCTGCCACCCTGGCGCTCCGTGCCACCGGACCCAGGCCTAGAGACGGCCCTGCTTCAGAGCAGGGGAATTTCGTGTGAGAGAGTTTAGGGGGTTCATTTAGCGGCTGCAGCCGCCACCGAGTCGTCGGCCCCGCCCACATTCTCACTTTGTGGCCCCTCCCCTCCCGTGCCTTGGTCCTGCCCCTGAACGTCCGTGGCTTGCCCCCCCCCCTAGTTTTGATCCTGGGTACGCCCCTGATAAGGCTATCAATGACTACTAGCCATGGCAACTATGCTCTGCTTCCACAGCTGGAGGCAGTGGTACTTTTGAAAACCAGTTGCTGGAAACCGCAGGAGAAGAGAATTGCTCTTGTGCTCAGGTCCTGCTGGCAGGCTTCCCACAAACACCTGTTTGCCCACTGTGAGAACAGGATGCCGGCTAAAAGGGCCACTGGCCTGATCCATGTGGGGATGATTAGGGAAGCAGGAGAGGATATATTATTTAATGATATCCTTCCTAACTTGCTCTAGCAAGTTCCGTATTCTAGCAGCGTTTGAAACATCCCCCTTTTTAAATTACACAGCGATCAGCTTGCTGCTGACTCATCCGAGTCTTACTATTAAAGATTCCTTCCTGGTAAAAACCCCTTCTAATCCCTCTTAAAATGAATAAACACAAGAATCTGATTAACATTAATATTAAAGTAGTTTGCTCACAGATTCATTCAGGTTCACAGACATAGCCCTGAAGGCAGGCTTGGGTTACATAACAACTAGAACTACTCCATAAAGAAGTTAGTACGAAGTGACTGCAGTCAAGCAGTCACTTCTCCAAACACACAGCAACATACAAAATGGAGAACACACACACTGATCAGAACATGGAGGCCATGTGCTCCTCCATCGAAGTACAACAGACCACAGCCTCTTCAAGTCACATGTAGTCTGTCCCAGCTCAGGAGGAAACAGAAAGTCTTCTCCTGAGTGGTGCAAAACATCCCCTAACATGTCCACTGTAGGAATGTTGTGCTTGACTGCAGTTTGACATCCCACAATCCAGAAGGTTCTTCTTATCTTCTTAACACCCACTAACAAGATTTTAAGCAGACATTCCCCAAAGGCAGAAACAGAGGCTGTGATTTATTAGTGGCATTGAGAGTAGTAAATTAATTTATAAATCACCTTTAACATATATCTCAAGGTTTTTCTCAAGGACAAGGACCAGACAATAGGGCTGTCCCCAGCGAATAAAGGCAGTGTATAAATATAGCCAGGGGACAGAAAGTTTTTGTCCTGCTACCACTCCCTTTGTGGCATTTGCGAGCATCAGCCAAGGGGGTGCTCTCCTCCCCCCACCCCCACCCCGCAATACGCCGCGACAGACTCCCGCAAGTCTCCAAGCTACGAAGTGATTCTTTATACAGTAAGATAATTGTCTCAGCCTCCTAAGGATAAATATGTCAAGATAGGAAAACCATTTCTTTTCTCTCCCCCCCCCCCTTCCCAGCAAGGCAAGGATGTGATTGAAAATGTCATGCTCCAGGCGTATGAGCAATATTCTCGTAAGTCGTCATCCCAAATAAATTGTTCCATCATTTGTACTATTTAGAAGCCATCCCCCAAAATCAGACAAGCTGGGGAGAAAAAGAAGCAAAGCAAGTTTAAACACACTGAATGTTTGGTTGTTATCATGGGCCTGATTTGAGCATACAAAGGCGCCTGTCAACCGATTTCTCTGCCCCCCGGCAACAGCTGAATGTTGGGCTGGCCCCAGACATTTTGCTGCCTCAACATTGCCCTGCCTCCCCCTTCTCCACTCAATGCGTACGTCCGTATTGCTGCCCCGGGGCTTCTGGGAGAGGAAGGAAGGGCTACAAATTCAATAAAGAAATAATACAGTTTGGTAACTTCATGTGTGAACTCAAACCCCAGCCCTCAAACTCTCTCTGCTCCCTCCCCGCCCCCACCAAAGTTTTAAATTGAAAGGAATTATACTCTTAATTATACCTTTGCAAACGCACTCAGGGATCAAGGAAGCACGGCAGGGGAGAGAGGAAGGGAACGGGCCTGAGCAAGACATTTTGTTTTCTCACAATTGCTGGGGGGAAAAATAAAAGCCTTGGAATCTAAGATCAGAGAGAAATAATCAGATGGCCTAAGCATTTTGCATCTGTCACTGCTGTCCCCCAAAACATGTTCATAAAATCACCCAACTCATTGACAAGAAACTTCAAAGTCAAATCACAGGGAGCACACATGAGATGATGGCAATTCACTTCTCTTTAAACAAAAACACCCCCAAATTGGTGTTCTAACAAAAGAAGAAGAAGAAGAAGAAGCTTGGAGCCAGAAGCAATATTCAGAAAAAAAACAATTTAGATGATGATTGTACCAATAAAAATAATGTGTGTAAAAATGCATTCTACGTATTTCGGACAAATCTTTAGCTGTGTTATGGTTCCTGTTGGTTGGAATGGCTGAGAGTGAGGTTTGTATGCGGAAGAATTGTAAGAGTTGGTCTGGTAGACATCACTGCTGCAAATGGAGAATGTGGGTGAAACTTCTCTCTCAGTTATTTTGTACCATCACTAATGAAAGAATGAAGAAAAAAATGTATCTTTGTATTTGATTTTTACTTGTAATGTGCTTTTTATGTTTAAGAGTATGTTTTGCTTTCCTGTTATTATCTTGCTTTAAATGCAGGTCTTTTATTGTGCTCTGCGCTCGATTTTCCTTTGTAATGTTTCGTTGTGATATATTGTAATTTCTATTTGATATTTTGTTAAGACAGGTTGCAAACTGTTGAGGAGAGACCGAGAGAGATAGAGAGAGAAGAGAGCATGGAAATGATTTAATTAAATAAGTGAGAGAGTGTGTTTAAGACAGGTGGCAAGCCATTTAGAGGTTTTTGAGGGAACAGAAATGATATAATGAATAAATTGGTGTGTGTGGGTGTGTTTGTGTGTGTGTGTGCGTGTGTGTGTGTGTGTGTGCGTGTGCGTGTGCGTGTGTAAGAGAGAGAGAGCGCATGTGTCTATGAGCATGCACACACACACACAAAATCTATAATTAAATTATATCCTACGTTTCCTCCCAGGAGCTCAAGGTGGTTGACATGATTCTCCCCCTCTCCATATTATCCTCAAAAAACACTGAGGTAGACTGAGAGGCACTGACTATCTCAAGGTCACCCAGTGACCTTCATGGGTGGGTGGGAAATTGAACCCCAGTCTCTCAAGAACTAGTCTAGTACCCTAGGCATTCCAACACACTGTATATAGCACAATCACACACAAAATTAATCTCTAGGGAAAAAATACCCCCCCTCTCTCTCTCCTTGGCTTCCTCCCCACCCCACCCCACCCCAATGAAAAGGTGTGCAGCTCAGATGCATCACCTTACGCCCAAGGTTGGACACCCTCGGAAGGTAGTGGCGGTGTGTTCACCTTTATCTGAGCTTCTTCGGCAGAAGTTAGATGGCCCTCTGTCATGGATTCCTTAGCTGTGGTTCCCGCATTGCAGGGTGTTGGACTAAATGATCTTTGGGGGTCCCTTCCAACTCTATGGTTCTGTAAGTCTACAATATCCCTCTCCTTTGTGAATTCCCTTAGAAGGCTTTGTAAGCCTGTGGCCACAGCCACGTCCTGCAGCAGTGCAAACAGGCATTCCACCATCCCCACCCCGGCCCCTTTCAATCGACTGTCGTGAATCTCCTTTCAATCATGATCAATGTGTTCCAGTATTACAAAGCGGGAAGGAAAGGGAGAGAAATGTCACTATCCACCATCAGGCATAATTTTATAGAAACATATTCAAGACGAGAGTCACATTGGGAGAGGTGCAGTCATGCTGCCTCATCCACAGCCACACAAAATGTGAGGAGTCATATAAAAGATACTATCAAAATGACCGTGTGTGATTGTGTTGTTTTGAATCCGTAAAAGCCTCTTTGCCAGATCCACTAACAAACCTTCAGCAAAGAGGGGTGGGGGGTGAGGGGAGGTGGAAGAGAACTTCTAACAAACGAGGCCATTTCCCCGCAAAACAAGCCCCCTAAATCCACAAACACAAAAGGCACTGGATCAAGTTCAAACATCCCCCCTGGTGAAATCCTTGTCTCCATCTACTTAAAACCTCTGAAGCATTTGAAAATGGTAGTCGGAGAGAGCGAAAAGGACGTAGCAAGGACTGGTTTCAGTGGGGGGAGGGGGCTGTCTGCATGCATAAGGAAATTAATTCTTCAATTTATACAAACACCCTTGGAGAAAAATCCCCCCCAAAAAAGAGGAAAAAAATATCACAGCTTGCTAGAACGGCACACTTGCCATAACACTACTTAAGAAGTGATATAAACATCCAGGCATGCAAGTGTGCAAGCTTGCACTCCTTACAGAAGCACACAAGGCATGTACAGAAGCACACAAGGTTTGTACACAGGCATTGCACATCAAAAGCTTTGAGCTAGAACCACCCCCAGTGAAAAAGAAGGCAATGTAGGGGGCAGCAGACACTCAGGGAACCTACACTGATTGAAATCCCGACAGGAAAAGCACTAATGCCCTTGCCGCCATTCCCGCAAACCTTTAAGATAAGACAAAATGCCCCCCACACACACACATCTCAGGTCCTCTTATCTCACTGAGTTGTCCTCAATTACACTAGTTTTAGGAGCAATGGAAGTGTTGAATGCTGGGAGACTCTGGACAGATAAAGGAAAGCACTTCTTCAAGCAGTGCATATTTGAACTGTGGGACTCTCTCCCACAGGAGGCAGTGACGGCCATCAACTCAGAGGGCTTTCAAAGAGGATCGGGCAAAGAGAGGCCTAGCAAAGACTACTAGCCATGATGCCAGTGCTCTGCCTCCACAGCTGGAGGCAGTGATACATCTGGAAACCACAGAAGTATACCTGTCCTCAGGTCATGCTGGTGGGTTTCCCACAGGCATCTGGTTGGCCACTGTGAGAACAGGATGCTGAACAGATGGGCTACTGGCCTGATCCAGCAGGCTCTTCTTATGCACTTATGAAAAGGGGCTGCTATTTTAATTTGGAGGAAGGAATAACAGAATTCCTCCTCCACCCCAGACCTCTGTCCCCGCTGTAACTCAGTGGTACAACATCTGCTTTGCATGCATAATGTCCCACGTTCAATCCCAGAGGTGTCCTGATGGGGCTAGAAGAGACCCCCTGCCTGAAGAGCTGCTGCCCGTCCGTGAAGACAGTACTGAGCTAGATGGACCAATGGTCTGACCCAATAAGGGGCAGCTTCCTGTGTGTCTTTGTTGCTGCCTTGCAGAGAAAAATGAGTGAGACTTCCTCCAAATCAGGAGGCTGCAGGGAGACCTTCTTGAGCTAGGCTTGCTTCTAGACTTTGTTTTTTCTTCTTCTCCTAGACAAGTTGGCTTTGCACACAGAATGAGATTTTGGCAACAGTGGTGAACACCTGGTGTGTAGGAGACGGCAGCACAAGTGGCACCCAAACTCTCGGATCGGGTCACCAGGGACAGCAAGTCCTCTCCCGAGTTTGAGGCGAGAAGAGAACAAAATCAAAAAGGCATAGTGGTCAATCAATAAAGGGCCTAATTAACAGTTATAATATTATTAACTCGAGCAAAATGCTCCCCCACCTCTCCGGCAAATGGTAATCTTGTCCTCTTTCATTAGTTGACAAAACGCAAGTCAAGCTATCGACCCAGGAAATGAGAAACACAGAGGGGAAGATGGAGGAGGACAGGGGAAACCGGCAATTACTGAGCCATCAATGTCATTATAGGGTGAGAGGTCGCAGAGCCTAGTGGAGAGATGCTGCTGTGAAGTAGTTCTACCTGCATAGAGTCACAGAACTGTAGTACCATCTAGTCCAACCCCCTACAATGCAGGAATCTCTACTAAAGCATCCATGGCATCCAACCTCTGCTTAAAAACCTCTGGCAAAGGAGAACCCATCACCTCCTGTGGGAGACAGTTCTCGCTGTCAGAAAGCTCTTCCTGATGTTTAGTCAGAATCTCCTTTCTTGTAACTTGAATCCACTGGCTCAGGTCCTACCCTCCAGGGCAGGAGAAAACAAGCTTGCTTCATCTTCCACGTGACAGCCCTTCCGATATCTGAAGGTGCCTATCAAATCTCGTCTTCTCCAGGCTAAACATACTCAGCTCCCTCGACTCTCCCTCTTCTCCAGCTCTTGATCCAGTGTCCTCTTCCACACCTACAAAATGATCTGTTGGAACGCAAGAAGAGCCTGCTGGATCAGGCCAATGGCCTATATCCTATCCAGCATCCTGGTCCAACCGTGGCCAACCAGATGCCCAGCATGGGAAATTCACAAACAGGACTTGAAGCACAAGAGCAGCACTCTCTCCTCCTGCAGTACTGTTTCCAGCAACTGGGATTCAGAAGCACAGCCATCAGGGCCAGTAGCCATCAACAGACGAATTCATGGAGGAAAGGGTTAAGCCTCTTTTAAAGCCATCCAGGTTGGCAGCCATCCCTGCCTGCTGTGGGAGTGAGATCCAGCCTAGATAGGGAGGAGGCAGGAGACTGTCAGAAGGCAAGAGACTGTCAGACATGGAAAAGGTACCCAAAAGGGTATTGTAACAGAATAGGATGCCAGAGAGGAGGTGTGAAGCTTTGGGGAGGATATTTCAGGCTCTGGCAGGTTCCTAGAGCCCTCTCATTTCCTTCCCAAAGCTGTGAAAGTTCTAACTTTGGGGGGAAAGGTAAAAAGGATGGTTAAGTCCACTCAAAGGTGACTATGGGGTTGTGGCACTCATCTCACTTTTCAGGCCAAGGGAGCTGGCATTTGTCCACAGACAGCTTTCTGGGTCATGTGGCCAGCAGGACTAAACAGCTTCTGGTGCAATGGAAGACAATGACAGAAGCCAGAGTGCACGAACTTGCGACCTTCTGATTGGCAAGCTCAAGCTCAGTGGTTTAGACCACAGCACTACCCACATCCCTAACTTTGGGGAGGAGGAAGGAGGACTCTAGGACCCTGTCAGAGCCCTCACGCCTCCTTCCCAAATCCCAGTGCTTCTCTGGCTTTGGGCAGGCAACACGTTGGACCACCCTTTCCTTGAGGATTTTCCACAGGCATCTGGTTGGCCACTATGAGAACAGGAAGCTGGACTAGGTGGGCCACTGGCTGGCTCTTATGTTCTCAGAACTTTATTCTCAGTTTTAATGGGAGCACACGGAGTGCAGCAATTCACCCACACAGCTCTCTCTATACTGCCTTTTCATCTCTTTCTACTCCCCGCTCCCCCTGCAGAGTTCAGGCCACCTTTCTACAATCAGCATCCTTCAGAACTCTGCAAAGAGAGAGAAAGCGATGGAGTCCTACAATTATCGGAGGAAAACCTGCTCCTTTGCAAGTCCAGGAGGAATGGCTTGGAAGTGACAGAGGGTGCTAGTTTCACATGAATGCAGTGCCCTTCCCCACCCAAATGGCTAAGAACACTTCTGATAGAGCGCTTCTGCACATGCACGCGCCATGGAACCCGGAAGTAAACACTTCCGGGTCTGCAGAGTACTTAAACTGAAAGTACTCAAACCGCAGCGGACTTAAACTGAGGTGTGACCGTATTACGTTTCGGAACATAACTCTCTCTCTCTCATCTTATTTCTCATGTAGTTTTGTCAAGGAGCTCCTCCAGGTGACCAGATGAGCACTCACTCTGATGTGCTTACACAGAGTTCAGATTATGTCCGGTCATTATACCAAGCATTTGTTCAGATTTGTTTGTGGGGAAGTTATAAAACAAGGAGCCTTCATCCAGGTTTGCTTGCACATTGGGGATATATACAGTGCTTTTTCTCTTTAAAAATGTTTAGGGGCACTCTCATTTTCCTACTCATATTGAAATACTGCCCCTCAATGAGGCCAAATTTAGATTCAAAAAATGTTTAGGGGTATGCGTACCCCAGCATCCCCCCAGAAAAAAAGCATTGGAGATGATAGATGATAGATAGATAGATAGATGATAGATAGATAGATGATAGATAGATAGATAGATGATAGATAGATAGATAGATAGATAGATAGATGATAGATTTGTTGTGCCAAGGGACTTACATCCACTTTAATTGCACAAACCTAAATTTACAGCATGCATTTAAATCCTTCCCATAAAATACTGACAGTCTGGAGGCAAGCAAGGATTTAACTGCAACAATATCTCTGGAGTTTGAAAACACTGGGATCCATATCTTTACTCCCTTTGGATCATCCGCCCATTTCCAACCTTATCATTATTAGCTGAAAGCAAACGCCTCTGAATTTTTCACCCATTGTTGGGAATAATCCATCATAGAAAATGTGTGAGCTGTGACATGTTAAAAACAGAAGATATGCAGATTTGGGGCCGATGTGCCATACACATTATGAAAATACATTCTCAAGGACAATTAAATACAGGGATTATTGACTGGTTAAGCACCAGCTCAATGGGTTTGCTGCAAGTGTGTCTTCAGGAAATTCTCAAAAATGTGGATTAATTATCTAACACACTAGAACAACTTCTCACCCACCCACCCCAAGAGGGTTTTTGTTGTGTGTGTTTTTTGCATAAAAAAAATAGCCTGGAGAATTTAGGGTGAGTTTCAATTGCCGCATTTCTCTGGTTGGCTAGACTGATAGAGAAAGAAATGCATTCTCAAATTAAATAAAAACAAAAATGGGTTTGTGGCACCTGGAAGACTAATAAGTCTATTATGTCATAATAATTTCATCAGATGCATGTACTGCTATCTCAAGATACAGAGAGAGAGAGAGCACTTTTGTGGGGATTGCAGGCAGTGAAGTCAGAGGGAAATGAAAACGTAGAAACTATACACAGTAATCAAGTCATCAACACTGGGGAGTACCAAACAAACAAAAAAGTTGTTGGTAAAACATAAAATCTGGCATTGGTAAGCCAATAAACACATATAATTTTGCTCAAACTCCTTTGTTCAGTTCAAATGAGATAGCACTGAACCTCTCAATATGTTGCAATTCAGCAATTTTAAGTTGTAGTTTCATTTTGAAGCTTATTTTCTCTGGGATGGTCACAGGGTGTCCTGAGAGGTTGTCCTATATAGCGGTACCTCTTGTTGCGAATGGGATCTGTTCCGGAGGCCCATTCGCAACATGAAAAGGCCGCATCCTGAAGCGCCACATCTGCGCACGTGCATGATGCAATGTGGCACTTCTGCACATGCGCAAAGTGCGATTTAGCACTTCTGTGCAGGCGCACAGATTACAGACACGCCGAACCTGGAAGTAACCATTCTGGGACTTCCGGGTTTGGCGTGTCCATAACCTGAAAAAACACAACCCGCAGCAGATGTATCATGAGGTATGACTGTATTATTATGAGTAGTAGTACAAAAAGTACATATCTATATGTGCACCAAACATGGTGAGACGCAAACAAAAAAGAGAACAACAAAGGGGGGGGAACCCAAAACTATATATTTTCCAAGGTTGTTATTGCACCTCACTAAATCTTAACCTTTTGCAGTATTTGTAAGAATGGATTCCAAATATCATTGAATTTGTCCATGGCAAGTCTCCGTTTATATGCAAGTTGTTCATATGTTGTGATTTTGTTATAAGTCTTCAATCCAATAATAGAAGGGAGTCACATTTTTATTTTTCCAATTCATCAGTATCAATCTTTTCGCTGTGGTCAGGGCACAGAGAGTCCACTTGTATTGTCCTTTTGTAAGGTTACATGTGCTGGTTATATAATTCAAGAGGATATTTTGCTCTGTAAATGTAAGGTTGTTCCGTACAGTTCTGTTGATGGTTTCAGTTACCTTCTGCCCAAAATCTTTTGATATCGGACAATGGGGAAAAAAATGTTTCAGAGAAGCATTATCCCTATTGCATCTCAACAGTTAGATACCTTAGATAGCCCTTTTTTAAACGAATGTAATGGGGTCCAGTATATTCTAAATATGATTTTTGTTGTTGTATGAGCCTCAATGTAAGATCCAGAGACACCCTTGTTCTATACCAGGCATCCCCCAAACTGCGGCCCTCCAAATGTTTTGAACTACAACTCCCATGATCCCTAGGACTCGATGGACTCGATTCCCATGGACTCGATTTGTTTCAACCTAAGTTTTTTGCTAACAGCTCCAAGGAGGCTTGTATGAACATCCCAGGAACATCACCCATGGCGTAGCTCAGTGATGGCCAAACTTGGCCCTCCAGCTGTTTGGGACTACAACTCCCATCATCCCTAGCTAACAGGACCAGTGGTCAGGGATGATGGGAATTGTATTCCAAAACAGCTGGAGGGCCGCAGTTTTGGGGTGCCTGTTCTATACTCTGACACATGTCAGACACTGTTTAATAGACCTCCACCAAACCATTTGCATAGATATACTTCTCACTTGGTGCATCTGAAGATATGGTCATCCGTGAAGACGTGAGCCATAATAAGTTTGACAGCCTTCAAGCGGCCACAAAACTCCTTGTTCTTTTCTGCTGCCAAATACCAGCAGTGCAATCCTTGCTATGTCTACTCAGAAGTAAGTCCTGCTGAATTCAATGGGTCTTACTCCCAAATAAGCAGGGTTAGGGATTGAAGCTTATCAGAGCTACCCCTCTGGATGAATTCTGCTAGAATTCAAGACACTACATTTCAGTCCAGTTCTTAAGCACCGGTTTTCTATCTCCAGCTCTCCTCTGAACTTATTGCGACTCAAGGGATTATCATAATAAAGAAACATACTTTTAGCGAGCTGGGAAATGTCACCCTGTGGACACCCAGCATTAAAGGCCCAGCTGTGAATTCTAATGCCATGAAATTGGAAAGTCCAGCGTGTTAATTAAACACTCTTTCAAAATAATAGGGAGGAAATACTTACGGACTAGGAACCACCTTTTTTTGGCAAATAACGGTTACACACATAATTTAGTTTGTTGAAAAGCTTTTTACACTTGCACACATATGCACACACACACACACACACACACCAGAGCAGAAAGGAGATTTATTTAACTGCAGCATAGCAAGCATTAAAAACGCACATGTATTTCATAAAAAGATAAGTGTTCAAAGCAATAAAGGCAATAAGTTTCTAAGCAGTCTCCAGGCCACCTGTTTGGATCTACTCTTGTTGCAGCAAGGGCTGAGAGAGCCGGAATATGAAAGACCAGACACCCAAAAACTAGGCTGGGGATTTTGAGTTCATGTGTGAACAGACCACCTCCATCAGACTTTTCTTCCCTTGACTGCTACTTGGTGATAGCAATTACATCACTGGCAAAGATGGGAAAGACCAGCTCCATCAGGCATCTCCCACCCCTATCCACCCCTCATAAGAGCAACTGTTTAAGAATTGGTGTGTGGGTTGCATTCTTTTCCTCTTCCCTCTCTGTCCCCTTTTCCTTGTATGCCATGGGGTTTTCCCCCCATTTTCTTTTAAAGAAGATTGTAAACCCCACAGGCAGGGGCTGTCTTTTTTTGATTGACTGTATATAAGACACTCTGTGTGCCTTTTTTGGCTGTAGAGTGGGGTACAAATGCTCCAAATACATAAGTAAATGTGTTAAATTCAGCTCCCTAGAGAGCTTCACACTCCAACCCTCTTCACTATAGTCCATGTGAAGTTCTTTGCTTCCTCCCTGCAAAGTTTCAGGCTGATTGCCTCTTAATGGTATTGATCAGCCTTCCCCAATCCGGTGCCCTCTGTATGCTTTGGACTACAGTTCCCATCAGCCCAGCCAGCACAGCTGATGGGAACTGTAGTCAGAAACATCTGGAGGAGACCAGGTTGACCATTTCAGGTACAAAGGAGCTGGACTGTCAAAGCTGAGCAACGGAGACATGGTGGTAACAAAAACAAAACAAAACGTGGTTGGCTCCCCACTAGAAAGTGGGTGGCGAATGCCACATGCAGGACAGAAACACATAGCTGGGAGGAGGTTATCCCATCAATTTGCCCTCCCTGCACATCTCCAGTGCATGGCCAATTTCAGCATCTTCAAGGACTGTGAATCCACAGCACTCTTCCCATGTCTCTAAAGTGAAACTGATATTTGACTGTTCAGCAGCCTACATTTGCAATCGTGCCATCTGTGGACCTCCCTTCTCAGCAACGGAAATGTTTGTGAACGTTCTCTGCCCTCTGTACGCCAGCGTGGTGTAGTGGTTAAGAGCGGTGGACTCATAATATGGTGAACCGGGTTCGCTTCCTTGGTCCTCCACATGCAGCTGCTGGGTGACCTTGGGCTAGTCACACTTCTCTGAAGTCTCTCAGGCTCACTCACCTCACAGAGTGTTTGTTGTGGGAGAGGAAGGGAAAGGAGATTGTTAGCTGCTTTGAGACTCCTTAGGGGAGTGATAAAGTGGGATATCAAATCCAAACTCTTCTTCTTCTTCTTACCTTCATGGCCAGGGGATGGGGGATGGCTATACCAACTTGAAAGCAGGCAATGGCTATTGCACAGCCCATGTCTATACAAACACACTTTTCACAGGGAGAAATATCTAAGAAGTTTATACCCTTTCCTTCTTCACCCTAGCAAGGTCAATAACAGCATCGGCTGGTATGCCTTTCTAGATTACAGGATTATTTATTTATTTTATTTATTTATTTATTTATTTTATATACAAGGACCAAAGTGGTCAGAGTCTTCTGCAGCAACCTTAGTGACAAATTTCCCCTTTCTCTGCACCCAGTGCAACCTTTGCCACAAGATAAACAATCTAATCTGGCAGCAGTTGTTTTTTTTATTTTCGTTTAAGATATCTGTTGCCCACTCCCAGGGCCAGATTACATTAACATCATATATACATAATACATTGGGGGGGGGGAACCAAGCACAAGCAGAAGGAGGTGGAAAAAACTTCACAACTAACAAAAATAGAACAGCGATGCAGTGATTCTTGCATTAAAATAAAACCTGGGAAAATATATATTATCTGACAGCACAGCTTAATACCCGATATTTGTGATATTAGTGGTTTTTAACCTCGAGCAGAGTTTAAAAGCATCACAGTTAATGTTCAGTAAAAGCAAGCACAGGGGTAAAGCAACAAATCCTATTAATCAAAAGCATTGGCTTTAACTAGTGCCCAAAAGATGAATGGATAGCTGCCATCTGAGTGTCCCACAACCAGGATGTCACTGTCTAGGAGGTCCCATCTGTGATCACCATCCATCTTAGCTCAGACGGTAGTTTATATATCCAGACTCCTGATCGAAAACCATCTTGGAAGGAACCCAGTTTGTTCCCTGATTCCACAGCTTGCTTTCCTCACTGCCCCGCTCTTCACTTTGCAGGATTCACTTTGATTATTTTCACCCCCCAATCAGCCTTTGCTCCAAAGTGGATTGCAAAATGCAGTGCACTAACCATAGTAAAACAGGACCAGTTTTCAGGTACGGGGTGTTTTATATCTCAAGAAGTTCTAGCTGACTTGCCTCTTGCCACTTACCAACCTGACCCTCCCATGTCGTCACAATTTGATTCCCTAGATCAAACCATGTGTTGTCCCACAGATACCATTTTCACCATCTCTCTTTGTGTGTGTGGTTGTCTACTTGGGACAGATCTCCTGGCTTAGAGCTCCATCCCATGCCAAACAAGCCCACCTGCTTGGCTCAAGTGCAAGCTTCTGGGTGTTTCACTCGATTTCCTGCCACTGTGACCACATGTGCAGGTCCAGAGTCCACAAGTACTTATGGTACCCAGATCCTGCAAAGCTCTACTTCCTGAGTTATACAACAGACCCATCGTGGAAGTCTGGCATGTTTCAGGATTGTTCGTCCAACCCATGGGCTGATGTCATGTAGCTTTCCCATCCTATGTCTGCCAAAACAACAACAACCCACCCACTCAACATGTAAGGAAATCTCTGGTGCAGATTCAGAGATCTTTGTTAGTTCTCAGTCTGCCAGTTCTCCCCCCCCCCCCACGCCAAAGCTGTAATGACATTTCAGCTAACAGGGATGCCAACTTGAATAAAATATAGGGAGGGCATGTAAGCCCTGCCCCACATAATTGATCACAAGATGCAACACACACACACACACACACACACACACACGCACACACACACACACACAGAGAGAGAGAGAGAGAGAGAGAGAGAGAGAGAGAGAGACCATTTGAATAGCAATGGGGGGCAGCCCCCTCAAATATTTTATTGGGGAAGCTGAAAAGACCTTGGAGTTAGCTCCTATTTCAGCTAAAATGTCTGTAAATTTCAACATTTAAAATCCAGAAAATTGGAAAGGCTGCTTTTAAATTTTAGTTTTCAGAAAGAAAGCCTGTTTGTTTGTTTGTTTGTTTGTTTGTTTGTTTGTTTGTTTGTTTAATCAGTGCTTTCAGGTGTGGGCCTTCCTATCACAAGCTGGCTGTTTAGATCTGACTTGTCCACAATAAACTCCCATCTAGAAGCATCCTGAAACACGTTTAGCAATGTTAAGCATTACTTTGCTAAGTTCAAAACATGACCCTGCTGCACATTCCACACACACCTATAAATAAAAATCCCCCAAATATTTTGCAAGCAAAAATTCAACCCCCTCCCCTCCTTATGCACACACCACACTTGTTTGTCTCCGTCCTAGCCTTTGCCAGTATGCTAAATATTCCTTGTGTGTTCAGAGGCATAAATATGAAACGAAAACCTAGACAAGGCAGCCATTCACTTTATTTCCCCGCAGCCGTGTTTGATGCTGAGCTAACCAAATGCACAATAGGGTGGAGGGAAAAGAAAATATGTATCTGGCTGATCGCCCGCCTGCCCCCTTTCCCCACACCTCCTGAAAGATGTAAAAGAGACTTTGAAAAAGTGAGATACAGGTTGAATTGCAGATCGCCCTCTCAAACCCCCCCCCCCTCCAACACCCGTCCCACTCTGCCTGCAGCATTGGCTGGCTCTTGCTTGAGACACAAGCCAGGAATTACATTATGCAGTCCCCTGCTTGCAAGAGGATGGTCAGAATAAATATTATAACTCTCTCACATCACCTGCTTGGGATCAGATAGGAAGATTTTTCAATCAGGCAGAAAAACAGACTCTGTTTCATCCCTCTGATCTCCCATTCATAGGAACACAGGAAGCTGCCTTACGGTGAGTTAAACCCACGGGCCCACTGAGCTCAGTATTATCTGCACTGGCTGGGATCAGCTCCCCAGAATTTCAAGCTGGAGCTGTACCTGGAGATACTGGGGATTGAACCTGGGGCATTCTGCATGAAAAGGATATGTAGCACCACTGAAGTGCAACCTTTCTCCAATACAGTGTTGTTGTTGTTGTTGTTGTTGTTGTTGTTGTTAGCAACAACAATTTAAAACACAGCATGACAACAAGTTGCAAAGCTGAGTTGTGGTCTGGGTCATCTGGGGGGGGCGCCAGGTTGGCAAAGCATGCTATAGAGGGGAGGGACTTCTTTGTGGTGGTGCCTGCCTTGTGGAATTTCCTCTCCTCCTGGAAAAAAAGGTAGGCATCAACTCCAAGGCGTTCCACCATCACCTGCTCAAGAGCAGGTCTGTTCACCCAAGTTGTTTGCCAGCTGTTTTCTTTCAGCTTAGGCTGCATTATAGCGGCCACAAAAATTTAGGGCGGTTTTGATATTTTCTGCATGTGAATTTTCAATTGTACTGAGTTGCATGCCATGAACCGCTCTGGTATCAATAGCCAGAGTCATGTGTGAAAGCCGAGCTGGGAAAAGGCTGGAAGCTGGAGGCAAAGGGACATGCTTGATCTGTTCTGGAACCAAAGCTGTGACTAATGGAGAAGCAAGAACAGTTGGGGTGCTAATGCTGTGAGCCCCTCTATCTTTTTTCAGGTTGTATTTATGTGTAAATAAAACCATATATTCTTAGCACACAGCATATCCACTGACCTTCATCCCAGAGGAAACCAAACCTGGATAAGCACCTGGTACCCCTGGACCCTGTACGCGGGTGGCGCTGTGGGTTAAACCACAGAGCCCAGGACTTGCTGATCAGAAGGTCGGTGGTTCGAATCCCTGCGACGGGGTGAGCTCCTGTTGCTCGGTCCCAGCTCCTGCCAACCTAGCAGTTCGAAAGCACCTCAAAGTGCAAGTAGATAAATAGGTACTGCTCCAGCGGGAAGGTAAACGCCGTTTCCGTGTGCTGCTCTGGTTCGCCAGAAGCGGCTTTGTCATGCTGGCCACATGACCTGGAAGCTGTACGCCGGCTCCCTCAGCCAATAACGCGAGATGAGCGCCGCAACCCCAGAGTCGGTCACGGCTGGACCTAATGGTTAGGGGTCCCTTTACCCTTTACCTTTACCCCTGGATTCTCTCACCACTCAGAGATTGGGGTGTAAGAACATGGTTTTTTGCCCCTGGGTCTTTTTCAGGCTCGCTATGATCCACCCATCCTTAGACACAAGTTGCTTTTCAGCAAACACTGATCGTGTCTCCAGCTAGCCTTGCTTTTACCAAGTCAGAGCAGAGGAAGGCTTCCTTATATTGTTTTAGGCATCTTTCCCTGCTTCCCTTGCACTTTTCAAACAGAGGCCACACACAGCCAGGCTTTCTCCCGATGACAGCGCTCAAAAGTCCCTCCCGAAGGCCCCAGGGCCTCGCAGTCTGCCCGCAGTCACTTGAGGAAATTCACAACTAAATTTGCCAGTGCGCATTACTTTGCACATTTATAACACTTAAAACTCTGTGCGCCTGGTTGCCACCAAATCTCCCAGTATGCTTAAATCCATCTGGTACATTACATCTCTTTCTCTCTTTGCCACAGCGCTTAAAGGAACAAAGAAAGAATGCATTTTTATTGGGGAATTAGGACTGAGCGAACAAGCTTCAGTCTCCGGGCAAGATAGTTTCTCCACATTCCAAAAACAAACACACACATCCATGCTATGTACCAAACACATTTTAAAAATAATAATTACCCATCATCTACATTTTTTCCAGTGGAACGGAAGGGTCTCTGTGGTATTACAATCAATCACAGTGTTTCTTCATTGCCGGGTGCGGGTGGAGAGTACATTACAATACAGAGGTATAACTCACAACAAATCGGTGAATTGTAGGGTTGGATAGGACCCAGGGGGCAGCGAGACCAACCCCTGCAATGCAGGAACTGCAGCTAAAGAATTCATGGCAGATGGCTATCCAACCTCTGTTTAAAGACCTCCTCCATCTTCTGAGGTTGTCCAAACCCACCAAATTCACACTTTCCCAAACCAGCTCAGTTGGTTAGAGTGTGGTGTTGATAACGCCAAGGTTGCAGCTGCGTTGCAGGGGGTTGGACTAGATGATCCTCAGGGTACCTTCCAATTCTATGATTCTATGACTCTAATGTGTGAAATTCTCACTTCTCTGAATTTTGCAATGCACTTCTCCAGCTAAGTACAGTGGTACCTCTGGTTACGAACTTAATTCGCTCTGGAGGTCCGTTCTTAACCTGAAACCGTTCTTAACCTGAGGTACCACTTTAACTAATGGGACCTCCCGCTGCCGTGTGATTTCTGTTCCCATCCTGAGGTACTATTTCTGGGTTAGCGGAGTCTGTAACCCGAAGTGTTTGTAACCCGAGGTACCACTGTAACATGTACATATATGAGGGTAAAATGTCAATAAAATGCATATATTTATTAAAATAGCTTGCAAAATGCATATTAGGGGAAACGGCTTTGCAAAAAATAAAATAAAATAAAAACAATGTGTATATGTACTGGGAAAATTTCACCCTAAAGTGCTGGTGAATTTTTCATGACTTTAAAAAAAAAAAGACACAAATTCACGTGCGAACAAAAAATGAGAAACTGATTACCCATTACCATCTAAAGGGAGAGGACCCCGTAAGACCATAAAGTCCAGAATCTGAAATTACCTAACTGTACTACAGGATCTAAGCTAGCAATAATACACCAGACTATTCCAACGTTTCACAGCTGAGAACAGGGACATGCTTGAAACCCCCCAATTTCCATACCACGGATCATTGCCCGGCACACACCCGATTACACATTGCTGAAGAGTCTTCTCCACCTCCTGTAAGCTGCATCCATTTACTCTCACAACAGCCCGTCTTCCGCTGATTTAAAAGCTAGGACAGTGTTTGCTCGTCGGGGTAAAGATATACTAGGAAAACAGACTTGTCCTACAATCTGTTATCAACTGATCACAATATACCCCGGCCGGCTACAGTCTGTGAAACAGCAAGCCGCGCACTGTTTGGACCTTGGTGTCTATGCGCACACACGCTTACACGCACATGCGCCAGAATATATGGCATCCCCAAAAGGCAACATTAAGGGCAATTCCAACTACGAGAATAACCTCTTCCCTTAGAAAAGAAGGAAGAGCTGGAGCTCACGTCATGGCAAAGAGCTGTCTCTGCAGAGTCACTGAATCAGAAGGGATCTTGGAGGTCATCCAATCCACCTCTTTGCTCGATGCACAATCTGCAGTGGAGGATGCAGCCACACAACATCCCTGACAGACAGTCATCCAGTGTTGTTTACTGCCAGCCAAGCAGAGCCCACCACTTCCCAAGGCAGTCTGTTCCCCTGTCAAACAGCTCTTACCCTCGGAATTTAATTGACTTATTTAATTTTTTTAATTTAATTTAATTTAATTTTTAATTTTAAAAAAATCACATTTATTGTGTGTTTTTATTTGTATCTGTTTTAATTTATACTCTGAGCTGCCTTGGGCCCTGCACTATGAGAAAGACGGAGTATACATATACATTAAACAAATATCTGTCGTATCTGAAGAAGTGTGCATGCACACGAAAGCTTATACCAAAATAAAAACTTAGTTGGTCTTTAAGGTGCTACTGAAGGATTTTTTTTATTTTACATTAAACAAATAAGTATTAGAGTCCAAAACAAAGTCACTCACAGATCACCAGGAACCCCTCTTTCGGCACCTAATTAAAATTAACCTTTCCATTTGAGGCAACATGACTAATAAAGCTGCGAGCATTAACCATCTCCCTGGCACCATTGATCCACTGACGCATTAATCAGACTTCCAAAATGCAGATTTTTAATCAAACTTTAATTGGAGCCATCTCCTACCAAAGAGTATTCGGCACCAGCCCGATGGTCATAAGCCATCCACATAAGTCTCTCGATTTGGGTAATGCACTTTACAGAGACATTCCAGATAATACATGATTCATACTGGTTGTCGAGGCGAGGGAAGGGGGCGGGGAGCCAAGAGTCCTCCTCATTAAATGCCTTCAGCATAGCACCCTAGACTGAAACGGTGCATCAGTTAATCAATTGCTTATAAACAAGATCATACATTGACTTTACTGCCTCGCCATGTGCATCGGATCTCTCAAGTTGCTTTTTTTGCAAATGGGTAGCGGCAGGCACGAGCTGCTCTAACCACGGATGCAATGCCACTAATGCAGGCATGTCAAACCTGCGGCCCTCCAGATGTTTTGGACTACAATTCCCATCTTCCCCAACCACTGGTCCTGCTAGCTAGGGATCATGGGAGTTGTAGGCCAAAACATCTGGAGGGCCGCAGGTTTGACATGCCTGCACTAATGGATCGCCGTGGCTTTAGGAGCATGTTTTCTGCACAGATTGGCTTGCCTGTGTCAACTGCAGAAGTTCTCATGCAGCAACAAGCCCAGCCAACCAAATGCAGGATCCAGATCATGCTGCCATTCATCCAGCTTTTTAAGCTCACTGTCAAAAGGAAGAAGTTGTTTAGCACTGGTGTGAGGTCTAAAGTTGGCATGGAGTCCACCCCACCCCACCCCACCCAGTGACAGCATACTGATGCATGGAGGGACATCCAGGAAGGCGTCAGCTACTCAGTGATGGCCAGACTTGTCCCTCCAGCTGTTTTGGGACTACGATTCCCATCATCCCTGACCACTGGTCCTGTTAGCTAGGGATGATGGGAGTTGTAGTCCCAAACAGCTGGAGGGCCAAGTTTGGCCATCACTGAGCTACGTCATGGGTGATGTTCCTGGGATGTTCATACAAGCCTCCTTGGAGCTGTTAGCAAAAAACTTAGGTTGACACAAATTGAGTCCATGGGAAAAGCATCCTGATTACGCTTTCCTGAACTGGGGGGGGGGGGGAGAGAGAGAGAGAGAGAGAGAGAGAGAGAGAGAGAGAGAGAGAGAGAGAGAGAGAGAGAGAGAGAGAGTGCATGATTTGAGGAGAAAGGAACAGAGAGGTTTTTGTCTCTCTTAGTCCAGGTTTTGTATGCAGCAGGGAAACATTCAACCTAGCACACAGAGGAAAACTCCCTCCACACTACACAACCAATCAGAGCACATGTCGCCTCAGTTAAGATCATTCCACTCTGCCAGGTTGCTAAGCAACATCTCCACCCACTCACCATCTTGCCTAGTTAACTTTAACCCTTCCAGAATTAACCCTTGTGTTACAAACCGAATGATCCCCACTGCTGCACATCCAACAGGAGCATTATAAAAGCTCATAGTCTCTAAACTCTGCAACCGCCATGAGTTGCTTTGGGCTGACAGATTCAGCTGGCCTGTCCCCCAGCAGCTCTTGCAACTGTTTTAGACCAGCACGTCTGCTCTGCATGCAACCTCCCTCACTTTTTTCCAGACCACTAAATCTAGAGCTACCAACTGCTCGGTAGGCACCAAAGAAAAGCCCTCCTGAAAAAAGAGAAGCTCTTATTAATGCCATAAATTGCTCCTTCAATCCATGCCCAGCGTACCATAGAGCAAGTTAATATCAGGGCAGTTAAAAGAGGGTCATTATAAGCAAGCAGATTTTGCAACTCCTCTAATAATCTCGTAAGACGCCAGCTTCCTTAGGCATGGTCCAGAGCCCCTTGCTGAACTCCCACAATTAGGACAATATTTTCATTAGGCAGGATTTATAACCAAATAAATTGGACTCCGTGGTCTTGTCTGCCGCACGGGAACACCCTTGCAAGAGAACCTGTAAGTCTTCCTTTTGCATTAAGCATCCACTTGGGTGAACTGTAAACCACAGTGTGAACAGTCCAGTGAACCAAACTGCAAGAAATGGCTTTACTGCAAGTGCAAGGCCAGGATCTAGCCCATAGTGACTCGGTGAGCTTCAGCATCTCGTTCAATAGCCAGCTGTATTATTTAAACTCTCTTATTAACTGCTAGCCTGGTGGCGCCTTCCCCTAAATTTTAAACGGTCCGTCCTCCCTTATTGATTTCCACTCCCATTAAATTATCTTCTTTGCTTAAGCCTTTAGCACTAATTCCAAACATGTATTTACTCCTCTCCAGGACTTGGGCGCCTCCATCACTTTGCACTGACTCTGCTTCCATGCTTTCAAGTTCTTCCTGCATCCCTTACGTTTCATCAACAGGAGAAAACATCCTTCCAGGTCACTTACGTCACCACAGACAATAAGCTGTCTGTTCCCCCTTTCCTCCAGTGGTCTCACCAGTCCAAAACTCAGAGAACAGATAAGCTCTTTGTTTCAGAACAGGAGTGAGGGATCTGTGGTCCTCCCAATGTCATGGTACTCCAACACCCGCCAGCACAGCTAAGAGTCATGGATGATGGGAATTGTAGCCCAAAACATCTGGCACATCCCTCAACTGTCCCAGGAAAACCAGGACATCCCCCTTTTTTGCACAACAGCACGGTGGCTATTTGGGGCACTGCAATCTCACCCCAATTTTTTTTGGGGGGGTGGGGACCGCGATCTCATGCAGGTCACGTGACTTGCCTGGGAGTGCAGTCTGCAAGTTAAGTGGAACACAAGCTGGAACATGTGCAGAGGAGGGTGACCGATATGATGGCCTCATGAGGAACGGTTGAAGAAGCTGGGTATATTTAGCTTGGAAAAGAGGAGACTGAAAGGAGATATGACAGCCATCCTTAAATAGTTCAAGGGCTGTCACATGGAAGACGGACCAGGAGCAAGTTTGTTTTCTCCTGCTCTGGAGGGTAGGACCTGAACCAATGGCTTCAAGATATAAGAAAGGAGATTCTGACTAAACATCAGGAAGAACTTTCTGACAGTAAGAACAGTTCAGTAGTGGAACAGCTCTCCTTCCTTGGAGGTTTTTAAGCAGAGGTTGGATGGCCACCTGTATCTCTCTAGCTGAGATTCCTGCATTGCAGGGGGGCTGGGCTAGATGATCCTTGGGAACTTTTCCAACTCTACAATTATATGATTCTACTAGCTGTTTCAGAGCCTACCCCCAGGGACAGGGAACTATTTTGCCCAGCCTCCCATCACAGGCCAACTTGGTCAGGGGGTAAGGGGACACAGCACTATGAAAAGCCTTTCCCAACTCCCCTGGAAAGCACTAGGCTGGCTCACAGAGCCCACCTAAAAGGCTTGCCACTTCACAAGCCAGTGGACCAACACTTCACCATGCCTGCAAGCTGGGGCAATAGAATCTCCTCCCAGCCACAAAGACTGTTTATGGGTGATACAGAAGAGGGAGAACTTGAGGCATAAATCTCATTTGCTCATTCAGCATCATCTCTCTCTTGTTCCTCCCTCTGCACAAGCAGCTGTGAATCACGTCAATCAGATTTCAGCCTGAGGCTTGTTATTTTAGGAGGGGCTTTCAATCTTCTTTTAAACTTGCCTCTGATCTCTCCAAACAGGGAGTGGGGAGGGAAGGACTGAGAAGAGAGTTGTGGACCAGGGGTCAACATGGCATTTCAGAGGCAGGTTGGAGGGAAGAAAGAAACAGGATTTTAATAATGACGTATGGAGTTGTTGAGATCTAATTCTTAGGGAAGGGCTGCAGTTCAGTGATAGAGCATCTGCCTTGCATGCAGAAGGCCCCAGGCATAAACACATGCACTGGAGAGACCGCTGCCTGAAAATGTGAAGAGCTGCTGCCAGCCAGTGTAGACAATACTGTGCTACATGGACCATTGTTCTGGTTCTGTATAAGACAGCTTCCTATGTGGACCACAGCCCTGTTTAGGGAAGTTTTTAATGACTGGTGTTTTAATGTATTTTAATCTTTGTTGGAAGCCGCCCAGAGTGGCTGGGGAAACCCAGCCAGATGGGCAGAATATAAATATATTATTATTGTTATTGTGCGCAGCCTGGGAGTCATTTTGGACTCACAGCTGTCCATGGAGGCGTAGGTCAATTCTGTGTCCAGGGCAGCTGTCTACGCAGGCTGAGACCCTACCTGCCTGCAGGCTGTCTAGCCAGAGTGGTGCATGCTCTAGTTATCTCCCGCTTGGACTACTGCAATGCACTCCACGTGGGGCTACCTTTGAAGGTGACTCGGAAACTACAACTAATCCAGAATGCAGCAGCTAGACTGGTGACTGGGAGCGGCCGCTGAGACCACATAACACCGGTCTTGAAAGACCAACATTGGCTCCCAGTACGTTTCTGAGCACAATTCAAAGTGTTGGTGCTGACCTTCAAAGCCCTAAATGGCCTCGGTCCAGTATACCTGAAAGAGCGTCTCCACCTCTATCATTCTGCCCGGACACTGAGGTCCAGCACCGAGGGCCTTCTGGCGGTTCCCTCATTGCGAGAAGCCAAGTTGCAGGGAAACAGGCAGAGGGCCTTCTCGGTGGTGGCGCCTGCCCTGTGGAATGCCCTCCCAACAGATGTCAAAGAGGAAAACAACTACCAGACTTTTAGAAGACCTCTGAAGGCAGCCCTGTTCAGGGAGGCTTTTAATGTGTTTTATTTTTCTGTTGGAAGCCGCCCAGAGTGGCTGGGGAAACCCAGCCAGGTGGGCGGGGTATAAATTTATTATTATTATTATTATTATTATTATTATTATTATTATTATTATTTATGGACATATTTTTAGCCGATTTTGCGGCGGGGGGAGCATCACCTGCACCCCTGGTGGGGCCCCACCTCATCACCCCCTCGCTACGGCCCTGGTTGGAAATCCAAATTTAGCAGGATAAAATTGCTTCAACCAGAGAGATTGAATTGGGAGGTGGGTAAACTCCAGTCCCACATATGATGCTCCCATTGTTCCTGACCACTCTGGAATCCAAAGTCAGACTTTCCACTGCTCCGTTAACAACAGAGGTAGTGGCAACAACAAATTTCACCTTTGTAAAAAGTTGCAGTCCTCTACCTTGCCTCCGCCCACCCCCAGCCTAAATAAGCCACGTCTATTCATTTCAAATGGTCTACTCTTGCATACGGCAATCACTGGATGCAACCCAGGTAACCCAGGGAGGGAAGTGACAAGGTTCCGTTTTGTTTTTAAACACAGGTTTCAAAAACGCTCCAAGTTGATTCATGCAGAAGAAGAACTTGCGGACACCTCCCTGCCCTTTTCTGTCATTCCGTTCCCTTGCCAAAAAATATTTTATCAGTTGCACAAGAGCTGTAGAATCATGGAAGCAGAAGGAAAGAGCTAATTAAATATATGCAAATATGCTTAATTCATTTCATATTTTTTTTAAAAAAAAAAACCCAAACTATCCACTTTTAGCCAAGTTTCTTACATTGCAAGAAATCGTGGGAGTCTTGTCTCCCGAGTACTTTCCTGGCTAATTGAAAGCCCTTACCTTTCCACCAAGACACGGTGCTTTTCAGATGCTGTTGGACTCCAACTCCCATCAGTCCCAGCCAGCAAGGCCAATGCTGAGGGATGAAGGGAGCTGTAGTCCAACAGCATGTAACGGAGGGCTCCATATTGTCTACCCTGCCATCCTGGACTGATCTGCCAAGCATCTATTTGGGTCCAATTGTTGTGCCCGCCCAGTGGAATTCTCTCCCATCAGATGTCAATGAAATAAACAACTGACTTTTAGAAGACACCTGAAGGCAGCCCTGTATTGGAAATATTTTAATGTTTGACGTCTTACTGTGTTTTAATTTGTTGGAAGCTGTCCAGAGTGGCTGGGGTAACCCAGCCATACGGGTGACATCATCATCATCATCATCATCATTAATCCAGCCAGGTTCTGGGTGACATTGGGATTCTTAAAGACGGCACAATTGTTAACATTCAATCTAAATTCATTTGCTTTGAGAACAAGGCTGAAATGCAAAGGGATGAGTAATAGGGAAAACAGGACCAGAACAGACATATTTATTCTAGATTATGTCATCTGGGGCGGACTGGAATTTTGATCTGGACGGGGGAAACTTTGGTGCCATTATACTCATATCACTAAGCAAATATAGACCTTTTCCAAGGATGAGTCATCCTCAAAAGGCTAATGCATTACTAGGCAGTATCAACAGAACTATAGAGGCCAGATCATAGAATTTTTGAATCACAGAATTATAGATTTGGAAGGGACCGGAGGGATGATGAGAACATGAGAAGCAAGGGTACCAGTTTATTCCGCCTTAGTCAGACCTCACCTGGAGTTCTGTGGAGGGGCATACCTCATGATACCTGCCTTGTATGCAGAAAATGCAAAAAATCCCTGGTTCAATCCCCAGCATCTCCAGGTAGGGCTAGGGCAGACCCTGCCTAAAACCCCGAAGAGCTGCTGCCAGCCAGTGCAGGAAATATTGAGCTGGATGGACCAACACAGGCATAGGCAAACTCGGCCCTCCAGATGTTTTGAGACTACAACTCTTATCACCCCTAGCTAACAGGACCAGTGGTCAGGGATGATGGGAGTTGTAGTCCCAAAACATCTGGAGGGCCGAGTTTGCCTATGCCTGGACCAACGGTTTGAGTCAGTATAAGACAGTTCCACATTCACTTCTGGGTACTTGGGAACAAATTAGAATATATTTGGAAGAGAGCAACAAAGATTGTCAGATGCCTAGATATCTATAAGGAAAGGCTGAAAGAGTTGAGTATGTTTAGTCTGGAGACTAGATGGTTAAGAGGCATTATGAGAAGAACCGTCTTCACATTTCTGAAAGACTGTCATGCAGATGATGGAGCAAAAGTCTCCTCTGTTGCACCAGACCTGAACTGATGGGTTCAAATTACAGGAAAGGAGATTGTGACTGAGGGTCAGGAAGCCAGTGTGGTTTAGTGGTTAGAGTGTTGGACTAAGACACTCTAACAGGGAACCAGGCAGAGGGCCTTCTCAGTAGTGGCACCTGCCCTGTGGAACGCCCTCCCATCAGATGTCAAGGAAATAAGCAACTATCCTACTTTTAAAAGACATCTGAAGGCAGCCTTGTTTGGGGAAGCTTTTAATATTTAATGCTGTATTGTTTTAAATATTTGATTGGGAGCTGCCCAGAGTGGTTAGGGAAATTCAGTCAGATGGGCGGGGTATAAATATTATTATTATTATTATTATTATTATTATTATTATTATTATTATTATGAAGAAGACCTGGGAGACCAGGGTTCAAATCCTACCTCAGCCATGAAATGCACTGGGTGACGTTGGGCCAGTCACTGCCTGTCACAGCTGAACCTACCTCCCAGGGTTGTTGTGGGGGTTAAAAGAGGAAGGGTGAGCCTTGCATGTCACCTTGAGCTCCTTGGAGGAAAAAGTGGGATATCTGTGCAGTGAACAAAGAAAAACAGAATATATTCCTAATGGCACAAGTGGAGCAGAGGCCACTCCAGACTCCCTAACAAGTTATCTATCGGGGATGGCAAAGGGTTGAACCAGATGACCTTTGGTGTCCCTTTCACCTCTGTAATCCCAGGACAGCTATCTATTTACCAAGGCTGGCCAGTGCACTGTTGTTACTAGCGGTGTGAAAGGTGGGTGGCAAGAGCGAGAAATTTTGGCCCCCAATTGGCCCTCCTAGTGGTACAGCAATAAAACAGGCTAGCACATTAGCAAGGCTAAGCAGTGTCTGGTACGGTTTCAAAATGGATGGGGCAATGTTGACATTCCTGCATTGGAGGGGCTTGGTCTAGATGGCCCCTCAGGGTCCTTTTCAACACTACAATTCTGTAAGTCTATGAATTAGGTCTGAACAGAGGGCACCCAGCTCAGCTACCTGAAACCCTGGAGAGCTGCTGCCAGTCAGTGTAGACAATACTGAGTTAGATGGGAGAATGGCCTGCCTCAGTATAAAGCAGTTTCCCATATCTTCTTTTGGCTTTTATGTTAATCATATGAGCAATGCATACTGAGTTGCAGTCAAACACAAGGTAATAATAATAAAACTTAAACACAACACATATTGTAACATAATTTGTTCCTCCACTCTTAAATACCTTGACTTTAACTCCCCTTCCACTCTTTGCCTGGTTTCCTACCTGATTTCTTTTCAAACTGTGTTTTCTTACTCAACTAAATTGTTTTCATTACCATACATTATCCCACTTTGTCACATCTACTGCTGAGTATTTTTTTCAGTCTGTTACACTTATTTTCTTGATGTAATATTTTCCATATATGTAATCTATGCGTAATGTCCAGTCTTCTTTTAAATTTTTATCATCTTTGTTTCTTAATCTATTTGTCATGCTGGCAAGTTCTATATATTCTAATATTTTAAGGTGCTGTTCTTCTCTTGATGGTACTGCATCTGTGCTTTTCTGCTACTAGAGTTCGGGCTGCTGCAGTCACATACATCCATAATGTAGTGTGATTTGGGGGGATTTCTGTTGTTATTATTCCCAGAAGGAAAGCTTCTGGGTTTTTAGGAAACGTCCTTTTAAACATTTTCTTCAGTCCATTATAAACCATCTCCCAGAATTCTTTTATTATTCTGCAAGACCACCATGAATAATAAGATCTGCCAATTGCTTCTTTACATTACCAACATAGGGCACTTTTATATCTAAACATTTTAGCTGGTTTATTTGGAGTCAAGTAGTAAACGGCGTTTCCGTGCGCTGCTCTGGTTAGTCATGCTAGCCACATGACCCGGAAGCTGTATGCCGGCTCCCTCGCCCAGTAAAGCAAGATGAGTGCCGCAACCCCAGAGTCATCCGTGACTGGACCTAATGGTCAGGGGTCCCTTTACCTTTACCGTTACCACCTCTGGAACATTTTTAAACAGTTCTCTTTTAATGTGTAACTAGCAGTGAATTTAAAATTTGTTTTCCACAAATGCTCCCACCAGTTTAAATCAATATTATGACCCATATCTTGCACCCATTTGATCATAGATGATTTTACGAATTCTTCTTTCATTTTCCAATCCTATACATTTTAGATAAAAGTTTAGCTCTGGATCATAGTATTTCTTTTTTGAATAGTGATGGTTTTTCTGCAAATCCCAATTTCTTATCTACCTTAAATTTTGAATTGATTTGATGATATTTTAACCAATACTGTCACAGGGAGGTGCGTTGCAGCTACTCTAGAGTAACGACTCTCCAGACATTTGCCTTTTCATGCTTTTATTGTGTGCAAACTATTTACAGTGCTGGAGCTGTACAAGGTACATGTTCTCAGTTGGAGTCAGAACCCTGCAATGGAGATTCCCGCGTTTTTTTCCAACAAAGCAATCTGGGAATCGCAAATCTCCTCCCCCGTTTCTTTCGGCGCAATTCCGGAACTGGAGGGAGAGGTCTTCTTGCCGTCTTTTCCTTCCTCCCCCTTTCCCTCTCCCTTCCTTCCTCTCCCAAGCGGAGCCGTGGCTCTGCGACCCTGCCAGAGCCATGTCCTCTACTTCCTGCTTCCCCACTGGAGTCTTCCCCCTCTGTGCTGCCGCTGGTACTCGGGGAAGAGCTGGTTCTCAGGATGGGAGGGGCTTGTCTGTAGCCCCTGTCCCTCACAAATACGATACATATTCTTTAATCTCTTCAATTTTTCTCATTTTTGGCTCTCCTTCTGAAAAGTCTAACAATTCATTATAGGTACCCCCAGTTATCACTCATATTATTATTTTTTTCCTTTTTTCAGCTTCTATTGAGGATAACCACATGGGTGTTTTGTTTTCTAATAAATATTTGTATTTTTTCCCATATCTTAATTATTTTTTTTCTAATGACATGGTTGGTGAAGCTTTTACATATTCCCGCTTTGCCATACCAAATACAGGCATTCCAGGTATGCTTGACATCATGAGCCTGCAAATCTAGCAACTGTGTATTTTCTAGCACTATCCAGTCTTTTATCCAACACATGCAGGCAGCTTCAAAATACAATTCCAAATCTGGGCATGCAAAACATCCTCTGTCTTTTATATCAATGAGAACCTTATGCTTTACCCTAGGTTTCTTCCCTCTCCTATCTAAAGACTTAGATAGGTCTTTTCACCAATCTTTTAGACATCATGTGTCATTAAGTATTGGGATTGTTTGGACAGTTTCCCATATCTTAAGGGAAGGGTTGTAGCTTATAGGAAGAGCATCAGCTTTGCATGGAAAAGGCCTCCAATTCAATCCTCGGCATCTTGAGGGAGGGCTGAGAGAGACTGCTGCCAGACAGTGTTAACCCTACAGAGCTAGATGGACCAACTTTGTCTTAGACAAAACACCTCTTCAGAGCATCTTTTGAAATGATGGCTGAGCTCTGCAAGCAGAGCTTAATCCCAGACGCCACTCGCCAGGGCTTCACCCCAGAAAGTTGCATTCAAATGCTGGTCTCCCACCATCATTTCGCAGATGAGAGAGGCAGCGGGCAAATGCCTGCCATCTCCTGCCAACAGCTGGGAGGCAGCTCCAGGTCTCCGTCTGGCAACTGAACTACCTTCTCTGCACGAACTGAAGAAAAGAGTGGGAATCCAACAAAGGCTCAGCTGTGTAACATGTGCATATGAGATTAACTTTCTCAAGGGTCACAACCTTGGAGGACAAATCCTGCTGCCCAGTTTGGGGAAACAATAAAGCCGATGGATGAGGAGGAAATGCAAAGTACTTGCAGTAAAGAATCAACGAGGCTCTCGATTCAAATCTCAGCTCTGTACTTGACCTTAGGGGCGCCTCACAGGACTGTTGTGGCGATTTACTGATAGGTGCATGAAAGTGATTTGAACACCTGAAATGCTCTACAGAAATTGTTCATGGGGGACACTAGACCTTTACTGTTCACAATGCCGAATGGAGCCTCTGCATTCAGGAGCTGTCTACTTGTGAGCTAGTTCCAGGTGCTGTGCATGCAAAGCAGGGGATGGAATGGTCCTCCTCTTCCTGGCCTGAGTGTGGCATTATTCCCAGGGGCATGTGGTTGGCCATGGGCAGGGACAGGTTGATGGGCAACACATACCAGAGGTGGGTAGTTGATCCGGGCAGATGACCAGCCTGTTGTTCCCATCTTGCAATTTGGGCAAAGATTGACCTTTGGCATGCAGTGCCCAGTCAATGTGGTGGTAAGGGATGCTCAAAAATTCCAGGTGGGAGACTGAAGCCCCTGAGCAAAGAAACTAGTGCTGAAATCAGACAGGGGCAGATTTAGGGGAATAGGACCAATTCAGTTGCACTGAATTGCCAGTGTGGTGTAGTGGTTAAGAGCGGTAGACTCGTAATCTGGGGAACCGGGTTCGTGTCTCCGCTCCTCCACATGCAGCTGCTGGGTGACCTTGGGCTAGTCACACTTATTTGAAGTCTCTCAGCCCCACCCACCTCACAGAGTGTCTGTTGTGGGGGAGGAAGGGAAAGGAGATTGTTAGCCGCTTTGAGACTCCTGCGGGTAGTGATAAAGCGGGATATCAAATCCCCCCCCCCAAAAAAAAACTCTCACTGGGTGCGGAGTCTCAGGGGTGCTGCCTGGGATGGCACAACTATGACTTAGAATGGAACATGAGAGGTGGAGTGAGGCCACAGAAATTTGAGAACCCTAAAGTCCAACGCTGGATCAACCCCAGAACGCACTGGGCACTTCAAGCCCCTTCTGAAACAAAAACAATTAAAAGGTCTTTTCTCTCTCTTGCATTCCCCACCCCCACCCCAGTGCTCCTCACTAGGCAACATTGGGAGAGTTACTCTTCCCCAGCCTAGCCTACCTCACAGGGTTGTTTTGAGGCTAAAATGGAAAGGGGGGAGAGAACCATACCTTGAGCTCTTTGGAGAAAAACCAATATATAGATAGGTAACATTATCTGGGATTATCCCAGTGAAACTGGACCCCAGTTTGGGGCATTAGTTCTACCATCATCAGCTCAGTCCTGGAAAGCAACCAGGGATGTTTCTGTTCTGATTGTATGAACAGGCTCTGATAACATATCACATATACACAGAACAGCCTCATTCATTGATTAAAAAAGAACTATGTACACCCAGTTGACTCCTAGCTTAATTCTATTTCCTACTCTATGCAAACTCATGTTCCCAGGTGATTTGCAAGTGTCTGGCATCACTAGTCATTTCTATGCATAAGTCAGGCAGGGTTTCGGGTGGGACGGGCGGGGAGAGAGAGATGCTCCAAAATGATTAGTTTGGGGAGTACAGTACTTATTCCTTTGAGCAGCAGCTACCGGTAGTAACAAAAGGAGAGCCTTGTGGTTAAGATTTTCTTCTCCTTCCTCCCCAACAATGTTTGGCGTCTGATGTGCTTTACTGTGTTAGGCTGCAAGCCAATAAGAAGCTGTGTAACTCATCCATCTAGCCTGCTGCCCTTACTAAGCCTCCCAGTAATGTGATAACTTGGGTTTCATACTCATGACTAATTCTTTCTGAATAAAAAGGACACGTAGCACCATCTGAGAGTACTAAAACAACTGCCCATGCATTCTTCTGAGTTTTGATTGCACCTTGGCAGCACAACCATCCCATCCAGACTGAATGTTGCCTTTCTGCCCATCCTAGATACAGTACATATTGCAAGACAACTTTGTGAAAAGAAATGCATACTTTGAAGTAATAACCTCACTCTTTGAGCTGCCCATGTAGCCACTATTCTCTTCCCTCGAGTTTTGACCCTGGCAAACAAGGACCCGATTTCTTTCCAGTCGGACAGCAGACCCAAGCATAGCATCTTGAGGGAACTGGATGAAATCTTCAGCAAGAACTACGGTAACAGATGCAGTGACAACATTTGCAAACGTTAAACAGAAAAATGCAACATGATTCAAATGATGAATGGGTTACGCTTCTGCGCAGACAACACTGTGGTTCGGTGAGAAAAGATGCCCCCGTCTCCCATTCAGCCAGCCTCTCCTTGGAAGCCTGAATGAGGACAAGGTGACATTCTCTCTCCCCCCCCCCCCAAGGCCTGCTCTTGAAAGCATCGCAGGAGAAGGAAACAGCTCCCAGGGACCTGGGAGATCTCATGAGCTCCCCCCACTTCCCCCGCCAAGAACAAAATGCTTAGAAGTCATTTAAGGCATGTTTTGAGAAATTGAACATAACTTATCTAAGCAATCCATCCATCCCTCCTCCCTTAAGCTGCCCATCCATCTCCCAGGCTGTCATCTCCTTCTCCACCCACCTGCCACCACTGTGCTCCATCCTGTTCCTTCAAGGTATCCATCACTCGTTCCCCCCCTCCAAGCGCCCCTCAAACACCTCCCCACTGCCCCCCCTTCCACCCTCTTGCACTAGCTATCGCTCCCAAACACCTACCCCTCCCAAGCATTGACACCCACTGCAAAGCATCCATCGTCTCACCGCTCCTTCCTTCCTTCCTTCCTTCCTTCCTTCCTTCCTTCCTTCCTTCCTTCCTTCCTTCCTTCCTTCCTTCCTTCCTTCCTTCCTTCCTTCCTTCCTCTCCCTCTCCCCACATTTTACTTTCCATGCCACGGCAACTACTTTCCCCTTTCACCACTTTCTCCCCCTCTAGGAAGTAACAACAATCCACGGCGCCTATTCCGTTTCCCCTTACAAACAGGTGCATTATCTCACTTTCTCTCTCACGCACACAAAGAACGATCTTAGTCATTTTATACACCCCAGAGACCCACCCTTGGCGTTCCTGAGCTGCTTCTTCGCCTCCCCAGCCTTTCAAAACGGAGGATCACAGCAACCTCCACACATGACGGTCTCTGGAGTTCTCTTACCCACCCAACCCCCGCCTCCGCCAGCCACCACGCTACACAACCATTTTGTTGATATACACACAAGTGTGATGTTGAGTTCCTCGCTCCCTCCCGATGAGGAGATTTAATCACCAGCAGCACCGAAGCTCTTCTGGGGACCTGAGCCCCCAGAAGCATGGAAGCAGAGTTTGATGGGAATCAGAAAAGGGGTGTCACAATGCTGGGAGAGAGAGGAATGGGGGAATCTTCTTCGCCCCCCCCCCAAAAGGAGACTGGGACCCAATATAGCGAAGTGGGCATTCTGGCCAAGGAGGAAGGGCAAGGACCAATGAATAAGGGAAGGAGGGGGAAATTTGAGTCTCCCACTGTAACAGACCAGAGGCTTAGAAGGAGAGCACGAGCCCTTATTCCTGGGGGGCACGGGAGCCCAAGACGCTGAAGGGCACCTCGAGATGGGTTGGGGGAAACTAAGTTTAGGAAACTGAGGACCAGCTGGCATCCTTATCTGGGCGCATGGGGCGGGGAGGAGGGGAGCAGCGGTAGAGTCCTGGATTGCAGAGGGCGCCCCGAAAGAGGTGAGGCTACCCCCCCCCCAAAAAAAAGCCCGGGTCCCTGTGGGTCCTGGAAGATGAGAGCTAGTCGGCGCCTTCCAGGCTTCCCCCAAGAAAGGACGGCACGGTTTAGACCTCTCAGAGGGAAAGGGGGTCCTGTGGCATCCTTTCTTTAAGGGGGAGGGATGAAGCATCCCGGATTGGCGGGGGGGGGGAGGTCTCTCTCCTGAATAGATAGGACCCAGGAGTCCGAGGATAAGAGGGCTGGGGGAGCGAAAGGAACCAAGCCACCCCAACCCCCAACCCCCTCTTGTTACCCCTGGAGGTGCAAGACGGAAACGCAGCAGGCTCTACCCAGTTGGCTTCGCTTGCGGCGGGTCCAGAGAGAAGCGGTTGCCGCGGCTCTCTCTCTCTCTGGCCAGGGGGGAAGCCGAGCTCGGCGGGCGCCGGGCTGCAGCTGAACCGGAGGCGGGGCGCTTCTACCGTAGCAGGAGCAGCAGTGCAGGCTTCTCCTACCTGAGTGGCTCTCCCGGGCTGGGATCTGCAGGCTGGCCGGCTCAGGTTTTGCTTCCCGCGACACACGCACTCGCTGCAGCCGGGGTGATGAGGCGGCTTGTTGCAGCTGCTGGGGCTCGCAGAAGCGACGCGCTGCGATCCGGAGGCGGCGGCGGCGAAACCTGGTCCAAGGAGAGAACGAGACCAAGGGCGCCCCCGGGTGGCGAGCGGAGGAAGCGCAGGGTGCCAGAAAAATCCCGGGTGCGGGATGTTCGAACGTGGCGGGGAGAGAGGTTAGGGTGCAAGTGTTTGTGTGCGTATGTGTGTGGTTAGAAATATGGTGCCAGATTTCTAAAATAAAATTATGCAGCCAAAGCAAAGCAGCACGTTCGAATTATGACATCATGTGTTCGGTTGCCGAACGAAATGCGTAATGATGTCAAACTGCGCTCAGTAAAGGGGGGGGGGGTAATAACAGGATGGAAGCAGGGCAAACCAGTGGAGGCTTGCTGGGGCACCGCCCCACCCCACCCCAGTCTGCTGTTAGCCGGCTCCCACCTGCCAGCCTTTTCACTTCCAGCCAGTCCTGAGGGTGACCCGGGCTGTCAGTTCCTCCTCCTCCTCCTTACTCCCTGGTTGTGTACATGTCACCGGCTTAAAACTCAGCGAGGTTGTGTGTTTTTCTCAACTTGGATGGAGGGTGGCATAGGCAGGGGGAAAGCCAATAGAAATGCAGTATTTTATCTTTTAAAAAACCGCTAAACCTCTAGAACAGAGACAGGATACATACGGATTGTGGCAACCATCATATGCACACACCGGATCCCAAACCAGCGGTGGGAGCGCAGCGCACTGGGTGCAGAGGAAAGCAGAGTTTGCACACAGCTGTGGTGTTTCCCCTTGTAGAGCTCAGCAAGGAGGCGAGTGGCTGCAAAACAAGAACTAGTTTCCTCTGCCTGCCATTGGCTCTGTCTCTTGCCTGTCACTAGATCTGGCTCCACCTACTGTTGGGCGCTCTGCCTTCCGCCCCAGCAGCCTCAATGGGCACCAGCCACCACTGCTGCAAACATCTTTAGAAAGAAAGATCAGCACAGCCTTAACCACAATAATTTCTGGAGCACAGGGCCCAGTAATATTATTGGAGTGTAATGCAGAGAGATAAGAGGATCTTTCTGCAGAGAGATATCAATTGGGGTGAGATATATGGGGAACAAGAAGGGAGAGATAGGGGTGCAAACCCTGAATATTGGGGTGATGGGCTGGGGTGGATAAAGAGATTTGCGGAATCGAAATAATGTGTGTGTGTGTGTTTTATTAGACATGTCATGGGGCCTATTACTGGGGTGAAACATGAGTCCCAAGTCAGCTGCCAATAAGGTTGCTAGCAGAAGAGGGAAAATGTTTTGGGGGGGAGGCGGAGGCACCCAATGCAGGATGAAGCCCATACCTCTATTTAGAGTCCCTGGCTTCTGGGATTTGTCCTGCAGCCTCACACAGAGAGAACGAGGGAGATAAAAGGAGCGAGGAGCATCCTCCTGCTAAGCTTCTGGTTGTTGTGATAAGCAGAGGAGCTGGAGCGACGGGGAAATGTGGCAATCGTGATGGGGGGGAAGGGGGCAGTGTGGAAGCAGTAATGGGCAGAAGAGAAGCAAAGCGGGGGTGTTGGGATTCGAGAGTGTTGGTGTCTCTGCCTTGAAAACGCTACATTGTAAAAGAGAGGAATTAACCCGAAGGCCTCTTCCCATAAATGTTATGCCGCAGAGAAACGACATACGGCAGTAGAGCACCTAACACAATATAACGCAGATGCCTGCGTTCCTATAGGACTGCCACGCTTTTTTAAGGACTTCTGTGTCTTTACCGGGGAACATGCCATGCGGAGCAAAAATGCAGCCAGTGTCGCTTTCATACAGCATGATGGAGTGGTGGAGAAAATGTCCTGCCGAATTTCTGCCTGTTGTGGTGCTCTTAAAAGTGCTATGGTTGGGGATGGGAAGTAAGGTTCTGTCAAGGAAAGTGACAAGGAGAGGGAAGGAATTGAAATTTGAAGAGGTCAGTTGTGAAATGGAGAAAAAGAGATATTTCTTCTGTCATTCATTGTGAAGGAGAGGAGATTCCACCTCGTGACACCCCCCCCCCCATTGTGGACATAGCAGCCCCTTGGGAGGGCAACCAGCAAGAGAGGCATCCGAACCCCCAGCTGCCCCTTTGCACTGCATTCAGCGTTCAGTCACCCCTCCAGGAAATATGAGGAAGATGAGCAGCCTGTGGGTGCCCCCTGCTGGTCAGAAAGAAAGTTTTTCTAATGATGATGAAGGATGGAATGGGATGCAGGCAGGGCCAGCCCAAGACAATTTGGCACCTGACGAGAACCACAGAAGGGCACCTCTCCTCACCAGCAGGAAAGAATGGATGAAGATATACAAGGATGGAAAAAAAGATTTACATGGGGATCTGCTGCCCCTGTGGATCCTGCCACCTGAGGTGGTCACCTCATGAGTGGGCCGGCCCTAGATGAAGAGGGGGAAACACCTTGAGCGGGGATGGGGGGGAGGGATGTTGCTGGACTCCAACTTTCACCTGCCACATCCAGCATGGCCAAAAGTCATGGGTGATGGGAGTTGTTGTGCAGCAATATCTGGAGGGCCGCAGGTTGCTTAGCCCTGAAAGACCAGGTATTCTTTTATTTATTTCATAAAATGTATATGCCACTTGATTGTAAAACAAACAAAAACAAAGCAAAACATCGAAGCCGTGTACAGAAAGAATAAAACAACACTGTGAACAAAAACAGTTAAAAACTATTTTAAATGTTCAAAAAATAATTAAAATCAACAATGAGCTAAAAACAGATCAAAACACGGGTCAGCATTCTACATATCTGGGTAGGCTTGAACAAACAAGAACAATTCTTGGCAGGGATACAGTGAAGAGGGGTGCTAGGCAGAGAGTTCTAAAGTGTTGCACACTAAAAGGCTGGTTTCTTAGAGAAGCAAAATAGGTATTGTATGGCACCTACACAGTGTCTGTTCCACAGACCAAATTGGTTGAGTAGTACTAGGGTTTTGCACATTGGTTTCCACTCTTTACAATGTCTTACAGAAGAACAGCGTTTCTGCTCATCCCTAGTTGTCTAGGAGAGGAAATTTCTCTGTCACCCCTAATGACATACCAACATTCCTTCATCTACCCAATTAGGAAATGTGTGCACATAGGCCATTACTTCTACAGCAAATCTGTACACTTTCTAGCTGATGATGTGCAGCACTTAGTGATGTCGGGCTCTGCATAAAGCCAATTAAAGACTGCAATTGTGGCCAGTTTGTGTGCCATGGATATCTCTGCATCTAAACACCCCAAAGAGTATAATTTAGCATGCTCCATGCACACACACACCCGTGACCTGCTAAAGCCTTGGAGACCTATATTCATTTAGAAAACGACTTCTATAGAAAAGAGCAGATGGTTAAGAGGGCACAACTTGTTTTAAGCTCAGTGGAAATGCAGGTGTTGTCAATGCAAAAACTATGTTCACGTGTAAAGAAATCACCTGTGTGTATGCATGAAGAAAATGTGTTTACTAGAACAGGGTATTGTTTAGAAGCAATGCGTGTGGATGTGGAGCCATGTAAAGGGTTAAATGTGTACTACTAGTATCATCTAATAGTGGGGAACTGGGTTCTTTTAGATAATGAGAAAATTACACTTCTGATTGGCTGACTAGGTAGAAATTCTTGGTCATACATTTAGTGGCGAAAGTGGTCTGCAGAGGGGGAGACTCCTATTCCACTCAAATCTGATTGACTGAAGGGTAGTCTGCCTGAAACATGAATAGGCCTATTCTACAATTTGGAGGGGAAGACAAGGACGAAGAAGAGGAAGACAGAGGCTGGAAGAAGATGAGCAAGAGGCTATTTCAGGCTAGGGGAAACCTGGTTGTGTAGTTTGCTCCAAAACACCCAAACCACAGGCTTAAGCCAAGGATTAGCAGTGAGGCCAAATAAGGGTATTGAGCAGTGAGGAGAATTCAGCAAGCAGCTTACGGAGGTGACCAGAGCGAAAACTGTCTGTAACCCTGGCTCAAAGGAAACCAGCTGAAAACTGCAGTCCCTGGCGGTGAGATTTGTCCAGGGAAGAGGGACTACAGGTTAATTGGCATTGGAGTTAAATAGGGTTAGGAACTTGACTTTAGCCTTTTGTAAACCTTCATCACTGTCGTTTAAATATGCAAAAACCTTATTACAGCAAATGTAGGTAAGACCTTAGTCAGCAAGTCAAGTTTTTTACCTTTCTTATATTTATAATACTGAAAGAATATCTTACTGCTTTAATGGAGAAAGTGTGTCTATCTGGCTTTGTGACACGTCTAAAATACCACAGCTGCTGGGTTGTAGTTAAAGATGTTGGTGAGCAACTACAGTACAGACATTTTGTGCCAGCGGCCAGAAAGGGCATCAGCTGTGGCAAATCAAAGCCGGTTCTCCACTTATAAAATATAAAGAAGACTGTGAAATTGCCACAGCATGCAAGATGTCCACAGAGGGATGGGAGAGACTCAGGTTTGATACCCTAGAGCAGGCATAGGCAAACTCGGCGCTCCGGATGTTTTGGGACTACAACTCCCATCATCCCTAGCTAACAGGACCAGTGGTCAGGGATGGTGGGAGTGTCCCAAAACATCTAGAGGGCCAAGTTTGCCTGTGCCTGTCCTAGAGAGTGTTGATCAGCTTTCCCCAAGTTGGTGCCCAACTCTGCTGTTTTGGACTACAACATCCATCATTTCTGGTCATTAGCTGTACTGGCCTGAGCTGTTAGGAGTCCAGCAGCCTGGCAACAGCTGGAGGGTCACAAGTTAGGCACCTGTGTACTATAGCCAGGGAGCTTTTCCTGACCCAAATACACGGCAGTGCACCTTAAAGGGGAAATAAAAGTGATGCTTGTGGAAGTCATGATGGGCCCCCTTCCTCTTGCCAGTTTCTGTACCAGCCATGCTCAGTACTCTGACCCCAAGAAACTTAGCTTCCAGGAAGGTGCTGCTCCTGACATGGATGTAAGTGGCCGAAAGGCTTCATGTGACCATATATATTGCTGCTATTAAGAGCACAGGTTTTAGTCACCAGGAAATGAGGCACTCACTCCCAAAGCTGCCACCAACTTTATACCATGGCAGGAAAATCTGATGTACGAAGGGTGGTATCAAAAGCATCTGCAGTCTTAAAGGGACAGGCAGGTCACAATAATGCAGCCTTCCCCAGCTTGGTTCACTCCAGATGTGGCTGGGCTCCCATCAGCTCTAGCTGGCTTGGCCAATGGTCAGGGATGTTGGGAGCTGTTGCCCAGAAACATCTAGAGGACAGCAGATTGGAAAAGGCTGCAAGAATGTGGTGGCTTTTTCAGAACACAGGAGACGTTTGGTCCATTTATTATTTTGGAGCAGTAAGTGCCAGGGTGGGGTGAGATGAAATATAAAACGTTTGTCAATGTTATAAGCACAGTATTTTAACACAGTTCAAAAGCAGTTCCTTGAGAGTTTTCAATCATGATGTTTATTCTTTCTTTCTAAATCTCTCTCTGTTTTGAATATTTGTATTTTTTCCCATTCATGAAAACAAAGCAGCAAAACACAGGAGAAGGTCCAGATCTGGATAGATAGATAGATAGATGGATGGATGGATGGATGGATAGATAGATAGATAGATAGATAGATAGATAGATAGATAGATAGATAGATAGATAGATGATAGATAGATCTGAGAAGGAGAATACATTCACCAACTTGGAGGCGGGGGGACAGGACACAGTGTGTGCTCACATAAGTGTGGTCTACAAAATTCAACATGACATAGTAATAACACATTCCAGCTCAGTCAATAAAAGTGCAGCAGTTAAAGCAGGCCAAAATAATAGAAAATCAAAGTACGAAGACAATAAAAACTTATATTTTTAATTGTACTCATATACACGGATTGCAGCCTCAGTTTGATACCCACCTACCTGGGAGTAAGCTCCACTGAATATATAGAATTATGCTGTTATTCATTAAAATAATAATAGGTTACATAACGTGCATGAAACCAATTTATGGAATCAGCAAGCCCTGTCGTTCGATTAAAGCTTCATATACAAATCTGCAAGCTGCCCAGCTGTATCCAGCACATTTTGAAAACAGCCATTTATAATCTAATAAAGAACCTCAATATTTCAAATCAGCATATGTTTGGTTATCAAAGAGTCCACGGAATGATTGCTGGTATGTATATTGCATTCTTGCTCCTCACATTGTAACCCCTTCCTCTTTGCTCTCAAACCTGAAATAAACAAGCAAGCAAAAAGGGGGGGGGCTGATCTGAATTCCGGTGCCCTCTCTCAACTCTCTGCCCCACCTCTCCAGGTGACAATTGCACATATTTCTGGAACACTCCAGTGACTTCTTCTGTGTTTCTTGAAGCCACTGCCGGGGGATTTTCTATGGGGCCTCTTCTCTAGATCTCCAAAATGCAGCTGTCCCATACAGGGATCGAACCTGCAACCTTGGCAATATCAGCAGCGTCCTCTAACCAACTGAGCTATCTGGGCTGAGCTTGCTCACATTGATTTACAATTAGGTGGGCGGGTTCTAGTGCATCTTTCCCCTGACGTGAAGATGCAAAGATAGGCAGAGCTTCATCTGTTGAATTGATGCTAGCCAGGTTGTTGCTATTAAAGGCAATGGAGCTTTACAAGAAAAGGGGCAACTGACACACCTCATTAGAATTGACTAGCTAATTCATTGACTGTAGCTATTACTTGCCAGATCCCAGCAACCCGTGATTTACTTGTCAGAAGATGTGGCGACGATGTGGGCCTTTCCAACGGAGGCATTCCCCTCCCTTTGGTTAAGTCCAGCTTTCTGTACGCCTCTGAAAGATATAGTGCTTTGGAGCATTGCCACAGGCTATTGTAGTCTCTCTCAATTTTAACAGCGAGAAAAGTAAAGCTTTTAAACCTTCAATTAACTGGACTCCTGCATTAACAGAAATGAGCTGCGTTACTACGTGAGCTCCCTCCTGCCAGGAAGACGTGGCGGCAGCCTCCAGAGACACAAGAGGAAAAAGGGAGGTGCGAGAAGGACTCTTGCCTCTGCTGCAGAAACACAAATGTTTCTCAGAAGATCCTCGGGAAACAGGGCTAGGAGCAGCTTCAGAGCATCTGCCCTTTTCCCCAGTTCTGTCCTTGTGGCAACAGCTAAAGTGAATTGCTTCTTTCAAAACGCTCTTCTCATATTTGCACCCAACAATGTCTTACATGCATCTATTAGCTTCCAGGCACACTAATCATCTCCTTAAAGTTAAGGTGTTTTAGTCTGTATCTATAGATATGTGAAATTATCATCCTGCACCCAGGCAATCTGGATGCTGTGATCCTCAGATGAAGGGCAAAAAAATAAATTCTGCATTTCTTCAATACTGGCGATGGGACAGTATACCCTCCACGGTACCCTCAAGCAGCAGGCAAGCACAGGAGATGAGGGTCCTAGGAAGGTGTCTCATCATGTTAAGTCAGACCACTGCTCCATTAAGCTTGGTACTGTCTCCACTGGCTGGCAGCAGCTCCTCAGGATTTCGAACCAGGTGCGATCCTAGCTCTGCTTGGAGATACCAGGGCTTGCATATGTAACCTTCAGCATGCAACATGCTATGGTCCTCCCCCTGCAAGTCACCTTAGCATTGCCATCCAAGGTGGCTGCCTAACTATGGCTAATGGTAGGGCTGGCTCTGCTTACCTGGCTCGGAGTAAAAACCACAGGCGTTCCTCTTGGGAATTGTATCGACTGACATTCCTGCCGGTAGGGGAAAAGTTTTCTTATATGCAACTACTGCGGCCAGAATGATTATAGCAAAAAATTGGAAGGGAGAACAAACTCGCTCAATAAGAGAATGGCAAATAATATTTTGTGAATACGTAGAATCAGCAAGACTTACAGCAGTGGTAAGAGGTCAATCAGATCAAAAACTGATAGAGGAGTGAAGGAATACATGAAAATATATATCAATATATCAATATGCAATGAATGGTATAAATATATATATCAATATATATCAATATGCAATGTATATTGCATAAATATATCAATATGCAATCTATAAATAAATATATCAATATGCAATGAATGATATTTATAGAGTAAAAGACTAAGAAGAAATTGGTATAAGATGAGACAATTAAAAATAATATTGATAACAGTGAAAAGAAGAAAAGAAATAAAGGAAGTCACACATGGGTGGAGGGAAGTCAAGATTTATATTTTTATGTTTAGTTTCTTTTGTAATTTAAGTTGATGCTTCTTTTGGTTAATGTATGTTTAATTGTTTTCTTTTGTAGGAATTAAGGAGTTGTATGTATAATAAGTTCGTTCTGTGTTTTGTTTTGTTTTGTTTTGTGTTTGTGAGTATTGCATCTACCAATGAAATTTTTTTAAAAACAGAAACAAATGCACTGTAGAACTTACAACATGCTACTGAGATGAAAAAAGGAGAAAACATTCAAGATGGCCTCTCCTTACCATCTACTCCCTCTGCCTCACATTTGATATATCTCATGAGACCCATAGAGACCTGAATTTTTGGAATAAAACCTTTGGGAATAATCAAGGCGGGAATCTGAGTACAGTGTCTGAGAGTGGGAGCCCAGATAGCATGCAAGTTTTCCCACTCCTTCCCATGTCTCAAAAGGAAATGGGAAGGCACCTATTTTGGTAATCTGCACATCTACTTAAAAATGCAATGCCTGCAAATTGCCCTCTCTTACTTCAGTGAGGCTTTGGTAGAGAAGGCAAATGAAGAAACATGGGCCAGGATAATGCAGCCACGTGAATTGATACCTAACTGTATACAAGCTGCAGCAATGGCCTTTTGGAATCTTTCTTCCCTGCCTGCCCACCAATGTTCATGGCGATTTCTTGCTAGCATATCCAAATGGCATGCTTTTATAGGCAGGAACAGATTTGAGGGAACAATTGTGGTGCAGTGAAGTACATAATTAATAGGCATTGTAAACCATTCTCTCTCATTCCCCCACCCACCTCCTACTGCCTAATTATGTGTATTTCTTGGAGTGGTGCTAGCAAGCTTGGATGAATTAGAAGGACCAAACACACAGAGATCTTTTCAGGGAAATGCCTTCGTGGTTTCCACTGCAGGGCAGGGAGCAAAAAGGAAAGATCATTCAAGTTTTGCAGCAGGAAAAGCCAATGTGGTGGACTCTAGATAGTTAGACCAAGACTCTCTGTCCTTGGAGATTTTTAAGCAGAGGTTGGATGGCCATCTGTCATGGATGCTGTAGCTGAGATTCCTGCATTGCAGGGGGTTGGAGGAGATGACCCTTGGGGTCCCATCCAGCTCTATGATTCTATGATTCTGTGACTCCTATCAGTTTTGCTTACCAAAGCCAATGTCAGGGATGATGGAAACTGTAGCTCAGCAATGTCTGATGAGCACCATGTTAACTGTCCCTCTTTTACAGAACCACGGCAAAAATAGGCAAGTCTGGGATGGTACAGAGCACTGCTGTAAGCTTGTACAGTAGTACCTTGGGTTAAGAACTTAATTCGTTTTGGAGGTCCGTTCTTAACCTGAAACTGTTAACCTGAAGTACCACTTTAGCTAATGGGGCCTCCCGCTGCCGCCGTGCCGCCGCCGCCGTGTGATTTCTGTTCTCATTCTGAAGCAAAATTCTTAACCCGAGGTACTATTCCTGGGTTAGCGGAGTCTGTAAACTGAAGCATCTGTAACCCGAGGTACCACTGTATACGTTTCTTTTTCACGGTTATCAAAGGAGATGTGGGGGAGCTTTTAATCTCCCTAACCAGCACTAGAACTCACCACTGTTTGGAGCCCTTGCTAGCTGCTCTGGATGTTAACACAACTCATTATTTCTAGTGTTGTGATATTTAACAGATTAATCAATTGGACTTTTAAAAAAGTTACTTTAAAAAGTACACCTAAAGAAATCAGACAGATTTTTTAAAAATAAATAATAATTGCTCCCTCTATTTCTAAAGTTCAGGGGTGAGTGTCGTTGCATATTTCACCACGATAACAGCAAGCTCTGAAAAACCCTGAGGGTTGCAGAAATACAGCCAATCAAATAAAATAATAGGAAAAGGGTGTTGGAAAGTTATGGGGCAACTCAGCTTGCTTGGAAGGGTCTGTGTTCGGGTTAGGACAGATAAAGTGGGACACCTCCAGCTTTCTGAACAGCCTCTTTCTCCTGCTCTAACATTGCTCCCTATTTCTTTGTACAAATCTATTAAAAGCTCCTTTCACAATGCAAACAGCAGAATACAGTGTCCCCTCCTTACATGCTAGCTTTCTGCCTGCAGGGCTATCATGGAGAAGAGAGCAAATTGTTCTTTGCCACTCCAGAAAGCAAGACTAGGTCTAACAGTCTTAAGTTACAGAAGGGTAAATTTCAGGAACGTAGCAATATAGATTAATTGGGACAATGAAATTAACTAAATAGAGGGGTGTCAGGTTCTCCCTTGCTGGAGGCCTCCTCCCTCCTCTTCCTCTGCGCTCAAGTCTCTTCCAGTACCAGTACGGGCAGGAGGCTAGAGTTGTGGCTCAAGTTGCCCTTGAGAGCCAGCCATCTATCCCTGGCCTCTGCTCATCTACTTGAGTGGAGGGGAAGAGTGGGACCAGGGTGGTGAGCGAGGAGGAAAGTCAAATGCAAGAAACCGCCCCCCTCCACAAAGTGAGAGAGGATTTGGTGTCATGAGGATTTGGTGTCAATCCCCAGCCCCCCCCCCCCGACCTGTCCCATATTTTGCCCTACCAAAGGTGACAACCCTATTTTCCTATCAATGCACGAGGCTCCTATCCACTGTAGGGCTGTATGTATAGGGAGTGCTTTTATATTTGTGTGACTGTGGGACTCTCGTGCCTACGACCTGAAGTTGTACAGTCTGGGAACAATTTACCACCTCTGCACAGGGGGGTGGGGAGGGAGAGAACAAGGTGATTAAACTTTTACCATCTCCCACCTACAGCCAAGAAATTGATATGGAGCTATTAAGGGACTACCTAAAATCACAGAGGAAATCAGCAGTCTAGGCTCCAGGCTTTTAACACAGTTTGAAGGTCCAGGCAAAGTCTCTCTCTCTCTCTCTCTCTCTCTCTCTCTCTCTCTCTCTCTCTCTCTCTCTCTCTCTCTCTCTCTCTCTCTCTCACACACACACACACACACACACACACACACTTATTTTTTTTCAGATGGCTGGCTGCAATGTATCTCCCCCCCCCTCCAGCTGACATCTGTACTAATCTTTCTGATTTTGGTGCTGGCGGCCTTGTAATTACTGTCATCAAAAGATGTTTACTTCTGTCTGCCTCGTTTATGTATGTAATGAGAAGAAATAAAAACTGTCATTTTTAAAAGCCTCTTTGAAATGCACACAAGAAATTGGAAGTGTGTGTGTGTGTGTGAACAAATGTACAGAGAAACAAAGCAAAAACAGTTTAGAAAAAGGCATTTTACATCTCCGTGGAAGCACAAAATTTGGGTGGGATGCAGAGTTCTGCATCAGCTTTCAATGTATTAAGTGTGAAAAATGGTTTTCAGGGGGGGGGGATTGCAACCTGTAGTAAAGTATCAGAAGCTGGAGAATTTAACAGGCACAAAGAAAAACTTGCACAAATGGTATTGTACTGCCCTAAACCAAAATCTGATTTGAAGTGAAATCTCCCCAAACAAATCTGCTTTCTTGTATCAGGTGGTGTTTTTTTGGGTGTGTGTGTGTGTGAGACTCCCCCTTCTAAAAACATTTTCCTTTGACTGGAACAAAAAAATCATCCTAAAAGGGCAAAAATCAACAGATTTCTCTTCTGATATTTTAAGTCCAGAGCTCATATTCATTTTTAGAAAGAAAACTCTATTCAGATCCTTCCATCTGCTTCCCTAGACCAACTTCAGTGGGGATTTTTTTCATTTACCTTAAAATGTTACATTGGTTGGGACAAAAAAGCAACCTAAAATGGCAGAACTAATTTAATTTCTTGGGATAGTAGATGTCCTGGGTGCTTTTTGTTTGTAGAAACAAATAGGTAAACAATAGCTGACTGAAACTGGGGTACATTGTGCAGCTGATGATGCTCTAGCATGGATGGACTATGTCACTATGCTATTAGTTTACTTCTGTGTAAAATCCTATTACTTGGAATAGGATTTTGTCCAAGATGGTTTATGAAGATTTCCATTCGTGCTGGAGACAAGGATTATTTGGTGCCTATAACTCTTTGTCCATTCTCATGTTCAGCAGGAGCTAATTATGCACTAGGCATGAATTAGTATAATTTACACTGCTTGCACAATGCAGCCTTGAGTTAGTTACTGTAGCCTGATACAGTTTTCACACACAAACCTATTTGTTGAAGTGCAGAGGACCTTAACATTTCCATAGAATTGTAGAGTTGGAAGGTACCCTGAGGATCATCTAGTCCAACCCCCTGCAATGCAGGAACCTTTCACCCAATCTGGGGCTCAAACCCACAATCCTGAGATTATGAGTCTCATGCTCAACCAGCTGAGCTATTCAGTTGTTCTTGAAAACTGGAGCCTCTTTCATGCACAGCATACAATTTAGGATCACTGCAATTTTATTTAGGTAGTGGCATCAGTGTGCTTAGCACTTTTCAAAGTACAAGAGCACAGGTCCCTGCCCAGAGGAGCCTCCAATCTAAAATTTGGCACAGGGGGAACAAGAGATGAAGGGGCAAACAGGGAAAGAATGCGCAGCTGTTTGGGCTGCATGTGCTTCATCTGAGTTATGGGCAGGGATGAATGAATCTGACAGTTCTGGTTCTCCCAGCTTCTCATTTCCCCAAAATTAAATTAAGTTATTCACATTTCTGAAGCACTGTGCAATTAATAATAATAATAATAAATCCTCATGAAAATTCATCAACTTTTTTAGTGCTAATTACTCATAATGTACAGACATTTTTGTACGCATGTAGTTTTGACAAATAGACAACGCTTTTGGAAAGCAGAAGATATGCTAGCCAAAGGAAAGATCCTGCCCATCTTTCTTAGCACTGACCTGAAAAACACCCTCAGATATGAATGATCTGATAGTCAACCCAGCAGCTGACAGAAATGTAGATTTGCACCCTGCTCCAGGGAGACCTGCTTAACTTCCTTGTTGATGTTTGCTTAAAACATTGATGAGGAGCTGGAGAGGAGTAATACTTTATACTGAATAAACTGCAGGCATCTGGAAACAAACTAGCAAAAAAGAGAGAAACAATTGGAGTGGTTTTAGGAGTGTTTTATATATCCGAAAGCATGGCTGATTTTTTGCAGCTGTAAAAATCCCAGCTGCTTAAGGCTGGAGGGGGGGGGGGAGAGAGAACTAAACAGAAGCTCTTGGGCTAGAAGAGAGTTTATTGCTTCATTTTATTGGTGCAGTAGAAGAGGCCAAGGACAAAGCCAGGCTCCGTTAGGTACAGGTCAGGAGTAGGACCAGGAGCAGCCGTGGTATTTCACAGGTCTCCAAAAAGGAACTCTGGGTATTTAAAGATCATTTGGAAATGGAAGAGGTGAGAACTTCAAAACTGGCCTTGTGCCCATTTGCTGGCTTATTTTAACACTTGATTTCTTCATGGCTCAGAAATGCTACAGTGGTAATTGTGTCGTGGTTCAGGTGTGGGGCAGTGGGTGTAGGGATGTGTAAAGATGCTAGGAGAGGATATATTAGATACTACCCTTCCTTCCTCACGTTTGTGAGTTCAGCAGGGTGCCATCCCTTTGCAGCTTAAAAGGCAAGTTTTAGCCTTGTAGTGTAATTAACCCAAGATGCATAAGGCATAGTTAGTGGATTCTCCTGGTGTTTCCCCTTTCCTCCTCGCAATCTTGTAAAAGGTAAAAATAACATTTACTCACTCAGAATAAAAAAAAAATTCCTTCAGTAGCACCTTAAAGACCAACTAAGTTTATATTTTGGTATGAGCTTTCGTGTGCATGCACACTTCTTCAGATACCAGAGGTTGATGGACTTCCATTTCATGCGGCTCAATGTGGTGCCTTCCATAGTTCTAGTTACAGGTAGGTAGCCGTGTTGGTCTGAGTCGAAGCAAAATAAAAAAATTCCTTCAGTAGCACCTTAAAGACCAACTAAGTTTATATTTTGGTATGAGCTTTCGTGTGCATGCACACTTCTTCAGATACATGCACACGATACATGCACAGATACATACACTTCTTCAGATGCATGCACACGAAAGCTCATACCAAAATATAAACTTAGTTGGTCTTTAAGGTGCTACTGAAGGAATTTTTTTATTTTGCTTCGACTCAGACCAACACGGCTACCTACCTGTCACTCAGAGAATACTTGTTGAAAAGCAACAGATGCCACAGCTTTGTTCAAGCAGGTTTAAAATGGCAATCCAGTTACAAAGGCATACTCAAGTCTAGCTTAAAATGTAGTCTGAGCTTGGAGCTCAGACATGCAGATGTTCTCACATTGCTGGAATGAGGTCAAATGTCAAAGAGGTCGTGCTCAGCCAGGTGATGAGATTATATGTATGGATACAGGACCGAATGGCTGAGAGTTCTCTCTAGCAAACTTAACAGGAAAACTCTTGGAGCTTCAGCTCCTATCATGTGCATATCTAGCAAACTTGCATTGTTTGACTGCATTGTAAATATCTCACAGTGGGTGGGTGGGTAAAGGCCCATTACTATTTCTGCAGCAGGGTCCTTGTCTCCAGTATCTTAGAGCTGCCCAGTCAGCATGAAAGGGAAGCTTTTGAGCCACTGGGAAGTCTTCTCACCTTTTGTGCGGACTGGAGACAGTCAGAGTGAAAGGAGGTTAGTCAGCCACCGAGGACTGGCAATTAGGATCACTCTGCAGAAAGCGTGTGAGAAGAACACTGATGAGTTGTTCTCTGTGCTCCAAAACCAAGCATTTAAGAACACTGAAAACACGAAGTGCTTCAACTTCAAGAGAATGGTGTGCAAGTTTTGTTACGTACAATGGAACTTCACAGATAGCGTAACCGTGCTGTTGGGAGGTTGTCGGTTCCAGAGCAAAAATGGGTCTGGATCAGTGAGTCCGAAGGACCAGAGAAGCTTGCCAACAGGAAAACTCTTGGTAGTTCCATCACCCTCAGGAGTTTGGGGCGGAGGTGATCCAGGAGACTGCATTCCCTGTGGCAGTTCCTACGATGTGGAATTCCCTTCTCATAGAGGTGTGCCTGGCACCAAGATACAGTGGTACCTTGGGTTACAGATGCTTCAGGTTACAGACACTTCAAGTTACAGACTCCGGTAACCCAGAAATAGTACCTCAGGTTAAGAACTTTGCTTGAGGATGAAAACAGAAATCATGCGGCGGCAGTGGGAAGCCCCATTAGCTAAAGTGGTACCTCAGGTTAATAACAGTTTCAGGTTAAGAAGGGACCTCCAGAACGAATTAAGTTCTTAACCTGAGGTACCTCTGTATAGGATCGTCTCCTAGTCCTACTCAGAATAGGCCCGCTGAAATTATTAGGCATGCCTAACCTAGGTCCATCAGTTTCAACGGCTCAAGTCTGAGCAGAAGTTAGATACAACCCATGCTTTTCATTGTATTCTGAAGACACACCTCTGTACCCTGGTCAACTGTAATGGAAACACGTTTTCAAGATTTACCGTATCCCTGCAAAGGCAATTTGTTTTACACTGCTTCTAATATTGAATTTTAAGTCTCTGTAAATCATCCTTATGGGGTCCTTATGGTGAAGGGCAGGTAAGAAACCAAATAAATTAATAAAGTATAACAACAAACAACAAAAACTGAGTGGCTCAATAAGTCTCCTTATTGCCAGTCTCCTCTGTTTTCCACCCACTGCTGAAGCCTCAAGTCTGCCAACAGCAAAATGAAGAGTTGTGGTTGCCTCCCCTCCCTCTATTCTTTATTCTTTTGGACAGTTTTCCCTGTACATCTATTAGCCTTTTAAAAAATTGGGACACTCAAAGCTGGATCTGTTTCTTCAACATGGCATCTACTTATCTAAACAAATAAACAATTTTGAAAATGTATAAAAAGAAAAGAGAAAAATCAACTCAGAGCAGCTTGCTCCTCCCCCTATCAAGCACCAGCTGAGTAACTGAGTAACTATCATTAATATGTAAGGAAAGTCATTTGTCATTCTGGGGAACTGTAGACAGGCCCTCATCATTTTTTAAAAATACTATCAATTTCTTTATAAAGTGGAAAGCATGTGGTTTCATCGGCAGCAAAAGTGGCCCAGAAAACTCACTAGCCACCATGAATGACAGCTACTGTATCTTGAAATTATCTGCTTCTAGGGCAATGTAACATGTTACCGGACCTTCCCAGTGTCCCCTTATACTAATGACAAAATCCAATGAAGCAATCATTTTTCAGCACCTCAACATGAGAAGATAGAGATATCTGTACCCTGCATAACACAAAATAATGCTGGGAACATGGGAAAACAGAGAAATATAGCTCCCCACCTGTGCTCTTTAACTGCACTACAAATTACCAGTTTTGAAACTGATATAGCTGGGTCAGAGAATGTTACAAAGAATAGCTTTTGCATAGCTTTGAGAATACAAGTTGCCCTTTAAAAGGTACTGAGCATAAACTGTTTAGAATCCCAAGTATTATTCCAGCTGTCCAAATGTAATTTTCCCCTGCGGGTCTCGCTTCTCAGTTCACTGCCTTTTGAGTCTGTCATCTTTCACTTCCTCTATCTCCCAACTTTCCTGCCCATCTAGCTTCCTAACACGTGTATGGTTTTCAGAACCAAGCTATCTTCCCTGTTCCCCCCTACCCCTCTGCTCTTTAGTCCTTGTCCAAACTTCTCAAGTGTTTGCATAGCTGCCAAGTTATCCCTTTTTTAAAGGGATTTTCCCTTATGCTGAATAGGCTTCCTCGCGAGAAAAGGGAAAAATTGGCAGCTATGTGTTTGCTTTTTCTTATGGAAGCTGCACCAACAAAAGTGTATCTGCAGTGCACAGACTCTTTGCTAGCCAATGCCCCACTGTCTGAGCACCAGCCAAGTTGTGTCTTAATAGAGAGAAAAATACAAATCCATTTGAAGTATTTGACACTAGATAATCCATGGACTCCCCAACACCACATCCAGGGAGCATCCAGGGAGGGGCCCTGAATGAACGGCCATAGGCCCTGTGACGAGATAACCTCCAAATTAACAAGTTAAGCTTTTCTTCAAAGCAATCCTGTCTTAGTTTAGGAAGCCCGGCTTCAGGAAAACCCAGATAGCAGCACCTGCATGTTTATCTTACATAAAATGTTGTTACAACTGTGTAGCCAGGGTAGAGGCCTCCACTGCCGGGAGAGGGCCCCCATCCCACCCCCAAAGCTGTGGAAGAGGTGCCGCTTGCAAGAGGCACAGCAGGGCACACTGTAGCCCCAAACCCTGCCAAGAACTAACCTGAGGAAGTCCATAGAAGAACCTGGCCTGGCAAGAAAAAAAAGTGACCCTGGCCAAAGTGAATCAGCTCTTTACTGACCCTTCCCCACCCCCAGCTTGTAGCTAGGTAAGCCCACCTACCCTCAGTGCTTGTAAGAAAAAAAATGTTATTTTTTAAAATCTACAATACTGTCTTATTTATTTTATAGTACAGTACATTGATTATTGCCTTCATTTTATGGCTCTATGGTCTTGTTAGACAGTAAAATCCGTGTTCAATTGCTGTTTTAGGGGGTGTTTTTCATCGTCTAGAACGGATCAATTCACTTTTCCATTACTTTCTATGGAAAAGTGTGCCTCTAGTTATGTACGTTTCTAGTTATGACAGGACCTCTGGAATGGATTATGGTTGTAAGCAGAGTTTCCACTGTACACTGAATCTCATGGAACTGGCAGAAGAGTCCTGTGTTTTCAGGGGGGGGGGGTGTTCTGTGCCTGAGAAGCAAAAGACAAGTCAGAAATGTTGCATTCTTTTGTGACTGTTGCGTGCTCTCTATAAGCTGAGAATAGATCTGATAGCCTCAGATGTCAGAAAGGGGTGTTCTTTATCATGGAATTGCCAAATCAGTGCAGACAGACAAGATCACTGGTCCACCAGGCTATTTGTCTACTCCAGGAGTGTGAACTTGAATCTGCTGGATTCAACAAAATACCATAGTCAAATGTTTGGGTTCCTTTAAGCTTATTTACTGGCATTTGAATGCTTTAATTTTCTATTTCCCAGATTCCAAAACAAACAAACAAACCCAACAAAACCTCTTTTTTTAAAATGAGCAATATTTTGTTCCAGAAACATACCACCTTATCAGCTAATTAATAAGAGCTATTTTACAAACATACAATACATCTGGATAATTAGAACAATAAATTCTTTTTTTCTTAAACATTCAAACATGATCAGTTAAAAATACAAGGTATTAAGAGGATTTCTTTTTTTCTTTTTCTTTTTCTGCATTTTGCTTTTCAAATTCCAGATTGTTCCTGTGTTCCATAAAAGTAAAACCGGTTAAAAGGAGTACATGATTGTATAGTGAACAAATAAAATACATTTTTAGTAGGAAGGAAGTTTCAAAACAACTTTTTTGTGTTTTTTTAATTCTTAAAGAGCAGTGTAGTGTTCTGGCTGCAGTATCCCTTTTGGAGACCATTGGCTTATCAGCTGGCATCTGGGGACGGAGGGAAGAGGAGGACTGAAGGATCTCTTTGAAATGGGGACAGCAAGGGGTCAAATCCATCGATCAGATGCAAGATGCACCAATATTCCAGATGACAACAACGCAAGGAACAAACACCAACAACTTCCTCTACCTCAAAAAGAGCTTTCTATCAAGTTGGAACATTTATGCTTCGACAACCATGGAAGAGTTCGAGAAGCCAGGGCCACAGCTGTTCTCAAGCTTTGGTTGTCAAGAATCAAGGGTCCCTATTGCCCAGGAATTACCTCCCCACCCCCACCCCCACTCCAGGAATTGGTCACACAAGTAATGTATGCCCGATGTCCGCAAGTGCCACCTAGCAACCCCATTCCTTGCATGTTTAAATGGTAGGTCAACAGCAGGTGGCAGCGTCAAACCAGACAACTGGGCCTAGGACTGCTGTGCTAAAAATTATGCACAGAAAACTCAGTACTGTTTCCTCCTCCCTTACTACAGCATTTACACAGTGAGGTTTGATCTACACACCAAGCAGAATGAGGGGAGGATGAGGAAGCAGAGCCCTGGGATGGCAGCATGATCTGTATTGCTGCAGGCAAAGTGCCAAATTGGACCGGGGACCATATTTTACAATATCCCACCCACCTACAGTGCAAAGAAAGAATGGTCTGCGAGTTTTAAAAAATAAACTCAACAAGGTACAGGCATAGGTAGTGCCTCGGAGAAAACATTAAAAATATCCACACACACACACACAGAGAGAGAGAGAGAGAGAGAGAAACTGTCTACCAGGCCCTCAGACGTGGCTGTTAAGAGTTGATTTATCACAAGAATTGGAGTTAATGTTACTAAAAGCAGATAAAAGCAAAAGCGCTGTAAACAGAGACAACTGTTTTGGCCCTTCTGTTTTTACTGGAAAATGTGTACCTGAATGTTTAAAGAAATCCCAACTTTCATCTAAAGCTTTGCGCTGCTTGTGCCCAGAAGGAAAAAAATTAACCCAAAGAAATTAACAAACAGTCCAGTCTACCACTCTTGGCATTCTACCAACTCATTCTGCTTCATGTGTAGACCAGGTCCAAATGATATAAAAACAGGCTGTGCAGGAAGTTGACATCTGGATCGAGGCCTTGCCTTTTGAACCCCCCACCCCCTGCAATAATCTTGTTCTATAAATCCAGGTTAAACACTAATAAGTATAGTGGAGCCAACATAATGTTATCTTGTCCATGAAATATTCCATTACTTCTTTTTTCAGCCTGTGGTTTTGTTTTGTTTTTCATTTTGCAAGGGGGGAGGAAAGGAGAGAGGAAAGGCTGTTCCATACTATTGTCCTGTCTAAAGAAGGGAATGTTCACAGCCAGACATGAAGGACAGGAAAGGATTCTTTGGTTGGAATTTTTCATGGCTATTCTAGTACATTTAAAAAAGGGGGGGGACCACACACACCCAAAACCAATGGGAATCCCCGCAAAGTGCATTTTAGTGTTGACCCTCTTCACAAAAATGGATCTGTGCCTGGGGTCTGTTGTACAGTAGACACGCTAGGGAGTTAAGACATCCCCAGTGATTTTAGGATACTGTGTTGGGAGCAATGGACAATCCCCATTTCTCACCACCTTCTCTTTCTTATAAGCTGAATAATGCCCTTAACAGGAGATTGCATAATATGGCATAAGAACAAGCCTGAAAAACACACAAAAACCAAACACCACCAAAAGGACAGGAGCACAGTACTGTTTCACTTCCCAGGGTGGAGGGAAAGAGATGGCCACATCCTCTAAGGATGGCCAAGAACCCTTCAGGCTTTGCCACGAAACCTGCATTCACCTTGCATGCTCTCCTTTCTCAGGTTGATTCTCAGGAGATTTTGGCAACCTGACCCAGAGGCATATTGTAAAGATGCTGAAGCAATATCTTGCCAGACACCTCTGCAGGTCAAATCTATAGTGGAAGTGCTACAGCAGACAATGATCTTGGGACTCCTGCCACAGAATGCAGCGAAGAGACTAGCAACAACAATCTGGGGTGGAAATCTCCACTGCTCAAAAGCTACTCATGCTAGGGAGAGGTCCATGTTGTGAGCGTGATTTCTTGATCGTCCTAGACATGGGCTGTGGAAAGGGAACGTAAAAGTGCTGCTGGCATGATGTTACATAGCTAAAAGGTAAAAAAAACAGGGGCTATTTAAAATCTGAAAAGGTCCATGTTTATCTTCCTTACTCAGGCACACCTAGTTTTCCTAATGCCAAGAGGTGGCAAAATAGAAGTTTTACATGGAAAACAAAGTGAAATTATATAATCAAGCAGTTATGAAATGGGAACAAGCAGATCCACGAGGAACTCAGAACGGCACTGATAAAAGGAAGCTTGTGCAGATATGGAAGGAGACCCTTTGGTTTTGGGGCAATTTATGCCACTGAAGAGGGATGGCGATTCATACAACTTGCTTCTGGAAAATCTTATCTCCCCATCTTGACAGACATCAGTTCATGGTTTCAAATTGTTGGAGGTTGGAGGGAAGGGGAGGTTTTTAAAATTTGTCCTTGCACAGCCTGCCCATTTTTAGTACTACTATTCCTCCTGCTAAGGGAAGAAGAGGTTTGTGTTTCGCATGACTGGGAAACAACCAGCGTTTTGATTCTCTGCCATTATAGCTACAGGGAAAATGTGTCTCTGTGTTAATGGAGCAGACCGTATGACCTTCACGCTGGAAGGAGGGGGAGAAAACAAAAGAAAAAGAAAAATTCTCCACACTTCGCAGCACATTCAACATGAGGAACACAAGTTACGGGGATTTCTAGAGTTCGGCACATTTAGATCTGAGTTGTGTCCCCTCCCCCCCCCAAAAAAGGCCAGGATTTGGGAACCTGGTGACCTGGTGCAGTGAAAGGAAGAAGCTGCATCCTGAACGGTCTGTCTCATGGAGGTAGCACCCAGTCTTGTACCACTTCCGGTAACCAGTCTGGAATGTCCAGTGTTTTTACGTATGTGCTGTGAGCCTTCAATTTCCATTCTGAGACAGGGTTCAGTTTCAAAACACAAGGATGTCAGAATTCCTATTAGGAAAAATACTGCAGAGCTGCTCCCATGGAGGCTTCTGAGCTAACCAGTGTGATTTCAGAGCACTTTGGCACAAACAGTGCAAAACAAACAAAACAAAAACCCACCACCCCAAACCAATCCCGTTCTCCCTGCACATGCAATGGCCAACAAAGCACACCTCTGGGTGTCGAACATACCTGGGATTTTACGCAGAAGTACCTGTGGCTAACTCCAGTGGTAGAAGATGCTCAAACCAGGAGTGACTTAGCAGGCACATTCTTTGCCCCACCTCACTGCTTTCAAAGCCAAGGTAAAAACCCCAAGCCTTTCGTCTCCTTGTCAAAGCACCATGTGCCACTGCAAGGAGAGCCCAAAGGCTGCCAACCTTTCAAGTGCCTGGTTGTGTACAGCATGGCATACCGTCACTGCACAGGGGGTGGGGACCATTGCAGGCGAAGCTCTTTTGAGCAGTGGACTGGTTGCTGGCAGAATCCAATCCAGTGAAAAGTCAAAACACACTCTCACACACAAGCAGCCCTGAATGTGGGTCCAGGAGCATAGGGATGTTGGGGCCTAATAAAATACAAATTAAAGTGTGCTTTCAGTACATGGAATGAAGTCAAATAAATACATTGATTTTTTTTTGTATATGTCTAAATACATTTTTTATATATCCTACACCCAAAGCTTTATACATTTGGTTTCTTCTTTTTGTTCCTCTCTTTCCTCTTGTTTGGAATCAAAAAGAATTACTGGTAGCAAAGGAGGAGAAAAAAAAATCACCACCTCTCCCTGACAAGCTAGTGCAGAGGCCTAAAAGGAAACCATCCTCCACCCCAACCCCCCCAGTTCCCACTCTGCTGCACTTGGATGGTCCACGGAAAGAGCCCTCATGCTGCAAGAGTCCAGGCAGAAGCCGACAGGTGCCAATGCAAGGTTGATGTTTCCATCCAACCTCCAAGAAGCTTGACTAACTTTTATCTAAAGAGAAAGAAAGAAGTAGAACACAATATTATAAAGTGGCAGCTGAGCACTACAGATCTTATGCACAGGTGTTTCTACCGCAGGTGCGCAATCCAAAGCAACTCCATGTCTCAGCTTGTAACCTTATCCTAGGGAGACTGCTCTGGTGCTTTACAGAGATGCATCTTTGCACTAAACAGTTATATGTGAGCCGAAGACAAAACACAAACAATTATTTCCATTTGTCTGCTCCCTGAAGCTGCAAAAAGAACATGAGGTATTGAGATGGAAGCTACATCCACTGTATTAACTAACGCTAATACAGTACAGGAGAGAGGTAAAAGTACCTATAGAATTGTATGCTTCTTAAGAGATCTCATATCTACAAATAGGAGGCTACAAAAATGTCTTAAGAAAGAACAAATTACACTGGGCAGGGCAGGTCAGCTTGCAAATTATGACCATTGGAACATGGAAAAATAACTCTGAAACAAGCTTTCAGCTAATCTTCTGTTGGCCCCTTAGAATTATCACATTATCAGTGGACTGAGTGCTGAGCAGCAAGGAAGGGAGGACCTCCTATACCATACAATCCACTCAGAGAAAGGTGCACAATGTCAGCAAACCCAGAATGTTTTATAGCCAGCAACGTTTTCTGAAAATTCAGGAGCTGCAGGGAAAGTTCTAAAAACTTTTGCAAGAAAGATTAACAACGGTTTCCCCTTCTTATATATTTCTGTTTAGAAAGTGCCCAGGGAATGGGGAAGGCATACCTGAGTGCTCATCTGTGGGGGCTGTTCCAGCCAGCCTTTGTTGAAGAAGAGTAGCATAGTTCTCCTCCACTTCCTGGAAGATACAACCCATCACACATTTGATCTGTGGCTCACTTGCAGAAAGGCAATCAGATCAGACTCACTGAAACTGTGACTGGCCAAGTTCTGGAACAGACTCAGTCCTCCATCACTGCGAACTCCAGTGATGAGAGAAACTCTCCTATTCTTTCAAGCTATTACTTGTTTTCTCTCCAGATATGGGGAAAGTCTTGCAGGTTTGGCAGCAGCTGAAAACAGCAGCCCATCAAGGACAGAAGGGCAATGCCTCAGAAGCGAGCAACACAATTTTTACACCACTCATCCCAATTAAGCATCTCTTTGGCATTGGCCTGTCTGCCTTCTGTATATCTTCCTGAAGAAACACTCACACAATCATTACTGTGCTAGCAAAAGTCTGCACTTTCTAGCATCTTGAAGGTGAAAAGTCACTGAGCACATTTCCCAGATGGAGAAGAGACACAGGAGGACTCTCAAATCAAATCCCATGTTGCATTTTCACATCTCCACCTCACACTCCATGAAAATCCCTGTCTTATTCAGAAGGACCATATTTCTAGTAATCTGTGAGCAGAGTATCTCTGAGCCACAGTGCAAAGGACAAGGAAGGAAGTCTCACTTATAAATAAATGTGTACATCCTATGCCCATGGCATCACTCACAGGAGCAATCCTGTGCCTGGAAAAAATGAAACATATTAATTGCTCCACCTTATCGATCTGTGGTGCAGCAGGAAGCCAAGCCTATGTCTGATGAAGCAAAGGCTGAATTCCCTCATCACTGGACTCTATCTTGCAATGTTTTGTCTTTATTCAGGTTGGTGCCAGGATAAAAAATAGATTGTAGAGAATAAGTCCTTAAACTCTTATTTATTTCATAATATGTATATACCGCTTGATTATAAAAAAAAAATCTCAAAGCGATTTACAAAGAAAAATGTGCTTCATATTAGACTAGCACATGATGTACAATACCGTACTCTTTGGTTTCTTGGGACTGTTAAAAAGTTGCAAGAGCCATCCAGTTAGTTGTAAGGAACTGGCCTGCCTCTGACACCATTGCCCTAGCCCTGGTTCTGTCATGTAGCAACCAGCCCTTCGCTGCATTGTCTTCACATCTTTTCCCCTACTTTGATTCCTGTACTTTCATTTCACTGTGGCCAAATCCCCAGCTTGCCAACTTTAGATCTAAAGTGTCCCTGTCTCTCTTTCAGCCTCTAAGACACGGAGAAGTTCTCACCTGAAACTGTGGCTTTTGACACAATCGTTTCAGTAAATGGAAACTGATCTTAGCCTCTAGATTTTCTGCTCTACCCCCCGCCTCCTTGCTGCCTGAGCTTTTGAATGATCCCTCACAATACTGGATCCTAAAACCACTCTTTCCCTTCATTCACATTCCCCACATGAAGCTTCTCTTTCTCCAGGATTACCTTAAGGTTTTTATTTCTTTCCCTTTGAAAAACTCAACTGAACTGAATTCTCCTAGTCTTGGAACTTAGGGTACAAAACTCACCACCAATCTCAATTTGAAAAGCTACAGTGAAAATCAGTGAATAAAATAAAACATATACAAATCCTCAGCATGCCTTGTTCCCCAGGAAGCTTTTTCATTCCCAATTCCCCACTTTCTACACATGTTTTTAGAAAAAAGAAATGCAGCCAAATTTACACAAGAACACACTGTACCTTTAAGTGTTCAAGGTTGGCTTCTATCTTCTGGATGTAATGCATTATCAGGGCACAAGACTCCACAGAGAAGGGAGACCTTAGTGCATCTGAGCAGGATTCCTTAGCAGCTTCCCAGTGGGAGGCCATTAATTCCGCTGCAAATGCCAAGCTTCCTCCATCTGTCCGGGTGTCTTGCAGTGAAGGTGGTGGTTGGTGGGCAGAGTCCATTGTGCTGTTGCCTGCAGTGCACTGTAGAACCAACGAAGTTACCTCCTCATCTGTGGAACTCTCCTGTACTGTGCCATATCCGTCAAGGATCAAATAATTTCCTGTGAAGACAACATCTTAACACTAACACTTCCAGATAAGAGCAGCTCATCTAAGATGGCAGCAACAATACTGTATGTGCCTGCCCCTAACACCTGTGCATGGCATGCAAGTATGAAATTGGTGTAACCTTAGCAAAAATGTCAAGATGCATTCAGTATGTGACTGGACTCAAGCCTCTCTGGAGGTTCTTCTCCCTAATATCAGGTGCTTTGGGTTCAGCTGTGGTGAAACAGGAATTCGTAGTAAGAAAGCTACCCCTTCTCTCCTGTGGCTCCTGACATGAACCTGGATTGTGAATATAAACCCTCTGCAGAATTCTTCTGCTAAAGTCAGTATTTGCAGTCAAGAACATATCATTTCATGTTTTGTGAAGGTAGGTAGAGGTGCTCACACACCTGCCACCTTACAAATTTCTTCCATGGAACACTGCCCTTGAATGGTTAATGGTGTCCCCCCTCCCCCCCCAAAAAAAGAACTGATGTACTGGGAGGTGTCTTCCCATGGGATTTTTAGGTTATGCATTCTCACAACCAGTGAGATACAGTGGATGCGCACATCTTCCTTCACAATGATATGTGCCATCAGAACTGATGTTTTAAGAGCTCTGCCCAAATTATAGCAATATTTCATTTCAGCCTTACACATCTGTGGGATTTACTCACCTGAGATCCGCAACTGCACCTCTTCTTCTTCCTCCTTCCTTTCCGCCACTTCACCCTCTGATTGGTTCTCATCGCTGTGGGCTTCAGGAGCATCAAAAAAGTGCTCTCCACCATCCTCAGAACCTATCACTTCAGGCTCGGTGGTTGGGGTATCTGGGTTTGTGCTCAAGGGGTACATTAACTGACTGGTGTTTGACACAGTGTCCCCTGGTTGCATTAATTCGCTTGAAGTCCGATGACTGCGACAAGGTCCAAAATTATTTGTTCCCATGCCAGAGGGTGTCCTACTGGCCCCGGAAAGGGATGTCTTGTCATTGTCCGAGTACTGTAGTCCTCTCTGGACACAACTCTCCACTTGGGTCCTCTGACAAATTGTCCTATGCCTGGCAATACGCTGCCAGCCTTCAGGAGACTCCTTTTCAGACATGCCCAGCTGCTCCATTAGCAATTTCTTCAATAAGCCCACTGAAAGGGAACATAAAATCATCACAGATCTTGCAGGTCATCTCCTGTGACCAAAATTAACCTGTGCACATAAATGTTATGTTAAAGACTGATGCTCTTGAGAAGGCATGAACTCAGCAGCCAGCTCCTTTTCTCTTTTTAGAGAGGGTGAAAGATATAAGACATGTCAGGAGACAATAATCCAAAGACTGGCATGTTATCTGAATGCAGCCCTGTGCATCTCTATGTCAAGGCAACAGCTGTCAGCTCCTCCACAAATCTCATCCCATTTCCCAGCCTAGGTAGAGTGGTACTTTTCTGAGACACCTGGAGCACAGCAGGCATATCCCTTGCCTTTCATTTGTTCTCATGCTCTAGGCCTGGTTTAATCAGAAAGCACATTTTGGTGGTTGAGCCTCACCTTCCTGACACCTAAGACATAAGGCAAAATATTTTATCAACCCATCACTTCTCTGTGTGTATATCTTGACCAACTAGCTATCTAGGAAGTGGAAAAAATTACCTGGTGCTTTCAAAGAATACAAAGCTTTTTTAAATAGGGAGTGCTCTCCCTGCAGAATGCCCTCCCTTCAGATGTCAAGGAGATAAAGAATTACACAACTTTTAGAAGACATCTGAAGGCAGCCCAGGAGGCTTTTAATGTTTGATGTTTTCATTATGTTTTTAGAAATGCTGTAAGACAAACTGTATAAATTAATATAACTGTTATTATATTAATTATGATAAACATCACCAATTCACCAACCTAATGATGGTATTGAAGAACCATTTCATTTTAAAAGGTATTTTACAAAAACACACAACCAGCCGGCACCTAGCTCTTTTGGGTCATATTTGGCTCTCTCTCGCGTGATGCTTCTACCAAAAAGGGTAGGTAATGCTAATTTAGCTCAAGAGGCAATGGATAACAGTTGAGTACCATCAAATCCACCATTCACTTACTCTTGCGCCCCACACATCCTCAGCTACTTACAATTTCTTAGTGCATCCAATGCCCATCGCTCTTCTGAACTTTGGAACAAGTGCTCTGGACTTGTGTGGCTGTAGTGCTCAGGGGACTCTTTGATCAGCAATTCTGCTGCTGGTTTTCCTCCAAACTGCCTGTCAGCCTCCAGGAGCTCCTCCTCTTCCAGCTTCTCAGACATTGCTGCTGAAGGAGACTGAACCTTCGCCATCAGAGGAGACTCCAGTCCCAAATCTTTATCTAACAAACAAACCACCAAAATCAATGCGAATTCAAAACTGCTTTAAATGCCTTTAGTTAAATTCCTATCACTCTTAGCCTATAGGTTTAGGAAGGCTATAACAAAATGCAAAAATTGCTATTAAATATGCTGAATGTATGCATGCTTCTAGTCCTGGGGATGGGGACAAAAGACAGTAAAGTATAAACATATACAGTACATTTGGCTATTAAGAGACACAAACCTGGAAGGAATAAATGGACCATGGCTCAAAAGTGACTTTTGTGTCATGTGTGCATCTAACACTTGAAACACAATTCACAATAAAGAAAACCTTGGATTTGCCAGAAACCATTAACAGTATAAAGGTAACTAACTCACACCACAGTGGTGGGACGCAGTACCAAGCATGTAACTTTTACCTGGACTCTGCATGCTGCTATCAGGAGTAGCTTGTTCTTCCTTCAATTTCTGCTGGTCTTCCTCCTCATGATCTTCCCTGCAAGCCAAAGAGAGAAAACAAATCAACCACATAAAAGGTCGTATCACAACTTCTTTCCTTTTCCTTTTCCCTTCCCTTCCCTTCCCTTTTCTTTTCGAACCTGCCCAGTTATAATGTATGAAGTTTGAAAAGCAATACAAAAACCAGAGTGTGTGTGCCTTACTCGCATGGCCCAACTTACTCGCATGGCCCAGACGGCGGAAATGGAATTACGCTTCTACCTCTTCCAACTTTCACTGTTCCTGCCATCCGTGCTATGAGGTCCTGCCACCTGTAGATAAGTAAAAAAAGAACTAGTGTAAAACATGATGCCCAAGAAAAAGAAGTGTGCTGAGTTTTAGCAAAACTGCTAAATGGTTCTTCCTGCACTTCTTCCTCACCTCTTTCTAATACACAGGGACAAGAGGTTTACGTGCTGCTCACAACTCTTCCAACCTATCATTTCAGTTTGCCCCTGTCTCCCTAAATTTACCTTGCATACATTTCTTTCCGTATGGAGAGAAGAAAAACAGCTTAGAAACAAGAAGCCTTGTCTCTCCGATGGCCAAGTAGCTAAGATTGCACAGGGTCTCCGTCACAATCACACAAAGCCATGAAAGGAAAGTCTTTATTGCTGGAGCACATGCTGCTTTGCTGTACATGCACTCAGTCGTCAAAAAGGAAAAAGTGGCAACTGGATGAGTGCTAAAGGGAGCAGGGAGGGAAGCTGATGTGAGAAATCCCAGCAGCAGAGCACTGAAAAAGGGGGAAATGGTGACAAAGCATGACATGTAGCTATTCTGGTTTCCCTAAATGTTTAAGGTACACGCAATGACAAAAAATGCATAAAAACTAACTGATCCTGCCACATCTATCAATGGACATCCAGAAACCAAACACCAAAGCCCTAAGAAATGTACAAATGCAGCAATGGGAGAAAGAAAAAGAAAGAAAAAGAAGCAAAGTAAGAAGAAAGAGAAGTCAGGAAAGGCAACCCCTGGCAAATGAGAAATAAGTTGTTCTGTCCCACCTTCAGCATCCCATTTACATTTTTTTAAAAATATAATCTGCTAAGATGCTAACAACCACTGCTTCCATGCTGGCTAAAGAGAAGCTCCACAATGTACAGTCTGCTTGGAAAATGCAGACTACTTCCAGCAATGTATCATTTTACTGAGAAAAACTAGTCAGATTTTTTGGCAATTGATGAATAAAGAGTTTATACTGAACACCAGAAAACATTGCAACCTATTAAAAATATGTAGAGAATCACTGCAGAAACTATCCCCAAACATACGCCTCTAACTCCTGCACTTAGAGCTTAATAGCCTATTTGAGATTCCAAGTAGGTAAACAAAAACACACATACAAAACTTGTCAGGCTGCTGAGATCTTTAGGTACACAGAAGAAGTCATTTTAATTGCACATTGCTTGTAGGAAAGACAGACCTGAAGATTTCTCTTTCTGCAGCAAACTTTTTAAATTATAATTAATGCTCCTCACACCTTTTCAGAACATTTGCAGTGTGCACAGGAAGATGCTGCAGAGAGTGCCTTCTAAACTCTAAATCCTCTGTTACAGTCACCAAATATGTCTAGTGTGCAAGAGCAACTGCTAAATATGCCCTTCAGGATTAACTATTGAGTGGGAAGAAACGTTATCAATTAGGGAAAGAAATTCAAGGCACATCCCAAGACACTCAGCACAAAAGGCCCATTTGGGCCTCTTGCATGAATAATTTTAATCTCTGGCATAACCTGTATGACTTCTATAAGGAGAGATGGGGGAGTGCAACCCTGCTGGTCTCCTTGGCAGCTCAACAGCTTTTGATGCCACTGTTCATTGTATTCTTCTGGAGTGACTCAGGGACGCAGGAGTTGGAGGTAATTCATTATAGTGGTTCTACCACTCCTATATGCAGGGTCACTATGAGAAAGTGGTACAGTACTAGGAGTTTGTTGCTTGGCTCCCTGGCTTTTGGGCTGTGGGTCCATTCTGTCTCCTATGCTATTTGACATCTATATGAAACCACTGAAAGTTGTCATCTGGGGATTTGGAGCACAATGTGATTGGTATGCTGATGACACACAGCTCTAATCTCTCCATCCCATCTGAATCAAGAGAGGCTGTGCAGGTGTTGGACCAGGGTCTGAAGGCAGTGAATGGCTGGGTGGTGGCTTATAAACTGAGGCTGAATTCTGGTAAGATGGATGTGATATAGGTGGGTGGTTCCTGTGTCCGTGAATTAGGTGTACAACCTGTCCTGAGAGAAGATGCACCCCCCCTCAGAAGGAACAGCTTCATAGCCTTTCAGTACCCCTGGATTCCAACTTGTCATTTGTCACTTAATGGCCTTCTGTGGCTAGGAGAGCTTAGATGTATTTGCCAGCTGCAGTTTTGCCTAGATCTGGATAACCTGCCCTCTGTTGTCCATTCTCTGGTGCCTTCCCACTTCGACTACAGTAAAAAGCTGTGTGTGGGGCTGCCCTTGAAGACAGTCCAATGGCAGCAGCAAGTTTAGAATGTAGCTACTAGGCTGGTAAGTGGGTAGCCTGATGGACCATGTGTCACCAGTTCTGAAAGTTCTGCACTGGCTGCAAGTGAGCTACTGGGCCAAATTCAAGATGTTATTCATAGCATAAAAATCCCTAAATGGCTGGCGACCAATGTTAGAAACGGAGTTATGAAAGCTAGGAGCTAAATGGCACCTTAAACTTAGATTATGGCCACTGCAACAGAGTGTCTAGGCACACTTTTTTATAACAAGAATACAAAGCTGAAAATGAATGAGTTGCAGCTAAAATCTTATGTTCATTTTTTACATAGTCTAGTCCTCATCTGAAGACTGCAAAAAAGAAGAAAGCCATACTCCTCCTGCCCACCCACCCCAATATTCTTATGAGGGTCCCTTCTCCAGTCTTCAGAGAGTGGCTGGAAGTTGGGAGACTAAAAAAGGTCCTTATCTTCCAGCAGTGGCAGTTTTAATCTGAAATCTTAGGCACAGTACTGCACCCAGAGCACAGAAACTACTCGCATTAATGAAATTCCCTGTCACACAACGTGCCTAAAACAATGGGAGTTTCGAACACTGCAAAATACCTAAAATATTGGGGAAAGTACTAACCATCTTCTTGGACCAAATGATCAGCATGCGAGGCTTTGTTGGTGGGTTACTCAGTTGGCAGTGACCCCTGAGAGGAACTTTTTAGCAGCAGTTCTCCACTTGTGGAATGCCCTCCCTAGTGAGATGTGTCTGTTTCCTTCATTACTGACTTTCAAGAGAAAATTTAAAATATTCCTCTTTGCCCAAACATTTGGCAGCTGAAACACACTGTTCTTGGCACCCCTGAGGTCACTGGTTAAGAATGTTTTTAAATTGTGTTTTAAATTGTGTTTCGTACTTTACTGTCGCTGTACCACTTGTTTACAGTGAGATTCAACGAGCCCCCCCACCCCCCCGGCAATCTCTCAGTCCTTGTTTCACTCTGGGTGCTGTTGTACGGCCACCAACCCCGAACGGAAGGGTGGGATAAAAATCAAAGAAATAATAATAAAACAAGTAACATGGGAAAGAAAATTCTGAAATCAAAGCTGTGGCCTGTTGACATAACTGTTCAGCAATGTTAGTTCCCCCTCCGCCCTTGGGATTTGCTTCAAAGGTGTTAATTAGTGGCTGAAAGAGCAGTCCTCTGTGAAAACAGGATTTGAGCCTTGTAAATAACAGCCAAGCTATCATCTCTCATGCTACATAGAGGTGAGTTCAGAAACAGAAAGTATGAGAAAGTATTCAATTAGAGAAGCTGGCAGCAACCTCCCACTCACCCACCCCAACCACATTATAGGCTGCTTTGTATGGTACTGTTAGGCGGATGGAACATAACTGACATAGCATTCAATACATGGTGGTGATTTTAGTTACTTAAATTTGCTTCAGGAAATATATTTGATAATAACAGAGTTAGGCTTTTTAAATGCATATAAATATGCTCTTGGAAAATTGTACTGTAATATAATGGATTCTTCTGAGAAGATTACAGTAAAATAAGGGGAGAGTATATAATTCACTCAAAGCAAACAATGACCAGGGAATAACCAAAGACGAGGAGCAAAATGAATGAGATGCCCTCAAATTCCCCATGTCTTAAGGCAGTGTGTGTGTGTGTGTGTGTGTGTGTGTGTGTGTGTGTGTGTGTATTTAAGTCAGTATGGCATAGCCACTTATGGAATCTCTGACCTTCTAAACAAACTCTTAATTAAAACACCATGGAGGAGGAGGAAATGACAATTTTCTGCTATGCAAGACTTGAGGACTACTAAAACCAACAGCAAGAGGTTTGGATCACTGCCAACTCCCTGGAGCTGACAATTTTCCTAAGAGTCTTTCTTAGCTGTAGCAGTTTTAAAGAAAAGGTGGGGACATGCCAAGACTTCAAAATTTCTATAAGCAGCCTAGACCACTTTTGCCCAGAAAAAAGCTGTTCCTGTTAACCTTGCATAATTTACTGCAGGGCATAAAATGCAGCAGAAACAGCAAATTGGGCAGTTTCAGCGAGTCTTCTAGCTCAAAGAGTGTACCCTGCACCCTGCTTTTGAGTCAATGACAGAAATCCTAGAAGACCACAAAGCAAGAAGATGGCATTTATACTAGCTCATTTCTTTTAGGAAAAAAGAAACAGGTTGTCCAACATTATGTCTCACTGAAAGCAAGCATCATATCTCTCTATTTGAATCATTACTAAATGCTACCAGCTACAAGATCTTCATCCATCTAAGTTTGGAGGTGTTGCTGACTTAAGCTTACAACCAAGGCCAGCTCTACATATGGGTACGCTATGTAGGGTCCAATACTGTAGACCAGTTGAATCCCTCTAAGTATATGCCCCATGCTTCCTAGCTGGAGAGGAGTTTAGAGCATTAACCCAGAGGCTGTAAAGAGGGGGAAATCAGGAATTCTAAAAGCAACTATACTACTTTGAGTGGGAAGCTGCTTCATAGATCTGGAACACAAGATTTATCTCCCTCCTTAGAAAATGATAAGCACACTGCATTGGCGATGACTACCAAGCTCACTTACACAGTCTTTTCAGAAACCGTCTGTGCCACCAATTCATATATCTGGGCTCCATTCTCTGACATGGAGATGACAAAGAAGGCTTTGTTATCTGGGGGGAAATACAGAACAAGTTAAATTTGATGGCGTCTTGTCTTGTTTTGTTTTACCTAGAAATCAGGAGGCATTTTTACCTAGAAATCAGGGGAGGAGAACTCTTACAAAGAACTGCAAGAATACAGGATGGGATTTCATTTCTAGTGCTCAAAAATTGATGGTAGAGCAAGGTTACTGCTCCCCATATTGACTTCTTAAATTACCCAAAAAGAAATATTACTGGAGTGTCTGCTCTGTTCAAATCTGCAGGGTGGTTATACACTGAGTGCACACTGGTGTTTAATCCAGCTATGTTATTTCCAACAAAAACATTAAGACCATAGTGTTGGCTGGCCATACTTTCAGAAACAATACAAAGTCATTCCATTTGAACAGAGACTGTTCCTCCTAGTATGAACAAAACAGACACACTCAAACCAACTGATGAACAATAATAAGCACATATAAGTTGCAGTCGTGTACCCTAAATTAATGCAATTAACAAGTGAATCTAGGACCCACGGGTGTCAAGTTTCTAGAAAGTATGGTAAACTGGACAGTAAGTTGGACTTGCACCTGGAAGAATGAGCTTTAAGTCTGATATTTACCATGGACTCATTATGTGGCCTTGGAAAATAATAAAATGGGAATACCAGTGACCTACTCACATCATTACTCTGAGGACAGAAAACTAAAGGAGTGCTTTGGGAAGTAAATGTCAGAGCTACCTAAATGATACAACACTGTAGCTAACAGCAAAGCTGTTCCAAGCTTAGGCAGGCATACTCTGGCAAAGTTTCAAAAGCAGAATGAGATAACATTAGGCTCTTCCCAACAGACACAACCTTGCTTCAAGGCACTGATTGTGGGGAACACAGAGTGGGGGGGGGGGGTTCTCATACAACTTTCCTGCGTCATTCAGGCTTGATCCAGTTACAAGGATGTATAAGCAGACTGTAATCAGCTCCAGTTCAGTGTGGACTCATTTTTTCCACCTGAGCAATGGCTCTGTTAGACAAAACCATCTCCCTGAAACCATATTTCTTCTTCCACCATCTGGCCCTCGGAGCTGCACTAACCTGTGGCCACCTGGCGAACCAGCACCGTATTCAGTTTGATGACAGGGCTGAATATATGCTTGCACTCTGCAGCGGAAGCCAGGATCTTGCTGTGACATCTCAGCACCAGTCTATCATCTTGCTTCTGTAAAAGCACCAGAATATCCTCCAACAGCAGTGTGTAGAGATCTGCAGTGGGTTATAAGGGCAGTCAGGAATGGGTTACTGATCACTTTTTGTGGCACACAGAAGGCATTCTACGCAGAGACAATAATCAGCAGTGTGCTCTCTCCGCAAGGCATGCAAATAATTCACCTCGGAACTACAGAGCCATTGATTGAATCATCTTGCATTATCACTGCTGTGTCCTTGCATAATCTTAATGATCCTCCAGCCCATTCCAAAATGCCCAGAAATAGCTTAATCAGCTTCAAGAAACCTACAAGCATTATTGTTAGTAGCTAACTTGTGCAGATGCACCTCCTAATTTTCCCCTTCTGCTTAAAAATCTCACAAAAAACCAGGCAACATAATGTACAGGATTACCAATTGTCTTGTCCCGATTCACCTTCCAGGTCAGAGGCCCTTCATGGATCATCTTCTTCTTGGTTAAATCCAAATTCTGTCAACATAATACAGAGCAAAAAAGCAGCATTCACAGGAGGTTCACCAATACTGACTGGAGAATGCCATAGTAGAAATTTTTCAGACTATGACAGTTTGAACATTAATGGTGTGAAAACGGAAAGCAGTACTTAATTAAAAGGCTGGAGGGGCCAATTTCACCTTAAGTATAGCCCCAAGCAACTCTAAACCCTGGGGCACCTCAAAGACTATTCAAATAAATTGTAACAAGAGCCTTCATGAGCTAGAGTTCACTTTGCCAGATGCAGGAAGACTTGAATATTTTGATATCAGATAGTTAACGTTTAGAATTCCTATGCCTACCTATCAAATTTTAGTATAACGAATGGAGTGGAAAGGTTCCCTGTAGTCTGTACAAAGGCTCCATTCACCAAAAATGACAAACCATGACTTTCAGTTACAGAAGCAGTTGCAACCACTGGGCTTGCACATTTCCTCCTTCCCTTCCATTACATTACATAACATGAAGGGAGAGAATTAGAAGTGTTTGCTTCTAGCTTATGGAGAACCATAATTTGTTCTTTTGGCCATATACAGCAAAGTATGGTTCACCATAAACTAGAAGTATATGCAGCAAACTATGGTTCACCATAAACTAGAAGTATAAGTGTGAGGGGCAAGGGGTATCGCGAAGCCCCTCCCCTCCTGAGTTCCAGCTCAGCCCAGAGCACGACTGAGAGCAGGGAAAGCTCCAGCTCCAGTGGGGAAACAGGAAGTGGGATCCAAGGCTCTGGCAGGGTAGAAGAGCCAGCGTCCCAGGTGGGACAGGAAGGAGGAAAGAGAGGGGGCAGACCCATCCCCCCAACTCCGGAACTTCGCAGAAAGCGTCGGGGGAAGAGGACGGGGCTCCCCAAGTTGTTATGCTGGCGCAAGACGCGCCAAAAGCCATTCGGAGGTTCTGATGAAAGCTGAAAAGATGTGTCTCTGTAAATAGCTCTACCTTTAGCACTGTAAATACGCAGCACCAATAAAAAGATAAAAATGCAGAGCGGTGGAGAGTCGTTACTCTGAAGTAGTCCCATCCGACCACTGTGACAGCAACCTCCGAATCTTTTTTGGGCTACTTTGGAGTTGCCGGGATGAGCGCGCCAGAAGCGGAGACATGGCGGCAGATCGCGGAGAAAGCCCAGCAGGACCTGCAGGAACTGGCGTTGCAGGCACAGGGGGAATTAAAAGCGGCGAAGCAAGAAACGGAGAAAATTAAAGAGGACAGGCACAACCTCGCTGAACAGGTGAGAGCACTTCAGGAGAAAGAGCAGCAGTTAAGGGCGGTAGCCGTGGACCTCCAAAACAAGTTGGATGCAGAGAGAAACAAGGGAGGAGGGGGAGCCCAACTATAAGTGCTGCCAGGAAGGAGAGCAGGGACCCTAGTAAGCAAGTTCAATGGAGACCCGAGGGAATATCATGGCTTTGAGACTGAGATCGTGTATGCTCTTGAGCTGCACCATGATGAGTTCCCTGATGATGGGCACAGGGTAGCGTTTATTGTGGAACACCTTACCGGGGCAGCCAGGGAGTGGCTCAGACCGTTAATCGCGACAAAAAATCCTTGCATGAAGAATGTCAAACTATTTTTAGAGGCTTTAAAAACTATGTATGCGTCCGATAGCCATATGGACCAGACCAAAGAGGAACTGCATAATTTAAGACAAAGAACAATGACAGTTCACGAATATTGGTCAAGATTCACCATGCTGGTGCACAGACTGGGGTGGGAACTGCACTCGCCTCCGATGGAAGCGGCGTTCTACCTGGGGTTGAATGAGGATGTGAAAGATGAGCTCTCGAGAGGTCCAAAGCCCAGTAATATGGATCAGCTGAGCAAAGCGGCTCTGGCGGTGGGGGTGAGACAGGAATCCCGGTGGAACGACAAGCAAGCAACGCGCGCAAAGCGGGCTTGGTTCCCACGGTCGCAGGAGAAGCCACTCCCCCAACAGCCATCTCACGCCATGCCAGGGGCCAGCCAAGACCAGGAACCCATGCAAATTGATAGCGCGCGCGCGCAGGCTTTTCAAACCCCAGCGGCGCCAAGACGCAAGGAGGGAAGAGGCGGGAATTGCTTTCTCTGCAACTCCCCTCAGCATCTCGTCAGAGACTGCCCACATCGCAGGGAATGGCAAGGAAAGGCGGGAACGGTTATGCCCTCCCCCACTGACGCAGCACCACAGCAGGGAAACGAGACAGCCTGGCTGCAGGAGACAAGGGGCAGCAGCCAGGCGCAGTCAGCACACAACAGCCCCAACCCACCCGCCCGCACAGCGAGGAGGAGCGCCAGCCCACCCCCCCCAGAGCAGGGGTGGTTCTAGAAGTGACGCTAACGCTCCCTAATGGGTATCCCCTGACGGTCCTCGCGTTAATCGATTCGGGGGCGTCGGCCAACTTCTTTTCGAGAAACTTTGCAGAAGCGCACCAGATCCAACTTCTGCAGCTGGATTTTCCCCTGCACGTCTCCACCATTGACGGCAGGGAGTTGCTGGGAGGGGCCATCACCCACCAGACCCCCCCCATGAGAATGACGGTGGGGCGACACTCAGAGACACTGGCATTCAACGTCACCACCATCTCAGACCCCCCCATCGTCTTGGGCATGAGCTGGCTGGCGCGCCATGACCCCTCCATCAGTTGGCACCAGAGATGCATCACGTTTGGCTCAGACTATTGTCTGGAGCATTGCATGCAACACCAACCAGGGGAGGGGCCTCCAATAGCCACGGTGGCCACCATGCACGTCAAGGGGGGTGAGGCGATACCCAAGCAGTACTGGGACCTGCAGGAGGTCTTCAGTGAAGCGGAATCCGACCACCTGCCCCCGCACAGATCATTTGACTGCCAGATCAACCTGGTGCCGGGGGCCACGCTACCCCCAGCCAAGCTGTACTCCATGTCAGATCAGGAGCTGGAGGATCTGCGTGCGTTTATAGACAAGAACCTCAAGAGGGGGTTCATCAGAGAAAGCAAGGCAGCAGGGGGCAGCCCGGTCTTCTGGGTGGACAAGAAAGACACGCAACAGCGCCGTCTGGTGGTGGATTTCAGGCGCCTGAACAACATGACAGAACCGGTGGCTTTCCCGATGCCCAGAGTGGACGATCTGCTGACAGCGGCACGCAGGGGCAAGATCTTCACCAAGCTCGACCTGAGGGGGGCGTACAACTTGATCAGGATCCGGGAAGGCGATGAGTGGAAGACCACGATGTTCACGCCTCTCGGCTCTTTTGAATATCTGGTGATGCCCTTCGGTTTGCAAGGGGGCTCAGCATGCTTCCAGGCCTTCATGCACCACGTCCTGGGGTCCCTCCTCTTCAAGAAATGCCTGGTCTTCTTGGATGACATCCTTATTTACTCCAATGACCCAGAGCAGCATGTGAAGGATGTCAGAGAGGTGTTGCAGCGCCTGAAGGAGCACCACCTGTATGTGAAGCTGGAGAAGTGTAAGTTTCACACCAAAGAGGTGGACTTCCTGGGCTACAAACTGTCAGACAAGGGGCTAGCGATGGACAAGGACAAGGTGCAGGCCATCCTGGACTGGCACAGCCCCAGGACGCGCAAGGATGCCCAACGCCTACTAGGCTTCGCCAACTTCTACAGGAAGTTCATCAAGAACTTCTCTCGTGTTACGGCTCCCATCACGGACTGCCTGAGAGGCAAGCAGAAGTTCAGGTGGACACAGGAAGCGCAAGCAGCGTTCGAAAGCCTCAAGAGGGTGTTCGCTTCCGACCAGAACCTGTTCCACGTGGTGCAGGATGCGCCCCTACGCGTTGAGACCGATGCTTCAGACAGAGTTTTGGGAGCGATCCTGTTGCAACTGGATGCCAACAGAGAGTGGAGACCCTGTGCCTTTTTCTCCAGAAAGCTGACACAGCCAGAACGCAACTACACGGTGTTTGATAAGGTACTTCTCGCGATCCACGCTGCGTTTAAACACTGGAGACATTTCTTGGTGGGCGCCAAGCACCCCATTCAGGTGTGCACGGACCACAAGAACCTGGAGTTCTGGAGAACGGCCAGGGTGCTCAACCAGCGGCAGATACGGTGGGCAGAGTTCTTCTCGCACTTCAACTTCTCCATCCACTACATACCGGGGGAGCAGAACGTCAGGGCGGATGCCCTATCCCGCAAGCCAGAGTACATGGAGGAGGAGTTGCCACCAGCACCCCGACACATTTCCCCCCCATCAGCATGGTCCTGCGGAGCAGCAGTGGTGAGCGAGGCAGAACTCACAGCACTGACGGCAGCCGATGAGTTTGCCACCCGCATCTTCAGAGAGCTGCGAGGGGGGGGGGAGCAGGCTAAAGACTTTGAGGAAAGGAGGGGGTTGCTTTTTTACAGGGGAGCCCTGTACCTGCCCACCAACCAGCTCCGAGGTAAGGTCCTCAAGCAGATGCACGACAACCCGACGGCGGGTCATTTTGGAAGGGACAAAACCACTCACCTAGTCATGAGACACTTCTGGTGGCCAGGGGTGCGGGAGGATGTTCGAGACTATGTACGGGGCTGTGACACCTGCCAGCGGGCAAAGGTAGTCAGAGCAGCACCAGCAGGGTTGCTGGAGCCATTAGCCACCCCGCACAGGCCGTGGGAAGTAGTGTCCATGGACTTCATCACAGACCTGCCATCGTCCAGGGGCAAGACCGCAGTGTTGGTGGTGGTGGACCTTATGCCCAAAATGTGCCATTTTATACCGTGTGCCAGGGTGGTCTCTGCAGAAGAGACCGCCAAACTGTTTGTTGACCACGTATTCAGACTGCATGGATTACCTTTAAGAGTTATTTCGGATAGAGGCCGCCAATTTGTTTCCAGGTTCTGGAGGCGGCTCATGAACCTCCTGCAGGTGGAGGTTAGCTTGTCGACGGCTCGGCACCCGCAGACCAATGGACAGGCGGAGAGGGTCAACGCCATTCTGCAGCAGTACCTGAGATGCTACGTCAGCCAGAGGCAAACGGACTGGGTGGATCGCCTGCCACTGGCAGAATTTGCCTACAACAATGCGGTGCACGTCTCCACAGGGGTGTCGCCCTTTAAGGCCAACTACGGGCGCGACCTCAGATCTTTCCTGGAGAGGGAGGGGGAGGAGGAGGAGGAGGGCCCGCAGGCAGAGGATTGGGCAGAGGAGCTGGAGACGGTGCACCAGCAGCTCAGAGAACACTTGGAGAGGGCCAAGGAAGCGTACAAGAAGGGGGCAGATCGCCACAGGCGACCGGGGGAGGTCATCAGGGTGGGGGACAAGGTTTGGTTGTCCTCGGAGGGACTGCCCACCAGAGGGAGGTGCAAAAAGCTGGCACCCAGAAGGTTGGGCCCCTTCACGGTCACGCAGCAGGTAAACCCGGTGGCATTCAGACTGGCACTGCCTGAGGACATGAGAGTGCACCCTGTGTTTCATAGATCGCTGCTGTCTCCGTACAGGGAAAGTAGCAGGTTCAGAGACAGCGCACAGACCCCCGAGGGAGGGGGGGAGGGGGGAGGCAGGGAGCCGCTCAATGAAGCAACGGCCATCCTTGATTCACGAAGGGGGGTGGGGGGCCTGGAGTACCTCATGGCATGGGAGGACGCCCCGCCATCCCAAAATGAGTGGGTCCCAGCCACTCAGATACAGGAGGAATTCTTAGTGGAAGAATTCCACGCCCTCTTCCCGCACAGGCCCAAGCCCTGGCACATGGAACGGGAGTGGGAGGAGGAGGAAGCACAGGAGGGGGAAAGCAGTTCACCATGGAGATGGGAAGCAGAGTTTGAGGACACGGAGGAGGAGATATGGGTATCTCCGAGGTCCACTCAGTCAGGAGAAGAGGTGGACTGGCAGCAGATTTTCACCCCCACCAGCTCTGAGGCCACGGATTTTTTGGGCTTTCCCTCTTCCCAGGAGGAAGGAGGGGGACAACGGGACTGGGGGGAGGTGTTCACACCAACAGGCTCGGACAGCACGGAGTTTTTAGGCTTTCAGTCACCACCAACACCCGTGCAACCGCCCAGGAGGGAGGGAGGGGGGCCTGGGGGGGATGGATGTGAGGGGCAAGGGGTATCGCGAAGCCCCTCCCCTCCTGAGTTCCAGCCCAGCCCAGAGCACGACTGAGAGCAGGGAAAGCTCCAGCTCCAGTGGGGAAACAGGAAGTGGGATCCAAGGCTCTGGCAGGGTAGAAGAGCCAGCGTCCCAGGTGGGACAGGAAGGAGGAAAGAGGGGGGGCAGACCCATCCCCCCAACTCCGGAACTTCGCAGAAAGCGTCGGGGGAAGAGGATGGGGCTCCCCAAGTTGTTATGCTGGCGCAAGACGCGCCAAAAGCCATTCGGAGGTTCTGATGAAAGCTGAAAAGATGTGTCTCTGTAAATAGCTCTACCTTTAGCACTGTAAATACGCAGCACCAATAAAAAGATAAAATGCAGAGCGGTGGAGAGTCGTTACTCTGAAGTAGTCCCATCCGACCACTGTGACAATAAGTTTCTAATCTTCTCCATTTATGCCCAAAGAGGGGAGGGAAGGACATGAACCCAAGGCTCTGCTCTAGTCATTTTCATAACAAACAAAGGACCGTCAGTAGAACCATCTATTTGGGGGCCCTATCATCTTTCCTCATATCACAAACCTGCAAATTAAACTGCTGATTCACCAAACTTCCATAGCCCACCCTTGGTCCTATGAATATGACAAACCAACAGGGGTTACAAATATATAGGTACAGTACTTGCAAGGTCATGTAAGTTCTCAATGCCTCTCATGCACCTGAAAGTATCCAATACTGAGACGTTATGCATGTAAAATAGAATTTTTATGAGCCCTTCCTTTCTGACCTTTCAAGCACTGCCATCACAAACTTAACATTTCACGATCACCTTGAATTCTTTATATCACAGTTTACAGTTTGTAGTACTTTTCTGGTAGAATTTTAAACTTTGTGGTATTACAAGCTACTGAATGATAGACTCTGAATTTCATGACATGCATGAACCTAAAGTAATTCCGAGATTCTTAGAAATGCACAATTAAATAAACATATTCCTGGAGAGTACTTATAGGAATTTTTATAAAGGCAGGCTTGGTGCATGTGCATGCCTGCACATGTATATCCCACAGTGCAAGTCAGCTGACTGGCTTAAAAGTTACTTAATTCATTAAAGTGCTGCTGGTTTTTTATGGGTTAGAAAAAGGCACTTGATCAGATGAAACTTCATGCCTTTATTTTTGTCAATACAATGCATAGCAAAACCTAACAGATCTCTGTTTTTTAAAGTTCCAAACTACTGGTGGGCTTTGTAGCACTGACTGATATTAAATATATCCCCTTCCCTACTCTTCACTAAGAGATTCCATATTGGGCAGGTAATAAATGTCAACAACCAACTATTGTCAGCTAACATGAAAACTCTATGCTCCTTTGGAAAGAAAGGTGGGATAGAAATTTAATAATAAATAAATAAAATAAAATAATAAAATATGGAAGTCTAATAGAGCTTACAAAATGAGGAGCAGCAGGAGCTGAAAGTCTAAAGACTTTACAGGAAAAAAACAATAGCAAGTACAGTCTTACCTCGGTTTAAGTACACCTCAGTTTGAGTATTTTCAGTTTAAGTACTCCGCGGACCTGTCTGGAACGGATTAATCCACTTTCCATTACTTTCAATGGGAAAGTTCACTTCAGGTTAAGTATGCTTCAGGTTAAGTACGGACTTCCGGAACCAATTACACCCATACCTTGGGTTAAGTACGCTTCAGGTTGAGTACTCCGCGGACCCGTCTGGAACAGATTAATCCACTTTCCATTACTTTCAATGGTAAAGTTCGCTTCAGGTTAAGTACGCTTCAAGTTAAGTACAGACTTCCGGAACCAATTGTGTTTGTAAACCGAGGTACCACTCTAATAACTCCAGGGAATATGCAGCTTCATGCAGGATGCAAGCACCACCACCAGTACACCCCGTAGGCTACAAATATTGTATGTGGCGACATTGGAGGTAGAGCTGGTGGCAAAAGGATCTAAAAACAAGATATTATAGGCTGATGAAATTGACAGGGCTCATCACACAATGTTTCCACTCACCCTGAATTCATCCAGCATAGGACCCTCCAACTGCTTCAAGTAGGACAAATCAAGACGGCGCTGGTAGTCTTCCAAATGCTATACATGAGAGAGAATTAAGCCAATTACATTGGCAGTGACTAACTGGCTGCACCCAGGCAACAGCACCGTGAAGAGCTTGATATCAATTTGGGATCCCTTTAGGAGGACAGTTGCACATATGTTGTCTCTATCCTTTTGCTATGGATATTATACACCGCGGCAGCAGCTCCTCCCTCTTAGCTTCTCCAGACCCAGACCCATGGACCTCCCCCTTCCTCTCACCTGCTTATTTTCTGCTTCTTTGACAGCTTGGTTCACATAATTGAGGATCTGCCGACAGTGATCTGCTGCTTTCTTCACTTTCTCTTTCTCCTCAGGTTGTTCTAAAAATGAAACAGTGATCAAGACCGTTGTCTCCAGAGAATAGCCCACAAATGTACAGGTAGAAATTGTCACATTCTACTTGACTCAATTAGCAATACAAAAAAGAGCATTATGCTGTGTGTGTATATAATAGTCTCTCATTACTATGCCTCCTTTTCATGTTACAACTTAAAAGATCTAGAAGTGTGACAAAAAGTCACTGTTGTGTTTCCTAACATATCATTAGCACACGTCATGTACACTGTTGGCGTCAAATGAGAGCTGTATACAGTATAGCTCACTCTCTAGAATCTCAACCCTGCTATTAGGACAAGCTGTGAACAACACACATAATCTGTTGTTGGCATGAGAAAAGGAGAGCATCTCTGGGGGTGAACTCAAACCATAACTTCTGAAGCCGTTCTCATAAATGAGTATAGCTGCAAGGCAGCAGAGATTTAGGATCAGTTTTTCCTAAGATGGGCTAACTTTCCAGGTTGACAAGCCCCTATAAAAGTATTACAGAGTATTAAACAGATGCACTTTTAACCAAAATTTAGCAAGCTTCTGTTGCATGCATGCTACAGCAATTAAGAATATAGAAAGGCACCAGCAGCAATGACAAAACAAAGCACTCATAGTTCTACCATCCCCAGTAAACTCACATGGATGCTTTACAATTATTTCAGCAGAATTTAATAATTTTTGCATTACATTTTTATTGACCAAGGGAAAGTAGTTTATCTCCCCAATTCAGAGAAAGACATTGGCACCTGAAAGAGGAAATGTGGCAATAAGTTAGGGGCAGGGACTGACGGTACTGAATAGAGTGAGTCATGGAAGTCAGGTTCCTTTTGAAACCCAAATTGTTCTTTTGCAACTGCTGAAGTCCGAACCACTCACTAACTGAAAGAGCTATATAGTACCTGAGTACTTTGCAATGTTATCCAGCAGAAGGGGATATTTGGTCAGCCTCTGCATCTCAGTGGGAATTATATCTTTCAGCTGCAGTCGGCGACAGAGCGGATTGCTCTCAGCATCCTAAATTTAAACAGCATAATAACAGCATTTGTCATTTTTATTAAGGCCATAATTACCTGAATGTGTACAGTCTATTCATCATATAAATGTCTTGCTGGCTCACATTTTTGGCAATTAAATACAAGTCAAGGAACGCTAAGATTTATCAGACAGGCAACACAGCCCTGTTGTACTGGGCAATTATATAAAGGAAAGGCTCATCACAAAAACTGGCGGTGCCTTCCTTCCCTCATTACTTCATATGGACCTGATATCATCAGCAATCAATCTCGGTCACCGACTTAAAGAGGAGTCATCTTAGTCTTTAGAGCCATGGAGAAAATGCACTACACATTTTTCAGAACTCCCACTGCTTCCAAATTGCCAGGCATTACAACCAATGTGAAAAAGCTCTTCCTCAGTAATGGATGGCATAAACCCCACCACATCTCCCCTCATTGCTCAACAAGGAGTGCTGCACTTACTCTAGTTTAAGATAACTAACATTTCACACTTCTAAGAACTTCTTGTGAAGTCCTACTTTGGGAACTGAGAACTTAAGTGCCTGCAGACTAGGTGTGTGGACAATCTTCAAGTCCATCTAAAAAGGGTCTTGCCATCGCACATGCTTGACGTGGAGCAGTGCAAGCTGGGTAGCACATCTTCTGACTTGCTGAGCTCCTAAAGGAATGTCTTGGATATCTTCTAGTTCACTGTACTGTATAGACCAACTCCCTTTTGGTCTGAAATCAGAGAATGACGTATTCCGCACAGCATTTATGATTAAGATTCTTCTACCAAAGATGGTAGTAAAAAAAAACCAATCCCCGTTATCCTAATCTACAATGTTTAATAAGCCAAGTCCTCTAGCAGGTATAAGCTAGATTTATACCAATCAAGATTACCTGGACAAAAGTCTGGAAGCGAGAGTCCTTTTTCTGCCGTGACTTGATCACCTCCAGAGCAAAGGGCTGGTTGCTACAGAAAGTGCCAGTGGCTTGTTTCATTTTCTCCTCCCCTGCTCCGCTGAACTGAGACAAGAAACCAAGGGAACCAAATGTAGCAAAGCACAAAGCAAGAAAGGTCATATTATGACATAAAGACTAGCATGCACTGTTATTCTGTTAACAAAGGAGATGTTGTCAAAAATGTATCCAAAATAGGGCTGGGTAGTACAGTGGAACCTTGGTTTATGAACACCTCGGTTTACAAATTTTCGGTTTACAAACTATTGTAACCCGGAAGTAAGTAACCCGAGGTGTCCGAGGCCTATGGAGGCCTCCACGAAGGCCTGAAGACTGGGCCGAAGGCCCGGGGCATCCGCGGAGGCAAGTGGACCGCGCTTTGAGCCTCCCTTCCTGACAGGCGCCCACCCCACAAGCGGGAAAAACCAGCGCGGCGCGAGAAAGAGCGGGCTTATGGGTTGGTTGGTTGTTTGGAGCAGGTGACGCGGCGCTGGTTGCCAGGGTGTCGCTGCCCGAGCTATTATGGGATGCAGCGGCAGCGGAATGGCGCTGGGCGCATGATTTTGAACAAACGCGGAACCTGCCGCAACTGCTGCTGCCGCCACCGCCGCCGCAAGCAGCTGCCGCTGTTACTGCTGTGAGGTTGTCATTACTGTGGGGCCGGGGGGGGAGAGACCAATGTGAAGCGCCAGGACTGCGGCGGACGCAGGTGAGCGCTAAGTGGGCCGAGTGGGGGGTGGGTCGCCTGAGGGGAAGGAAGGGAGAAGCGGCGGCAATGCCGGCACAGCCCTGAGGCAGGGGACCGACCGGCTGCCTCCTTCTCCCTTCATTGACAGGACGAACCTGGCCGCCTTGTGGGGTGGGCACCTGTCGGGAAGGGAGGCTCAGTACCGGCCCTTCTCCCTCCTCCGCCTCCCCTCAGGGGACCCCTCGGCGGAGGCAGGAGATTTTAGGCCCGTCAGGAGCTGCGTGCAAGCCCCGGGGTAATATTTTGGCCTTGGAGCCACAACAAGCTGGTGCCTCCAGGAACGAGGCAGGAAGGTGCGGGCGATGTTATTTTTTTTTCACCTAAAATACTGTCTGATTTATTTTATAGTACAGTACATTGATTAATGCCTTCATTTTATGGATCAATGGCCTCATTAGACAGTAAAATTCGTGTTAAATTGCTGTTTTAGGGGGTGTTTTTCATCGTCTGGAACAGATTAATCCACTTTCCATTACTTTCAATGGGAAAGTTCGCTTCAGGTTAAGTACGCTTCAGTTTAAGTACAGACTTCCGGAACCAATTGTGGTTGTAAACTGAGGTACCACTGTACCTCAGAAGAACAGCCTCCTATAGCCCCTATTCCCAGTTCTCACCATTGGTCCGCCTTTTTAAAAAAAATGGAAGAAGGAATTCATGTTATGGTTTAAGTTTTGGATTCTTGTGAAGAATCGCCCATGTAAAACTTAATTAATGGTGATATAGAAAGTAAATTAATGCGAAGTAGATATGGGTGCCACTTATTTTTGGGTGGTATCATGGTGGAGTTAGTGTAACTATAGCTTGCTGAATGCCATTACTAGTACATGCCTACCTAGGATTTCTATTATAAAAGTCTTGTCTCAGGAATGTAGACTGACAATAGTTTTAATAAGCCAAATAAGTTCTTGATTCTTCTTGGAATAAAAGGGGGGTTAATCCGCAAAACTGATGAAGGAATTTATAACTTGAACGTTTCTACAGTAGTTCATTTCCAGTATCACATCCAAGTTTTATGCTATCTGAACTTCACAGACAACTTTTAGAGAGATAAACAAGTCCTCCCCCATTTTGTAGGTCACCTTTAAGCTAAATGACTCATTCATTTATTGTTAATTGAATAAAAGAAGTGCTCAGATAGATGGATACACTGTAAGAGAAATGATACACGTACACCATACTGAACTCCCTTCATCTTGCACAACTCTGACTCCCCCAGATCAATGCTATACTTTCAGAAGTGAAGAATTCCTGATAATTGGTTCTCAGACTAGACAAATTGCCAAGGTTGACCTCCGACTCTATTTGCTACTTCAATCTTTGGTTTCTCAAAACATTTCAGTTTTCAGAAGGAAAGGGGGAGGGGGGAAGCAAACAGAATTCAGTTTACCCAAGTTAACAAGTCCTCTCCAATTTGATCAATAACTGATGTTTCATTCCTTTTCCTCACTGCTTTCATCTGCTCATTCAATCCAGCTAAATAACCAAGAAAAAGAAGAGGAAATTACCAACCAATTTCAAACTATTGATGCAATTGCTTCAATCCAATGACGCCCGATGTGAGATCAATAAAGAGTTTCCATGTTTAGGCAAACATTGGCCAACCAGTTCAGAGTTAACCCTCACTGTGCTGCCCCTTCAACGTGAGGTGAGTCAAAAGTCCTTGTTTGTGACAGAAAGCCATATGCACACCAGAAACTTGTGGAGCTTCGTATCAAGAAAGAAAGGCTTCAGATATTATAGAAAATTGGTAATCCAAAAACAGTATTTTGTAAATATCACATATTCAATTACTGTTCTGTAAGGTCTCCCTGTTGATTAAGTTGCACACAGTCGTCTGTTACCTCAAGGTTGCTCTTACTTCAACACGGCCACACTAGGAGCATGAGCATATTGCCAGTACTGTTTTAAAGCAGGATTGAAAACAGTTAGATGTCCTCACTCACCATGGAGCTGGAGGATATCTTCCACATTTGAAAATATTTTCCGCAAGTCAGAGTGAGGTAAAATCCCTTCACGGGACACACGCTGATAGAAGACCTGATCAAGAACCTTCAGTGTTCGGACATGAGCACGCTCAGTGTAAAATAACTCTAGAAATAAATAAAGAGACAAGAAAGGTGAAATGGCCTTTGCATGGAAAAACTGAAAAGGATGGGAAGAAATTAAACAGTTTAAAATCAGGAGCTGGAGAATCAGATTTAAGCAATTTCAGGGAACAGATCATCTTGCATAGTCAGCAGGTTAAATCTGCAGGGAAACTCTGCTTGTTTTTGAGGGCTCCCAAGAAGTAAAACTGAATATGCAAGAAAGAAGATGTGTTAATGATTGCATTTGGTCCTTCTGGTCAAAAAGGCATGTGCATGCACTGAGATTAAGAAATATTCCAGAAAGCACTAGATTTATGTTCAGATCATGCCTTTCAAAAATATTAGACTGCCTTTTGTAGAAGTCTGAAAAGCCTTCAGGCAGCCCTTTGAGCTGTTCCACCACCTATCAATCTATCTTGGCTAGATCCTGACCTTAGGTGGTGAACCAGGATCGCCTCCATCCGTCCTTCAACATCTGTGTACCTGGATTTCTAAAGCTGAAGTTTGTGAAAAAGAACAATTCCTACTCAGAGTAATCTAAATGAAGACAGAGGTGGTACTGGCATGTGGAGGGTTGGACAATCTAAAGTAAATCTGATCAATGCAAAATAAAAACTTACCATTAATCACTTCCTGCCGTTTAATCTCAGAGGGTTTCAGGCCAAGCAGCACCTCACGGCTCACAAGCTGCTGCCAGTTGGGAGGGTCTGTCTCCATGTCAAAATCAAAGAGCTCATCTTCACTCTGATTATCCACAGCACCCACACTGTCCATCCTGTGAGAAGGGAAGTTTCAGTACAATATTTTAAATTTGGGAACGGACTTTGTGGGATAGGAAGAATAAGAAATGTAAGCTAATAATAAAACACCCCAGGGACTTGATCAAAAAGCCTGTCTTGTGGTTAGAGAAATGGAATGTGTAGATGCCCTCTGCAGATAAAAGCTGCAGCCAGAAACCAAGTGATTTAACTAAAGTAACATTGTAGATCAATGCAAAGGGGTGGAAATGTCTCTCCTGAAAACATTCCGGTATTAAAATCTGCAAGTTTTCAAGCAACATTTCTTTATTGACACCTTATCCTTATATCAAGCAGCCCTGCATTGTGTCTAGGTATCCAAACAGAACTTTATATTAATGTATTTGAATCTGAATAATAAAATAAAATAAAAATAATATATTTATACCCCACCCATCTGGCTGGGTTTCCCCAGCCACTCTGGGCAGCTCCCAACAGAATATTAAAAACACCTCTAAAGACCTGAAGCCCTCCCTAACCAGAAGGCAGCACAAGCAGATATTTATTCTAGCAAACTCTGCCTAATTCAGGTGTCACTGACAAAATCTGCTTTCACATTTGTACTCACTTGCGGAAAGATTTTGGTGTTCCTGATTCTGCTAACCTAGAAGGGAAATAATTATTTATCAAACACTGATTGATGGAGCAAGGCAGTCAGCCACAAATCTTATAGCATGGTCTAAAACAAAAGTTCTAGGTTGCGCATAAAGGTTCCATACCATCTAGGAGTGTGTTATGCTAGATGTAGAGTGAGGGAATAGGTTGGAAATTTAGAATACCATTGCCTTTCTAGGTTTCTAAGTAGATTGGTGCCCCATTTTCCTCTCACCCACACCCAGAACAAAGGCTGGGCAATGATGACTTATCCTCAAAGCTAAGACTTGCCTGTCAAACTCTCCTTCCTCTTCCTGCAAATGGTCAAGTGGTGGAGATGGGAAATCAAAGACGGTATTAGGTGTACGAGGTGTACCATCCAGAGAGTCACTAGACGATGGAGTTTCTCCAACTTGCTTTGACCCTAAAAATAATAAGAGGGTTTTCTCTCTCAAACTTTGATCAATCACATCCATTTCAAAAAGACTTCAGCGTCTCCACCTTATTTATCTGCACCGCCATCACCAAGCAAGAAGTAACTGAGTCTTCAGCAGTTAGGGACCTACAGCAACCCCAAAAGGACTGCAGCCTACATGTTGGTGAAATTCTGGTGGCAGTTTAACATTCATTTTCTTGAATCTGGGAAGAGCGCAGAAAGCACATTGTTTTTAATCTTATTTTCTTTTCACCTGTTTCACTATCCTTGCTCCCTTCCTGGGAAAGAAAAGTTCCAGCAGCTTGTGGAGACATGAGGTTAGCAGGTGGGTAGGTTGCATCTGTGCCATCACTAGACCCACTCTGGCGCATCTTGGCTGAGTCTTGTGGCTCTGGACTGATGGAGGAAGGTGTGGGTAAGTGCTTTGGATGGCGCTGCTTTTGAATTTCCATGGCTCTGCCTACTGGATAGAGAAGAGGCAATCAGCTGCAGAGATATTGTATTTTCACCCAAATAATCCACCCCACACGAGCAATGTTCAGCTTTGGGACAATCCAGTCGGGATGCTAGAAAAAGAATATATTTCTTCATCTTACATACTTGCATAGCTGTCATGGCGGCTTGGCCTCCTTGGGGGTCCCAGAATATTGGGGAAGACTCGCCTCTTCTTTTCATCTCCTTCCTTGTCTTTCTTTATACTCTGCTGTTGTTGAAAGGAAGTCAAAGAGAACATTCATTGAGGCAGCCTTCCCACATGCACCAGTTTAAAAAGAAATTTTCATTAGCTGTTCAGAACCATGGACACAGGTGAATGGTCTTGCACAGTGGAAAATAATTCTGAACTAACAAGGATGTTGCAACTGATTTCCAGTGAGGCAAAATGCTTTTGCAGGCTAAAGAGGATTTCTGTGTTCTCAATTAGATCCTATATTGCCCATCAAGAAGTGCAAGTAGCTTCTAATGAAGTATGCTCTAGGAGACAGCAGAAGTATTTAGTAACAGTTAAGACCAAGGTTCTATTAAGGTCAACTATTGCTTTTCATTAGTCTGTCTGCCTGCCAAACTTAGCTGGATAGAAATTCTAACCAAATATGTGCCACTGTTACCTTTATTTTTGGCAGGAACCCAATCCGTCGCTTCTGATCTAGCCCCCGGGGCTCTTTGACTCTCACACCAAGATGTTTCATGTAGGTGAGAACCACATATTGTATACTTGAACTGTAGGTAAGGTCAAACAGAAATATAAAATATATTTAAGCCACATAAGTAGTAGTATCAGGTTGCTTGAATTAAGCAATGGGGAAATGAGAGAGTAGCAAATTGTTTTCTCTCCACTTAAGGACTTGTCTGGCATTGGAGCATCAGCTTGTACTGCTTCTGCACCACACACTGATACCCTTATTAATGGCCAGCATATCTATTCTGCTTCTAAAGAAATAATAAGCCTGACGACTACTACCGTATTGGCCCAAATATAAGCCGCACTTTTTTTTTCCAATTTCAGACCCTGAAAAGTTAAAGTACAACTTATATTCGCGACTTTTTGCCATATGCTGCTGAAAGCGGCTGGGGAGCATGGCAGTGGGGGGGGAGTGGCGTGCCCACCTCCCAGCTGGTTGGTGGTGGTGGGGAGCATGCGCGGGCCAACTAGCTAGGGAGCGCACGCACCGCCAACCAGCTGGCAGGCGGGCATGCCACACACACCCCACCGCTAACCAGCTAGGGAGCGTGGGCACCGCCAACCAGCTGGGAGGCGGGGACCCAGCTCCCCAAGCCAGTGCCGGCACTCTGCTCACCGCCTCCCAGCACTACCGCCCTGAACGGGGGCAGCTGGCACCAGCTTGGGGAGCGGGGCACCAAGCGTCAGCACCGGCTTGGTGGCCACACCCACAGATAAGCCTTGAATTTTAAGGGTGCAGCTTATACAGTCATACCTCATGTTACGTCCGCTTCAGGATACGGGATCTTTTCGGCATACGGATGCGCCAAACCCGGAAGTCCCGGAACGGGTTACTTCCGGGTTCGGTGCACACGCATGTGCAGAAGTGCTAAATCGCGCTTTGCGCCTGTGCAGAAGTGCTGAATTATGTCACGCGCCTGCGCAGACGCGGCGCTTCAGGATGCAACCTTTTCAGGTTGCGAAAGGGGCCTCCAGAACGGATCCCATTTGCAACCAGAGGTACCACTGTATGCAGGTGCGGCTTATATTCAGGCCAATATGGTACTAAAACCTGTTTATGCAGTTGGGAATTGAAAGAACACAGGAAGCTGCCATACACTGAGTAAGACCCTTGGTCCAGTTAGATTAGCATTGCCCACACGCAGCTCACTGGGGTTGCAGAGAGGGGACATTTCAAGCCCTACCTAAAAATGCTGGGAACTGAACCTAGGACCTTTTGCATGCAAAGTATGTACTCTACTGCTGAGACATGGAGAAGTTTGCATAATCATGTAGAAAGTGAACTAGAAGTTATTGAAACCAAAATATACCCGATTTGCAAATTTACTGAATGCTGCCAGAAAGCAAAGAGGAACGGGGGGGGGGGGGCTTTTCACACTACAGAAAGATAGAGTACTGAGTTTACTGTGTACCGCTTAGAACTTAGAAGTTAAATATCCCCACACAGCCAGCAGAGGGCTCTCTCTACCTGGCCACAACACAGACAACACTGAGCAGGATTGTGACAAAGGCACTACTAAAAACAACAGCTACAAAACTATTTGCTTGCCTCTTCTCTTCTTCAATGGGTTGAGATGTCATCCTGCAAAGGAAAGTGGCAGAAGAAGCCAATTAGCAGTTGCATCATCATCCTGTTCTCTCTAATTCTGTCTGACAAATTCTGAATTACCTATCAGACCAAACTTTTACAGAATGGAATTCTTTTTGAGGTTCTGTAGGTCCTTTAAAAAATTGAGTCCTGGTTAGGACTAGAGATGAGCCTTATTACAACTAAATGCAGCTGTGACAGACATCATCATCAAATTACCTTCCCTGCTTATGGGAGTCAGAGATACCACATCCAACACACACACAACTTACAGCACTTCTTCAATTTTAGTAATGATCTGCTCGGCACATGCTCTCTCCTTCTCCAGTGTGCTCCGGTCACGAAAACGTTCTGCATCCAGCTTGGCTAGCTCTCCTTCTGCCATGGTCAGCCCCATGCTGCGTTTCTGTCTGAATACATAGGGGAACAGCAGCCTGAATAAAATTACTGTGGAGTGGGAAGCAGAACTGAAGAAATTTACACCCATCACTCAGGGAAGCTAACACATGCCCTCAGGGCATTGTAGCCAGTCATGCCACTATCAAGCTTGTACCCTTGAGCAATCTGCTTCCAATAGACTGTACTTCAGACTGCAGAAGGTGAAGCTAACAAGTACCGTACTTCAAAGTTGTAAGCTTGCAGTGCAGCAACCTTAACATGAAGCACTGATTTTTACACACAGTGACCAACAAGCAGAATGCAGTACTGCTGTAAAAAACCTTTGGTGAGCACAGGAACTGCTGGGTCAGTGTGAAGTCAGTTGCTACGCCTGTGCCATCCAGTTGGTTTCCCTGTCAGGCATGCACAGAATATTAATACCAGGTTATAAGACCTGCTCATGAAACAGCAACAATAACTACCTATCTTTCTTTAATGTCACAGAAATGAGTTTTTTGGACTCTGGAAACCACAAGAAGTTTTCCATACACAGAATCTATCTAGGCGAAAAGAAGTTCTGAATTTTGAAGAGGATTTTTTAATAATAATAATAATTTTACAGTGATCAATTTCACTGGAAAGTGATTTTCTCTTCCAAGAAAGGACTGACTCTATGGAGGTCAGCTGCTTGGCAGGGCAGCTGAAAAGAGCTAAACAGGAAAGGCTGAGGCCGCAACCCTTCCTACTGCTGCTACTTCTGCTGCTGCTGTGGAAGGGCAGAAGCCAAACTCTCTCTAAAAGACTCCACTGCTTTGGCCTATGCTCCAATCATCCCATACTGGGACCACGCCAGAAGGTTGGAAATAAGATGCAGAATTACTCTTTGAGGCCAGCAGAAAGCCACACTGAATCAAAATATACCTAAAATCTTCGAGGTGCCTCTGGACTTCAGGAAAAACTTTATCTTGCATAGTTTGAATATAGTGGCGGTGCAATTCTTCAGGAATCAAGTCTAGCCTTCTCTTTTCTGCAGGTAAAAGGAAGAAATGTCAATCTGTTTCACTCAGAATGAAAGACTTCTCTGTGATATTTTTTTCCTTGGGTCCTGCAGCATGGATTATCTTCCTGCCCAGTTACCAAAGGATTTAGCAGCCCACAGGAGGTCTGCATTACATAAACATTAATGCAATTTTTTTCTGTCTTCCAAATTCAGCTCTTTGATATCACAGAGAGTATTGTGAGGACACGAAACCCCTTCAGTATAGGTACTTATCAGAAAGCATTCTCAATGCAAGATTTAAAATAACCTTACCTAGATCTGCAGAAATTTCTTCTGGGACTGGGACTTTCAGATTCTGCAACAATAAAAAGGTACAAGTGAAATCAATCAATCAGTCTAGGCACCTTCACATCCTCAGAGATGTCCTCTGTCTCCACATCATCTCAGGGTGTACACACACACACACACACACACACACACACACACACACACACACACACACAGAGCATGAGGCATACAATCTTTTACTGTGTTGGTTCCCTTGATCATGATTGTTATGAACTGGTTCACATGTCACATTAGTTTTAAATTCACATTAAACTATGGTTTAATGTGAATAAGCAGTTATTGTGAAGTGCCTTCCCTTCTACTGCTTCTGGGCTGCAGACCAAACAAACCAAGGCCTGCATTTTCCAAATAAACAACAAGCCAGATTCTGACACATTTCAACTGTGGCATGACAGCTGCAGGAGGAGAGGGGGAGCACCGTGGAAACTTGTTCACATTAAACCGTACTATGTTTTAAACTTTGGTTTAATGTGATATGTAAGCTGAGCAAAGATCCACATCTAAAAATTAATTAGTTGGAGACTCTTGAGAGTCCCATGGACTGCTAGAAGAGCAAACCTATCCATTCTTAAGGAAATCAGCCCTGAGTGCTCCCTGGAAGGACAGATCGTGAAGCTGAGGCTCCAATACTTTGGCCACCTCATGAGAAGAGAAGAATCCTTGGAAAAGACCTTGATGTTGGGAAAGATGGAGGGCACTAGGAGAAGGGGACGACAGAGGACAAGATGGTTGGACAGTGTTCTCGAAGCTACGAACATGAGTTTGACCAAACTGCGGGAGGCAGTGCAAGACAGGAGTGCCTGGCGTGCTATGGTCCATGGGGTCACGAAGAGTCGGACACGACTAAACGACTAAACAACAACAACAACAAAGAACCACATCTAAATATTAATCTGCCTTGGAAATGTAGGGGACCCTGCCTACACTGCCTCAATGTGAACATTTAGTTACAGAGCAATTATGATGATTTAAAGTTAAAACTTGCTCCCTGAGACCATCAAATCAAAGATCAGTAAAGCAAAATTAGTTGCAATTAGTAATACATACAGGAAGAATGGTATGCATGCTTTGGAACTTACTGCAGCTCGATCCAAGAAGAACTGGTTAAACTCACTAAAGACACGCCGAGTCTCTTTGGAGTTTGTTTGTTTGTACAGGTCCGCAAAAAGATAGCAAAGCTATGAGGAAAGAAAAGGATTTTTTAAAAAAGGATATTCTAAAGGAGTTACAATTTCCTTTGAGAAACACCAGATCAACACTAACACCAGCAGCTGAGTTGCTTTGAGCATTAACTTCATTTCTGAAATAAATTTAAAATCTGAAAATAAATAAGGGTTTTCCTTCCTGAACCCAAAAGGCTAAGACTGCATGGAAATAGGTTAAATAGAAATTCAAAACCCATTAGATCCACAACATGAAACTAGAATGGCATCTTACCAATGAAGCAGGGTCAAACTGGGACACGACATGATGCAGGAAGACAGAAAGGTGAGCAGGGCGAGATTTCAACAGCTCTATATTCTGGAAACAGCTACACTGCCCATTGATCTGTACATACAGATAAGACAATATCAGAACCAGCATCTCCAAGACATCTGCCTCCTCCCCCCTCATTTTGTTGATTCAGAAAAACTTGGCATAAGCTTGCTTCCTTTTCCTTTCACGCCACCCTGCATTTTAACATAGTTTTTAAACACACACATTTAACCTCCTTATAAATCTCCAGTCAGTCAAAATACTTAGGAAGAGATTGGCTTATTTATTTATTTTAATGTAAATGCTACTTTTCATTCATATGATTACAAATATTAATATGGTTCACATTATACATAAAATCATTGAAATCAATAAATATCAACAGCGGAAACATTCAAATATATAATTTCAGGAACTAAAGCAGCCAGAACGAAACAAAAAAGGAAGAATATCCTCCTCCATCCAAGGCATTCTCCAACAGGGCCAAAGAATTATTTTGCTTTACTGCCAGTTTCATTCTAAAGGTGTAGACCATTATAACTGGTAAGTTCTGCAAAGCAATATTACATTTTTTACTATTATCAAGGTCCTGATGACCAGGAAAATCAAAGGCCACTTTCCTATGGAAGGGAAGCAGGGTTAGACGTGACAACCCCAAGTCCCCCCCCCCTCTTCTGTACCAGGATTAGAAAATTCAGTAATGCCAATAACTTAAGCATATTTACAAATTAGGATAGAAAAAATGGCTCCCAGCCCATATATTTTAAAACAAAAAAATCCCAAACAATTACTGCTGGCTAAGGTCAACCTATCAATGAATCTAACAAGTTTAACAGAATTTTCCCAAGAGGGGCTCCTACCACCACCAAAACAAATTCCTGCATGAACAAACCTGTCACTTAACCATAGGAAAGCAATCACACCACAACCAGCCTTTTACAATGAGAAGAGAATAGTTAAAACTTCACCTGCTCCTGTTCACCATAAAAGTCGTCATCTTCTGCTCCTATGATTGGAGGTGCAATACGACTGGAGGGACTTCCAATACTGGATTGAGAGTCCTAGCATTGACAAAGGAAGAAATAAATAATAATCAAAGCAACTGCTCTTTTGACAAATGTGGATAAAACAAGGGTGTTCTGTTTAGTATTTTTATTCAGCTGATTAGTTTAGGATAAAAACAAGACCCGGTGATGCTTGTTTGTTATAATAACACTACTTAATTTATCCAGCATCATGTATGCTGCAAGGGTCTTCCTAAAATTACACTGCAGTGAATCCACTGAAATTCAGCAGTCAGAATGATGTAGTACAGTTATGGAAAATGGCGTGTGTGATTTATCCTCAAGAAAAGGTATTTGAGTTATTACCCATATTTATACATGTAGCAAAACACTGTCTATGTGGTACATGGAGAATTATAGACCATTGTAAAGAACTACAGTGAAATATATGGGAAATATGTGTGAGGGACAAGACATCATCAGTATCCTGCTTCTGTTCCACCTGGATTGACTCCTCTCAAACCAATAGGACATCTTACAACAACTGCCCAACGGGTCAGAACAGAAAGTGTTAATTCTTGCTTCAGCAGAGCTGGTTGTTTGCAGGATTTGTTTTGTTTTCATTTTAAGTGAGCTGTCTTGCCCAATCATCCTTGCCCAATCACAGAAGTCTTTGGAGAAGTCACTGTTAGTGGCCTATGACTTCAATGCATGGTGCTACCAGCCAACATTTATCTACCAGCTCAGTAACTCCATCCTGGCTCAGATCAGCCCCCCTCACTGCTGAACTTCTGGTGTTTGATGAAGAAATTTTGTTATTGTTTATTTTTATTTCAGCAAGCATTTCAAGTAATCCAAGTTTGTCAAATTTTAACTGGTTTCAGCTACATAGTATCTCTTTTGTAGCCTTATACCACTGCTTAGATACTACATTGTTAAGCACTAAATAAATGGTTGTGATATAAATGAATGAATGACTAGTATGTTTATAAAATGTTGTCAACCACTTTGAGAACTGCAGTAAAAAGTGGGGTATAAACATAGAAGGAAAACACAAATTATCTTCTTTAATGGCAAGGCAGAAGTAACCCAAGCACTGCTAGAGTTTGCCCCTCAAGTTCAAGGGCACTCAAAGAAAAGGACAAAACACTTCAAACCCACATGCTGCAATCCTTGCTCATTAAGTTATATAATCCTTCTAACTAAGTACACATAAGACAAATACATGGGCCCATAGCTGCTGTTCAATGCACAAACCAATAGCTGAGTCAGACCATTAATCTATCTAACCCAGCACTATCAAGGAATTGGCAGCTCTCTCATGAGGAAGCCCTGCTTTCTCAGACCCTTTTAAATGAAAATGCTGAGGAATGAACCTAGGAATGTCTGCCTGTGCTCTGGCACAGACCTATTAACCCCTCCCTTCAGGCTTGCGCTGAGTGGCAATTCTCAATTGATTACAACAAGAGAGTTGCTCTGATAAATACAAAATCCTGGCTGGCACATTAGGAAGCATTCAACAAAAGACAATAAAATAAATGAATAAAATCTCTTATTTTACTCCTCAGCCTTTTCTTCTCTCAAATATATTCCGCACGGCAGCAGAGGTTAAGGATAAGACTTGTCCTTCTCCTAGATAGGTTGCTTTCCGAAGTTGACGCGCCCCACTTGCCCCTCACTTCCTTCTACAGCACATGCAAAAACCTTCTTGACTGTTGGACCCACTATTGGTCTTGTCCACTCAATCCACCATTGCCTGTCTTTGCATGTAACAGAAGTTCCTAACTCACTGAGGGTTTGAGACCCATCAGCTACCCCAGGCATCCCCAAACTGTGGCCCTCCAGATGTTTTGGCCTACAACTCCCATGATCCCTAGCTAACAGGACCAGTGGTCGGGGAAGATGGGAATTGTAGTCCAAAACATCTGGAGGGCCGAAGTTTGGGGATGCCTGAGCTACCCTCACCTGATTTAGCTGGCCAGTCATAGCAGTTTCCCAGGGCGTGGCCACTGTCACATGCTGACAGCTTCTCGGAGTCACTGGTGAGAGCTGAGTGCAGGGTGGGAACCAAAAGTGGACAAACAACCCCAGAAGGAGCATGTCCCACACTATATATACTACCCCTCCCCTAACACCCCATACACCCAAAATCTTTATCATACACTCACAGTATCTTGTGTCTCACTCTTCTCTGGGCTCTCATCCAGATAGATCCGTTCCTTCAGGCCACCCCGGGGACTCTGGGAAAAACAAAGAAAGTTTTCTTCTCAGTGCTTGCAGTATCAAAAAATGGGAACAAACAAGAAAGGATGGTCCCATGACTCCTGCAATCATACAGTTGTAAAGTATACATTAGAGCTAAAACAACATTAATGGGCACCACCAGCATCATATAGTGTATATGAATAACCAAGTTCTATATTCTTCTGCAATAGAGCAGAACTTGTTAAAGCAGCATACTGAGGATGCTAAAGAATGGTATAGTATCCTCTCCGAGATACTGTTATCTCAAAATCATTTGGCCTTAAAATCTCATTGGGACATGAAAGAGAAACAAACTTAATTTTAGACATAAAGCCTTCGTGATTTCTGGCTTGCTCCTCTTTTTAAACACTGTTTTAAAAAAAAATCCCGCTGGCAACACAATCTTGCACATGACTACCAAGATGTAACATCCACCTAGTTTTGCTGGACTTATTCCCAGTGAGTACAGTCGTACCTCCGTTTACGTAACCCTGGTTACGTAAACTTCGGGATGTGCGCGTGGCAAACCCAGAAGTACTTTTACCGGGTTTCGCCGTGCACACATGTGCAGAAGAGGTCTGCACATGCGCAGAAGTGGTCCTCAGGTTGTGGAAACCTTGGGATCCAACCGGACCTCCGTAACGGATCCTGTCCGCAACCGGAGGTACCACTGTATAGCAATTGTGGCCTAAAATGCACCTCAGTATTAAAAAGATAATCAAAGTTGCCAAATGATCCACTATTTAACTGTAATTATTTATACAATGCTAATACTTCATCTTAACCATGAGAAGCCTACAAGAAATTTTATGCAAATCTCTCTAAGAATTTAGCTATGCTGTGGTTGTTTTTTATGCCTAGGATCCTCATCCCACTTTTTAATAAATCCTCATTTTTCTCTCAAAATTATATTTACTAAAATTGTGTGCATGCACGTGCACACACACTTACTTGAAAGTTTAGGTAAATAACTGTTCAACTACTTTCTTAGAGTAAAGAGAAGAGCCTCCATTTCTGGTAAATTCCAAATTGCAGTCATTTTTAAAGCTGGATTATGGTCCTGAATTGAGTCTTCATTCTTTAACCTGAAAATGCCCAGTGATATGAAGGCTACCAAAATGTCACTTAATAGCAATCATGTTTCAAAAGCAAATGAAAAGGGAACATCACCCTCCTCCCCAAAACAGCCGGTACAGAATTCTAAGTTTTAGATTCCACCACCACCAATTACTTCCTGCTTATGAACTTTGTAGAAGTCATACAAATAGCATTTCCTATTTGTAACATGTACAAAAGAAAATCATGGCAGAATAATGTATGTACAGCCTAACATGAAAAGTGCATTTGTGTGTATATCAAGTATTGTCCTATTTGTATGCATGTATAATAATGCATTTACAAAAATAATTTAAAAACCTCTGCATTTGTTAAAGACTGATATATGTACTTTGATTGCTGCCTCAGAGACAATCTTCCACATTTACCGTGTGAAGATCTTGAGGGATAGCTCATTCAAAATGGTTTGCTGTGTGCCTTCACAGCATGTGGCAATCAATCGTAATAAGTGTATTTTGCTTGGCAGTGGGGTGTCAGGGAAAAAATCACTCTGTTCTGCTCAGGTGAGGAAAAAAATGAAATAGAGGTGTGGTGATAAGAGACCACCCACTGAAATTCCACAAATGTGGCAAGCAACCCACTGTCCCCATAATGCACTAATGAACTTCCACAGCAGCAATGACTGCAGATGATTAAGGCTATTTTTGCTTATCAGATTCTCTGCAGAAAAGGGAAATCTGGATTGAATGCTGTGATGATGGCATTGTAAGAATGCTGGGGGGGGGGACTGGATGTACAAATAGCAGCAATTCAGCTGTGACTCCACAAAAAACTCCTCTCTGAAAGCATTCCAAGTGTATAGCTTCAAAGTACTTGCTTCTGCCAGGCTAGGAATCTAGTGTTAGAAGTATATGCTGTCACAAATTCACATCTGTGTGGTACCATTCATAAACATGCCAGTAATTAACGGTTCGAATCCCTGTGACGGGGTGAGCTCCCGTTGCTTGGTCCCAGCTCCTGCCAACCTAGCAGTTCGAAAGCACGTCAAAAGGCAAGTAGATAAATAGGAACCGCTACAGCGGGAAGGTAAACGGCGTTTCCATGTGCTGCTCTGGTTTGCCAGAAGCGGCTTTGTCATGCTGGCCACATGACCTGGAAGCTATACGCCGGCTCCCTCGGCCAATAATGCGAGATGAGCGCGCAACCCCAGAGCCGGTCACGACTGGACCTAATGGTCAGGGGTCACTTTACCTTTACCTTTAATTAAAACTATCAAGTTTACAATAGTGTCACAGATTTTTAAAAGTTAGGTGATAGAGGGGAGGGGAGTGAGGTGACGTAAGACAGTCACTACCCAAGGGAAAATACCATTTAGTTCTCTTGCTTTAAACCTGGAGATATATTAACCTAGGCTAGTATGGAATGGTTTAGGTTGCCCTGAGCCCTACCCAAATATTTAAATTCACAAAAAACAGTTGGAAAGGGACTCAGCTGTCTGTGGTAGGAATCAAGCTCCTGCCCCCTCCCTTTAACACTCCTGCCCCTACAAGTTTGAGTCATTCTAACCACAAAATGGCTTCTAACATGTTCTGAAAGGTACTGTTATTCCCCTTGGTTCACTAGGAGAGGCCAGCATTGCTGTTCTCTGCACAGCAACTGGGTGCGTGCCAGGAAACCCTGGGCTTGAAAAACATGGCACTCCTTCTCCAGGCTGCCAATGAAGACTCGCACAGCAGGCTTCCACACAACACTGGGTTCTGTCCTCATACTGTTCTTTCTAAGAAGAGTATGCAGACTAACAGCTTAACCATTTGAAAGGTAGGAGAGACAACAGGAAGAATACAGAAGCAGGAATTATTTGTAGGATCAAAACTGGGCTTGAAAGGTGGGTTCAAATTCCTGCTAGGCCAGGAGGCTCACAGGGTCATCTTGGTCAAGTCACTCACTCATAAGACCTTTTTGCACATAAAGTCACCTGGCACGTTTATGGAGGAAGGCAGGAGAAACAGGATAGAAACAGCAATTTTTAAGGGGGTTGTCAAGTGACAGTGGACACTAAAACCACCACAACTCTTTCAAACTGGGCCTCACTTGCTTCTATCAGAACAGGGGATTGGTTGCCTTACAAATACAAGATACTGGCTGAGACAATCCTCACTAATCAAGTCACATGTTGCTTCAAGCAAAGTGCTCACCTCAGCTGTGTCACTATTTAACTGGGAGCCATCACCAAAACTGCAGTCTCCTTTGTTCAGCCCATCCCCGCTCTCGGTCTCTACCTCACTGATCTGCAAAGACTCTGTCACAGACTTGGAAGATAAAACTCCATCCTGTAAATAGACAGACATGGGTAAGAAACAGCAAGCACCCCATGCAGTGATGCTTTAACAAAAATTTTACAAGAGTGAGCTATATCAGAAGAGGGGCATGTAAAATTTTGCAGGTCCCTGATGAGAACTCTGCAAAACACATCTCGGCCTCTAATTTAAGGGATCCCCAAAAAGGGCCAGGCATAAATACAGCTATATTTAACCCTACTAAACCATTTGAACAAGGAATGTGTGTAATTACTCATAAAAAGGCTTTAAATCCTCTGCATAATGATCCCCTCATCAATCATCAGTTTCTATGCGCTCAATCAGAAATGAGACCAAGCTTTAACTTGTGTGTACTTTAATTTACTGCACTCAGAGAACACTACAAGCTTGTGCAAACTGGCACAGACAGAGCTGGGAACAGTTTCCTCCTCCCACACAACATTCCCTTCTAGGATAGTCTGATCAAGACTGCAAGCATTCCCATTACCTGAATGGAGCCTGTTGCCTTGGACAACTGTTCCTGTAGCTGAGGGATGTGCTTCTTGGCTTCCTGGATCTCCTTGAGAAGTTTTGGAGTGGGAGTGCGGCCGTAATCTTCTTGCAAGGACTAAAACAATTTAAAGATTTGGAGAATCATTCCATCATTATGATCCCCTGGTTGTATTTATAGGCCAAGTTTCAAATACAAATTAAGCCACGTTTTCAGCACCCACCCTATTCTTGTGACTAATTTGTTTTACACTGTTTTTTAATATTGAATGTTAAATTGTAAGAAATAAAAATAAATAAATACTATTCCTACTAATGCAGTCAAGTTCAGTGAGATAATTTCGGAGACAAAAAGGGCTGAAGGTCACTGGGAGGCCACAGACAAGGACTCCTCAGCCTTGTAAAGATAAATTAGTTTGAATTGGTGAAGTGCTCTGTAGTATACAAAAATGTGCCAGATATAAAATGACTAAAAGTTGTATATATACGGACATAATTCTGCAATCACACTGAAGACTAAAAACAGCTCTATACAGGTTTATATAGCCATTTGTCCCCTTTCCCTCCATATTAGCAACCAATGATTCAAGTTAATGTAATGGCTGGGATAAGGAGGCAATGTGCCTCCCAAATCTGAAAATAAATTAACTTGAAACATTGCCTAAGAATAGTAAACTGCACTAATATTCACTTCCAGAGATCCTGTGACTTTTTGTTTCTCTAAGGCAGGGGTCGGCAAGGTTTACCTCGCCTGGGCCGGTTCACTCCAGTGGAGATCCCTCCGTGGGCTGGATCATGCACGTGCATGGCCCCGCGATTTCTGGCATTTGCGCAGACACAATTTTTGGCACCGCGGAAGCGAGTCCCCACGCCGCGCTGTGCCCATCTGCAGCCATAGGTTTATTGTGTATCATATGACTGTATGTGTTTTCATTCCACAGTGTGGAAGTGACGTAGACAGGATGTTTGTCTTACGTGTTCCTGAAGTGGAACTGTTGTTCCTTTGTTCACTCTCTTTACTGCCTGTGATGCTAGAGAGAGGGAGCCATAATGAAGAGCTCCGAGTCTGTTTATATGTAGATAAACTAGCTTAGCCAGAATGCTGTGCTGCTGAGTCTGTCACGCAACTGTGCAAACCTCTGCGGATCCCTAAAGTGTGCTGGTGCTTCACATCACCGGTCACTGTGACGTTCGGGCTGAAGAACGCTCAAGAAGCTCCCGAACGATCTCCCAGGAGGGAGGGAGCATGCCAGTTGGGTATGTGTCTCTGCCATGGCCTTACTCTTGAGTAGGCACCCTCCTGGACATGCTGACAGCGCGCAGGGACTCGCCAAGTGGGTGGCTCAGTTCGGGGGCGGTTCATGGGCCGGTTAAACGACCCCCGTGGGCCGCTTGTAGCCCATGGGCCTTAGGTTGTTGGCCCCTGCTAAGGTAACATGAAGATGCCTGCCTGAGAAACATTCAATGCAGACTTAATCTTAGAGCTTTCAAATGTACAATCATTCATGCATTGTGCTTGGGATTCAGGTGTTAAACCAGGTTAAATGGCCAATTTAGGAAGCAGCATTCTTTTTTTCTCCAAAAGATTCCTCTTTGGTACCTGTAGCCTCTCCTGCTCCTTCTGAAGCATCTTCCTCAAAATCTCCACCTTCTGGCTATGAACAATATTATTTTCCTCCTGATAAGAAGAGAAGGCAAAACATAATTACAAGGCAAGTTCAACTCTTCTCAAACAGATCTTCTACAAAGTATTCTAAATTGCTCACAGTATGTTAAAACACATTATAAGTTATCCATACTTATTTTTGTATTTAAGACAACACAATCACTGGGCTAATTTTATTTCTTAGAAGGGGCATGTTTGTTGCAATGTTGCATTTTCATTATCATGTGATCCTCTCTCCTTGCCTTCAGCAGAGAATCAAATTTATGGATGACAGATGGGCTGGAGAAAATACTATTTCAAGCAGCAGCATAACAGATCAACAGCAGTGCCACCCACTGCTATCCCAATTCTGCCTCTGTCTCATGCCTCCATATAAATACAACAATTTGAGTTCTGTGGCAATGTGGCTAGGCAGAGAAATATATATTGTAACAGACTAATCAGATGCATCTCAGGACTTAAGACTTTATTACGGTACCATTAGAGTGGTTGGGGCAGGACAAAGGACATTTTCATACCACATAGTCTAACCCACTTCTCCCCAAACCTGCTAGATCTTACCCCCATCAACACTGGGCTGGTAATTCTCTCTGTGTTTCCAGATGTTCCAGGTGAGTGTGGAGATGTCATGATGGGAGACATATGTCCAAATGCTACTGGATCCATCTCAGAATCAGCCAGTGGAATCTGGGGCGACCCAGGTGGGCGCCCTTGCACAGTGAGTGCTACATAGGAACCCGCTGCAGAGAAAGGACAAAATTCCATTTATTTTTGTTCTTGTGACCAGAGAGGAAAAAGTCTATCCATTCAGAAAACCAACTTCTCATGCTAAGATACCTGCCACTACTACCAACTGAGAGAACACATGCAAGCAAGCAAAGCCCACTTTAGTTATTAAGTATCAACCCAGGATTCCTAAAGTGTGATGCTTGTCAGGGTATTGTGTACATTACAAAGGTGCAACAAGAGGGAAGCAGATTCCTTCTGTTTCCTCAAGCACCCACCACATGTATACTTATGGCACTGGAGCACCAAACAATGTGTGCAGTACCACAGGAGCAGAGGAAGCACAGGGTTGTCCTGGGCCAAATAATCCCTGTTTAAAGAAGTTGGTCAGAAGATCATTCCACCTGCTTCAGCTATAGTGCAGGGAATCAGGACAACTAAGCATGACAAGCACAGGTTTAAAATCAACTTAATAATGTTGACAACAAGAAGAATTAAATGTGAGGGACTGTCAGATAAGCAACTTTTCCCCTAGCTTTTAACAAAATAAGCAGCGGAAGTCATCTGCTAGTCAAATAGGTTTAACTGTCTCATAGACCTTGAGGGTTTTTAAAAAAAATATTTATTATTATATATTAATTTTTTTACTGCCCTATACCCACAGGTCTCAAGGTTCATACCCACAGGTTCATAATTTTCCAAATTATGCAAGATTCCATTTAATACTATGATCCTGAAATGCACCCCAATGCCTTCAGACAGTAATAGAGCAGTATCATGGCTAAAATCCCGTTACAAACTGCCCCCTGGCTCAACTGGGACAGTTCAACCTCCATGATTAAGCCCAGGGAGAACAATAGCAGTTTGTCCTTAGTTTACTCACACTTTATCAGCTTCACCACCTCCAAATGGTTTGAGTGAGTTACCAGAGTCCCATTCACCTAGGAAGAGGTAATAGCTGTGTGAATTTGCATTTTCAATTGTACATAACATGGGTCTTCCATGCTACAAAACTGAACTGATTTCACTTCCTTCATGCCTTTTAACAGGAACTATGCTCCAACAGCATGATAGACAAGAATGCCCTGAAATATCTAACTAAAACAGTAAAAGATTTTCACCACAGGCATCAGAGAGACAATTTAACAACAGATAAAACCTTTGGAGTTATACTCTTAGATTGTTTTAGAACCAAATATTCACTTTCTTGTGATTTTTAATGGGAATGAGAAACTGAGAAACTGAAGTGAATTCTGGCTCTGCCCTCTTCTACACACACGTACAAACACCAACTCTATGCTTAAAGACCTTTTTGTAGACATGAAATTGAAGCCTTGTGCAATTTACATCAGCTTATAAAGCAAGGTTATGAAACTAGAGTGCTGTACAAAAAAAAGCATCTCCCCCAAAAATACCTCTTGCTCATTGCCAATTCTAAATATAGAAAAACACACAGTGTCTCAAATGTTCCTGGGCGGTAGATTTTGGCAAAACACTGTGATGACGACCACGGAAGCATTCTTGTCACTCTCCAGCAGCAATTTACTCTTCTAATGACACTAAATGTTCTCACCTTAATAATTCGGTCACCAGTTTGAACCCCAGCCCGCATGGCTGCTCCATCTAAAGGGAAAAATCAGCCATTTAGAACTCAACACATTTTTGTTCCCAGTGTTCTTCTACTCTCGTGTCCAAGCCAAACACACCTTTCCCTTTCTTGCTATGCAAGGCCCACACCCTGTAAAGACTATGTATGCTGTTCCAATGGCACAGATTGTCCCCAACTGCAGACCATGCCAGACCATCACCAGCATGAGCCACAAAACCTGCTTTGCTGGATTTCATAAAAAGGACAGTCCACTTGTCTACCTGCCTACCTGCTTCTGTTTTGGGCCAAAATATACAATGTGGAAGGTTATCATGCAGCTGCATCCAAGCCTTCATTCTGCCTTACAGAAAGAAGACCTTTGCCACCTACAATTCCAAGAGCCTATATATTCTAGGAAATTGATGATTGGTTGCAATCTGATCTTCTATCAGATCAAAATGACCTGAGAACAACAACAGTTGCCAAATTTATCGAGGGTGCAATGAGACTAAGGGCTACCTTTTAAACGTCAACCATAGTCATATGATCTTTTTATCCTTGTTGTTTTTAATTCTATATTGCATGTATTTTGTTGCTATGGCTGTTGGCTATACAAATAAAGTTTACTGAATTTATTGAATTGCAAGTAGAACCATAACTAATTAGTTTCCTTCATAGCAAAGACAATAAAGCACTTCTTTTATTTCAGTCTCTAGAGTTGCACTATTCTCCCAATATGCAATAAAGCAAGGCTTTTTCCTCATGTAGGCCTCTATCGACTACAGATTAATTTTTGTCTCTAGCATACTTATGATCACTTCATAAGAGATTTATATACTTGGCAGAATACCCAAATACAAATTCTATGTATTGCATGTCAAATGTGGAAATCCTCTTTTTCTATGCTTGTCCCTTTAAAATATATATACATACAGAATTCACAACCGAAATACACAGAATGCTATTTTCTACATGGGTATTGTTCTTCAAACACAAAAATTCATATGAAAGACTTAGTGCCCTTTTGCATGTTAGAATTTTAGTGGAAACACATTACAATATTCAACCTATTTGCACATCTGTAATGTGAAACAAAACAATCATGTTCATTTTACCTGTATGCTACATAAATATACTGCTAACAATAAGGGTCAATGGAAGCTTTCTTTGCCATGTTTCTGAATGCATTGTAATGTGAAACATGCATATTCAAGTTTCACACTGCAAGGTACAAGCAGACACACATGTATTCACTACAACTGTAATACATGGAATTGCCCTGAACGAGCACCCTCACCTTCTTTGACGGACTGTACAAAGACAGGATTGTCTCCACTGACGGTCAGCCCAAATCCATTTTCATCCCGCTGGATAATAACACAACGCTGGACAAGACCTGCATAAGGGGGAAATGAAAAAGAGACACAATATAGGCATCAAGCCAAAACCTCATTTTGGTTAGCAATAATTGCAACCTACAGAATGTGCGCAAAGGGAAGCTGCAGGGTGGACATGGAAGGAGGGAAAAAAAACCAACAATGGGAGATCAGTCCATAAGCAAGGTAATTACTACAGAAGGTTGGCCATGCTTACAACATTGATCACATGACACAAAGGTATAGTAAAGAAAGGTAAAGTACACAGGCACATCAGCCACATCATCAACTAACAATAACCTTTGGAGAAGAGGGCAACTTAATGATTCTTTTTATGAAAATAAATAAATTATACTTTTCATTTTACAACAAACACAAAACCTAAATTTGAATTATTCCACATCATATTTTGACTTCCCTCCCCCTCTTTCTTACATTTATACTGTTTTCCCCTGCATTTCCAAGTTAACGGGCTCCTTAATGATACTGCACATTTGCTCTCTTTCCAATGTTTTCTACAAAGCACCTACAGTTCCCATAAAAACTGCTTCCCTTGCTAAAGCTGTGCACAGGCTCACCATCCTCAGGTTTGTAGTTGTACATTTCAAGGAGAGCATCCCAATATCAGGGAAATGGCCACCAAAAAGCTACCAAATTTGATATGCAGTGGGAGTGGGAGTCCAAAACATATGGAGGGTATGACTTTCAACAACCTTGACCGTTGGCCATGCTGGTTTAGGCTGATGGGATCTGTAATTCACAACATCTGGAGAAAACCAAAATGGATAACCCCACTCCAGATATTCAGATGGGCTGAACAAACCACACACTAAAAGCGTACCCTTTTTAAACAGAAATAACCTGGTAAAGTATTAAAAGCTGTAATGTAAAATTAAGCTTTTAAATAAAGCCAAAGAACTCACTGACTTGTCTATCTGTAATTACCATAGTCTCCATTTCTAGGCTGATTGCAGAGGGTGGGGAGAGGTTCCCCTCTTCTCCAGCCAATAGGAAACACAGGCTACTGGCCTCACAGCAAACCAGTTTTAAAAACCGCCTTCTGCCCAAACAGTTTGACAAATGAAGGCCAGAATGAATGTCTGTCAAGTGGTGGCACTGAATACAGTATTGTATTTCACGATTCACCTGATCTCCATAGGTGACTAGGAATTCCATGCAAGTAAATGAATGGGCTAGCAACACATTCTCTAGTCACACAGATTTTTAATCTTTCTGGTTATACATCTGAAGTTCAGTATAAAACTTTAATCATACTGGATGCAATCCAGATTTATCAGAATCAACTGAGAGTTTGCCATTGCTTTCCAATCAAAAGTGGATTGCACAAGCAAGTAGCAAGCAACATTGAAGCTTTGCCTTGTAGAAAATCCTTTACTCATCTTCCCAACCCCTCTTAAATATTGCTTTTACAACCTGCAGTTTCAAAAATGTATATGAGATATTTATGAGGATAGATGAATAAAAGAATAAATTAAGACAATTTGGAGTATGCAGGAAATGACAAAAATAAATGCAAAGAACCACAGACAGAGGGGGAAGGGAGTCAAAGTTTGAAATGTTAGAATGTTTGTTGAATAATTGTAATGTTTATAAATGAAAATAATTTTAAAAAATAAAGTACTACTTTTACAGATTGCTTTTTCCTTTGATATTTGTTGCTTGTCTTTTAAATGCTGCAGTACATGTAGGAAGCAGCCCTATAACCAAGTCAGGCCATTAGTCCAGCTATTTCCTTGCAGCGGGGGTGGGGGGAATAAAAATCCTGAGGTAAAATTCTCTTTCAGGTAATTGGCCAACTGGCTTGACAAAAGAATCATGTAACAATAAATCAATATTCAAGTATTCAGTAAAAGAATAGCTGTATTTCTATCAGTACCATGGGCTATTTGTACAATGACACATGGGAAAGGTGAGAAGAAGCAAAACCAAAAGCATAGCCCTGTATAGAAGCAACAACTCAACAGTATTACAGTGCAGCATTCTGAACTATTATTTGTGAGCTTATTATTACAGTAGCAATAGCTCACACACTACTTGTAGAACTCAATCAATTCCATTTGTCCAGTGCTCAACTTACTTATTTATTTATTTATTTATTTATTTATTTATACCTAAAATAGGTATAGGGGACCCAGGTGGCGCTGTAGGTTAAACCACTGAGCCTAGGGCTTGCTGATCAGAAGGTCGGCGGTTCGAATCCCCACGATAATTTTGCTCCTTGTTCTTGCTACATATTGCAAGGATGTAGGAGGCGTAAAATGAGGGAAAGGGGCAGTACAAAATATATAGACTCCTTTAGCATTCATTTAGGCAACAGAAAAAAATGGCATTATAAAATATAGACATGTAAACTCCCCCCCCCCAAAAAAAAATATAGAAAAAGAGTTTAGGACTAAGAATCTCAGATTTAGTCTTTATGTAACACAAATGCTTTGCAAAAATAAAGCTGAATAAAGAAAACTGTTGAGGGGAGGGTCAACAAAGTCTAATCGAGTCATCCTCAACCCCCAAATTATCTGCCATGAACATGAGGTGGCTAAGCTTTTCTGGAACAAAAACTACAATTTATGCCAAGAACCTGATTTCAAAACCATTCCTTGAACCTCTTAAATGTCTGAAATTACAGGTATTGAGAAACAGACCACAGCAATATTCACCACAACACAGATTCAATGTGTAGGTATCAAACTCTGCTATGGAGCTATTTCTCTAAAACAGGGGGGAGGGGGGGAAATGTTTAGTCTTTGTCGGCTGAATATAAGAGAAACTGGCAATGTTTAAAAAGAAGAATGCAAAAGACACCTTGTATTATCCAGGAGTTTAAAACCACAGTCCCTGTTTATGTTTTATGTTATATCTCATATCATAAGCAATCAAGGAGTGTGAACTTCTCTCTCATTCAAAACAGGCATCTCAACAGCTCTCACCTTAAAAGGGTAACTGCAACACTTCTAATCAATTTTACCTGTTCAAGACATTTCCCTCAGTAATATCCAAAGACAAGCAAAAGAGGCTGCAGTCATAAAAAGCATAGCATTCTCCACTTGCAGGCTCTTAAATAGCTTGACCCCATCCAAAACAAATACTACAAACTTTTCCACACAAATAACAGCACCAGTAGGAAGAGGGAGGAGGGGAGGAAGAGAGCCAGCACAGCAAAATAAAGGAAAGGAATGGGAGTCACACAGATAAATCCTAACCAAAGACAAAGTTTCTGCAGGAAGTATGAGAGGAAGCAGAAAGGCTTGGGTTAGGAAATCATGTTTCACTCTACATTCATGAAAAGCCAAGGCACACAGTAAAGGCAGGGGAAACAAAATTTAAGATTGATCCCAAAAGGCACACAGCACAATTCCTGTAATCAAGACAGATTAATTGGTTACTTCACAGAAAAACTGATGGCAGTGGAAAGTTTGCACTACCATACTGAAGTTCTGAATGATACTTAGACCAGTATTCAATACAACTAGCACTGGGATTTCTTCTGACCTCTAAGGTAGCAATATTGTCATTCCTCCATTTTGTACATAGCAGAAGGATATGCAAATAGCTGCAGGGGAGGGGAAACTCCTCTCCCAAAGGGGATTACATCAATATAGTCAACTCTTCTACTTCAAAGTACAAACTATTTGTTAGGACCATGTTGGCTAAGGCCAACGCAAATTGCAGTCCAAAACTCTGGAGGGCACCAGGTTGGCCAAGGTTGCTTTAGAGCAGTGGTTTCCAAATGGGGGTATGTGAACCCAGGGGGTCTGCACTATCTACCCAAGGGGTCTGTGGCATCATTCACATACCAAAAACTACAATAGAGATATCAGAATTTTCAAAAGTAGGGGGTCCTTGGCTTGGATTTTGAAAAACAGGGGGTCCACAGTACATAGCAAATTGGGAATCACTGCTTTAGAGGGTTCAGCAGCTACCACTATGGCTGCTACTTAAATTCCTTTTTAAGGAACCACACAAGAATGAATTAGCTGTGGAGAGTTTCCATATGCATTGTTTGGAACAAATAGCAAAAACCACACCTCACTGTCCATTCCATCCCACAGAGCAGTTCAGCATAGCAAAACTGATGAAGATGATTCTGCAGCAGGGAACAATTAGTTCAGCAAACCAGTACATAAATCTTAACAAGACTGGACCCTTTAATTTGTTATTTTTCTAGAGAAAGCATGGGATTTCTTCCAAAGTGCATTAAAGCTAGAAACTGAAACAACTTATCTAGAAAGAAATTGTTTTGAAAAGAATTCAAGTGCTAAAAAACAACACACAGGGTAACAAGTGATTATACCAAATTCAAGTTGAGATTAGTATCAGAAGGTTTTGTGCCAACATACATATAAGGAGGTGGTGGAATCAAAACAAGAGGAAGGCAGTTATTTGTCCTATAGGGCCATTTGTTATTCCTTGATAAAAATGTATTTCACTACTGGGAGGATGCAAGGAAAGCGGTAGGAACACTGATATTAAATAATCTTACAGTTCTGGATTTACCCATTTTAAAAAGGTCTGATCATTCACAAGACAAGTAGCAGAACAGAAATTATGGGGTAGAAATCATACCTGATGTGGAGCATGCCTATTATACAGTTAACTGAAATTTTAATATTTTCAATTACAAAACTACCCATGCTGTTCTAATGGTTCTATGCAAGTACGGTAGCTGTCAATCTTAGGTATAGTAAGGATATCAATTTCTCTAAGGAAAACTCAGCAAGAGATGCCCAGTTGGAAAGTGAAATGACTGTAATTTCCTTCAAACAAAATGCAAATATATCCATATCCTGTACGGTCTATAACTCAACCTATTCACAAACCTTTAAGCTGCTATTAGGTAAAGGTAAAGGGACCCCTGACAGTTATGTCCAGTCGTGAATGACTCTAGGGTTGCAGCGCTTCATCTCGCTTTACAGGCCAAGGGAGCTGGCATTTGTCCGCTCCGCAGTTTTTCTGGGTCATGTGGCCAGCATGACTAAGCCGCTTCTGGCGCAATGGAACACCGACAACAAAGCAGCGCACGGAGACGCCGTTTACCTTCCCGCCGGAGCGGTACCTATTAATCTACTTGCACTTTTTGGGGTGCTTTTGAACTGCTAGGTTGGCAGGAGCAGGGACCGAGCAAAAGGAGCTCACCCCGTCGTGGGGATTCAAATCACTGCCCTTTTGATCGGCAAGCCCAAGGCTCAGTGGTTTAGACCACAGCGCAACCCGCGTCCCTAAGCTGCTATTAGCTGACACTGATTCCTAAATATTCCAACCCTTAAAAAGGTTTCTTATTAGGAAATGGAAGACAAAATAAAAGACATCTGGCTTTTACTACACGAGTTAGTTTCCATCTGCCAAAAGCTTGCACATAGCAGCCACATTAAAAAGCTCAGTCCTTTTCCCTGCTGCAGAATAAGCCATGCATGGCAGGTAAAGGGCAGAGGCCTTGGGCACACAGAACAACAGCACAGAGCACACTGAACAAAGGCACAAGGCTGCAGTGGCTGCTTCAGCTTACCATACGTCTCGGATCTACTCTCCTCCGAGCTACACTTTGTCTTCCTGGAGGAGCTATCTGCACGAAAGCAGGAGAAAAAGATATAGGAAATATGGAGACCAACATGGAAAAAAATTCATAAAAGTCAGAATGATTTGTATAATTGGGTTAATTCATGCAAAACACAAACAAGGTATGAACAACACAGAGGTGATAACATTTTGAAATCAGAATGTGAATACCAGAGGTTTGAACAATACAGGTAAGATCACACTGTAAGGTTTTTTTAAGGAAGAAAATGTTAACACAATCCAGCTCCCTATATCAACAACTGGATTGCATTTAATATGATCAACATGCAGGCCCTACTCTATAAAAGCACCATATAAAAAATGGGCTGCTCCCACCACTCTGGGGAATGGCAGCAAGTTTTGAATCTAGCTGTCTGTGAAATAGTTTTGTTCCAGCCCTATTTAAGTTCCCTATTTAAGCTAGAATCACATGTTTCATGGCAGTCGGAACAGATCATCACTACAACTTAGGATACAAAGGTGAAAGAATCCTGAACACCTACGATCAGAATGTTGTGGCTGAAAATTTACATACTCTTACTTTCACAAAAAAGAACTGGTACCAGCCCTCACTCTTAGAAATGGGTTGAGCTTGTAACATAAAAATGAGCAGTACGTCCTTCCTGTGACAAATAAGTAGTTTTAAGCAGGGGCAAATGAAGTAATGGATAGAAATTTCTATTTTCACTCACCCTCATAAACAAACAGTGAAATAGGTTGCAACTGTTTCAATTTTCACAAAAGGGGAAATAAGTAATTATATAAATAAATATATAATAATTATAATTATAATAACTCAGCATAGACCACAGCTTAACTAGACACTGAATCCTGCTCTCCAAAATTCAAGCCCAACATGCTTGAACCCAGCCAGTATTAAGATGTAGTATAAATACCTGATTGACCTATCTTTGCATATCACATTCTGCAACCTTCAGAGTCACCTCTTACCTGCTGCATGATTTGGGGAAATAACAGACTAAACAGTATGGTGCACACACAAAAAGCAACACAACACATGGGGCCAAGAGGCTCACCCGCAAGCCAGTCATACAGTTAGGAGCACACAGCAGTCACTGGGTTAGTAGGTTGGGGTGGGTGGAACCTCCACATGCAGACTAATTTCCAAGACAGCAATAGACTCTGAATGCAACATAGATGGTCTACAAGTATAGGGAAAAAGAAAGAAAGTGAATAGCCATGTCCAGTTAAAGGTTTATAAAAATACAAAATGAGAAAGTACAACTTCACTCAGGAGACTGAAATGAAGTTCTTCGGTTCACAAAGCCAGGTGATACAAAATAAAAAAATTCCTTCCAGCAGCACCTTAAAGACCAACTAAGTTTTTTATTTTGGTATGAGCTTTCGTGTGCATGCACACTTCTTCAGATACACTGAAACAGACGTCCCCAGATGCTTATATATAGAGAAAGGGTGAGGACGGGTATCACTCAGAAGGGTGATGAAGCCAGGTGATGTTTAAAATTCGCTTCACAGACAAAGAGTAGCCTTAATAATTTATCTAGACCAATAATGTGCTACAGTCAGCTTTAGATTATTAAAAACACAGTAGCTATGAAACCTACCAAAGGGAGGTCCCCAAATACTGGTGGTTTAATAATGTTGTCCTAAAAATACGTGAAGTAGGATAAGAGATGCAAAGTCGTGCAGGAATTTGTACAACAAAACCCTCAGTAATACCCATTTTCGATGATTGCTAGTCATATGGTCTGCTCCTTTGCGTTGCAGAAATATGCATGCAGATCAGCATAATCCCCATGCAGTTTGCCATTGTGCCAAATCAGCAAGACTGGCACCTGCATAGTTAAGGGCTGCAGCTGCTTTAAATAATTGTTTCCTAGAGCCATAGGGATAAATGACATAGGATGTGCAACTAGATCTTCTAATGTTTCCAAAACGCAGCCACAATTTTGAGTATAGAAGGAGTGCTGGAGGAGACCACTGGTCCAATTAAAAATGCAGCCACAGAAGACTTATTCAAAAAGAGAAATGTTTGGAGATCCAACACATAGTTCAAATAGCTTGGTTCCAGGGTTTCGAAACACCTCTTCCACCAGAATATGTGTGCTCCACCAATAGCCCTTTCTCTCCAAATAGGCTTAAAATAAAAGAAATCGAATCAAACAGGTAACAACAGAAGTCCATCATATTTGCTTTTGCCAGAGATTCTGCCACCACCACTCGCCCCACCTATCACTACTGGAGTCATTATCTACATAACTGAAGAACACAACAGTTAATACATTGGGGAATTCAACTTGTGAAAAGGGGGTATCTAAAATTATGCAATCACTGTGAAAAAGAAAGGCAGCAGTAGCTTCTTAATGTTACACTATGGAAAAAGTTAGATGACTTTTTCACTCTAAAAGCTCTTTGTTGTGAAGCAGTGAGTTGTGCGGGAGGCTGAGGAGTCTACCTGTAGGGTCAAAGTCCTGGGCACTGACGCAGCGTTCAACCTTCTGCTTCTTGTCTGCTGGAGACTCTCTGCTCAGAATGCTGCCATGTCTGAAGCAAAACAAAAAGAAGCAAAGATGGACGATCAACCAAGACAACAGATACTATAAAATCATCAACATGAAATGACCCTGCAGAATTTAAGAAATCTGCACAGCTCCTCCCATGTATCCAGTAAAATTTTGCTGCTACTTCTATTCTGCTGTCTAAATCTGCAGAGAATATTATTTTTAAAAAATTCAAGTGTTTTATATATAAAGCTGAGCTGAAGCTATCCTAACTTCACAGGCTGTGAAGTTGCAATACCCAACTGAGGGTATGAAGTTGACCACCACCACCCATAGCTGCCAAGTATCCCGTTTTCCCCGGGAAACCCCCGTTTTCTCGTACCGTTTCCCGGCGGTCCCCCGTATCACTTCGTCTCCCGTTATTCTCCCTTATTCCGCTCCTGTCGGCGGCCTTTTTTTTCTGCTTTGCCCATCTATGGGCACTGAAAATGGCCGGCGCTGGAAGTTGCATCTACGCATGTCCGGAAGTGCGTAGGCGCAACTTCCGGTGTCGTCGGCGGCCATTTTCGGTGCCCATAGATGGGCAAAGCGACACTGGAAGTTGCGTCTCAAATTCAAGTTTATCTTCTGTAAATGGTCACAGCTATAGTAATCTCAGCCACTTTTGTTCTACAGCACCTAAAGACAGGGAAGACGTGCCTGATTCCTGCCTTCCAGTGCAAGAAGTCACAGGAGACACAAACCTGAAGATAAACTTGGATGGGGTGGGGGAGGGTGTCCATTTTGTGCCCATGTTTTCTGCATGGAAAAACTCTGATTGATTCCTAGCCCTACACTAACAAGTGCTGGGCTCTCCACATTACTGATACAACCAACTCTCCATTTACGCTGGGGGTACGTTCCGTCCTTCCACAGTGAAATGTGCATAAATGGGGGACACTCTGGAGAATCCTAGTAGCTTGTGAGGAGACCGCCCCCCCCCCGGAGCCCAGGGAAGGTCTCCTGGCGAGTTGGAGGGGCAGTGGAGATCTGTTGAGGCTATTCAACATTTCCACCTAACAGCTCAGCAAAGCCCTGCTGCCCCTCCAGCTCATGCAGAGACACACACCCCTGCACAAACCAGAGGGGAAGCGGGGCTTTCTCAGCTGATGTTCAGGGAAACAGTAGTGGCCGCTGCACTACCCCACACATCAGCTGTTAGGTGGGAAGGCTGAGCATTGCAACCTCAATAAATCCCTGCTGTGCTTCCAGCTCACAAGTAGACCAAATAGAACATCCTCTTCGGGTTCTGGTGAGTGCCTTCTTGCAAGTCACTAGGAGTCTCTAGGATGCTCCCCATTTCCAGGTCCCCAACATCACCACGGTCACGTGCAAGTAGATTGCACAAAAATGGGGAGTTGCCTGTATGTAGGGAGGTAATGTGTGCCTAAGAAAAGCCAACTTCATGCAGTTGCAGATCCATCTCTGATAGGTAAATAACCCTACACCCTTGAAACTCTTAAGCACACAGAAGCACCGAGCTGGATCCAAGAGCTCACTTGTCTGCACAAGTATGGTAATTTGCCAATATTATCTTGAATATGAAGATAATATTGTAGGTAGTATGTAGGTAGTCAAATTCTCAAACACTCACCTTGTAGGTTTTTTGAGGGGAAACCTGAAACATAAAAATAAAAATTAGTGTAGAATAGTTAGACATTTAAGAATCACAAGAATAAGAATTCTAGCATAGCTCTATCATTTCTTTGTTGCTTCTCTCCACACACAAACCTCAAAGTAACCAAATTATGCCAAAGAGTTTGGCATAATTACTTTTAGCAACTCCATATTTTGACTGCTACTATTAAAAACACGAGTTAGAAAGGTGTGTACGTAAGTACTTGTGGCACACCAAGTAAATCTGTAGCGCAACTCACTTCATTCTATATGCATCTACCTCCATAAAGGTGGTTTCAAGCTATACAATATTACTGCACAGTGAAGCAGCTGTTTTAAACTGTTAACATTTCTCTATAATATCCCCACCCCCATGCTGCAGCAGAGCATCTGCCGTTAACCAGGGCAGATTTGTTCAGAAGCCTGAGGATGTAAACACTCCATAATGCAGTTCTGGGAGAATAAACTCCAAGCTTATCTCCCATGGCCTCAGTCTTTCTTACATGAGAATGCCAGTCACAAAACAATGTTGCATATGTCAAGGGGAGAACTGTTCCAAAGGGATTCTGTGATAGATTCCCGGAAGCTCCTGGGCTGCAGGCCAGTTTTCCCAGTCTCTCGCTCTACACACACACACAGAGAGGGGGGGGGAGGGGGGGAGAGAAATGGAAGAAAGGGATATGGAGGCAGGGTAGCAAGCAAGTCTGAAAAGTAGAATCTAATAAGGTCTCATTTCTTCCTTCTAGTATAAAATTCTTTTATTTAGTGCTCACTTAAAGAAAATAGTCAAACTAGACTCTGACCACCTTCCTTAAAAAAGATCATTCAGTAATCTCTGAGATATTCCACAAAGCATAGAACAAAGCATATTAAACCAAATATGATTTTAATATGTCGATTAAACAAAATAGAAAGATTTAGTTACGCAAAGAATTTCTTCTTCTCAGTCCACTTATATAACATTCACAGCACATGCCAGTCTGCTGAAGACATTCATTTTTACTATTATATCAACCCCATGTGGATGATTTAGGCAGAACTGTGTATAGTACTGGTGTAAACTACAGCGATGAGATTCAATTTAGGTTTGAGGGTTTTTTAGATTTACATTCACATCCAGTGATTACACCTCTGCTGTTTCTCCAGATACAACATATAAAGCAGCTAGTCAGTTTCATACTTCTTGCTCTCACTAAAGCATTGCTTTGTGTTTAGGTGAGAGAAACACAACTCTTAAAGACACCACTATGCTACAGTTCCAATGATGACAACAGGATTCGTGTGACACAGACTGGAGAAAACCCATCAGCCTAGGACAGAGCTTTCCAAATTATGTCACAACACATTAGTGTGTCAGCTGCAGTGTGTAGGTGTGTCGTGTGAATGCTCCCTGCTCTCCTCACAGGGCTGGAAATTGGTTAGTTCAACCTCTGGTTTGCTAGTAAAACTGATTTAATGTGTCACAAAATGATGCATGTTAAAAATGAAAAGTTTGAAAAGCTCTGGCCTAGGAGAATGACCAGCTGATATACACTGCCAGAGTTGTTCCCAAATTTCATGTACATAAACCAACAAAAACATTTTAGTAAAAGAATAGGACAGCAGACACAGCCAAAAAGTGACTAATGAGAAAATGATGCATGGTATTATTTGCTTTAGATTTCTGGCTGTTCTACAAACACTTCAAGTCTCCACCTTCAATGCAATAACATTAAAGCTTCATGATTTAAGGAACTCAGAACTTGAGGCAAGTTATAACATCCAATTTCAGATTTCACAGTGTTATCAAATTCAGTAGTAGGCATGTCTAAATATAGTAAATGTGTTAAGAATGCTTTTGTATGTACTATTCATTTTTAATTTGAATGCAAGAGACATGTGGCCAATGTGGCTTAGTTTTTAAAATAATATTTCATAATATTTTTCCATCTATATGCTACAGTGAAAATTTCTGGACAGGGCAGCCTGGCTAGTCACCATGCTCTGGTAAACTCCAGGTTGAACTGTTGTAATATGCAGTACATGGGGCTGCCCATGGAAACAATCCAGAAAATGCAAGGATGCAATATGCGGCAGCCAGGATCATGATGGTAACAGAAGGTCAAACACACATAAACCGCATTTTACACCTGCTCTGTTGGTTGCCAATTGTGTTCTGGGTCCAATTCAAGGTGCTTACACTTGCAGAAATCCCTTAAAAGCCTGGGCCCCAAATATCTAAGAGAACACCTGTTTTCATATAACCTGCCTGTGCCTTTGGATCTACAGAAGAGACCGACATGGTGGTCCCTGCACAGTACAAAGTATGTAGTACAGGCCCTTAGAAAAAGGCATTTTTTTGTGGTGGTTCCACATCTGTGCAACTTCCTCCCCACTGAGATGTACCCAGCCTCTTCATTATTTATTTACTTTTTTCAGAAAACAGGTTAAGAAACATTGCTTTTTGCAGGCTTTTGGAGGAAGGGTGGGGTAAAGATTTGATAGCTGATCTCACACGGTTGAGATTCATATCTAAGTGAAAAATAATTTAATGCTGCCTTTTCCTAATATGTCTTAGAGTTATGAAATTGTTTTCAATGTATTTTAATTAGTTGATGCAACTGCCCTGTGGGCTTATTGGCGACATGCAATATCTAAGATTGATAGAGGAAGTTAAGAGTAGCCATTGTTTTAAGAGGTTACTGTGCCTACTCAATCTAAGTACAGTTATGCCTCGCAAGACGAATGCCTCGCACAACGAAAAGCTCGCAAGACAAAAGCATTTTGTGATGTTTTTGGTGACTTGCAACACCAAGTTTTCTATGGCCATGCTTTGCAAGACAATTTTTTTTGCGGGTTGTTTGTTTGTTTGTTTTGCCGCGGCAAACCGCGTTTTGCAAGACGAAATTATCGCAAGATGAAGCGACTCGCGGAACGAATTAATTTCGTCTTGCGAGGCATCACTGTATGAGCTTTAAGCTCGATTGGCAAATCAATGCATCAGGCTACTGTTTCTGCCCTATATGTGCCTCCCACGATGAGACTGTGCCACTTCAGGAAAAACTAAAAGCCAGAGCCACCATGGTGCAACTCTGGATGCTGTGTTCAAAGTCTGCTTCTCACATTCCCACCCAATTCCTCTGCAACCCACTAAAACACTTAAGAGATTCCGAAGCTTCTCAGCAGCCTCAAACAGCAAGGTGCATTTTTATTTTACATATATTGCCAGTAACAAAGTACAGTGCTGCTCTTGTTCCAAGCAAGGCTTCAAGCATATAGATTAATATCTGTCTCAGCAAGAGGGTTAGAGAAAGGCTGAAGATAGAGGGGGTGGAAGTGTAAAAGTCTTGCTTCTTAAGTTTCAGCCACAGTCCAGCCATTCAGACCCTGGTCAAGCAAGTTCCTCAGCACTGTTCCATGACACAAGTCCTCTAATTTTTTCCAAGAGCTGATGTCAGGGCTTTTCACAGAGAAAGAACTGCATTTACAGAGCCAGCAAGGAAGGAGGGCTTCCCCAGCTGCTTTCAATGTGGTCATTGTGCTGCTCTGTAGCTGCAGCCAGAGCAGAGCCTTGCAGATTGGTTTTAGCTGCTGCAGAAATTATGCCTGTTTAGAAAGAAGGGTGTTTTACAATCAAACATTTCCAGCACTGAATACTGTACTTCCCATGGGGCAGTTCATTCTACATCTAATGCCCTAAGTATTTTAGGCCCACTGAACCTGTGGAACAAAACTAGTTTACATTTGGCAAGGTACTCACAAGACAGTACAGTATTGGTAAGTGCCGTGACACCAAACTTTCCCATCTCAGAGGTTTCTAAAGACCATATTTTCACTGCGCAGAAATACAGCCATCGTCTGATACTACCAACAGGAATTAAAATGAAGGAAGTCATCCCTTAATTTAAGCATATTGGGAGAAGATTGCAATCAGGATACTCCAAACATGGTATAAATTCTACCCTTAACAACTCATCATGCATATTCCACACTTATGCAAAGCATTTGGTTTTGAGGTTTAAGTAGCAACTCATTCCACATTTATGCTCAGCAGTCCTAGTGGAGTGCATTGATGCCACATCCTGTGCAACTCTGAGATCTAGCATAGTGATGATTCCAACAGGCATGTTAGGAAGAGCTACTAGATCTCCAAAATTGGGGGGGGGGAATCTAAGGAGTAAGTGAAATCATTTTTTCCCAGTAAGTACCTAAACAGGAATACTAGTTAGTAAACTGGAGTGTTTCCACATCATAGATTTCATGGACTGCCCATTACATAGCAGTTTTATTAAGATCTCACAAATCTGAGCATTTTGATATTCTTCTCACCAGACAGAACCAATACATTAGTGAGATTCCAAACTATGCTTCCCTATAAATCATCTGGCTATTGTCCCAAAATACCTGTGAGCCAAAGGGTATATATATGTTGCTTGATGCTTAGCAGTTTGAGGTAATTTTAATCTATGTCAGTATTTTAACTGCTGTATGTTTTAAAGTATGGTTGTGAATTTTTGTTGAGTTTCTTGTTTTTTTTTTGTAAACTGCTTTGAGGATTTTTACAATCAAGTGATATGAAATAAATAATTAAAATTATAAGTTATGCAAGTTATTTTCCTCTATCTGGAGTATGTATGTATTTTTAGGTAAAGAAATTCTGTCTAGTCTATTATTTAGTTGTATAATCAAAAGTGACAATTTAAGGAAAAGTTGAATTTAACAATTCAATAACAATTTAAATAGATTTGTTCAACTGAAACAATAACATTACAGCATATGTTATTTGCTTAAACAAACACATGAAAAACTTAAATACTGTCCACTCCAAACAATCAGAAAAATATTGTTTCTATTCTATTCACTGAACTTCTTGAAACTTAGCACTGAAGGGGTTGTTTCTGTATTCATAGGCTTGTAGAACAATAGGATTAAGGTCTTTTTCTCAACTCTGTTCATGTTATAACATTTTTGCTGTGAAGAAGAGGCATGTGATCTCTGTTGAGTCAAATTCAGTTTTGAGAACTGCAAAAGTAAACCAAGCATCTGTGATAATATCTTGTAGGCAGAGAAACTGCCCAATAATCTTACAAAAACCTCTGGAAGAGCATGACATTGTGAATGGATTAATGGAATTTATTTACCCAAAAAATTAAACATATACAACCTTATTCTACATAATTAAAAAACTAATCTTTATTTCATGATGGAATAACCTTTGGATGGTAATATATTTTCAAAAAGCATTTTATTTTTTAAAAAATCTGATTTTTTGATATATTTTTTTTAAAAAATCATTTATTTTTATCTACCCTGGTTTACTGTTATATTTGATCACATATATTGAAATGGCTATTGTGTATGCAAATATTTAAAAGGAAGGTTTTTTTGATAGAGAATAGATGAGGCACACCTGTCTCAAAAATAAAAGCAGAATGATACTGTAAGATATTATCTAGGAACATGCAAAACATCAAATCTCAGTGTTGTCTACACTAAGTGGCAATGGCTATTCAGATTTTCAGTCAAGAGTCACACCCAGTCCTGCCTCAAGATGCCAAGGACTGAATTGCATGCAAAACATATGCCCTACCACTAAGCTTTAACCATTCTCTATCTGTCCTGGATCATCTTCATAAACATGCCCATTTAAAGAAGAGACTGAGAGATAGAGAGATCACTAGGGTTAGACGATAGAGATGCAAATACTGTACTTAATCCAAAGCCTTTCCTTCCAGATATTTCTGCTGAACCGTTGCTAACAAAACCAGCTCTGAAAACTAAAATGTCCAATTCTATTCAGCACAAAGAGTTGTCAATTCTCACTAAGTTCAGAGAAAGGTGAAAGCTCACAATGCCTTGTCTAGTCAAGCACATCCCTTTTTACACAGCTGTGCCCTAGAACAGGAGTAACTAGAAAACTGCCTCCTATGAAAAAAATACTGCTTCCTTTGAAGCAGTTTCCCCTCAAGGAAATGGTTTCACAACATCCTCCGCCCATCACATCTAATCTAACATCCATGCATTAATAGGCATGATGGATACCATAACACTCGCCGTGCTGTCAGAAACCCACACAGCAGCTTCACCACACATGGTGTGTTGCTGATAATACAACCAAATCTTCAGAATGTTTTCTGTTTGTTATCCAGCAATGTTCTGCAGAAAACAAACTACCAATTTAACTCCCTCATCCCATTTTTTTAAAAAGCAATAGTAATTCAGCACAGAGATCCTGCCAGCAGTTGTGCTTTTGAGTGTCTTATGACAAAGATCTATTAGTCTGCTTTAGAAGCATATGTCAAATTTATTAAATGAACCATAGACCATAAAAATGAAGGGAAAATAAATACAATTCTTATCTACTCCTATTAATTTACATCCCTTGGTTAAAAATCAGTCTTTTTGCTTTTTCTGGCAAGAATAAGAATGAGATATGCTATATTCAGGACTACAACCGAGATAAGAGATCATCTAGCATACACCTAACAGTAACTACTAAATGAATATGAAACAGATTAACATACAGTTAAATCACAAAAGCAGGTCGGGTGGTTCCAGCAAAGTAGCATAAGGATTCAGCTGAGGATTCTGCATAGCGGATTGTTGCTGTCTGCCTCTTCTGTGTGAGACATTTTTCCTGGCTGTCAAACCTTTGTTCTCAAACCGAGGCTGAGCTCAGATTTTTTGAAATATGCTTTCTAAAAAGTAGGAGCTAGACCACAAAACACAACACAGTTGTGTACAATATTATTTTCTCTGTTTAAACACATAGTTTTCCATAAAGAAGAATTTTTCACCTTTTATTATTCTGTACCAAGATAAGCTGTTTTCTATCCCTCTTCCCACATCACACATCAGAACAAGGAAACAAAGACTTACAGAGATTACCTGGATTGAAAGGGACCAGAGAAATTAGCCAGCAATACTATTTCTGATGAAGGTCAAATGGTTTAAGAAACCCAGCCACCCCATCTGATTTTGATGGCTCCTTAGAAATGCTCATCTGGAATTCCTGAAAAGGCATTTGGTCAGTCCACTTGGGATAGGCAAAAAGAGGTGGAGTTTCTTCATACCTCCCTCCTAGCTATTATCACAGAGAAGACTCAATGCTGCTAATGGAGAGGAAGAAAACAGCATCTACATACATCTTCGGGAAAGGACTTCAACTAGTAGAAATAACAACAGCTATCTTAGAGACAAAAAATAAAAATAAAAATATAATTACAATAGCAGTGTGTGGGGAGTAAAAAAATCACTGATACTACAGCCACAAATTGGGTTAGAGTTCTTTTTTGTGGTGTTCGCAACTCAATATAGGTTTATTCTAAACGCTTTACAGAATAAATGGTATCTATATAGTCTAATACAAACATAGGAACACACAGGCTGACCTATGCATAGTCAGATCACTGGTCCATCTAGCTCAGGGGTAGTCAACCTTTTTATACCTACTGCCCACTAATACATCTTTCTTGATGGTAAAATTTCCTTACCGCCCACCAGTGCTTGATGGAAGGAGGATTCAGCTTGTGCCATAGAACCCCCTACCGCCCTGCTAGAATCCTGAAAAGCCCACTAGTGGGCGGTAGGGACCAGGTTGACAACCCCTGATCTAGCTCCTACTGCCTACCTACACTAATTGGCAGTGGCTCTCCACATTTACAGGCAGAGCATTTTCAACCGTAGCTGGATATGCTGGGGGTTGATTTTGAGATCTTATGTATACAGCAGCTGTTGTGGTACTGAGCTATGCCCTTGCTAAAAAAAACGGGGGTGCATGTAGTTAAAAATGATGCCTGGTGAGCTTGTAATTGTGTAGGAGTAAGAACGGCAACTAGAAGATAAAGCCAAGTACTTGAGATCCCCCACCTAAAGCAATCTTGACTCTCACTGCTTTAAGCAGAGAAGTGCACCTTGGAGGGATGAGGGGCAAGGGAGAAAAAAAGCCTTGAATCTGCATCCTCCGTTCTAAGAAGCTGTACCTTCCCCCAAAAACCCTAAATATGCATATTTTCCACCAATCAAGAGGTTTATTCTTTTTGCAAGAAGACCTCTGGCCCACTCTTTTTAGGACTCCCCTACGTAACTATACCGATAAATCTCCTAGCTTGCCTACCAGTCCAGATCACTGTCCAATCCCTGCCCTTTACTGCCTGGTCACTTTTGGCCACACTTCCAATTCTACTTTGTGTTCAACTAGATGGTTTTACTGGTTCTCAATCCTGTCTTTCTTTGGCACTTCTCTCTCATATAGACCTGTTGGCAACTTTTATGTGGTGTGCCAGACCAGAACACTTCCATATGCAGAATTCATTTGCTCATTAGAGTTCTAATTCTGCAAGGACTTCCAGAAGTTTACACCTGGCAACTATAAAAATAGCACCAACATTCAGGAATCCTATCCCTTCCTCCCACAAGGGAGAATGGAGGTCAGCAGGTCAGTGCAGAGAGCAGTCAGCTCACTTCTCTTCCGGAGACATAACCAATTCAGCCCAAGGGAAGGAGGGCAAGGATGGAAGGGCTGTTTTCTTTTTCTGCCCCAATAAACATAATTAGGATTGTGAGCAGTGCTGGCGGGAGAGAAATTTCTTCACGCTACACTGTCTGTTTGTGTTTGATTAATGTAAATCTTCCCAAGGCACTAACCATGCCTCAGGCAACATGATGGCTGAAGCTCTGTTAACAAGCATCCATGCAGCTGAATACAACAGAAAGAAAACACAAAGATGGTAGTAGTAGAGGGGGAATCCTCAAGAATTTCCCCTAAAATAATCTACTGTCTGTGATATCACTTCATTCTCACATTATCAGGGTTGGAAACCAAAGAACTGCGTGGAATAGCAAATCTGGAAAGGAAGCAACAACATTTCTTTACACTTTTCCTATAGCTTACAAGACAGGCATCACATCACCTGCAGTCTGGATCGATTTAAGATTAAAAAAAACAAACTGATGTGATGAAATACAGCAAAGTCATTGATTTCCACATTACAGACAATGCACGAGTCGCAACCAAGATAAAAGACTGAAGAGTTTAGCAAAAATTCCTCAAAAAAAAAAAACCTCACATGCAAAACATTTACTATGCTACGTAGGAATTTGATGCAGACTCCTAGGATTTGGTCAAAAGACTAGATGCTAATCCAAAGTCCAAATTTTGTCCTGTTACCATGGTGTCAGGACCTGACACTGTCCAGACTCCGGGGATATTTTTTATGAGATTGTCTTGAGACCTCATGGAGAACCATAGTGCAACTGAGAACCCGGAGGAACCTGAAGTCAGAAGACAGCCTGAAGCTCCCCCACTTCATTGGTGGCTCTACTGCCCCCACTATGCCAACGGCAACATCACAAGCCCTGCCTTGATCCTTGATTTTTCCCTTTTGCCCCATGGGCCTCAAGAGTGAAATTAGCAGTGGACCTCGTGGGCTGTCCAGAGTCACCATACAAGTGACCATTTGGCTGCTCAAACGCTCTGTCACCAGGGGACTCCTCAGGAAAAACGGTTTACTTCAGAGGAGAGAGGAGAACCAGCCTCAAACACCAAGCAGATGACCAGGAAGAGGAGAGGCTCACAGTCTTAATACTTCTCTTTCTCCTCTGGACACTTACTGGATTAAAAGCTCTATACTGGGCTGCTTAAATGTCCAGCTCACTTGCTCAGCTACTGCTCCAACACTGCCCTGCATACACTGAAAATGCAAACATCTCTCTGTATAACCAATATGACTTTTTTATGGTGCTGGAAATCTGATCTAGGAAACGGGTTTAAATGACAGTTCAGTTGTAAGCCAGATGCCCTAGGCCGCAGCCTCTCTCACTAAGCCTCTATCAGCCTGCCTTTGAGAACTTCATTAAGTGGTATCCTTAGCACACGGCTGACAGGAGGTTGAAACTTCCTCATTCCTAGAACTTTCAACTGTCCATATTTCATGCATATTCCCATATATGTCACAGATACTGTGATGAGGAACAAAAAACTAAACCAATTCTGTTCCTCATTCTTTTACTCTCATGTACTGAGTAACTAGATCACTCCAGTTCCCTTAGCTGTAAACAGGTATAATGTTACTTACTTTTGTTCAATCTGAGGATTAAATGGAACTCTTGCCAATATTAGTATGTCTTGATTTTTGGTGATGTAAAAAATAAATAAATCCATATTTATTACATACTAAGATAAATGATATCTTGCCTTAATAATGTCCAAGGTAGCTAACGTCCACAAAAATGCACCACCAAAAAACTAAAACAATTTAAAGCCAGAGAAAGAGGCAATATGACAAGTAATCAAAACATCAAAGTCAGCATTAAAGGAAAAATCAAATCAAAAGCCCACCTAGACACTCATATATCATCAAGCTCTCTGTTAACCATTGGTATTAACCAATTTGTTGTTGTTGGGTTTTTTATGATTATTGTTATTTTAGGTTAATGTTCCAATTGTCACGATTTGTGCAAGGTTATAATGCAGAAAGATGTAAAGCAAGCAGTGCTTTAAATAATATCCTTCAGAAAAGTGAAAAGCTCTCAAAACACCACTCCCATTTACTAACTGAACCATCAAATCATCATTAGCTGGGAATAAACAATCCCAGTGACAAGTTATTTTAAAAGATTTTACAGATCCATTACTGCAGTTTCAGATCCTATGAAATGCTGACCCTACTATATATTCTACCAACATATATAAGAAGGGCTATAATCCAGTGGTATAGTACATGCGTTGCATTCAAAGGGTCCCATGCTCAATCTCTGGCACCTTCATACATTACCAGGTTGTAAGACATTGTGAGAATGTGATTTTCAGCAAGAGTAAAATAACAAAGACATTTACCACACTGTAAGGAGAAATATGGGACGCGGGTGGCGCTGTGGGTTAAACCACAGAGCCTAGGGCTTGCCGATCAGAAGTCAGCAGTTCGCATCGCCGCGACGGGGTGAGTTCCCGTTGCTTGGTCCCTGCTCCTGCCAACCTAGCAGTTCGAAAGCACGTCAAAGTGCAAGTAGATAAATAGGTACTGCTCCGGCGGGAAGGTAAACGGCGTTTCCGTGCGCTGCTCTGGTTCGCCAGAAGTGGCTTAGTCACGCTGGCCACATGACCTGGAAGCTGTACACCGGCTCCCTGGGCCAATAAAGCGAGAGGAGTGCCACAACCCTAGAGTCGGTCTCGACTGGACCTAATGGTCAGGGGTCCCTTTACCCTTTACAGAGAAATATTGCAGATATATGATCATTCAAAAAAAATGTTCACAGAGCTAATAGAGAGGAAAGGTAGGCCTATTAAGTGGAAAATACTGACAGGGAAAACATACATGACAAAGATAGCATTGTTTTGTGTTTTATGATACCTTCCTCAGAGGGAAAAGGCTGTATTTTATTTGGTATACATTTGCAATTTAGCAAGTTAAAAATAGATTACATATGGATTATCAGATCAAAAGAAGTGTGTAAGTCGCTTAAATTCTTTAAATGCCTCATCTTTCATGCAGCATGAGTTGCCTTAAAATAAGAATGCTTTTCTGGAATATTTATTCAGCATATATTTATATACCACGAACATTAAGAAATAATTATCATGGCAAACAAGATAAAATAAACAATAAAATTACATTTATAAAACTACTACAAAATACATAACTAATCAGTAGATCAGCTTAAAACATAACTGAATCATGCCCTCAGGGAAAGCAAGGGTGAAAAGATTAGTTCTACAGAGGTATCTACCGTAAGTGCTATACTGTAGGTGTCTGTCTGACAAACACTGAATTGGGAATGCATTTCAAAGAGCAGGTTCCACTATACTACAAGCACTGGTCTTAGGGGACATAAGTTAAACCAACTTCTCATCCTGGGAAATATAATTAAAAATCAGACTGATACCTTGCTTATCTTTCTGCTGTTCCTGTTATAAGGTCTTTTCATTTTCAATTTGGCCTTTGCTAATAAAGGAACTCCTTCCTGTTTTAGATTACCGGTACTAAAGGCATGATCCCCTGCAAGAACAAACCAAGCAAATTGGAGCTTCTTGAAAAAACAACACAAGAAGCTCTCCTGCTGCTCAGAACAAGATATGGTAAATATTTATGCAGAATTCACAGACCTTTACCCCAAATAAGGAGCCAGGCATGGGAAATGAGCAGCTTCCCAGAGCTCTACACAGCGGATATGGAGGCGTCCCCGAGGAACGGAAGCTTTATCACCAATGGAAGATGAAGTGCACTGACTACAGCGCTGGGTCATACTAAAAAGTCTCTGGTTTCCCTTCTGCAAAGATTTGTATCAGTTCAACAGTATGCACAGCCACAGATTGTCAAGCGGTCTTTGATAAGATCAGCCTCTCAACACATCAGCAATCAGTCCAACAAACTGAGGTGGAAAGGGCTAGCAAGAAGGGAAACGATATTAAGGGGTGGCCAACTCCCAAGAGACTGCGATCTACTCACAGAGTTAAAAACTAGCAGTGATCTACCTCCTTTGGGGGGGGGGGTTCAGGTCAAAGTTGGGTCCGTTTTTAGGGGTTCAGGTCATAGTTGTTGAGCTTTTTTAGGGAGGTGGAAAGAAAGCACCGTTTTGGGGGGTGCAGGGCTAAAATGTTGAGCTTCTTTAGGGGAGCCGAAGTTATTGAGCTTCTTTGGGGCAAAACAGTTATCTATCAGATCTACCACAGACGTCCAGTGATCCACCGGTAGATCACGATCTACCTGTTGGACGTGCCTGAATTTCATACCAGCCACTTCCTGCATCTTAAGAGTAGAGGCAAGAAGGTCGTGTGTGTGTTTGGGGGGGTGTTGGGGGGTCTCTGCCTCTCAATTTTCTCCAGTTTTTTAAAAGAAAATTGGAGGAGGGGAGAGAATCTGCAAAACTCACGAGAGAACTGTTACTACATCAGTCTACATTACTAAACTAAAAACTCTCACATTTCATTTAAGAAGACTCATTTCAAATGTTGTAGAATGCAGAGCATATTAAGATATATTTTGGCCAAGCTAGGTGTCTACCAAGCAATGGCAAGGTATTTTAGACAACACAGCCTCCAACTCCTCTTGCTTCTCACTAGCCTCAGATTCCTCCATCTTCTGCATTAAAAAAGAAACATCTGTCACGGAATAAATGAACATGTGGAAAAGTTGAATAGTTTCTTTTAATTCATGCAAGCTTTCAAAACCCATAATGCTCAATGTAAAAAAAGTTCAGTCTTTTGACACTGATGAGAGGAAAAAACATGAGTTACCTTAGTATTCATCTTTGGGAGTTGATTATTTAGAACTGAGGTAGCCAACTGGATGGCTAACAAATATTTTGGACTATAACTTCCATCAACCCAAGCCAGTGGAGTTGTAGTCCAAAAAATCTGGAAGGTACAACATAAGCTACCCCTGATTTAGAACAATTCCAAACTTCTTTCTGGTTGTGTCTAGTAATGAAACGTTGGTGGGATGACCTAAAGTGGGAGGTGAAAAGGGAACGTGACCCTGCTGAACACCATCAAGAGATGCTTGGGAAATCAATACCATTGACCATAGTATCTTCCTGAATCAGCAGGTTAGAACGGGGCTGGGAAGCATGGTGTTACAGTGGTTTCAGTCCTTCATGTCAAGTTGTTTCCACACAATGTCACAAGGCCAAATTACTTTATCAAGCAGGCTGCTAACACCCTGGTTTAGAGCCTTTGATTTTCATATTACAATCTACTAATTTTACAATTAAAACACCAGTTGCACTGGAAGAAGTCAGTGCTGAAGATTTTTTCTATTATTATATACACAATGTATATACACAATGTAAAAGTGAGGAAAAGATTATTAAGTGGCCCACTTAGACTCTCAGCAATTTTCAAATTTGAATATTGAACTACAGTGGTGCCTCGACTTATGAATTTAATCCGTTCCGAAGGCACCTTCATAGGTCAAAAAAATTGTAAGTCGAAAAACGCCATTGGAAACATGATTTCCCATAGGAATGCATTGGAAACAGAAAAATTCATAAGTCGAAAAATCCCTATCTAAAACCGCCGTGGTTTCCTTTCGGATGCCGAGACATTCGTAAGCGTGCGGCCATTAGCCCCATTCGTAAGTCGAAAAATTCGGTTGTCGAGTCGTTTGTAAGTCGAAGTACCACTGTACCAAATGATATTAATCCAGTCTAGACTGTTGCACATTATGAAACCATGCTGTGCTTGCTACTTGAAGCATTCTAACATTCCCTTCAAGTTATCGTACAGTGCTATGGTTTTCTTTTTCATATATTAAACCACCTGAGAATGTACACATCATATGCTGTTCATGATCTCTGTATAGTATTAACAGAGAGAAACTTCAGATTAAGAAAGAAAGAAAGAAAGAAAGAAAGAAAGAAAGAAAGAAAGAAAGAAAGAAAGAAAGAAGGCAGCAGCTCAAATGTGATGAATCTTAGAGGCAACTTTATGAGTGCCAATTAAAAACTACAAAAATAAATAAATAGCTAACTATTAAGGCAACAACAGTGTGTATAATAAAGAACAAGTTAAAATTATAAAGATCAGAGCTGAAGTGGGCCCACGAAAGGAACGTGATGCAGCAATTTCACTGAGGCTGAACAGCTCTTTGGGCTGATGGGAAAGGAAAGGTGAGTGAAAATAAAGAAAATGCACCAATAAAGTTAACTTTCATTTATCTAAAGAACAAGCATGCTAAGCAAGGCTCTTCCAGACAGGCTGCTGAGCTGAGAACTAAAAGCATAACAGCATTGCCTGCTCCTTGCTTACCGTAATTCAATCCTTGAATATTTGTAAATAACTCCTAAGGAAATAACAAGCAATTTTGTAACGTACTGTAATAGAAATTTCACAGCACAGGAAGGCTAAAACAACAACTACAGACCAAGATCTCGATTTCTTCTATATCACAATAGCAATCTACAGTATTTGGAAAAAAACAGGAAGCAAGAAGATTATCAAGGTACTCGTAAAGTATATATTCATTCAGTACTTACCAATAGTTCTGGAACAATTGGCAGGGGATACCTGCACTGGCAAAAAAAATATTTTAGAAGGCCCACAGGCAATCTCATGCTATCTTCAGCACTAGCCCAGAACACTGCAAGCCACAACTATATGGACTGTAACATGCCCAAATCTATTTGAAATCTATACATCTGGGTACTTATAAGTCTAGAACTGCACATACCCAATATCAGAAAGCAATAGGATGGATACAGAATCAAAAACAACAGTACCTATTTTCATTTTCCCAACCTCTGAAAACACAAAGATCCATTGCCTAAAACAGCTTCAGATACTCAGATTTCAATGTTGGAGACCAATGAGCAACTTTAAGCCCAGAAAGTATATGAGGCTCACAACAGACCTTCTGATTCCCACTCACCACACATTAATCATTTCTTTTGTCACTGATAAAGCTATTGACTTTTTTCCACACTGATAATTTCACTCCCTTCCCCTCCAAGCCAATAAATGATCAATAGTCTTTTTTCCAGGCCTTCTGGTGTTCCTTCCCAAATTTATGTTTAACAGTAACATGCACTGCTACTCAAAATAATGCTTTGCAAACGGGGGGGGGGGATGTTTCAACAATCATAGTGGTTAACTTTTTGTCATTACTCCATTTCTTCTTTTAAATATGTTTGTTTCCATTGAGACTCTTGAATTTAGTCTGATTGGTTACCTAATAATGGAACCAAGAACCTGCATGGTCCAAAGGATAGTTAATTAAAATTAAGCAATTCTCTGCCACTGAACTGATTATAATTTAAAAATTAATTATTGGAATTCTTTTGATGTGAACAGCTAAAGAGTGTTAACTATACATCGCTGATCACCATATGAACATTCAACTTACTAAAGGAGGCCACGTGTAGAAAAATTGTGAAAAAAAGATGGGCTGTGCATCACTACCCAAAATGTGCATAACACTTACTCTTTTAAAAATACCTCTAAGCACTTTACAGAAAGGAAAATCAAAAATATTCATTAAAATACTATCTAAATGGACTATTCTAGTCCTTCTCTAGTCCTCCTCTAGTTCAGACTAGAGCCCCTCCCACCCCTTTTAAAAAAGGCATCCAACAACAGTAGCAAGGATAACAAGCTGTCAAAATAGGGAGAACCAATCCCTGTGCCCTCGTCCCCTTTCTAGTGCAGCTGGAACCCAACAGGAAGACAGGTCCTGGCACCCACTGCCAGGCACGGACATTGGTAATATGGTGTCCTGTGCGAGGCCAACATTTGCTGCCCACCCCCAGCCAACATACTCCCTTCCCAAAGCTGGCTAAGCAAGGCACCAGGCTTTGGGAAGGAGGCATGAGGCTCTGACAGGGTCCTAGAGCCCTCCCGCCTCCTTCCCAAAGCTGGGCAAGCGCTAACTAAACTTTACGAAGGAATAAGGAGGATTCTAGGACCTTGCAGAGGCCTCACTTCTTCTTCCCAAAGCCCAGCACTTACTAGGTTTTGGGAAGGAGGCAGGAAGGTACCCTCTCAGCTCAGCACCCTGTGCAGGGGAACTGGTCACACTGCCCTAAATCCACCTCTGCAATAAGTTTTGCAAGAACCAGGGTCTGCCTTCCTCCATGTACTGGAAAGGAAGAAAGAAAGGAAGGAAGAGAAAAAGAACACATCTCCCTCTTCTTATTTTTCCCATAGCTGAAGCTCTCCTCCACAGGGCAACTCTTCCATAAAGAAAACGGAGTAAAACTCGCTTGGCTTAGTTTCCAAGCCACTCTCATGTGAGCTTGGGGAGAAAAGTCATGCATCTCTACCAGTAACCAAATCAGCCCTGACATACTGTTAATTTAGACCAAAGAGTACCTGAATAATTAGTCATTTACACAGTCGTCTCCTCACTATTCCCAATGTCTGCAGTGTTCTCATCTTGTACATATACTGATCGATTATAAATTTCCACTTTCCTATAACATACTTGTATATATGTTATAAACTGTACATTACCATTATCTCCACCTTTCCCTACCAATCTGCTTAACAGTTACAACAATACCACCACCCCCCAATGTGCACTCAGGCACACACAATCCAGTACAGTGGTACCTCTACTTACAAATTTAATGCGTTCCGAACGCACATTTGCAAGTCGAAAAAAATTGTAAGTCGAATCCCATAGGAATGCATTGGAAGAAAAAATTCGTAAGTAGAAGCAACCCTATCTAAAAATTCGTAAGTAGAAAAAATCCTATCTAAACCACATCCAAGATGGCGGACGGAGCACCCTGTGCACCCTGTGGCACCCTGTGCAGGGGAACTGGTCACACTGCCCTAAATCCACCTCTGCAATAAGTTTTGCAAGAACCAGGGTCTGCCTTCCTCCATGTACTGGAAAGGAAGAAAGAAAGGAAGGAAGAGAAAAAGAACACATCTCCCTCTTCTTATTTTTCCCATAGCTGAAGCTCTCCTCCACAGGGTAACTCTTCCATAAAGAAAACGGAGTAAAACTCGCTTGGCTTAGTTTCCAAGCCACTCTCATGTGAGCTTGGGGAGAAAAGTCATGCATCTCTACCAGTAACCAAATCAGCCCTGACATACTGTTAATTTAGACCAAAGAGTACCTGAATAATTAGTCATTTACACAGTCGTCTCCTCACTATTCCCAATGTCTGCAGTGTTCTCATCTTGTACATATACTGATCGATTATAAATTTCCACTTTCCTATAACATACTTGTATATATGTTATAAACTGTACATTACCATTATCTCCACCTTTCCCTACCAATCTGCTTAACAGTTACAACAATACCACCACCCCCCAATGTGCACTCAGGCACACACAATCCAGTACAGTGGTACCTCTACTTACAAATTTAATGCGTTCCGAACGCACATTTGCAAGTCGAAAAAAATTGTAAGTCGAATCCCATAGGAATGCATTGGAAGAAAAAATTCGTAAGTAGAAGCAACCCTATCTAAAAATTCGTAAGTAGAAAAAATCCTATCTAAACCACATCCAAGATGGCGGACGGAGCTCCATTCGTAAGTAGAAACATTCGTAAGTAGAGGTACCACTGTATATGGATTGATACAGACATACTACCAACTCTGAGAAATTCCAGCTGCCAATGGTATTACCATACACAGATTATGTTGCTATGCATCTCCCAGCAAAATGAAAATGACTATTGGTCCCATTAGTGGCATTTACAACAAATTGGGGGCAGATTTCTACCTAGGAAAATCCCTGAAAAGAACAGTCCTGCTTTGACGACAAACACCAGAAGCCCAGTCGTCTCCGTGGTCATTTTACCTCACTAACAGCTAGCTTTGCTGTTTTTCTTTCTTTCTTATTTCTGATTAATCTGATCCAAGTGGTGATTTAAATAAGAAGTCTACCTTGTTCACTACTGGAATTCAGAACCAAGATAAAGCAAGAAGGGTTTCTACAAAAGCTGCCTGCTCTACACTGCCAGGACAGACAGGCAAAAGGCATGTTTTCACATTGATGTAAGCTTCTATGAACTTTCCAGTACAATTCACTCAGCAGCTGGCCTGGAGACTAAGCACAGTTCCAGTATCTCAGGAAACACAGTGCAGATCAGAAGGAACCATTTCCCTGCAATGCAAACAAATGATAGGGAGAGGGAAGATTTTAGAAGTGTGTCTCAGTCATCCTGATGTTCTTGTCAATGGAGTAAATAAACAAAGAACTTCCAGCAGCTATGGAACAATTGATATAAAAAATGGGATTCTTGTCAACTGGCTGTATTCCAAAATACAGCAGAGAACATCAAACTGCTTGTGACTCACAGCAACTTGTTGCAAGGTTAGTTTTCATCCTCAAAGCTTAATTATCTACTATTTTATTAGTGAATAAGGAACACTTCTAGAAGGGACATTTTCACATCATATCTATTTCTGAACCTTTGTTCAACACCAACCCACTAAGCACAACTGCTAAAGGATGTCAGCCTGCAGAAAAGTCAAACAGCTCCAAAAAGCTTTCCACACTCAATGGGAGAGCTGAGACACCACAGCTAGAAGCTCCTCTATATTTTGCCAGCTTCCTATTCGCAAAAGTTGAGATATTGTTTTCTGATTTTCCCAAAGAGCACATAGAATTTCAGGGGATGTGAAAGGCTATATAGGGAAATCATCAAGTAGGTATGTTTCCTTATTAACTAATAACCCTCAAGTATGAGACAAAGGAAAACACTTAGAATTTATAATCTATAGCTAAAACTTGGGAGATATTTTTCTTGTTGTTTTCAGCAGGCTACTCGGTGTCACAAAGTGTATGGGCCACCTAATAAAAACAAATTTAAAATGGGCTAACAACTTTTGTGAACTTATTTTCAAAGCCAGACAAAAAAATGTTATTACTCCTCTACAGTACAAGATTTTCTGAGAGTTCCATGGGAGTAAGATCTTGCTACAAGTAAAATGCTTGTTCTCCCCAACAATAAAAGCAGGGAATGGAGTGCAGGAGAGTATTGATATAGGCAAAAATCTGCCTTTATTCCCTTATTGGGTTCTCCATCGGTTGGAGAATATAACAGAGGCCAACCAGAGAAGTTTGAGAAGCAAAGCCTTTGTTTTCGCTGTTGCAACAGGGTCCTTCCTCTCACACAGGAGAACAAGGAAGGAACCCCAAACAAAGATGTCTTGTCCTTAAAAAGAGATTTGAAATTGGTTTCAGCCCACCCCCCAGAAGCATCATCCATATGTCACAGAAGGGGTGTAGCCCAAGACCCCTCTCCCTAGATTCATCATAGGTACATCATGAAAGGGGAGGTCTGGTGGCAGTAATCTGAGCATCCTGGACCCTGCCCCCTGCCCCCAAAACCTAATCAACAAAATTGAGAGATATTTACATTTCCCTGTTTCCCAGCCAAGTTAATCACACCCTTTTGTCTGGCAGTCAGGTATCAGGATGCCAGGGATTATCACTTTAATTCCTGAGACAATGAGAAGGTTCCCCCCACCCCACTTCTTCCTTGCAGAGGAACACCTGGTCAGAGAGAGTCAAAATGGTGTCAGTCAGGCCTGTTTTCCTGTGCTGCTTCAGACATGTTTCTGTACATTCATGTACATGTTTTATGAACAATTATTATATATATATATATGACCTCAAAATTCTTATAACAGTATCTTGCAAGGGATATGATAGCCCCTGAAACAGGTAAACCAAGAAAACATTTTCTTATGGCAAATAAGACTTGCACCACGTAGGGGTGGGAGAGGGGACAGCTCTTATAATATATTCCTAAAAATAAATGTTCACACCAGAGCATTGCCTTGCACACTAAAGTAGTTTTATGTGAATACAGAGGCATTTTTACCTCCATGTTATATTGCAAAGATGTAAAGATTGCAATCTCAATAGTTTGTTAGCTTACCCTTTGCTGCTGTTACAACAAGACAACAATAAAACATTTTCCTTTTATCCCAGAACTCTACACAACTTTCTGTATCTCATCCAATCACTCTCATGTCTACTCAGGACTGTGACATTTATTTGTATCATGTATGACTTCAGCAACAATTTCAGCTTCACTGACAAAACTCTGGATACTTTAATGCACCAATTCTACATGGGCTGAAAAACATCTCGAGTCTATAAAAGCCACCCTGGGGTAATGGGGCTGGTTTCTCAACCAGCCAATAGAAACAGAAACAACACATGTGGTACCAAATGTGATCATATCATTACCCACAAGAGCCACTTCCGCTTTTGAAACCACAAGAACTGCAGAAGGCAAACCACAGCTTTTCCCCCCAGAAGCTTACAGTGGGTCTCCAGTTTGAAATGTGCAGCTATCCATGATAATATCCAAGGAGATTCCTTTGTCCTCTATCCCAGAATTCATGCTTACTTCCAGGAAGTAGGCAGATCAATTCCCTTTACACTTCATTTTATGGATCTATTATTGTTCATTTTATGCCACAAATCAAATTGAATCAAAATGTTATATAGAACTTCCCAATATGAAGATAACTCCATCTCTTTTCTACCCGCTGTCCTGTAATACAGACTTGAGGTTTACTATTATATTCCTATTCAGCTGTTCTGTAGTGATCAATAACATCACCCAGACAGAAAAACCATAAAAATTCTGCAGCTGAAGCCATCCTGCAGGTATAGGACAGTATACAAATTTAATCAATAATAATAATAATCCTTATTTCTGACTCTTTACAAGTTCTGTAGCCTTCTGTATCTTATTCATCACTGCTTATATGCAGTTGGATTGTTAATGACTAATATCACCCTTTCCAAGTTTCTGGTAGCATCAGTATCCTACCTAGCAAAAAAAGAGCATAAATGAGTTGGCAAATAGCTAAACAGCAGCAAATAAATACTTGGAATAATTTTTTGCAAATGATACCCATCCTCAGTCTTCCTCTCCCTCTCATATACAAGGAGTCTTCAATAGGATAAATGTGCATAATAGCTATAATAAATGGAGTAACAATTTATAGAATCAGTAGCTTCAAGTGGTAAAGTGACACTTCAGTTGCAGTGGGTTTGTATATTGTATACTCATGTACAGAAAATCAATATGTACCAGTGAAAAGGATATGTCAAACTCTTCTCTCTGGCATTATTTTTCTACATGCAGGGAGCATAAATTGGTCCTTAGCACCACAACCAGAGTATAAAGAAATCTGTATGTTCCCAAGACCTACTGCTTGTTTTAATTTTGACAGCCAAATATGAATGAATTTGTAATCCTGCAATTTCTTTCAATTCTTATATATAGTCTCTCCAAACTTGTATCCCCCTCCTTTCCCTGCATCTGGTGCCAAAAATCAAATGACCCTTCTTCATGCCTCCGGATTCCAATAACACTTCCTCCAGGCACCTTCTAGAATACTGGCTCATTCGAAATTCCACAAAAACATGCCTAAACTGCTCACAGATTACCATCAGCTTTAATTTTTCAACATTGGAAGTTATCCAAACACTATGCCATGTGACATGATAAACCAAGACTATGAATAGAGAGGGTCTGAGATCAGTTTCCTACACAAACAGGAACTATTTGGCCAGACCAGGACACATCGCTACAATAAAAACTGCTTGAATAAGTCAAATTTATTTGCATCACACATTTAGTTCAGGAGTGCATCAAACTGTTCCAAGTGTACTGCCCTTGTAAAGCCACACCTCATTCATGTGAGTACAAGCAGAAAGATAGGCAGTTCTCCCTTTGGCAGTTTATACATGCCATTTCTTTATCCACACTGAGAGGCCCTTCTGGTTAATTCACACCTTGCACTTCATGCTGCATCCCCCAATGAGATCATTAACAGAGAAGCCATAATTTCACTGAGCTGTTTAAACAAGTTTAGAAGCTTAAAGTGCATCTCCCGAGTCAGTAAGTATATCCTGTTGCAATCCTAAAGAGGACAATGTGTTTCTAACAGAGACAGCAATACTTTGGCCATCAGTAGCTGAAGGGCACCTGACAAACATGATTATGATTTACGCAAATTAATTACACAGAAACAAGGTATGAACTTGAATGAACTGTACAGATTGGGAATTTGAAAAGTTTACACAACTATTCCATCCATTGGGAAGCATTTCTATGCTTATTTACTGCTTTGAGTTAATTGTAGAAGTTCTTGTTGTTCTACAGAACACAAAGCTAAGGGGAGTGGAAAGTCCAACCAAGCATTGGGATAGGAAATATGCAAGTGTTTGCCAAGAGATGGTAGCTGCTTACCTTTCTAATTTCTAAACATATGCAATACATGTTTCTGCTGGCCAGAAATCAGGATTGTAAAATGGCCCATTTTTTCTCCAGAACTTCTGTAGACTATAAATTAATTAAAACCCACACACATCTCTAGAACTGAGTTCGCTAGCAATAAATAAATGAAGTATCTCTGAAAATGGCACCAAGTAAAGGGTAGATGCATGCGGCTCAAGAGTTAAAGTGTTTTGGAACAAATTTCATTTATTTACATGGTGCCAGAAACTTGCTAGATGTTCCCTAAGGAAGCAAAATAAAATAAGCATGTCTTAAGATCAGACAGACTTCCATTTCCCATCTTCATTTCTTATACCTTTGTATTCATAACTAAGAAAATACTGAATTTTAAACAGGGTGCCTTCATATAAATTTTCTTTCTTTTTTATAACATTAAGCAATATCTTAAAGGTTTTGTTGTGGGGCTTTGTTTTTAACTTTGCATCTCCACCTTCCTTAACCAGAGCTCATTATTGCAAAACAAGTGACAAATGCGTAATTGCTTGTCTGTTTACACACATACTATTCCTCACAAAACAAGAGGGAATGTTTCCTTTGTGTGGTGCCCTGCAGATACTGTAGATTCCAAGTCCCATTAGTCTTAGTCTATGCAGTTAATGGCCAAGAATAATGGAAGCTGGAGTCCACAATATCTGGAAGGTACCAACTGGCTGCCCCAGTGCACTGCTTTAAATGTTAAAACCAGCACCTTGGTTGCATTAGAAAATGGTATCCCATTGAGTTCTTCTAGTAGTGAACTGTTAAAATATGGCACATATACTGAAAAAGCCTCAATACTTTTTAGTGCAGCATTCATATATACCCATGCAGTACCAACTATAGGTTTTGATTATACAAAAAGTGTGTCTCACAGTTTAAACAAAGGAATCACCACTGCCCATCCAGCTGCTTTCAACTTCAGATCCAAAGCAACTTTTGATGATCAAAATATAGGAAGGAGTTGAAGTTTGACTAAGTTTGACTGTCTATGCAAGGTTGTCAGTTGGTGTATAAATCAATATGAATCAATAGTCACACTTTAGAGAATCCTGCATGGAACACCACAGGCTTTATCTGAATTCTGATGAAATGAAGCAGCTCTCACATACAAGAATTGGTAGAAATATTTGCCCCTCCAGTGTATTGGCCGTCATTGTGAAGTTCTCATTTATCCCCAATCCGACTGTTATCCAATTTGAAATATAAGGTACTCCTAATTGGCTTCTTTCAGGCTTTGGCAGGATTTAAATATGATGTACTGGATGGAATGAAAATAACTTGGTATCCATTACCGCTTTGAACCTTTCAGCATTACTAATTTATGTCATAGTAAGTTCAGTGCAACCAAAGGATTACATCCATTTGGCCAGCAGTATCCCGCCTCCACCCAAGCAATTACCTTGGCACCCACAGCTTTCTTCAAAACCAGAAAAGCAAGCTCCAATTTTTGCTAGAGATAGAATAAAAGCCTGAAGAAACTGTCTAGTTCTAACCAAAAACAATGATCAAAATTTCCAACTTGAAGGGGGGAATAATAACTAAAGGAAAGCTCAGACTAAGTATATGGTCACACCAGCTAGTGCAGTTTGTATTATTTGTATTACATTATTTCATGGGTGGAACTACTGGTTGCTTCACTTCCAGCTTCCACTGAGGGAAAGGGAGTATCTCATTAATGAAATACTCACATTCTGTACTGCTTGACACAATGTTGGAACAGAACTGGCCAGACCCTCTGTCTGTGAAGCGCAAGAGGTTGCCTCTTGAAATGGCAGTCTTTAGACCTCTTTCTGACAATGGATCAAACACACAGCTTGCAGTTTGACACAGTGGACTGTGGTGCTTAAAAAAGCAGCATAAGAATGTTCTAGGTGGGAGGACAAAAAGTCATAACTTGTCTCTTCTTCTCAGAGAAAATCAGTGGCACTAACAGTCTGAATTATCACTGTACATTGAAACAGAATATATTTCTTTATATTCTGCTGTATATGCTATCATTTAATGTGTTTCCAGATAACCTGGGAATAGGTACTTTACAGTGATAGGCAACACAAGTTTTAAAAAAAGATAACCCGATGACTGGAAATGTTTGGCTAAAAAGACTGCTACAAATATACAGTAGTTTAAATGTATGAACGCTACAAATTAGCAAAATGAGAAGTATGCACAACTTTTATATACCTACAACTTTTCAGCTAAACAACTGCAACAAAGGATAAGAATTTCATAGAAAATGCTTGTGCTTAGCAGAACAATTCTTATTTCCCACCCATTTAGATGTCACTATTATTATGCAGGCATACGCTGAAATACAGGGCAAATTAGAAAGAGTCAATTTTAGCATCTAGTGATGAAGAAAAACAATGATTAAGAAATCTTGTTTAAGTAATTGTGTAAATTCTCCATAAACCCTTATTTCACTCATGGTAGCAGGGATTTTAGATGCTATTATAAGAATTCACTTTAACAAAAACATGCTGGGGGAAAAGATATCAATTGTTAAACATGGGACACACTACCTTCTAATGACACTCAAAAAATGTGCACAGTGTGTAAGGCAATGACTGGCAATGCTGCATGGAAATAAATGCAGTTAAGTAGATTGACAAAAAAGGGAAGCAGGCACATCCAAATGTTTCTAGGTTGTAGCAACACAAGCACTCAAGTCATCCTGATCATCTTAAACGTTTTCTAATTGCTCAGCAATGAAGGAAAAACACACTTTATCCCACTCAGCCATATATCGCCTGCCACTGCAAACAGAGGATGTTCAATGCCAACACTTGCCTGTTTCAGACAGCAGAGACCAAAAATATTGTTTTCTATCTTTGTTATGTAACTGCCAAGACCGTGGCCATGAAAATCTGTACGTTGATATATACTGTGATTAAAAAATAATGACTAAGCTCTAAGCAGATACTGTACAGTATTTAAAAACTGAAAATGTGTTTAAATACTGAAAATGTGAAGCAGTCATTCCGAAACACATTCTAAACAGTTCAACCCCTACCCCCAAGTTTGTTTTACTATATATAAAATAAAAGGGCAAAGAGAACAGATTTGCCATGAGTCTCTCTACTGTTAGGTGTAGATAGATATAGATATAGATATAGACACTTTTTTCAAACCCTCCCATATACAGTAGTTTTAAGAAGGCCCTTGAGGCAGCTAATAATATATAAATATTAACACAAAGATTTAACAACAATAATTCAGTTAATAAAAACAGAACCTGTAAAGCTATACTTTTTAAAAAAAGAGCCATAAAGCTATACATTAAAAAAAACAGCCTATGGGTAGTTTAATTCCCAACTTGACTAAATTGCATTGGTTCCACCTTGCAATATATTGCTGAAATTAAAAGGTCTTACTCTTAACTACTTTCCAGAAGATGATGACAAAACTATTCCTATAGACAGAATTCTGAAAAAAAGTGTTACTTCAATGAAAGTCCTGATTACCCAGCTTCACATACACACACCAAAAAACCTGACCTAAGCGAAGTCTCTTTGGATGATCTTAGCATATAGGAAGCATGATCATTATAAAATCAATACCATAAATGAGAGCAAAAATCAATACCATAAATGAGATTATCTAGAAAAGTTGCAAGTAGAAGAATGGGCAGGTTCCGTTCTGGTCACAAGAGCATCAACACTGGTAATAGAGATCTGAAGCCAACAGGAAATAGAAGTTACTGTTGACATACAGATCTAGACCTTGATCTGCAACCTGTCCTGCAAGCATAACCTCTGTTTTTTTAAATAAAAAAAAAGCAGAGAGAAAAGCTATATCCTGCTTAATCCAACACAGACTGAAGAAATTAGCAGTATGTAAGAAATAAATTCCAAACAGAATGAGAGTCCTCCTAGTTCAGGCCAAAAGTCTATCTATTCCAGGATCCTTTTTCCACAGTGGCCAACCAGGTTCTTATAGGAAGTCCATAAGCAAGACATGGGGGAATTACCGTAGCCCTCTCTCACCAGTTCATCTCTAGCACTTCAAGAGTAATTGGTAAGAAATTAGTCTATGAGTGAAGACTGATGTCCATGACAAACCAAGGCCAGGTTGGATACATTGCAAGTCAAAAAACATGAAGCTGACGTTTAGGAATAACAGAACTGTTCATTTCTTTTTCTTAAATAATAATAAAAAAGCTGGGGGGGGAGAGAACCATTTATCTGTCTCCTACCAAAATAAAACATAGGACAGTCACCAAGTCATTATTTATCTGGTGTTTTCTGAGCAGAGGAAACTACTGAGCAGACATATATTCATGCAGCATCATGTTCAGAGTCAAAGCTTAGGAAAGTGAGTGTGGGAATGTGAAAACAATTACCTTATCACCATTATAAAAGGAGTTGCTCAAGAACAGAGGTCAAGCAGGGTGGCATAAAAAGTCTAAGATTCCTGTCATACAGCCCACCTGGGCTGAAGACAAAAAACTAGTTTTCACCACCATTAGCAAGTAGTTGCTAATACAGTGGTACCTCGGGTTGCGGACCCGATCTGTTCCGGGGTGCTGAGCACACCCCAAAAAGTCTGCAACCCAAGCAGCGCTTTTGCACGTGCACGAAAGCGCAATAGAGTACTTCTGCGCATGTGCACGTGGCGAAACCCGGAAGTAAACTCTTTTGGGTCCGCTGCGTTCGTAACCTGGAAAAACGCAACCCGCAGCGGACGCAACATAAGGTATGACTGTTCTGTAAGTTGAATGTGCACATTAAAAAGACAAGGAATATAAAAAGACAATATATATCAATTTTTATAATGGTTATTTTAATACAATGATAAAAAGAATACTTTGTTTCAGCAACCAACAATCTCCACTATATAACTGCTCACCCGCAGCCTATTTTTCTGCTATTCAGATCAGTTACTAGCTGACTTAAACCTGTTTGATAACATGAAATAAATGAATGGCCTAATAGAACTTCCAGTAAGCTACCGAAACAAAACACTTACACTCTTATTTTTTAAGCTCGAAACAGATTTGTAGGGAGATAATTAGAGCTTGTGCTCTGTACAAGAAAATCCAAAGCATTCTTCCTACTTTTATAGAAGAATGATTCAAACAAGAAAATGCATTCAAAATCCAATTATGCATTTAAATTGAGTCTGCTGCTGCTTTTAAAGAAAAGGTTCAGCATTTTAGAAGCATAAATAAGCAGCCTGTTTAGCAGTTCTGTAGCCAGCTCTGGAACCCAGAAAATTGTCTGAGATAATCAACAGAGCTGGGTTATGTGCCTGTTGACTCCATGACTCATCTACAAAATAAACTCTTCAGGACTGCTGCAGCAGTCACAAGGCCAAACATTTGGACCAAACTTCACTTCTTGTAATGCCTATGTTATTGGGTGATAAAGTACAAACTAACACTATTCCTATCCAGAAGAGTAACAGATACCGTGTTTCCCCTTTTTTAAGACACCGTCTTATTACTTTTTTTTCTCAAAAAACCACAGGGTGGCTTATTTTTGGTGGGATGTCTTACTCGTATTTTTATTATGAGTCTGAGGGAAGGGAGGTGTGCGTCCCTGGCCCAGCCCTCTCTCCCCAGCCCTGGGATGTTCGCAAAGGGCTGCTCTCTCTCTCCTCTGATGTGGGGACTCACTTAATAGCAATCTGCTACACTGGAGCTTCTTAAATCTAAACCAGTATAATGGAATCTATCTGTGTGATACAGTCCTAGCAGTAGCCTATAGTAAAGCAAATAAGGATCTCTACTAGCCAGCTGCCCAAGACTTAAGTTCCAACAATGTAACACTTTGTAGTGCTAAAATAAAAAAAATCCTTCAGTAGCACCTTAAAGACCAACTAAGTTTTATTTTGGTATGAGTCTTTAAGGTGCTACTGAAGGAATTTTTTTATTTTACTTCGACCCAGACCAACACGGCTACCTACCTGTAACCAGAACTTTGTAGTGCTATCACTGATAGCAAAGAAGCTACCTGCTGAGAACAAAGAAGCCAGCTAAACAGCAATTAAGATTGCTGACTTGGTAAATGGTAGCAATTAAGAAGCAATTGAGCTAGCAAGGTAAAATTTTGTGGGTAAAGGAAGCTAGGACCGGCAGTTTAACTTTTGTGCTCACAAACAGCAAGAAGGAAAAAGTCCTTAATTTTTTTAAAAAAGTCCCCAAGGCAAGGACTGCGATCCAGACTACTTACAAATCCTTAAAGGGGCAGCTCCACAGACAAGCAAGCATAAGGTAGAAAGGAAGGCTGCAAGGAGACAACAATCAGACACAGGAGACTGCCGTCAAGAGGAAATCAACAGGCAACTCATGGGTGGACGCATAGAATGGAAGGGAAAGGTGGAGGGAAGCGAGAGGTGGGTTCTGTGTGTGTGTGAGAGAGAGAGACAGAGAGACAGAGAGACAGAGAGACACAGACGCGCACACGGAGATCTCTCCCTTAAAGGGAAAACAGCCTTTGCATTCAATCGCTCCTCTCCCGTCAAGAGGAAATCAACAGGCAACTCATGGGTGGACGCATAGAATGGAAGGGAAAGGTGGAGGGAAGCGAGAGGTGGGTTCTGTGTGTGTGTGAGAGAGAGAGACAGAGAGACAGAGGACACAGACGCGCACACGGAGATCTCTCCCTTAAAGGGAAAACAGCCTTTGCATTCAATCGCCCCTCTCCCGTCAAGAGGAAATCAACAGGCAACTCAGGGGTGGGCGCATAGAATGGAAGGGAAAGGTGGGGGGAAGCGAGAGGTGGGTGCTCTCTCTCTCTGTGTGTGTGTGTGTGTGTGTGTGTGTGTGAGAGAGAGAGAGAGAGAGAGAGAGAGACGCAGGGGGCGGGGGGAGAGAGAGAGACAGACGCGCTCACGGAGGTCACGAGGCTTCGGCAGCCAGCAGCTACGGCTCTTCAGTGCATTTTTACAAGCTTTTAAAGGAAATACGTGTCTGTGGAGCGACAGCAAAATGGAGATATTTTTAAGGGGGGGTTGGCTGGCGGGAGGGGGGTTATTGCTACTGGGTGAAGGGTCTATCAGTATGTCTTATTTTCGGGGTATGGCTTGTATCGCGCAATTGCTTAGAAATCCTGCTATGGCTTATATAATGACTACGTCTTAAAAAAGGGGAAACACGGTACTTGCCAAAGAAAAAGCAGCTGTCAAGTTCATTCCCCGCATCCTTTTCTTTATGATTATGCATCCAAACTCCAAAATACAAAGTGATGGTTGATTCCAAAGTTTTGTTTTTTAATTTAGTACTTAATGAGGAGGAAGCAGACTTTAATAATAAAAGCGCTATATGAAACCTCTTATCTAAACTCAACATATTGCATGTCCCAGATAACTAGGACTTCCCTGCAGATGAAGAGGGCATATCCTAGGTTCCAGAACTGTCAGTATCATTAAGTACCCAGTACCAATTGCTGGGAGGAAATGGGGTGGGGTTGCAGTTTAATAGGATGCAAAGAGAAGCTAGGGAACATGAGTCAGAGGGGAAGGAGGAGAGGAAGAGGGGGGAGGGCAGGCTTTCATGTGCCAACTACAGCAGATCTACTGTAAAGACAGACACTTCAGCATCCCATTTTGAAGAACAAAATATAAGTCCAAACACAATACAATGCTCCAAATAAATACTGTGGGTGCCAGGTACTGAAGAATGCCACCGTGCCAACTGGGAAACAGGTTAGGTTATTACGTGGTGTTTTCCAGCTCCACTCAGAACGACTTGCCCACTAAACATTTGCACCCCCAAGATGGAGCAATCTTCTATACAGCCCCTTCACTGAAGATAGGAAATACTTTCAAGACGTAACCCTATTATGAGAGTATACCAGAACGCACATCTGGACCAACAGACTAGCAGCTTTAAAAACCCTATTATCTGAATCCATTTAGAACCTAACCCAGATAGTTTGATCATCATCAGATCAAAGCTGGGCTTGCCAACTCAAAAAGTAAATTCCAACCTCATTTACTCAAGGCTGTCAACCTTTGCACCTTTCCCACTGTTGCAATATTAAAACTTAAAATCCGACCAAACTCCAAGCAGTCAATGTAACGGGTGCACAGAAACACTATTCATACTGACCTGTCCGTGATTGCAGACTGTGTGCCACTCATTGGAGCCCTTGGCAAGGAGACGACTTTTTAGCCAATCTGCATTGTACTAGTTATAATTTAAGTACATTACTGTCAATTTCCCATACACACACCAACTTTGCTCCAGAGAAGTACTAGTGAAGTCAGTTAAAAACAACAGCAATGCAGTTCTTCACGATTGCCCAAAAGATCCATATCAGAGCACACTCAGGAAAAGCCACAAAGCACCTTTTCTGCCCCAAATCCTCCAAGTAGTATGGGAGAAGGCCTTCAAAGTCATGATTCAGTCCTCTGAAAATCCTGCTGTTGCCTCAAGATGGCAACTGTCAGATGCAGACACATCTGCTTCAAGTTATTCCCAAGCCTTGTGTCCAGGCATCACAGTTCCAGAACTCTTCTCAAGTCATTAGGCCACAGCAAACCAACAAGTAGTCAAATAGTGTAGCAATCCCTGTCCAAAGGAAGGGGTGAGGGAACCTTGTGGGGGAGCAACTAGCCTCCTCCCACCCTTACTACCCCATGGGAGGACAGGAACGCCTCATCTAATACACTTTAGGGTCAATTCCCCACTGCTGAAAGTTGCTTCTCCAGGCTCCACCACTTTCTAAACTGAAGAACCCTTTGATGACCTTCTATGGGACTGTGTGGGGTGGCACTTCTCTCCTGCACTTGATTTTCTTTTTCCTTTCCTGAGGGGGGGGCGGGGAAACCCCTTTTGCAGCACTAGCTGTTATGGCCCTGCTGACCTTTCTCTGTAGGATTGTCAAGAAAAGCTAGTAGGGGTGTCCCACTTTTGAGCTGTTTCCACCAAGGGGGGTGGGGGTGGGGGTGGTGAGATGTTAGGAAGGCAGGAAACCCCCTTAGCCCTTCTATGGAGGGTAAAGAGAAACTCTGCCTTTTAGGAGGGGGAAAAACCAGCAAAGTAAGCCAGCCCCCCTCCTCTACGAAGGGGTGGGGAAATGAGATCTACACGCACCCTGGCCCCAAATTAGGCTCTGGGGCTGATTAAAGGGAGAGAGAAAATTAGTCTTGCATGAACTGAGGTCGCACCTCGGAGCCTCCCCTCAGGGCAGGGTGCATAATATTCCCTACTTTGGTGGGGGTTGGGAGTATGAAAACACACACGAGCCAGGCCGGGGGTGGGGGTGGGGGTGCTCTCTCGACGCCACCCGCCCTTTTCCTTTATCTCCGCCTCTCTCTCTCTATCCCCTTCTAGGCCCCGAAGAGGTTCTTCCCCAGCATCTGACAGGACTAAGTTCGTCGATGCGGGGGGGGGGGGGGGGTCGGACGCCCCGAAGTCCTCGTAGCAGCAGTTGCGGCGGCCGCGGGTTGGGGGTGGGGTGTGTGAGAAGAGATGCGACTTCTTTTCGCCCCTCCGCGTCGAACCGGCTTGACTCTGGTTCGAGTCCGGTATGGGAGCCCGCTTCGCCGCCGAGGCTTCGCCGGTGGAGGCAACCCACCCGAGCCTCTCCCGTCGACGGCTGGGACGAGGAGAGGAAGAAGAAGAAGATTAAAACAACAGCGAAAGCGGCTGCCGTTCCCGGAGCGGCTCCTTCCCGCCGTCGAGTCCGGAATGTGAGGGGGAGAAAGCGGAGCGGGAGGGGAAGAAATGTGGGCTCCTTTCCACAGGCCGCGTCTCCTCCTCCTCTCGTTGCTCGCCGCCGTCGTCTGAGGGCCTGACTCGGCTTCTCCGCTCCCGCCGGCGCTCGCTCGCTCGGGCTTGATTCTCCTCAGGCCGACGTTCACCGCCGGCTTCGCTGGGGCAGGCCCAGGTTCGACTCCACTCGGCTCTGTTCGGCCTCTTCCGGCGGTTCCGGGACTATTTTGTCCCCCCTCCTCCTCCTCTTCCCCCCTCCCCTCGCCACTTCTTAATGCATTCTTCCCCCCACCAACACACACACAGCGCTTCACTTCAGGGATCCGCCTCGCTCTTCGTCTCCTCCTCCTCCCGCCGTTCCATTCCTCGAATCCTTCCGCCGGGACGCGTCACACGTCGTTTTGGAATCTCCGTCGTCGCTGCTCTTCGGCCATACACAGCGCGCCGCCTCCACAGTCCGCGGCGGGAGGGTGGGGGGTGAGGGAGGAGTGAGAGAGAAGGAAAGGAGTCCGTTCGAGGCCACACCTAGCAGATCTTCCTTTGACCCTCCTGTCGCTCACGTCCCTCATGTCAGGAGAAGGTGACTTATTCGGGAAGAGCAGCAGCAATATGTATCCATTTGAAGCACATGGCTTCCCCGCCCCCAAGTAATCCCGAGAACCATAGTTTCCCCTCTCAGAGCTATCGTTGCCAGCACCCTAACAAAACTGCAATTCCCAGGATTCTTAGGGAGAAGTCATGTGCTTTAAATGTACAGTTAAAGATGCTTGAAATGGGTGGTATGTGAACTGCCCAAAACGCAGTCTCGCGTCCCATGATTAAACAGCAGTCCATTTATTCCTCTTTTTCTATGCCCCATCTGCATTACCAAGTTCTTTTGTTTTGCCTGATGCTAAGTTTGGGTGCTGTTCTGTCAGCCGTTGACATCCAATGAAGCTGCATATTGGAAGATTGAGGACAAACAAAGTATTTATTTGGTTAAACTATGGAACATTGGTTTAAACTATGGAACATTGATGGTCACCAGCTTGGATGGCTTTCAAACAGGACTTATCCTGCTAAGCCACTTGTGGCACCCTTGATTCCAGCAGGTAGCCATTTTTGCCATTCAGGTCACAGTCACACCATTGCACTATGGACACCATTTTCAACAGTCCGGGCTTCCTCCAAAGAATTCTGGGAACTGTAGTTTGTTAAGAGTGCTGAGAGTAGTTAGGAGATCCTTATTCCCCTTACAGAACTACAATTCCCAGAGTCCCCTGGGAAGAGAGCAGTGGCATCACAACAGAGGGGTGGTGTGCTCCCGGTGGCATGTCTCTAGGGGTGACAAGGCAGCGCCCCGCCACGGCAGCACGAGCGTGGCCGCATGTAGAGGATCCTCCCAGCCTCCCTCCCACCCTCGCTCGCTCGCTGTAAGCGGCTCCCACTTTGCCGCTTTACAGCGAGCTGGGGAGGGAGGGAGGGGAACGGACAGGAGCCGTGGCTCCCAAGAGGGCACAGCTTTGCCCGCAAAGTGGCGTGGCGGGGGGTGACAAAAAAAAATTCCACACTGGGTACCACCTGGGCTTGCCACGCCTCGGGAAGGGAGATTGTTAAACCGCTCTGGGAAGGCAATAGGGGGGTCTCCTTGCAACTCTCAGCACACTTAACAAACGGCAGTTCCCAGAATCCTTTGAGGGAAGCCATAACGATTGAAAGCAGTACGATACTGCTTTGAATGTATGGTGTGAATGTGGCCTCAATCTAGCAGAAACCTGCCTGCTACCTGTGCAGGAGTGGGCAGTCTTCAGACTTGTGGGATCTATACTAATTATTTTGCATTTATTATTGGTATCATAGTATACAAGTGTCGTCTTCTTCTTTGGCGATCACTCGTAGCTGAGTAAGATTGTCTTCCATAAACACGGTTTTAACAATGGGTCTGTAAATGACTGTGGAGGCCAATTCTGGATCCACACGTCCTTCCACAGTGGGGACATTGGATTTGCCAAGCGTACCTTCCTCTTAGCACGCTTCTCCATGTTTCTCCATTGCGTCCTGAGATCGAGTTTCTTCAAAGCCCATGACACCTTTGGTAAAGCCTGTTCTCCAACTGGAGCGCTCGCAGGCCATGGTTTCCCAGTTGTCAGTGTTTATACTACATTTTTAAAGATTTGCCTTGAGACAGTCTTTAAACCTCTTTTGTTGACCACCAGCATTACACTTTCCATTTTTAAGTTTGGAATAGAGTAGTTGCTTTGGAAGATGATCATCAGGCATCCGCACAACATAACCAGTCCAATGAATTTGATGTTGAATAATCATTGCTTCGACACTGGTGATCTTTGCTTCTTCCAGTACACTGATATTAGTTTGCCTGTCTTCCCAAGTGATGTGTAAAAAATTTCGGAGACACCGCTAATGGAATCTTTTGAGGAGTTGGAGATGGCGTTTATAAGTGGTCCATGTTTCACAAGCATATAGTAAAATTCCTTCAGTAGCACGTTAAAGACCAACTAAGTTTTTATTTTGTTATGAGCTTTGGTGTGCATGCACACTTCTTCAGATACGAATCTGAAGAAGTGTGCATGCACACGAAATCTCATACCAAAATAAAAACTTAGTTGGTCTTTAAGGTGCTACTGAAGGATTTTTTTTTTTTTTTTGCTTCGACTCAGACCAACACGGCTACCTACCTGTAACTAAGCATATAGTAAGGTTGGTAGTACAATAGCTTTGTAAACAAGCATTTTGGTTTCCCTGCAAATGTCCCGGTCCTCAAACACTCTGCACTTTCTGGTACCCAGCTTTGTTCAATCTCTGTCCCCATTTTGTCCCAGGTTTTGCCATATTAAAATGCTGTTAAGGTAAGTTGCTCAAGTTTTCCTTCGCCAGGGTTCAGCCCTGTGTACTGTTTCATTTCCCTCACAGTTAAACCTCTGTTGGGTGCAGATTCAGTGGCAGATTAACACACAAACTAAGTAGGCTACAGCTTAGGGCCTTTGATTATGAAGTGTTCCTAAATACTAAAAAAAACAAAAACCCACTTAATTTTGTGTTTTACATAATAAAGGAAACAGGGAAAACAGACTCTAAAACAGACATTATTGTTTGATGTGATGAAAAGATACTAAATGTCTGGGCAATTATTTGTCATACTGTCAGCGCCAGATTCATGTATAAGCTAAACAAGCTGTCGCATAGGGCCCCACTCTCTTGGGGGCCCCCAAAAAATTTTTAAAGGAAAAAACATACATTTCCAAAATATAAGATAGAAAACAAATAACATAAAAAATACAGCAACAGTGGCAAATGGCTTTAGATACCTATTAGGTCCATAAATAACTATATAGCATATCTTCAACACAAGAAACAGTGACAATTTGTTGTTGACAAAGGACAGCTGGACATGTAAAGAGCCCCATTACCTTCAGTAGCTTAGGGCCTCATCAAACCTAAATCCGGCCCTGCATACTGGGTTTATAGCGTTTCCCCTCCCCATAATGCTGTGGAGCAGGGGTTCCCAAACTAAGGCCCGGGGGCTGGATGTGGCCCAATCACCTTCTCAATCCGGCCCACGGACAGTCCAGGAATCAGCGTGTTTTTATATGAGTAGAATGTGTGCTTTTTATTTAAAATGCATCTCTGGGTTATTTGTGGGGCATAGGAATTTGTTCATTATTATTTTTTTCAAAATATAGTCCGGCCCCACACAAGGTCTGAGGGACAGTGGACCGGCCCCCTGCTGAAAAGGTTTGCTGACCCCTGCTGTGGAGCTTCTTAAACCTGACAGGCTGTGTACACCCTATACCTGAAAACAGAGTGGATAAAAATCAATGATTTTTTTAAAAAAAATCAAAAAAATCGGATTTTTTTGATTTAAATCAGATTTTTTTGATTTAAATCGATTTTTTTTGATTTAAATTGGATTTTTTTTAATAAAATGCTTTTTGAGGAAAACATATTACCATCCAAAGGTTATTCCATCATGAAATAAAGATTAGTTTTTTAATTTTGTAGTATAAGGTTGTATATGTTTAATTTTGGGGGTAAATAAATTCCATTAATCCATTCACAATGTCATGCTCTTCCAGAGGTTTTTGTAAGATTATTGGGCAGTTTCTCTGCCTACAAGATATTATCACAGGTGCTTGGTTTACTTTTGCAGTTCTCAAAACTGAATTTGACTCAACAGAGATCACATGCCTCTTCTTCACAGCAAAAATGTTATAACATGAACAGAGTTGAGAAAAAGACCTTAATCCTATTGTTCTACAAACCTATGAATACAGAAGCAACCCCTTCAGTGCTAAGTTTCAAGAAGTTCAGTGAATAGAATAGAAACAATATTTTTCTGATTGTTTGGAGTGGACAGTATTTAAGTTTTTCATGTGTAGGCTGGGCTGACAGTCTAAGTTTCTTAAAATATATATATTTTGTTTTTGTTTAGCCAAATTAGTTAACAAACATGGATGTTTGTTTAAGCAAATAACATTTGCTGAAATGTTATTGTTTCAGTTGAATAAATCTATTTAAATTGTTATTATTAAGGTAATGATTATTTTTCTCCTTCCTAAGTACAACAGTAAAGTTGTCCAAATATGAATGATTAACCTATTAAACTGGGGATAAAAAAAACTAATATGAAAAGTTGTTATTCTAAAAATCTTCATCTACTTGCATATTAAAGTTATACCAGCAAGAATTAGTCTTTATGATTTAAATCAACTATGATTTAAATCAAGCCTTACTGACTAGTGATTTAAATCGTGATTTAAATCGTGATTTAAATCAGTTTGATTTAAATCAAATCCACCCTGCCTGAAAAGCACATTCCAAGCCCGTTCTTTCCCCCAAAGAATTCAAAGAGGCACAGTTCCCAACAACCTAACCAACGACAGTGCCCAGAGTTCTTTGAGGAAAAGATTGAAAGTGGTGCCTCGCTAGACGAAATTAATTCGTTCCACGGGTCTTTTCTTACAGCGAAAAATTCGTCTAGCGAATCCCATAGGAATGCACTGAATTTTTTTCGGCTTTTTTTTTTTGCCCATAGGAACGCATTAATTGAATTTCAATGCATTCCTATGGGAAACCGCGATTCGCTAGATGAATTTTTCGTAAAACGCATTCGTCTAGCGAGGCAAGCTCCGTTTGAAAAATCCTTTCTTTAAGCGGAAATTCCGTTAAGCAGGGCATTCGTTAAGCGAGGCACCACTGTGCCTCGAATGTGCCTTAAAGGTATAGTGCAAACGCTGTCATGGTTTGGGGCCTCTGCATGTCTTAATCCAACCCTGTGCAGATACTCTAGTGCACATGATGCATTCCTTGGAGGTTGGGTCTGCTGCCCCTGTGGATCCTGCCACCTAAGGCAGTCTTGCCTCATGAGTGTGCCACCCTGAAGTACAGCCCTCCAGTTCACCCAAAAGAGGAAATGTTAATGATTCAAGTAGGAAATCCTGATAGGCAGAGAGTTCTGAAAGTTACCCTTTTAAAAAATCAATGATGTTGCTATGCCTGGGGTAGTGTACCAGGTGGTAGCCCAGGTGAACGATCTGGGCAGATGGCCATCTTTGAGCACCGTTTTGGCTCGTCTACCTTTGTTCCCTTGGAGTTAAATGGTGGAAACCATAACTGCAAAGCTAAAGGTAAAATTAGAAATAAAGAAATCCCGTTTAATAGTGCACACAGCAAGCAGTTTTGCATACTGAACCGCCAGGAAGCCTAAAAATAGAGTTTTGGTTGGGTGAGATTTGCCCACCTCTGAAGAGAGCCAGAAGTGACTGAGTGCATTCTACAACATGTTGCCATCTACTGGAATATTTTAGTACTGCAAATTTCCATTATCACTACGGTATCTGCATAGCAGACGAAAGACAGAGGCCAGTCCTCCTAAAGAAACCCTGTTTGCCTCTACTTTGAATAGCACAGAGTAGACTGTAGAGCAGGGGTACCAAAACTAAGGCCCGGGGGCCGGATGCGGCCCAATCACCTTCTCAATCTGGCCCACAGACGGTCCAGGAATCAGCATGTTTTTACATGAGTAGAATGTGTCCTTTTCTTAAAAATGCATCTCTGAGTTATTTGTGGGGCATAGGAATTCGGTCATAGTTTTTTTCAAAATATAGTCCGGCCCCACACAAGGTCTGAGGGACAGTGGACTGGCCCCCTGCTGAAAAGGTTTGCTGACCCCTTCTGTAGAGCAAGAGTGAGAAGCTTCAGGCCCAGGGGCAAATGGGGCACTTGGGGCCTCTGTATCTCACCCTCAGCACTCTTCCCAACCCCCTTCCCAGGCCATACCAGCTTTCCCCAGGGAGGTGGTTGTTATTTATTTATTTATTTATTTATTTATTTATTTATTTATTTATTTATACATACCCCATCCATCTGGCTGGGTTTCCCCAGCCACTCTGGGCGGCTTCCAACAGAAAAATGAAATAAAATAATCTATTAAACATTAAAAGCCTCCCTAAACAGGGCTGCCTTCAGATGTCTTCTAAAAATCTGGTAGCTGTTTTTCTCTTTGACATCTGATGGGAGGATGTTCCACAGGGTGGGCACCACCACCGAGAAGGCCCTCTGCCTGGTTCCCTGCAACTGGTCTAAGTATCATTCAAAACTTCAGTAGTGGAGACTTTCCACTGCCATCAATTTTTCTGTGAAGTAACCAATTAATCTGTCTTGATTATACAGTGGTACCTCGGGTTACATACCCGATTCGTTCCGGGGTGCTGTTCATAACCCGAACAAGCACGAAAGTGCACTTGTGCGCATGCGCGAACTGCACAGAATGCTTCTGTGCATGCGTTGACCGTGCACGTCGCTTCTGCGCATGCGCAGACCGCACGCGTGGCAAAAAATACTTCTGGGTTTGCGGGGTACGCAACCCGAAAATACGTAATGCGAAGCAAATGTAACCTGAGGTATGACTGTACACCTTTCGGTGCCAGGCAAAAACATTCCTCTTTAACCAGGCCTTTGGTTGATTTGATTGACATCCTATGCCACGCCCCCAGGTGTCGCAGCGCCTTGCTACGCCACTGGCAGTTACCTTTCCACAAGGGCTAACACTGATGCCAAAATCCAGCATTGCTTGAGCTCGGTGAGTGCAGCTTTCTCCTGATTGAAGTGCAGAGTGTTTGAGGACCGGGACATTTGCAGGAAAACCAACATGCTTGTTTACAAAGCTATTATTATTATTATTATTATTATTATTATTATTATTATTTGTACCCCGCCCATCTGGCTGAGTCTCCCCATCCACTCTGGGCGGCTATTGTACTACCAACCTTACCGTATGCTTGTGAAACATGGACCACTTACCGTATAAACATCATCTCCAACTGCTCTAAAGATTCCAACAATGGCTTCTCTGAATTTTTTTTTACATATCACTTGGGAAGACTGGCGAACTAATGCCAGTGTACTGGAAGAAGCAATGATTCTTCAACATCAGCTTCGTTGGACTGCTCATATTGTTTGGATGCCTGATTATCACCATAGCTGTCAAGTTCTCCCTTTATTTTAAGGGAAATTCCCTTATGCTGAATAAGCTTCCTCATGAGAAAAGGGAAAACTTGACAGCTATGATTATTGCCTTTCAAAGCAACTACTCTATTCCAAACTTTAAAATGGAAAGCATAATGCTGGTGGTCAACAAAAGAAGTTTAAAGACTCTCAAGGCAATTAAAAAAAACACCATAGTATAAACACTAACAATTGGGAAACACTGGCTTGCGAGCGCTCCAATTAGAGAACAGCCTTTACCAAAGGTGTTGTGGACTTTGAAGACACTCAAATTCAGGACGAAAGGGAGAAACTAGCTAAGAGGAAGGCACATTTGGCAAACCCTCACCATGATCAACTCCCGCCGGGAAACCTATGTCCCCACTGTGGAAGGACGTATGGATCCAGAACTGGCCTTCACAGTCACTGTTAAGACCCTGTTCATGGAGGACAGTTCTACTTAACTACAAGTGATCACCAAAAAATAAGAAGAATTGGGTTGTTGTTTTTATTTTGATTATGTACTTTGTGCTTTTATTTTCTGATTTTATCCCGTGAACTGCCCTGAGACCTGCAGGTAGAGGGCGGTATATAAATTCAATAAATAAAATATAAATAAAATAGATAAATCCTTGTGCCCCTCAAAAACCTCTGCACAGCAGTACAATATAGCTCAAGTGCTCTGCAAAGATAAGGATCACAAGCATTGCTCTACCCAATTTTAGGGCTGCCATTATGTCCAGATTTTCCTGGAATCAGGCAGCATAATGACTAATGACGTCTGGGTGGATTTTTGCAAAATCAGCAAAATGTCTGGGAAAACCCAGGCCTATGGCAAGGGAGATATTTAAAAATAAATACATAAATGAAAAATCCAAAAAGTCCCATAACTTTTTTGGGGGGGGAGGGTATGGCAACTCTACTCACTTTTGTATTTGGTTCCATCCACCACTGACATGTGCTCCCCCAAAGGTTGCCCACTCCTGCAACTGGGTCACAAGGGTGATTATTACCAAGATCCGAGCAGGTGTGGAGTGGAAAATCCACCCCCAATTTTGTTCCCTGCTGTGGTTGGAGGAAAATCTCTCCTCCGGGTGTGCTGTTTGCATTGGGAGGAAATCCCCCATTGCTGCCTTGTAAAGATAGATAGATGAGCAAACCAATAAATTATATTATTACTAGCTGGCCCTGCACGCGTTGCTGTGCGTTAGTCTATGAAATGGAGGGTAATAGTCCCCCTTCAGATCCCCCTGAGCCTCAGAGTCCCCCTGAGTCGAGGCGAGACACTGTGGAGAGGGCAGGTTTCATTCCTGTGTCTCTCCCCCCCCCCTTCTGACCCATTACGTATCCCTGCCCTCTATTGCTCCCCCCCCACCTCCACTTGGCCTAGTCTGGAAAGCGGCCTAGTCTGCAAAGCCGAGGGGAGATATTGTAAATGGGGTGGGGGGTAGCCACTGCAAATATCTGAGGACTTAAACTGAGGAGAGAAAGTACATGGTTGTTGTTTTTTTAATAATAAAAAAAGACACAGAGGCTTACAATCAGTTGTTTCTCCTAAAATAAGACATACCCATAAAATAAGCCATAGCAGGATTTCTAAGCATTACACAACGCCCACTAAATTATAAAGCGAAAACCCCTCGCTGTGCCCCCCAAGTGTGTGTTAGGAGAAATGATGAACGGCTGCCTAATGCTGCCAGGCGTTTATTAATGCAGCCGCCGGGAGAGGCTTTGGGTGGAATGGCTGTTTCGGTGGTTGTTGGACAGTTGCTCCCCCTACCCTACGTCAGCCCATGTCCTGTTTGGGCTTCTCCTCCCCCCCACCTCCCACCCAGGGCTCCATTCGGGATAGTATTTAAAGGGCTGTAGAGCTGAGGCCTAGCCTGTAAAATGGAGCCAAGGCCTCCTGTTTTACAGGATCTCGTGGCGGAGGCGGGGTTTGTGGGTTATCTTACCCCCCCCCCCGGGGCTAGTGGAGGCCTAGCAGCCTGGCAGGGCCTAGGGGTTTGATAATGGCCGACTTTCAGTTGCTTGGTTGATGATGTCATTTGATTTGTGGGTGTGGCTTAGATTTCACAGGAAGGGAGGGGGTGTACTGTGGGAGGAATTCCACTTGAGGGCGCTGTTTGACTTGGTGGAAAAGCGGGTCAAATCCTGCCAAGGTGTGTGATTTGAGGTTTTTCATGTCCCCTACAACCCTCGGGGAGTGGCCTGGATCGCTGTGTCAAAATTTCAGGACGATCGGTCAAGCGGTTACGGAGAACATAGCGGCCGTCAATTTCAAGATTTTTACATTTTTATATATATAGATGATTATCTGGAGAGAGGGCAGTGGATCAACGGGAGATGCATTTTAAAATGAAACAATCAACTCTTGGAAACAGTTTGGACTTTAGTAGTTTTAGACACAAAGAGAGTGCATGATTGGGGGTGTGGGTGTGGTGGAACTAATCCTTGTATGTCTAACAAAATGTGGGGGGTGGGGGTGGGACTCAATTTATTGACATAGGAGAGAAGAATAGATGAACTACACAATGCCGTATTCAACACACACAGCCTGATAAATGGATTGGAACCTACTTAGGATTAAAGGAATACAAAAGTTCTTTTTATTGAGTTTTTCAGCATCTCTCTGAATCTAGCACCTCCAGGGAAAAGCATCTTGATAGGCTGAAGCAGGAACTGTTTGGGAAGGGAGGCTGCTCCATTTATTTCAGCTTGCCAGAAAATCCATTGGCAGCCTCCTTTTTTTCATTCTGTAATGCAGGAAATCTATCATGGTTAAGCAATGGCTGCCAAAAATTGGAGTGCTCCTTAATTCACAGCACTTGGCTGAGCTAGCAACCTACATAACGTATAAACACACAGAGGCTCTCCTAGCCTTCCACCCAAATTTGCCAAACTGCTGTGATACCATGGAATATTCACAAATATCCTAAATGCTGAGGAAAGTAGACCTTGGAGTCACCCACTGGGCAGTAGATTCTGGACAGACAAAAGAAGTACTTCTTCTTGTTTCACATAATTAACCTGTGGATCAATCTATTATTATTATTATTATTATTATTATTATTATTATTATTATTATTATTAGATCCATGGATCTCAAAGCAGTTCACAACATCACAATATCTGGTAATGGCATCAAGCTTAAGAGTGCAAAATCTTGACAGTCCCTCCCCACCCACCAAAATAGGGGAAGACCCACAAGCCACATTATTCCTGTACCCATCAGTTTTTTTGACTCTGGAATTAATGGTGCATCTGGCTGCCTCCTCCTTTAGATAGAAATTTGTACAACTTTGCTTTAAAATGTGTCAAGCAACCCTTGTTGCATTTGGGGGCCTCCCTGCTAATTCTACTGAGTGGGTCCCTAGATATTTGCCCCAAAGTCCTACCCGGATGGCGCCATGGGTCCCCACAAATGATCATTATCCTGCAGATTTATTCCAATGAGCAGTCTCTCTCAATCTCTTGCACCCCCATGCACACGGAGAGAGACAAAACATCCGTTTCAGTCTGGGCGGAAAAGATCAAAGTGGCATGGTTTAAAGAAATGAAAAACGTCTGCTGAAAACTGTTTGGGCGTTTGAAGGAGGAGTTCTTTGGAAATGGAAGCTATCTTCAGCAATTCACCCCAACCCCAAACCAAGCAATACAGAAGCTACCTAGGAGCTGTCTAAGCATGTTTGGAGCTTTCATGAGACTTTTAAACGTTCTCCTCTCATCTCTGGATCCAAGGAACAGATTTGCTTACGGTGCTGGCTTTCCTCGAGACGGCCCAGATCTGAAGCTCTGTTTCTTAACCGCTCAGAAGAAAGCTCTGAACTTTACAGCGTGGACGTATATAAAGTAACAAATTACAGCTATACAAAGGACCCTGTCAAAAGGAGAGGGGCAAAAAGGAAGATTGGTGGAAGTTAATTTGTGGCGAAATGTGAGTTTTTAAAAGTATATATAACCATCTACTGCATCCTACCAATTATACAACACAGGGTGCTGGTTATGGGAGCAAGACTGGGGGATCTGTGTGTGTTCAGTCATCAACACTCAGTTTGCACATGGGGAGACTGATCCAGAGGGAGCCCCACCCTACCCCTGATTCCTCTTGCCAAACTGGGACCAGTACCCAACTGGGGACCATGTTTCCTGAAGGAATGCTCCCTCCTGCATATGTTTAACTGACCCTTAAGGTCCTCCAGCCACCCATGCTAACTGAAATTAGATAGGTGCCTTCCAAGGACAGAGCCTTTGTGGTAGTAGCACTTCATCTACGGAATAGCCTCCCCAGGGAGTTTGAACAGAGTAACTTGACTGAGTTTCCATTTCATCTGTGTCCCTGAGGAAAAAGGAGAGGAATGCACATTTTATGTCAAGCCTTGCGCACATAAAATCTTTTATTTTTATAAAATATAATACAAAGTTGCTACACCCATCACTGGTGGAACATTAAATAATTATTACACAGAAATTCAAAACATGGTGCTTTTATGCTAGTATTTTTATGCTGTCCTTTGTACGCACTTGGGGCCAGGACACCTTGGGCTAACCCTTCTGAATAGTGAAATCACGAATTATTTTAAGCATTGCCCATCCCTTTAAAAGGAGACCCATCCTCGATTCTAGAGCCTTTCATGAGTCAGTAGGAACCGAGGTACAATATCAAGGCATGACACACCTGGTGTTGAGCTGTACCACTTCAGAATGCAGGGGCTGGTAACAGTGGGAGATCAAATATTTGAACACTCTTCCATATCAAAGGAAAAGTCTTTGCCTGTGGAAATCTAGCATGTCAAGGTAATGTTTGAATCCAGCCTTCTCCCTGAAATGCTAGTCACAGACAGGTGAACCCAGTCACCTGCACTTACCTTGCAAAAACACTCATATTTAAAAAGCAGAACAAGCGATAAGACCTATTTGTTAAATAGAATGTCACCTGCATGTCTAACAATGTAATCTACGTAACTGAATGCAAGCACAAGAACAGACTTTTGTAAATGGGTTTTGGAGGAATCACACATCAGCAATCTTGGCAAAGAAGCTCAATCGACCTCCTTCGAAACATTTTAATTCTGATGGCCACTCTGACTTGGAAATGTTACTTACAGGGCAGGAATGGGGAACCTGTCCCCCCACCCCAAGATGCTGTTGGACTGCATCAGCCCCAGCCACCATGACCAATGGTCAGGGATGATGGAAGCTGTGGTCCCCAACACAGAGCAATAATCAAATCCAGAAACATTAAAGGGGAACTGCTATATCTAACACCCACCTGATCCAACTCTTATCTGGATGATCCTATATTCTTCTTATATAGTAACGGAAAACTCATTTTTCTGAGTGTAGGTCCCTATGTAGCCAAAACAGCACCACCCACAGACAAGTTAGAGCTATCTGAAGACCTGGGAGAAGTACAAAAAGTGCTTAGGGAGGAAATGTGGGGTGAAACACAAGAACAGCCCAATGAAGATGGATAGGTAACCACAGAATGCTGGTTACCTAATGTGACGGGGAGGGACAGAAAACTGCAAGGGCGAGTATGGAATGAAATATAATAAAAAAAAAGGGCATGGCTGGCAACCTGAACAGGAACATTCTGCACTGTAACATTTTGTTGCTGATCCCACTTGGAACTCTTCATTTCTATGTGGTGCTTAAGTTTCCTTTAAAAACAAAACAAAACTATCTTTCATACGCCAAACTCCTTCAATCTTGAGTGCTCTTAACACTGTTGCCTTGGTTCCCAGCATTCATTTGAAGCCTCAAGAACTGCTATTGAGGAAGGAAGAAGCAGAAATGTTTAATTAAACAGTGCTAGGTCTGTATCTGGCCATTCATTTATTTGCATATATAATCATTTAGTGTTTGATCATATCCTTCTAGGGTCCAGAGCCCTGGTTACTGGTGGAATTGCTGAGTCCCTTTTTTATGATATGAACCTGCTGATTGCATACGTTTCAGCTCCCATTAATCTTGAGGTTTGGTTATTGTGACACGTGGCTACACTCTTGTGTTGTATTTGGAGCCTGTTTGCCCTTCAGAGAACAATGGCAGCGAACGCAGCTTCCTTGATTTTTGCAAGATCGGTTTCTTGCACCTGCCCATACTTGGACTACCTTATCAAGGAAGCGGTTGCTCCCGTACGTCACAGATGCCACTCCAAAGCATCAGGGTGGCTTGAGTGACCTTCCTTATCCAGCGGATAAGGCGATTATGCCAAGTTAAGCACTCGGCTCAGCTTTCTTTCTTGCACAGGTCTGTCTCCATCCTGCACGCCTCTAATGCACAGAGATCCCACTGACCAGGCAAAAGGGGAGAGTTTCATGTGTATATATATATAATGAGGCCCAGCAGCATCAGTGCCATTATAGAGATCCCTGCAGGGACATTATTAATGGGTAGTCCAGGGCTCCCAAGCCTAGGAACAAAGGAAACTTCCTTGGTCCACCCAGGCTAGTAATGACTCTCCCAGCCCTACCTAGAGATGCCGAGGATTGAAGCTGAGATGCTAAGTAGCCCCTTGTCCCCAGCTCCCCACAATGATAAACTAGTGAATGGACAAATCCACAACAACCCAGGCTAAGGAACTTGTTCCTTTCACTATTATTTTTTAGGAAGCAGAAGCTACCAGATTTATCCTCAGAGGATATATATATTTGCTCTATTGTATTATCAAAGCCATATCGATTCCAAGATCCAGTGATGAATGGCAGGCATGCTGCCCATGCACAACATCAAGGCTGGATTACTGCAATGTGCTTTTTGTGGGGCTGCCCTTGGTTCAGAAGCTCCAGCTGGTGCAGAATAGGGCAGCCAGACTGCTGATGGAGGTAGTATTGTTAAAACACCTGCACTGGCTGCCCATCTAGTACCAAGCCAGGTTCAAGGCCCTTTTTTTAATTTACAAGGCCTTGAGCGACTTAGGTCCGAGGGACCTTAGAGACGCCCTGAATCCTTATACCCCAGACTGATCACTGGGATTTTCTGCAGGAGCACCACTAGTTGTTCCTCTAGTTGGTGGGGCTCCTTTGACAGCAACAAGGAACCTAGCTTTTAGTGCCGTCAGTTCAGTCTTGTGGAATACTCTTGTCGATGGAGATTCAGCAATCACCTACTGTCATCTGTCATCTTCTAAACACCTGGTGAGAACTATTATGCAAGACTTATGCAGGAAATTAGGAACCCACTTTTCCATAACAGTAAGCTGATTTCTGAGTTCAAAATTTTCTGTATGGTTTTTATTGTATTGATTGTTGTACAGGCAGCAATCATTTTAGGTGTGTCTAATTGATGTGCGATTGCCGACACACAGGTCCTTTTGGACCCAGAAGAGGGCAGAATGGGGGTGGGGCATACTTGTGCACACTCAGCCAATGCATACGGGGGCTGGGAACGGAAAAAAAACCCCATGCAAAATGGCCGCCTGTAAACCACTCTGATTTTATGAACAGTGGTGTGTTTTTTATATAAAACACACACACAATGGAGAGGACCATTGCTCAGTAGTACATTAGCCTTGCATGCAGAAGGTCCCAGGTTCAATCTCCGGCTTCTGCAGGTCTGGGAGTGGCCCATGCCTGAACACTGGAGAGCCACTGCCAATCAGTGTAGACAGTATTGAGTTACAGGAACCTAAGTTCTGACCCAGTACAAGGCAGTTTCCTACGTTCCTGAGGTTTAAGAGCAAGAGATGGCATCTTCTTCCTCCACAACCCTGAGGGGTAGGGAGGGAATCAGTTCGTTCAAACTCCTAGGGCCGGCTTAACCAGTATCCCAGGTACGAATCAAAATAAATCCCAGCCACATTGCAGCTCATACTATGGAAGCTGTCAGGTGCCTCGATACTTCAACCCTGGCATATAATGCCTACCTGGGACTTTTAACTCACTCTACCAACATCCAGACCACACAGCCCAGGAAACAGCTAGAAACTATACCTACAAACTTTCAGTCCAGTCCCGTGAGCATGACACTGTTCAGATCGTCCCAAATCTACCAATAGGACTTTTGTTGCAGCTCTGGTCTGGCTGAATAAGAGGATCTCAGCATTGCCCACAGGGGAGACAAACCCAAACATCTCTCACCCTAACAGCGCCATAACACTGATTTTAGTTCTTCCGCTTATTATCACTCAAAATACAGAAGAGTGTGCCTAAGAGAAAACAGCAAGCTATCAGGAAACAAGAACCACTTTAAGGATTGGCCCCCTCCCCCACCCCAATTCTAAAATTTGCTTTCAGGCATTATCTTCAAACCAACAATAATCAATTATTTCATTAACACTGGGCAAAGTAACGTCGATTTACTGTTCAGGGAAGTCCCAGGCGTACTGGAGCAACGATTCCTGAAAGATACGTTTGTGTGTGGTTTAAGAAGATGGGTTGATGGTTGTCATCCATGGAGGGGTGCGCCTTTGAGGGTGAAGTCAAGCCAGAGAGACATGATTTGTTGCAGCCGGGGCAGGAGGCGGTAGATGGTTTTGTCTACCTGGGTTCCACCACAAGATGGGTTGATGTATCCCAACCTTCTCCCATTTTCAAGCCTGGTCTTCAGAGAAATTGGAAGCATTCCCTTAAGTATGATTGCTAAGTGAAACTGCCACACTTAGAGGTGGAATACCCCCGAATATTGGCAGCAGTGGTGGCAGAATGGAAGGGCTGCTGCCAGCTTCAGGCTTGACATCTGGCTTTCCTGCCAGAAACAAATACCGGCTGGGTGAATCTTTGTTCCAATTCAGCATCATATTACACATTCAAAAAGTGGCAACAATAGGAATCTTTCTCTTCCTGTGCCACTTTTCAGAGTCTTTGGATGCTACAAATGACAAGCTATCCTGATCCCTGAATTGCATGTTGGGGAAATGTCTCATAAAAATGAACTGGTGCTTCTTAGCAAGTCCTCTCGAGGTTCAACCCGAGACATCTGTAGATAGGGTTGGGACTGGAACATGGCTTGCCTGAAAAAACTAGGGATCAGCTGCCGGTTAGTGCACAGTGTAGACATGGGCCAATGATCCCACTCAAGATAAAGGAGCATCCTCTGTTCTCATGTACAGTAGTGACATTGCTGGAGGTGGTTGTGGTTAATTGCATTCCTAGTGGTCACAGCCTTGGGAGTGCAAACAGGTTTCGTGTTGTGCACAAGTGTTTTCGTCTCATTGAATACACCTCGTCTGCAGCACAATATGCCAATGTTTCCATAGTGCAAATTTCCCGGGAGTTGACACCTATTCCAGCCTACTCCAGCATGATGTGGGTCTATCAACTGATCATGATTGTATCCTGCCCTTCCTCCAAAACACCCAGGGCAGGAGTTGTCCTATTTTCCTCATAAAATCCCTGTGAGGTATGTTGGGCTTAGAGGAAAGTGGCTGGCAAAGGTCACCCAGTGAGCTTCGTGGCTAAGGAGGTCTTGGAACAAGGGTCTCCCCAGTCTTAATCCAGCACTCTACGTATCTACTAGACAGCCCGGGGTATTCATTCCAATGTGACCTGTCTTGCACACATGGCCCTGCGAACCAGACCTTTGGAAACTTGCCCCGCCCCATGCTAACCAGATCATGAACATTGACACCCAGATTGGGTGTCAATGGTCCTTCAGGTGCCCGTTGGTGTTCAAGTTCATCTCTTTGCTCCACCGGCTCCTCCAGGCATGGTACTTCTTCATGCTCTTCCTCTGGGCGAACCGGCAGATGCCTACCATGAAGACCCAAGACATGGTGTACATGATCACCCCGCTGACCTTGATGAACCACTTGGGCTTGGGTGACATCAACACGCAGTACATCACCCACGCCCCGACCCCGATCCTCACCCCTGTGAAGAGCACCACAAAGAAGAAGTCCACCACATCCCCTGTAAGTGTGTGGTAGAGCCCCTTCTCCCGGAGGAACCAACGGGCCTGCAGCAGCGGGTTGGTGATCTCGCTGCCAAAGATGACCCCGATGACCTCTGTGGCTGACTCGCCCAGGGCGAGGGAGATGGTGATGCCTAGGATGCAGACGGTGTGATGGGCCAGCACCAGAGCCCCTTCTGCCTGGAAGTAGACACACCAACCAAGGTCAAAGAGGAAATAACCCAAGCTCATGCATAGCGCATGGACCTGCAGAGTGGTGTTAGGTGACCCTGAAAAGAAAGGCAAAAAAAGGTCAGATTAAGGCTGGGCGATATATCAATATATCATCCAAAACCGGTTTGAAGTCCACATCCTTATATCAGTTTCATAATTTTTGACCTGGCAATGTATTGCAAATTATGATGTATGTGGTTACAGGTAGGTAGCCGTGTTGGTCTGGATCGAAGTAAAATAAAAAAATTCCTTCAGTAGCACCTTAAAGACCAACTAAGTTTTTATTTTGGTATGAGCTTTCGTGTGCATGCACACTTCTTCAGATGAAGAAGTGTGCATGCACACGAAAGCTCATACCAAAATAAAAACTTAGTTGGTCTTTAAGGTGCTACTGAAGGAATTTTTTTATGATGTATGTGTGTATGTGTGCTGTGCAAAAATCACAATGTGGGGAAAACTGTGAAGCCAGCCAATGCCTCTACAGTACATAGCGCCATCCTTATTTTAGACATTTGTGATATACGGTGGTACCTTGGTTCCCGAATGGCTTAGTTGACGAAAAAATCGGTTCCTGAATGCCACAAACCCGGAAGTGTTCCAGTTTGCTAATGTTTTTTGGAAGCCGAACATCTGTTTCGGCTGTCAGCATTGTTTCTGGGGCCAATCAGCCAATCAGAAGCTATGCCTTGCTTTGCGAACGTTTTGAAGTCGAACAGACTTCCAGAACGGATTGAGTTCGGGAACCAAGGTAGTTCTGTATTGGTATATCACAATGTTGAAAACAACTTATCACCCAGCTCTAGGTCAGACTGCATGTAGCCTGTAAGAAGCTGTTTTATATCAAGCCAGTCCATCTAGCCAGTAGTGTAGTGTAGTGTAGTGACGAATTCAGAAGTCTTCATGATACTCACAGCCTTCTAAGATTATACAGCTTTCTAAGATTATACAACACAGGTGCCGCCCCCCACTTATGCTGGGGTTATGTTCTGGCCCGCCATGCACATAAGTGGAATCATGTAATGTGGGGAGCATCCTTTAAACACCCTCTCTGCCGCTCTCTCTTCAACCCTTGCAAAAAAAAAAAAAGCTGTATCCCCCAAAAATCCACAACTAGAACTGAAGCTCTGGGGCCCGCAGAAGCCTGGAGGATGTGTGGGAAACTGGCTGCTGCTGCGCTACCCCGCATATCAGCTGTTAGGCAGGGAGGCTGAGCAGCCTAAACAAAGCCCCGCTTCATCTCCTCCAGTCTCTGCAGGGCTTCCTCCGCCCTCAGTGACATCCTCTTTGGGCTCCAGGGAGGGTCTCCTCACGAGCCACGAGGACTCGCCAACTCAGTAGGAATTCAACCATGTATTTATTTCCCTGTGCTGCATGTGTACATACTGGTAGCTGCATACAAGTTGATTGCACATTAAGCAGGGGAGGATACCTGTTCAGGCAGTGACCATTTTAGACATGTGCCCATCACGCTGAACCACCTGAGCTATTTTCAATTCCCTTTCCAATAGCCCCTTATGTCTACTTTTCTTCTGCCGCTGTCCCCACGTCGTTTTTCAGCTAGTGTAGAGCCAACTTCCGATCTAAGGTGAGGCGGTTGCAGCGTACCTGGGTAAGACATAGGCCACGGGCCATGGATGAAGCTGATGTAGCCGGAGAGGCCTGTTGCCAGGACCCCGTGAGTCAGAGCGACCAGCCTGCAGTTCCACTCGTAGGTGCGACCTTTGAACCAACGGCAAGACCATGTGTAGAGGGAGAACCAGCCAATCAGGCTGAAGGTCACCTGGAGGACCAGGGTAGCCACCATCCTGTGGTGGGATAGAGGGCAGAAAGAAGGGGATGAAGTTAAATCCCTCAATTCTTGCAACCAACCAGGAGCCCCCCACAATACACAGCCACCAATCACTCCTGCCAATTAGAAATTAGCCAGGCGCCAGGTTCATTTTGCTACTGATGTGGGTCCAACTGGGACCACGTGGAGATTTCTGGGCGCCAGGTTGACAACCATGGTTTAAAAATCTCAGTCCATAGTTAATTCCATTTCCATTTCCACTGTGTATGTTTCTCCATCTTGCATACTGGGGCAAGTGAATTATTGTAAGAGTCAAGCAATGTAGTTAAGATCATAGAATTGTAGCATTGGAAGGGACCCTGATGCTCATCCAGTCCAACCACCTGGTGAATAGACATTCCGTTGTGGCGACCATATCCCAGGTTCAAGGTGCCATTTGAACCTAGCTTTGAGGGGGCCATATCTTAGTTTCTGTAACACTGCTTTCAATAGCAATCTTGGATGGTGGGTGTTGTCAAAAAGAGGCGACGGAAGCTTTTGAGAAACGGGAGGCATTCTCTGGGAAAACCCCAAGGTTAGCACAGCACAAAGAGCCTGAAATTTATTTCCACAAATTATTTATTTCCAATAACTTTTCACTAAGTGTTAAGCAGTACTCTATCTTTTTTAAAAAAAATTTTTTTAAAAAAACCCTCTCCATGCCTGTGTAAGGCAAGGTGTCGTCTATTCGAATTGTACGCTGTGCAGCTTATGTGAGGCCTGGAAACTTACTAGGTTTTTAAAAGGAGGGTTAACCAGTTGCATCTGTTTCCACTAGCAGTGTTTCTTAGATAGTGGACTCAGACCTACCAGTGAGCTTTGGGGGCCACTTTCACATGCCACAGCTTGCCCAGTACCTCCTCACTTGCCTGCTCCAACCCCTAGCCTCACCATAGCCTCTTACAATGGACTAAGTTGTTGCATGGTGAATAAAGGTGGCCGGGAGACAGAGAAATTCAGAAGGGAGAAAAGAATAAAGCTCTCTCTCCTCTGCAGGGCCAGAATAAGTGTAGAAGGAAATTACAAAGTGAGATCAAAGGTTAGTATTTTTAAATATATGTGCAGTGGTACCTCGGTTTACGAACTTAATCCGTTCCGGAAGTCCTTTCCCTAATGAGGTTTCCTGCCACCGGTGCCCTTCCACCTTTCGGCTTCCATTCGTAGACCAAGGTAAAGTTCGCTAACTGGAACACTACTTCCGGTTTTGCAGAGTTCTTATACCGAATAGCTCGTAAACAGGGCTGTTCTTAAACCGAGGTACCACTGTATTATTATTATTATTATTAGAATGACAACAGATAAATTCAAAATAGAAAGATGGAGAGGAAGAAGGGGAGACTGTTATGGAAGGAAAACTATAGAAAAAGCCTTTCCCCACTTACAGCCTCGGGATCAGCAAATGCTGCCTTAAAATGGGAAAGGTGAAGCACAGTACTCAAGCACTGAGATTCGCCCCCCCCTCCTACCTGAGCCATTTCAGTGGAGGTGCAACAGGTGGGAGGGGCTTTTCATTTCATCAATTTCTTAAAGGAAAACCGAGCTCCTTGCACCTGGGCTCTTAAGTCCCTTCCTTTCCCCTTTTCCTCCAGATCTGTGGGGAGGAGGCGCGAGACCCTTTGCACGTGCTTCGAGCTTCTCTTATTGGATGCCTCGTCCGTCTTCAGGGCCGAGGCATCCCTGGCGTTGGAAAGAAGATCCGGGGCTAAAACCCCGTTGGGAATCCCGTCTAAATGCCCGGGAAGCGCTCTCTCTCCGCGCCCTCCCTTAAAGAGGCTTCCGCCGCCTAGATGGAGCGCAACAGGAGGTCCCCAGCCTGGGAATCCGGCCCCCGTCTCTTCCCTCCGGCCCCAAAGACCTTCTCCTGCCCTGCCCGCTTTGGGGAGCCCCTGCGCGCTCCTTGGAGAGGTTACCTGGTCCGGAGCGCCGACCGGGCCACCGCGCAGCTCCCCCTCCCGCGGCTCCTCCGCCCCCCGGGCAGGCGAGGCGTCTCCGCTTTACGAAGATCGCCGAGCCGGAGGCGGCAACGGCGGCGGCAGGCAGGCAGGCAGGGAGGGAGGGCGGGAGGGAGGGAGGGAGGCGGAGAGGAGCCGGCTTAGGGTCACCTGCTGGTGGGGAGGAGAGATCGCAGCGCCGAGGACGGGGTGGGGACAAAGGGCCGGGCCGGGAAGGAAGGGAGAGCCTGAAGCAGCCCACCGCCTCGGCGTATTCGGGGGAAGGAGGAGAGAGAAAGGGAAAGTCCGGCGGAAGAAAAAAGGATGGAAGGTGGCGAGCGACAAACCCTCTCCGAAGGTCGCTTCTAGACGAGCTGAGGGTCAACCCCACAAGTGCGCCCAACTCACGGTTGTCAGTCCCAGGGTTGTCAGTTATCAGTCAACCAATGTCAGTCCTGCTCAGAGTAGGCCCTTGAAGTTAATGGACACGAGCCACTTAGATTCATTTCAAGCGGTTTACTCTTAGCAGATCTTAACTGGGAACACACCCACCCGTTTCCTGGCGCAATCGGAATTGGTCGGTGCGCGCGTTTTAAGAAGGGAACTGAGCGGGTGTCTGATTATCAATAATTTCGGGTGTGGGGGTGTGTGTAGATAGACGCTTCCGTTCCTCTTGCCAGGTCTTCCAGGAACGGAGAGCCCCGGCGAGGAACAAGTAAAATCTGTTGCAGGAGATCACTCAGATGAGCTGGACGCGACCCCTTCGATTGGACTTATCCAATCCTCCCTAAGCAAGGAGGGACTTTGTACACACGTCAAGGAAGGTTTCCAGCAGGTGCGCCTTCGTCTCGTGCTGAAAACGTCATTTTGACAGCGGGTTGTCTCAGGCTCACTGAGAAATTTTTGGAGGAGAAGGCATCAGTGACTACGGCTAGGTACAGACTACATAAAAGTACCACACCTTTAAAGCACATTCTTCCCCTCAAAGAATTCTGAGCACTGTACTTTTCCGCTTACAGAGTTTGAGTTCCCAGGAACGCTTTGCATACACAGTGTCCAGAATCCTTTGAGGGAGAGTGTGTGGAAGGTGCTTAAAGTGGTTTCATGGTTGGAGTATTGGCCCAGATCAGGCATAGGCAAACTCCAGCCCTCCAGATGTTTGGGACTACAATTCCCATCATCCCTGACCACTGGACCTGTTAGCAAGGAATGATGGTAATTGTAGTCCCAAATATCTGGCGGGCCAGAGTTTGCCTATGCTTGGCCTAGATCAGGCATCCCCAAACTTCGGCCCTCCAGATGTTTTGAACTACAATTCCCATCTTCCCCGACCACTGGTCCTGTTAGCTAGAGATCATGGGAGTTGTAGGCCAAAACATCTGGAGGGCCGCAGTTTGGGGCCGCCTGACCTAGATAGAACCAGGGAACAGTAGCGGGGAATCTCTGGACTTTCTGATGTTGCTGGATTACAGCTCCCACCATCCCTGACAATTTGCCTTTTTGGCTGAGGCTGATGGGAACTGGAGTCCAAAACATCAGGAGGGTCACAAGTTCCCCAGCTCTGACCTCAGGCACCCTTCCCTAATCTGGTGTCACCCAGAACTCTTGGACTACAACTCCGATCAGCACCAGCCACAAGGGGTGGACCAACAGATACGTCAGTGTGCCATAGTGGTTAGAGTGCCAGACTAGGATCTGGGAGACCAGGGTTCAAATCCCCACTCAGCTGTGAAGCTCACTAGGTGACCTGGGGCCTTTCACTGTCTCTTCACCTAAACTACCTCACAGGGTTGTTGTGAGGATAGAGTGGGGAGACAGGAAAAGCCATGTATGCTTTCTGGGGGGAAGGTGGAATATAAAGCAAATAAATAAGTAAATAAATTTAAAGTTATAGTGTGTATGCAGCCTACAAGTGTCTCTCTCCCACACCGCCATGCCACATTTTCCACCTGCAGAGTAGAAAATACTGGTAGAAAAGTGGGTAGGTAGGTAGAAAAAAATCTTCTGACACTGACTGTATGAAGCAGCTTTGTTTCCATCCAGCCCACAGCAAGTCATTTAGGAACAAAGGTACAGTGTAATTGAGGTGGGGAGGTCTTTTCTGGGCTGATGGCCCCAGAAGGCTCTTCGATCAAACACAACATTTTGGTTCCATGGACCTCTGAATCCTATGCTTTCATTATGTGTTGATTATATGTTTGCTTATGGCTCTGCCTAGGCTAGTAATTGTCACACTGTGAGTCAGGTCGGATGATGATCTCTCCAGTCCTGACGGCCCAGTCGTGCATATCTTTGACATGACCAATTGCCCTTCTGAAGACAAATAAATTAAGTCTTTTTTTGTGCATGATTGTTTTGTACACCCAACAAAGCAAATAAGCAACGCTTTCGTCCACTTGAGCCTTTCCTGAAAATATTGGTTGATTGCAGGGAAAGTGATGTGTGTGTGTCTGAAATCCTGAATAGCAGCACTCCTCTAAGGAGATGCATATTATATCCTACAACAAAAGTGAACTCCCCACATGTAGCTTAACTAGTGATAAACACTGCTATTACTCACCGCTTTTGCAACAGTGGTAACCTTGGGTTGTTGTTGCTAGCTTTGTCATTCCAGTTTTGTGAATCCCTAATTGCCTTCGATTTTGAGAGTTCCTCTATTATTTACTTCACTGTCAATTAATGTCCTTAAGGCATATCATCCAGGACTTCCTGTTGTTTAAGCCACCCATGAATCATGACAAATCACTTAAATTTGATCTGCCTCTGTATTCGCAGATTTGCATACTTAGTGGATGGCTAATTGCTTGCTGCAAGAAATATCACTCTTTGCCATGTGGAGCAGGGGAGTGATTTGGGCCTTTCTCCCTCTTCCTCACTAATTTCCAGATATGGCATTTCCCCACAAAATATTTATCTCCTCCCCACCCCGCATGCCTACTTGACAAGTGGGTAGGACCACCCGCCAGTATTAGAAAATGAGATATGAAAGTTAGGAGCTAAATGGAACCTTAACCCTAGGTTATGGGCGCAACAACATAATGTCTAGGCGCTCTTTTTTTATAACAAAAATACAAAGCCAAAAATAAATGAACTGCAGCTAAAATATAATGTTCCTTTTTCACATGGTCTAGTCCTTCCCCTGCCCAGCCCCCTAATATTCTTAAGAGGGCCTCCTCTCCAATATTCAGAGAGTAGCTGGAAGTGAGGAGGCAGAAAAAAGTCGTCCTTTCCTTCCACTCTGCAGTTTTAATCGAAAATCATAGGTGCAGTACTGCACCCAGAGCTCAGAAACTGCTCGCGCTAATGAAATTCCCTGTCTCAAAATGCGCCTAGAACAATGGGAGTTTTGAACACTGCATGCCAATCATCTGACACAATACAATAATAATGTCAGGTGATTGACAGCTGGGCAGCTCATCCACCTGTCAAAGCCAGCCCACCGGGGCAAGAGGCCAGCGCACGATTTCTGAAAGTATCAGCAAGGAATTCAGTCCTGTTTTCTGCAGGCTTCTGGTGAGCAACAGAGCTCCATGTGGAACTCAGCGCAAGGAAAGTAAGCAGGTAAAGGTGTTTCCCAGAAGCAGCAAGGAATATTCTTAAAAAGAGTAAAGCACCTCTCGAGGCTGCACATCTAAGCACATTCACTGCCTGTCAGTATAGACATGAAGGATCAACTGGATCCTGCTCACGACACCACACACTGTCAAATCTAATAGCAGTGTGACCTGAAAATGTGCATTTTCTGCACTTGCCCCTGTACTGTGAGGCTGTACAGGTGAGGCTGCAACCATCAGTGGTTTCAGATGTCTTAAGAAGAGCCCTGCTGGACCTAGTCCACCTGGTCTGGCATCGTGTTCTCACAGTGGCCAACCAGATACCTATAGAAAACCCACAGGTAGGATTCGAACACAAGAGCACTTCCCTCATGTGGTCTCCAGCAACTGGTCTTGCAAAGACTTCTATTTTTGCCTAGGCTTTCCTTGACCCATAAGATCAGGGACCCTGTATGAGAGGCTGGGAAGAGAAGATCTCCCAGGGTGGGAGGTTGAGAGAAGGAAGGGAAGCTCCCAAGTGAAAACTGGGAGGGCCCACCCCCTTCTGGGTGAGACAAGGATTATGATATACCTTTGAGAGAGGGCTTTGCATTTACTTCACTCTTTTTTGTTTTTATTTAGATTAGGTAAAGGTAAAGGGACCCCTGACCATTAGGTCGAGTCGTGACCGACTCTGGGGTTGCATGCTCATCTCGCATTATTGGCCGAGGGAGCCGGCGTACAGCTTCCAGGTCATGTGGCCAGCATGACAAAGCCCCTTCTGGCTAACCAGAGCAGCACATGGAAACACCGTTTACCTTCCCGCTGTAGCGGTTCCTATTCATCTACTTGCACTTTGACGTGCTTTCGAACTGCTAGGTTGGCAGGAGCTGAGATCAAGCAATGGGAGCTCACCCCGTCGCAGGGATTCGAACCGCCGACCTTCTGATCAGCAAGCCCTGGGCTCTGTGGTTTAACCCACAGTGCCACCTGCGTCCCTTTTATTTAGATTAGTTTGTGTTTTATTGTATGATGGGAAAGTTTCAGTAGAGAATAATTGGGGGTGGGGAGATTAAGGACCCTGTTTTATGTTTTAGAACCCCCCGAAATCCTATTTTACTTGTTTCCATCTGCTTTTATACTACAGTTTTGCTGGTATTCTAATGATATTGTTTTGGTTTTTACATTGTGCAATGCTTATTAAATGCTCTCAAATGAAAGAGAAAAATAAAATGTTAACTGGGAGCAAGTCCCACGGAATTCTGTGTGAGTAGGCATGTATAGGAGGAGACTGCTTCAAGAGAGCAGCCATCATTTGCAAAATGGCTTTAAGCAGAAAAGATCAATAAATGCATTTATTAGTATTATTAAAGGTATTTGGGGGACTGGTGCCCCCCAAAGTATCCAAAACAATTCAAAGGACCATAGATATCTCACCCCAGTTGTTTTCACTGTCCCTCTTTAAAGGCCTAAGTGTTGATACGAGGACTAAGGATTTATTGACTATTCTTTTAGTAACTGCTCGGCTAACTATAGCTCAAACCTGGAAGGCCTTATAAGGACTATCCCTAGACATGTTTTTAAAATGTTTGGTGAGGTTCTGTTGGTAGAGCCCAGAGACTCTTAATCTCAGGGTTGTGGGTTCAAGCCCCATGTTCGGCAAAAGATCCCTGCATCACAGGGGGTTGGACTAGATGACCTTCGTGATCCCTTCCAACTCTACAATTCTATGAAGCACCTTTGAGAAAATAACTGATAAGTCAAAAGGGATTGATTCATTGATTGAAGGTCGTTGCATACCGCTTAATTGCTGACATCTCTATCAGCGGAGTACACAAAAATGACGAAAAGCGTAGAAAGATTAAAATCAGTTAGAATTAATCATAAAAATGAGGGAAACAAACCCTTAAAATGTCTGCTGAAAAGGAAAGATCTGAAGCTCGAGAGAGAGTAGGTGTCTCTAATTGCAGCTAGGAGGGAGTTCTATCCCAGTATGTTTCCGAGTACAATTCAAAGTGCTGGTGCTGACCTTTAAAGCCCTAAACGGCCTCGGTCCTGTATACCTGAAGGAGCGTCTCCACCCCCATCGTTCAGCTGAGGTCCAGCGCTGAGGGCCTTCTGGCGGTTCCCTCACTGCAACCAGGCAGAGGGCCTTTTTGGTAGTGGCACCCGCCCTGTGGTACACCCTCCCATCGGAGGTCAGGGAGATGAACAACTACCTGACATTTAGAAAACACCTAAAGGCAGCCCTGTTTAGGGAAGTTTTTAATCTGTGATATTTTAATGTATTTTGGTGTTTGTTGGAAGCCGCCCAGAGTGGTGGGGGAAACCCAGCTAAATAATAATAATAATAATAATAATAATAATAATAATAATATCGCCATGCTCCCGATAATAAATACCGGACAAATTTTATGCAGTAGCGTGGCCATTTATTCAATACACAAATGAAACTAAGTTTTAAAGATGCACTCTCCAAAGCAGTATTTTTCCTGGGGAACAACTGCCTGTAACAGATAAAACAATGTTTGTGCTGTCCCTGAGACATTACAATACCGACCATTTGAATAATTGACATGGATTGATAACAATTGCTCATGTTAATGTACAACTTGATCCCTGTTTTAGGGCTGGCGTTACGCTGCTCATTTATTATTACATGTAAAAATCCAACAAAATTTATTTTTTTCCGAAAATAAATAAATAAATACATAAAAAGAACGTTAATTTTTACATCGCGAGAGAGGCACTGCTCTCCATGAGGAAGGCTACATTTCGGTCAGCTCCTTGGCTTGTTTTATCCCATGGAAGTGTGCTCAGAATCACGGCCCGAGAGCTATAAACTAGGAAAGCCCCACCCCCACCCCAGATTCCCCATGGACATTTTTGGGTGGCTTTAAGGAAAGCCATTGCCCTCTCAGTCTCCACCTGCAATTTGCGAATATAATACTGGCCTACTTTACAGGATTGTCCAAGACAAAGTACAGTGGAACCTCGGTTTATGAACACCTCGATTTACGAATTTTCGGTTTACGAACGCTGCGGACCCATCTGGAACGGATTAATTCACTTTCCATTACTTTCAATGGGAAAGGTCGCTTCAGTTTATGAACGCTTCTGTTTATGAACAGACTTCCGGAACCAATTGTGTTCATAAACTGAGGTACCACTGTATATGAAGTGTTCTGATTTTTTCCCTAAACTGTTTTCTATTGTCAGCCAGTACTACTGCTATACACGTGGTGAAACTGAGCTGAAGACTCAAGGGGATATTTGGGACAAGATGAAAAATTTGATTGTTGGATAAAAATGGAGATACTGTATCAGCTTTCTCCAACTTGGTGCTGTCCAGATTTTAAGACTACAATTCCTATCGGCCAACATGGCTGTATGATAATCCTGGGGCTGATGGGAATTGTAGTCCAGAACACCTAGAGCCCCCCAGGCTGGGGAATGTTTTCATATATATAGTTGCTTGTAAATGACACACCAGCCAGGAAGCAGATCCAGCCCCAATGGAGCTTAGAGGTGGAAGACAGGACTCAAGAAAGCTGAGATTGTCCTCTGATCTCATGGCTGGGAGTTGTGGCATTCTATGGGATGCAGGTGGCGCTGTGGGTTAAACCACAGAGCCTAGGGCTTGCCGATCAGAAGGTCGGCGGTTCGAATCCCCGTGATGGGGTGAGCTCCCTTTGCTCAGTCCCTGCTCCTGCGAACCTAGCAGTTCGAAAGCACGTCAAAGTGCAAGTAGATAAATAGGTACTCCTCCAGCGGGAAGGTAAACAGTGTTTCTGTGTGCTGCTCTGGTTTGCCAGAAGCGGCTTGTTCATGCTGGCCACATGACCTGGAAGCTGTACGCCAGCTCCCTCGGCCAGTAAAGCGAGATGAGCACTGTAACCCCAGAGTCGTCCGCAACTGGACCTAACTGTCAGGGGTCCCTTTACCCTTTACCTTTATATAAGCCACCATTTATTTTTTAGGTTTGATACGAGGGAGTTCAGCAGCTTTCAGCATTACATATAAGTATTTCCTTTGGGATGATTTGGTAGTGGTATATCATGTGTTTGTTGGGTTTGACTAGTGGTATAGTTTCTCTTGATTTTGTGTGTGTGTGAAGAATTCAAGTGTTGATTCAACCTTATGGCCCGTCTGAATCAACAATTTGAAGACTTTTCAGTATATGAGATCTCATCACTGTACCCAAATGGTTTATTGGTGGTGGTGTCACTCCAGAGGTGTCAAATGGGGGAGGGGGAGGGAATTAGAAGCTAATCAAATAAGCATATAAATATGATGATTAAATCAGTTTATGGCTGCAATCCTGTTCCTGCTCACTAAGGAGTAAGTCCCATTAAACTAGGTGGTGTTTACTTTGTGCATAGCCTTGTGCTGTAAATCTCCTGTAGGGCAAGGTAGATATTTCCTTACGATACAATTCTATAATGTCTATACAGAAGGGAGTCCCATATTCAGTTCAGTGGAGCTTACTTATTAGTAGGGATGGGCAAATGTATTTCAGTTTCAGTTTCTCATTTTTCCATTCCTAAGTTCTGTCCTCCACATTTCCATATCAGCTTACATTTTTTTAAAAAAAAGTAATCATGAAAATTCAGCAGCATTTTAGTGCAGATTTCTCCGAATATCCAAATTTTTGTTTGCAATTTTGCCTACACATTTTTGCAATACCATTTCCCCTGACATAGTTCAATGCTGTATGCTATTTTCACCAATAGATGCGCTTTGATGCACACTTTATCCTGGTATATGCATTTGGGGGGGGGGATATAGTTTACTTAGCTAGGCTACATTGCAAAATTCAGAGAAGTCCAAAATTCGAAGGATGGCTGCGATTTGCTTGACATATTGTTGCAAACAGAATTGGATTAATCCCTCATCTCCACTTACAGCTAAGTCGTCCCAAGACTGCAACTTTCGCCTTCTCTCTATACACACGAATGCATATGTGTCCATACGGTACGTGTGTGTGTGTGTGTGTGTGTGTGTGTGTGTGTGTGTGTGTGTCTCCATTTCACAAACCCAAAGCAGGCATTCAGCAACTTCTTGAAAAGTGAGTAGGCTTCACAGCCACACCGAAGTCTGAGCTGCAGGCAAGTCTCCTGTGTAGCCAGAGAGACGCCGCCCCTGGGAGATCAAGGGCAGCTTTCTGGAGCTCAGGAAGATTAGCACAAATTATCCCCCCGAGCACCGGAGATAGTTCTGGATGGCAGATTCAGGACACAGCAAGGTATAAAAACCCTTCCTGTGAAAAGCACCATGTGGAAACTGACAGGGCAACCTGTAACCTCTTTATCTGTTCTTTCTGAAAATCGTTGCTTGGAGATTCCCAAGCGACTTCCGTGATGAGAAGCACCAGCGTTTGCCTTGACATCGCAGGGAGGAAGCAGCAGCTTTTAACTGCGATGCAAAAAATAACACTTGTGACAGCTGGAGCAGTCTTCCAACCCCATGCTGATGCCCGTTTAGGAGTCTGCACAAGTGTCGCAGCTCTTGGGTTTGCATTGCCAAGATAAAACATCTGCCACGGCCACTTTGAGTGCACTACAACAAGGGAATATCTGCTTCAAGGGGAAGGGAAGGGCTGCTTCTGGGTTGGGAAATAAGTTCAGCTGCAAATGGGCATTTTTTCAGATGCAGGCAAATTTCAAATTATTCCTGCTTCAATGCTGGCCTCGCCAATACTAGCATAGATCACAGCTAAATATTCCTGGTAAATCTCTGGTAATCAAGCTGGCAGGCTTTTAAAAATCCAGTCTGGTGCTAGTTATTCCCAAGAGTGTGGGTACACAGCAAGCACAATGGCAGCAGCATAGCATGGGAGGGCCACGGGGCAGTTGCCCCGAGTGCAAAATTGTTAGGAGTGCAAAATTTTAACACCCAGTGTTAAAGCTGCATACTCCCATCGCTGGGCTCTGTTGAACCTGGAAGCGACTTCTCCAGACAATGGAACAACTCTTCTTTTCTTAAGTCTATGGCTGCAATCTCTCAGGTGATGTGGACACTGTTAAGTAGTTGAATGCACATATGTACTCCATCCGTTTCCCTCCCTCCCTCCCACCCTTCCGCATGGGCACGGCCCCGGGTGCTGGCAACCCATGTTACGCCACTGCATGATGATACCAGATTTGATGTCCGCCATTTCCTCTTGAGATATCCTAGGCAGCCGAGCCCAGAGACTGTCAGTGGCCTGCATGGCAGTCAGGATCCACAGGCTTGGAGCATGTATGGAGATCTTGTTGGTGGAGCCAGGGAGAAGCCTCCAGTATCTCAATCTCTCCGGCTTTTGTGAAAGGAAGTTGTAGACTGTGAAATCCAGCTGGATGGGCTTTGGCAGTGTGGAGCAGCTGGAAGAAGCCAGATCCTTGCTTCAGAGAAGCTGCAACCATCCTTGGCGTGGAGGTCAGTGATGGGCAGAGTTGAAGCTAGTAAGAGGCAGAGGTAATTCAGGTTTTGTCTCCATCCTCTTCTCTGATAAGTTCTGCAAAGGCACCAATGAGACTAGGGATGAAGAACCCACAGCCAGTGCCAGCTCCTGCATTGGTTGTAAGAAAAAAGGCAGGACAAGTGGGGGCCGGCTGAGGTCAGATTGAGGTTGGTTGAGCAATGCCCCGTTTCCCCTACAAGCCAGCCTCCACTGGCCTGCAGGCTTTGTGGTTTAGTCCTTCCCCCAGCACTGTCATTTTCTGCCAAGTTTCCTTCGAGGAGAATATCCACCCATCTTTCAAACCATGATTCATGTCTGGCCCCAAAGATCCCTCATCTTTGGAACGAGCTCTGGAGGTCAGCGGTTCCTTGGTTCCTCCCAATCCAGTTTTTGTTATGTGAAGCACCTGGACAATTCCCTGTCCATAAAAGATGCTTCCTACTTCATAAGAGCATAGAATTGGGTGAGACCCCGAGGGTCATCTAGTCCAACCCCCTGCAAGGCAGGAATATGCAGCTGTCCCATATGAGGATTGAACCTGCAACCTTGGCGTCATTGGCACCGCACTCTAACCAACTGAGCTATCCAGGTTCCGTTTTCTTATTGCTCGATTAGGCACAACAGCAACCATCAGTGAGCAACAGCCCACTGGGAAGTCAAAGTCAGCATTTTGGCAGGTGTCCGTTTTCCTTGGGATGCTTTCCTTTCATTTTTTCATTCTTCCAAGCAAAATATTTCTTCGTTGCTTTCCTCCTGGCAAAACTGATGATATCCAGCATAAATGCCCAGGACACCATATACATTGCCAGGACGCCACCCTTTAGCATCCAGATGGTGTTGAGCGAAGTCACCACCGACTGTACAATCCATGCTCCCCCGGCGATGCGCAGCCCCAGGAAGAGAGATACGAAAAGGTAATCCACCACATCCCCGAGGAGGTTGTGATAGCGTCCCATCTCCCGTAGGAACCAGCGTAGCTGCAGGAGAGGGTTGGTGATCTCGCTCACAAAGACGATGGCGTTGATCTCGGTGGCAGACTTGCCAATCATCAGCACGAAAGCCAGGCCGCTGACACTGAGCATGTGGTGGGAGAGCATCAGGTGGCCCTCGCTCTTGAAATAAATGCACCAGCTCAAGTCGAAGAGGAAGTATCCCAGCGACAAGCACATCAGGCACACCTGGAGAGCCGTGTTGGGGTAGCCTGGAAAGACAAGGAAAAAAGGGTCGGCTGAGTTTGGCATCCTAGAATTGCAGAGTTGGATGGGACCACAGGGGGGGCATTTAGGTGGAAATCTAATGTTGCTTGAAATGATGACCATTGCACTTTATAGGTTTCTAAACTGCTCTTTAAAATACAGTTGTACCTTGGTTGTTGAACACCCTAAAACTCAGACGTTTTGGCTCCCAAACGCCGCAAACCCAGAAGTGAGTGTTCCGGTTTGCGAACGTTCTTTGGAAGCCGAATGGCCGACAGGGCTTCTGTGTCTTCTGATTGGCTGCAGGAGCTTCCTGCAGCCAATCAGAAGCCAAGCTTTGGTTTCTGGACGTTTTGGAAGTCGAACAGACTTCTGGAACGGACTCCGTTCGACTTCTGAGGTACGACTGTAACAAAAAACACATTTTACACACTGAAAATCCAATGCTTTTTCCATTTGATGTCCCAGACCTATTCCCCTGCTTTTTTTTTGAACTCAATCCTCTCCATCACCAAAATTTGCGCAAGCTCTCGAATGAGAAACTTACCCTGAAAAGAGTATTTGGGAATGATATCAAATATCATGTTTATGCATCCAAAGGTCAGATTCTAAAACAGGAAATCTGGTTTTGAAGTGTGTGTGTGTTTTGCATGCATGCATGCAAAATTCAAGCCTTGGTTCTGGGAGATGCTCCATAACTATTCCCAGAACAACTTCCCAGTTTTTAATTGCTTCTCTACCACATGCTCTGGGGGAAATGTCATAATTCAGTGGCATCTCCAGGCCGGGCTGAGAGAGACCCCTGAGTCTCAATTCTTGAAGAGCTGCTGTCAATCAGAATAGACAATACAGGATGGACCAAAAGATCTGTGGGAGGCAGTTTCCTAAGTTCCTGTGAAGTGGCATTGGGGCAAATAAAAAATGGCTGTGGGTTTTCAAGGCCACTGAAACTGAGAATTCTCATTACTCAGATAGACTGCTCCTGCCTGGAAGCTCTTCTGCAGGAAGTCTGCTACTGGTGCAGCCTCTGATGCTGCCCGCCCTTCATTTAATTCTTCACTTAATTCTTTCCATTTAATTCTTTCAGCATTGCACCATAGGCAGGGAACTAATAAGAAGCTGCATCATTACCCTTCTGACTTGGCCTGCTGTTCATACTAAGCCTTGGAATAAGCTGGTGTCTGGCTTTTCATTAGGTACAAAAGCATGCCGGGTTACGCTACACTGAAAAATCAACACAGTTAACATTATTATACAATGCAGTCATACCTTGCATTCCCAAACGCCTTGAGAGTCAAACGTTTTGGCTCCCAAACGCCGCAAACCCAGAAGTGAGTGTTCCGGTTTGCGAACGTTCTTTGGAACCTGAACATCTGATGGGGCTTCTGCAGCTTCTGATTGGCTGCAGGAGCTTCCTGCAGCCAATTGGAAGCCGCACCCTGGTTTCCGAACGTTTTGGAAGTTGAACGGACTTCTGGAACAGATTCCACTGCAGTATATTTGATGCCCATTTTGTGCCTTTGCCCAGATGGTGCCCTGGGCCCCCTGATCACCCCAGCAGTAATTATACAAGTGGAGAAAAGGGGATTTGCAGCTGGTGTCAGTAGCTCAGATGTCACTCGGCCAAATGGCTTAGAGTAAGAGCCTGCTCTGTAGAATTTTTAGACACTCACACAAGGATGACAGGTGCCTCGTGAAACAGTTATAAAGACCTAATCCTGGCGATCAGGAGCTGAACTAAATGCAAGCAAGGGCTTGCAAGGACACAGCAAGGGGAGAGGATGTTCAGAGCGGCAGGCGTGGATCCGTTCCAAGTGAAACAGAGGAGCAAAAGGCAAGGGCAAAGAAGGAAAGCGGCAAAAGATTGTGGGTCATCTGACAGCAGGGTAGTGGAAGCACTACCATTTGGGGGTCACTGTTAATGTTCTAGTCCTCATTGTTTTGGGTGAAAGCTTCAAATCATGTTGGGAGTGTGCACTAATATGCTAAAGACTAGTAAGCAATTGCAACCACCACCAAGGATATTATATCTTAATAATAATAATAATAATAATAATAATAATAATAATAATAATAATAAATAATAAATAATAATAATAATAATAAAATATTTATACCCCGCCTGTCTGGCTGGGTTTCCCCAGCCACTCTGGGCGATTCCCAACAGAACATTAAAAACATGATAAAACATCAGACATTATAAACTTCCCTAAACAGGGTTGCCTTCAGGTGTCTTCTAAAAATCAGATAGTTGACAACTGATGGGAGGGCGTTCCATAGGGCAGGCGCCATTACCAAGAAGGCCCTCTGCCTGGTTCCCTGTAACCTCACTTCTCGTAGTGAGGGAACCGCCAGAAGGCCCTTGGGGCTGGACCTCAGTGTCTGGGCTGAATGATGGGGGGTGGAGACACTCCTTCAGGTATAATACTGCATAAGGTTCTTGGGCATTGTTGTCCTTGCTTATTATCTGTTTGTCTGTCTGTCTGTCTGTCTGTCTGTCTTAATAATAACAATAATTTCTGAGGCTAGCAATTCACCCCCCCTTTTTTGCCACTGAACCTCCAGTAAAAATAAACTGGAGGTCTCGGATAACAGTTGACCTTTCCTGAAGCATCTTAGGAACTGCCATCAAGGACCCACGCTTCGGAAATTGCAAAGATTGTGATGTCATTACAGGGCAAGTCTGATTTGTTCCCAGACCATGCAGACATTATGGTAATCCGCGTAACCAGTGGCCATGCAGGGTAGCAAGCAGTTTGCTGGATTTTGGCAGAGACCCACATTCAGATCCTTGGTTAGCTCAATCTTGGGTCAGTCATTATCACTCAGTCTGACCTACCTCACAGGATTGTTGTGAGGGGGGAAACAGAGAGAATGGGAATGACATGTAATTAATGTATAAAGTGCAACAAATGACTGAAAAAATATAAGTAGGGGCATAATAATGTTTTGTTTTTAAAGGAAGATGTTAGAACGTTCCAACTTAGAAACTCTGATCCCCTGTTTGTTCCCAGAGAAGTGGAGAGGCTCAGTGCTGAGATGGGACCCTCTGCACATGACCAGAGGTACTTTCTTTTTTTCATTCGCTTCCATATTCTCGAACTTGTGACAAGTTCTGAAGATGAGCACTAGCAAGTCATAGTTCAAAATAAATCCAGTGTACATGTTTAGCTGTGTAAGGGAGTGTAGAGAATCATTGTGGGCACGGAGGATGAAATAATGGACCCTATCCAGCAACATGGACTATCTGCTTGAAACAAATAAGGGGAAAACATCTGCATTGATCAAACCCACATTCTATGGAGACGTTATTTATATAATTTCAAACATCATTTCAAAAGGACTAGAATCTGGCTGTTAAAAAGAAGAAGAGGTAGATTAAAACCCAGCAACAAAAGCTGAGAGTTGTAGGAAGCAGAAATTCTGCGGGGTGGGGGTGGGGGTGGGGATGCTGCAATCTGCAACTACGGTATAAATGGGGCAATGCATTTGTTCATTTTGCAGAATTTACAGGCCAGTCTTTGGCATGTCTACTCAGAAGTAAGGCCCAACAAGTTCAATGAAGTTTCCTCCCAGGCCATCAGCCTTCCACGACCAGGTGCCTTCCAGATGTTTTGGACTACAACTCTCACCAGTCCATGTTGGCACAGTCACGCTGGCTGGTGCTGATGGGAGTTACAGTATAGTCCAAAAGAGCTGGAGGAGGGCACCAGGTTGCAGAAAGCCTAGGAATATGGTCTCCTGTTCTCCTTCAATCAGCTGATCTGGGACAGAGGAGCGAAACTGGGAAGTTTATGTGTACCAGAGGAAAGAACAATTATGGCAGCGTAGAGGAGCAAGGCAAGAAGACTCAAGTGAGCTGGATTGGAAGACGAGGCAGGAATGGAAGCGGCGAAGTGGATGGAGCCGGGAGCAGACGATAAAGTGCAGGAGTAAGACATCAGGTGGAGATCAGAATGGTGGGAACCTGGGTTAGGGGAAGCAAGGATAAATGGGAATCAAGAGTCTGAGCTACAAATGAAGAAGATGCTAGTTGGAATGTCTTAGCCAAGCCACTGCCGTCAACGCAGAAAATGACTTATTCCGAGTCAGACTGTTAGTCCATGTGGCTCAGTATTGTCTACACTGACTAGCAACAGCTCTCCAGGGTCCTGGGTAGGGGCACATTCCCAGCCCTACCCAGTGATGCCACTGGGGATTAAATCTGGGGCCTTCTCTGTGCAAAGCAGATGCTCTAGCATTGAACTGCAGCTCAGCTTCTCCCGGATATAAAATGAGGATGATGATACAGACCTACCTTTCGGGGTCATTGTACAAGTTACAAGTGAAGCTCTTTGAACATCCCAAAGTGCTTTATTTAAGTGCTACATGGCATTATTTGTACTCGGTGAACAATAGAGATGTGAATGCCCGGAACCCACCTCCCACTCCCACCCCCACCCCCCGCAGAAAACCAAATCAAAAAATGTCCCATATCCCAATTTTCTCTAAGTTCATAATAAAAGAAGTTGGGGAAGAAACTGGAAAAATGGTAGGGAAATGGAATTATCCACCCTATTTTTCCTGGGCCTTCAGATCTCTAGGAGCAATCAGGGCTGCAAATCACACTCTCAACCAATGGTGTAGTGGTTAGAGGGTTGGACTAGGACCTAGGAGATCACTCACTCACTCATTCATTCATTCCCACTCATTCATGAAGCTCATCAGGGCATCCTTGGGCCAGTCACAGTCTCCCAGCCTACCTTACCTCTCAAAGGGTTGTTGTGAGGATAAAATGAGGAGGTGGAGAACTCTGTATGCCACTTTGAGGTCCTTGGAGGAAAGATGAGATGTAAATGGAATGAATGGATGGGTGGATGAATAATGTCACAGCAGAGCTGTGCTTTTGGGATGGGGATGGCACAGCAGGCAGAGGTTTAGCAGTGGTGGGCGAGCGGAGCAACTGCACCCACATTTGACTCCCTGTTACCTCTGACAACCCCCTTGAGAGTGAATCATCTCTGCATACCTGCATGAGTCAAAGGCCAGGGCCCGTCAATTAGAGCGATGTAGCCAGAGAAGAAGGTGACAATTAGCCCGTGCAAAAGGGTGACCAGCCGACAGCTCCATTCAGGGCTACGATGCTTGTTCCGGTACAAGAAGCCACCATAGAGTGACAGCCAGACCACAAGGCTGCAGATCACTTGCAGAATGATGACGATCATAATCTAAAAGAGCGGGGAAAGAAAGGTGTGGATTAAGTCAGTTACAACTGGGGACGTAAGGAGCTGACGACTTCTGTCCTGTTGCAGTTTCATTGCAATCAGTGCTGTTTCCACTCTGCTACAGTTCGGCTTCTGCTAAAATCAACATTATGCATCTCACTATCTGCCATTGTTGAAATTTATGTAATTAATTTCAAGATTAATTTCAATTGATGGGGGAAATGTCAGAACCAGTGCAGAAAATAATTAGAGTTCAGAGACAAAGAACAATTACAGTGAATACCAAGCATATTGGCTTGCATGATTTCTGATTGTGACCTTGGACGAACCTGCAAATTTTGGGATTGACCAATAGTTTGACTCAGTATATAAGGCAGTTTCCTATGTTCCTATGTCTTAAGGGAAGGGCTGTAGCTCAGTGGTAGAGCATCTGCTTTGCCTGCAGAAGGTCTCAGGTTCAATCCCTGGCGGGCTGGGAGAGACCCCTGCCTGGGGGGAAACCCAGGCAAGCCACTGCCAGTCAGTGTAGATAATATTGAGCTAGATGGATTGATTTGGTACACAGTAGTTTCAAACGTTCCTATGATTGCAACAATAATATTCTGAATGCTGAAACCTGCTGTTGCCTGTTCAGGACACTTATTTGCAATAGCAAATAAGCAGCTATGATGGTGGGCGTGGAAAATCACATATATTTGTGGCATCCCTAGCTGCAGGCTTTGACTTGGTTAAACTTTATTCTGCCTTTATTTTATTTTTAAAGCCTAGCTTTAAAATCTGGAAAGTCACTGGCCCTGGGAAACAAACCCTGGTCATTTGCGCAAGCAAAAGAATGTAGAGCTCAGGCAGGAAAAACACAGTGTTCATCCCAGTAATATCAGTGCCTTGTGTGAGCAGATGGCCCACATTGCCCAGAAAATTCTGCACCAAATGCCGGTAACCTGAATTCTGAGAGCTGTAGGAATTATGCAAGTTAACAGAAGTTATGCAAATATGCTTCCATTTCATGTTATCATGTGATTCATATTATTTTGCACAACTCTGATTTTGTTAGGGGGGTGGTAGTTACTCAGGACACTGATACCTGTCCCCTGATTGCTGGAAACCTTGCCATGTCCAGATTTCAGCCAAAGTTGACCATGCATTTTGACACATTCTGTCTCAGCCATAAGGGCTAGAAACTTGCCCTGATTTTTTAAAGCTGGGATTCTCAAGGTGTTGATTACTGCCTCCAGGACCAAATGCTGCCTTTTTCTGGAGACACACAAACAGGGGCAGCCTGTCCTGCTGCTTCGCTGCCTGAGACAAAATGAGAAGGTGCTGCCCCTTCTCAGTGGAAGCTCAGCTTACCAGGGTTGTGCAGTGGCAGTGGCTTCCCGTGAGATCCCCTGCGGCAGGAGAGGTGGGGTGTCCATGGGGGCACTGCCTCGTGGGATTCTGCCGCTCGAGGCAGCTGCTTCAGTCTGTCTCTTGGGCTGGCCGACCCTTTTTCTACATCCCCCTGCCTTCCACATTATTTGCTTCAAAAATGTGGTGGAAATTTTAAAGGTGGGCTTCTTCTCTTTAAGTAAGGTATGGGGCAGGGGGCATCTGCTGTGCTTTAAGAAATCCCAACTGCTCTCTTGCTCAAGGGAAACTTGCTATACAGGTTCCACAAAACAAAGGCCTGTTTCAATATGTACAGGGACGGCCATTCAAGTGGTTACTTAATTAGGTCACCACTTAAAAACATCCCTTAATGTTTTTTTAGTCAGCTGAAGAATGACAAGAGGATGGACTCCTTGCATATTTTTGCCAGGACTTGGTTTCCTGTGCACGATCCTTGTTAGAATATGAGCAAAAGTTTCCTGGAGCTGTTTGGAGAAAGAAGGAGAGACTGGGCAAACTAAATCCAGCTTTTGCTTCCCCTCCCCAACAGCTGCTTGGTGTCATCACTCATCACCTTTAACCAGGGTTACACAAGCGCAAACTCAGAGCCTACACTGTGAACATTATCAAGGCGATCAGCCCCATTCATTACTCTTTTATATGGGACGTGGGAGGCACCGTGGTGTAAACCACTGAGTTTCTTGGGCTTGCCAATTGTAAGGTTAGCAGTTCGAATCCGCTCAGCGGGGTGAGCTCCCCGTCCCAGCTCTTGCCAACCTAGCAGTTCAAAAGCATACCAGTGCAAGTAGATAAATAGGTACTGCTGTGGTGGGAAGATAAATGTCATTTCCATGTTCTCTGGCACTCATAATGGGGTCCTGTGTGCCAGAAGTGATTTAGTCATGCTGGCCACATGACTTGGAAAAAGCTGTCTGTGGACAAATGCTGGCTCCCTTGTTGTCTGAAAGCAGAGATGAGTGCCACACCCCATAGTCTAATGTGACTGGACTTAACCGTCCAGGTGGGCGGAGCGTGGGGAGGACTGCAACCTTGGAGCAAAACTGAATAAGCAAAGGAAGCAAGACCCCAACCAGGGGATCAAGTGAGCCTTCTGCTCATTGACAATTTCAAAATACAGTAGATGGAGCTGCAACAGACACCATCTAGTGGCTCACCCTCGTAATCACAGTTGTCAAATTTGGGCTGGGAAAGGGGTTTCTATGAACGACGTCTGAGTACACACGCCAGTGCACTCTCAGTGCTGGTTTGGGATGCAGTGTGTCAACATGACATTAGGCACAATCCATATCTACCCTGTATGCAGTGCTAGTTTCCTAGAGAAAGAGGTGCCAGAGCTCACCATGAACTTCTCCCTTGTTCTCTTAGAATGGCAATGGCGCTCACCTGAGTGGTTTTAAGCCAGTAATGTGTACACAAACTTAATGGTTCTGGTCCCCTACGTTTCTAGCAGCAGAGATTTGACAGGCACCCTCACTTTTGACTTCCAGGTCTCTCTTGAAGCCTGTTTAATGCCAACAGGCCTACGCACTTGTTTAAAATGTTCTTGAGTAGACAGTCGTTTTAATGATGGTTCTGTATTGCTCTTAAAAGCTTATCATCATTGTCATCCTCACTAAAATTTGTATACTGGCCTATACCCGTAGGTCTCAGGGCAGTTAAAACACAAGATAAAAACACACGATAAAAACACAAAATACATAATAAAAACAAAAAGAAGAAGAACCCAGTAATTTTGCTGTGCTTTGTGAGAAGGTGGTATATACCGTAAAAACTTTTACACATAAATAAGACCAAGCTCTGGCAGGACATGAAGATCAATGAGCTAGCAGACAGCTCCGTATAATCTGTGTGTTTTCCAGATATTTCCCCCCTACTATTTTCCTCACCTCCTTCTGCTACTTAGCCCCTAGTGATTTAACCACCCCTACAAGCAAAATGAAAGTTACAGGGGCACGATTCCCACTAGGTACTCACAAACAAGTTCCGTGAAACAGGAATGGCTGTGACTCCACCAGCAGTCCAGCAATCAGCCAGTGGCCTCCTCTGTAATTTCTTGCTGAACAAAGGACTGTATTTGTCTCAAAGGGCTCGCTGAGCAGTGAATCTTCCCTCTTTTTTCTTACACAGAAACTCAGGCATCAGTTTTAACTTTCCGGTCCCAGTAGCATGGAGGCAAATTCCCCCATGTGCATTATGGGTCACTGGGCTCCCCAATCTCTTATAACCTTCCAGTTGAGGGCAGGTTGGCTTATTATGACTGCTGGTCCTTCACATTTCATTTTTATGACAGGGTTACTACGTCTGTTGCCGGGCAAGTAAAACCAGATTCTTTTGTGATTATACTTCAGAAGGACCTGAGTGAAAATGTACAGGTTGGTGAGGACAATTGGCTGTCAGGAAGAGTCCTCCTCCTCCTCCTCCTCCTCCTCCTCCTCCTCCTCCTCCTCCTCCTCCTCCTCTCTGGACTATCTGGAATGAGATTAGGGTCATTACACTTACCAAATGGCTTTGTGTGTGCTTTGCAGGTGTGGCCCCAGATCAGATGCTGTCCCAATGGGAAGGTGGGTGTCAGCGGCTACTAGTCACAATGGCTATATATCCAGTGCCAGAATGGGTGGAAGGTCAGCGGTTCAAATCCCTGGGACAGATTGAGCTCCTGTTGCTCTCTCCAAGCGCATGCCAGCCTAGCAGTTCGAAAGCATGCCAGTGTAAGTAGATAAATAGGCATCACTGTGCCAGGAAGGTAAATGGCGTTTCTGTGCCCTCCGGCTTCTGTCACGGTGTTCCGTTGCACCAGAAGCGGCTTAGTCCTGCTGGCCACATGACCCAGTTTGTCTGTGGACAAATGCCAGCTCCCTCAGCCTGAAAGTGAAATGAGCACCACAACCCCATAGTCACCTTTGACTGTTCTCACAGTGAGTGTCCAGATGCTTGGGGAAAACCCCTTGGACATGAGCAGTGGTGAACCTACATTTTTGGGGCCATGAAGCTTGAACAGTTATTAGAACCCCTTCACAATTGTTAGGGGGCAGGCTCCCCTGTACAGTTGTACTGTACCTTGGAAGCCAAATGAAATTCATTCCAGAAGTCTGTTCAACTTCCAAAACATTTGACTTCCAAGGCACAGCTTCCAATTGGATGCAGGAGCTTCCTGCAGCCAATCGGAAGCCACAGAAGCCCTGCTGGATGTTTGATTTCCGAAAGAATGTTCGCAAACCAGAACACTCATTTCCGGGTTTGCGGCATTTGGGAGCTAAAACATTCGACTGCTAAGGCGTTCGTCAACCAAGGCACAACTGTATAGGGAAGTTTTTAATGTTTCATGATTTACTGTGTTTGAAGTTTTAATTTGTTTGAAGCTGCCCAGAGTGGCTGGGACAACCCAGTAGGATGGGTGGCATATAAATAATTTATTATTATTATTATTATTATTATTATTATTATTATTATTATTATTCAGCAATGAGGTCTGGGTAACCACTGTTATCTTCTTCAAGGAGGTTGTTTATGTTATAACATTTTGTACTGCTGAGTGTCAGACTTTTGACAAAAAGTTAATCGATTTGAGTTGTGTGACCTAGATTGCTTCTGCAGCACTAGACCCCCCCCCCCCCGCCCCTTTTTTAAAAGCCATGTGGATTAAAGTCACTTCTGGGGCCACTCTGGGATTAGGGTCCCTGAAGCTTAAACTTCATCTATATATATAAAAATGTAAAAAGGGCATGTGAGTGTGTTTCCACTTTCCACCGAAACTGCTTGGCCGATTGCGTTCAAATTTGCACACAACGTCCCATGCTACTGTGAGAGGAAGCATATACCGTTTGCGTAGACAGATGTCACACCTGCACAAGGTAAAACCCCTAAAACCCCGTGTTTCAGAACACACAACTCACCCAAAAGTGCATGCTGGGAAAAAAAAGCCAGAAAAGGTTGCAAAACAGCACCCTCTATCAGCGGCTACACTGGTACTGCAGCTAGAAAACCTTCGCCCTCTATCAGTGGCTACACTGGTACAGCAGCTAGAAAATCGTCCCTCTCTACAGCACCTCGGCTTGCCTTTACAGACTAGGCTGAATGGAGGTGGGGATTCGCCTGGGTGGGTGATGGGGGGAGGAGGGGACGGAATAGGTCATGGGTCGGGATAGGGTAGGGGAAATCACAGGGATGAGCCAGTGGGGGAGGAGACGGGATACGTCATGGATCGGGACAGGGTGGGGGGAAACACAGGGATGAGCCACAGCAACGCGTGGCCGGGCCAGCTAGTTAGTTTCATATCAGATCTGCCCCTGGACCTGAGCACAAGAACACTCTCCCCTCTTGTGGTTTTGAACAACTGGTTTTCAGAACAGTCTCTGAAGGCGGAAGCAGAGCATAGCCATCATAGCTAGTAACCATTGATAGCCTCCATGAATGTGTCTAATCCTCTTTTAAAGCCAGCCAATTTGGTGACTAATAGTGCCTCCTGCGGGAGTGAGTTCCATAAGTTAACTCTGTGCCGTGCGAAGAAGTACTTTCTTTTACCTATCCCAAATCTGCCAACATTTAGCTTCGTTGGATGTGAATACATTCTAGTGTTATGAGAGAGGGGAGCAAATGGGGGCCTTGGGTTTTTTTTGGGGGGGGACCTCTTGCTGCCCCTCAGAGCCACCCCCTGCTCTGAACTCTCTCCCCCCCAAAAAGAAAGAATCACAAGCCACACCACCTGCCTCTAGAGTTGTCAGGAGTCCTACATAGGAAGAGCCTAGTTGCTGTAACAGACCAGTATCTTGTTCTCACAGGGGTTGACCGGGTGCCCAAGTGGGAAGCCCACAAGCAAGACCTGAGTGCAACAGCACATTTCAGATTTCAAGTCCAAACATGCCTTTATGGAGGGAAGGACAAGCTTCCTCCATTCATCTGTGCTAAGTTGTCTTTGTTCTTCAAATTTCCATAGCCCTCCATGGAAATACACAACATAGCAACAAACAAAAACACTGGGAAAAGAGGAATGCTTTTGCCCAAACCATCCTGAAAGGTCTACATGGGCTCCCATTTCATTTCCCAGCACAATTCAAAGTGTTGGTGCTGACCTTTAAAACCCTAAACGACCTCAGCCCAGTATACCTGAAGGAGCGTCTCCACCCTCATTGTTCAGCCCGCACATGGAATCCAGCTGACAGAGCCTTTCTGGTGGTCCCCTCCCTGCGAGAAGTGAGGTTACAGGGAACCAGGCAGAGGGCCTTCTCGGTTGTGGCTCCTGCCCTGTGGAACACCCTCCCTTCAGATGTCAAGGAAATGAACAACTACCTGACTTTTAGAAGACATCTGAAGGCAGCCCTGTTTAGGGAAGTTTTTAAAGTTTGATATTATTATTATTATTATTATTATTATTATTATTATTCTGTTGGGAGCCACCCAGAGTGGCTGGGGAAACCCAGCCAGATGGGTGCGGTATGTATGTATGTACCGTATTTTTTGCTCCATAAGACACACTTTTTTCCTCCTAAAAACTAAGAGGAAATGTCTGTGCATCTTATGGAGCGAATGCGTGGTCCCTGGAGCCGAATTGCTCGGAGGCGAAAGGCAGACCATGCTTTTTTTTTTAAGAAAGAGCTAAAGGCTAACAAGAGGTAAAGAGAGTGTTGAAAGGAACCCACTCAGCAGCTGATTGCAAGAGATCAGGGAGGGAGATAAGGGAGCTAGCTTGCCTAGGTCTCAATTGTTGTCTGCAGAGGGAGGCTGTTTGTTTCTCCAGCGACATGTGACTGGCTGATTAGATTATCTGTCTGGAAACTGTAGAAATGGGACCCTTTTCTTTCCTAGAGAAGCTGCAGAACTGTGAGTTGAACCCCATAAAAACAGGATTTTTTCCCTTTGCAAGGTAAGCTCAACAACTTTGAGCTGATCCTCAAAAATGGAGCTTTCCCCCTTTGCAAAAGAAGCTTCCTCAAATATTTAATGGGGGGAGGCAAAGGCACCAAGGCCTCTAGGAGTTGGCTGCTATGCCTAGGACAATTCAAGAAAGTGATTTTTTTCTCGTCAAAAATATGGAACGCTTCACAAATTTGCGTTCCCCATTTATGTATCCCTCTGATGCCTTCAGTTTTATATTTTTATATTTTTATGTATCCCTCTGATGCCTTCAGTTTTATGTTTATCTTTGTATTGAGAAATGTTTTTTGTTTCTGACTATCGGTCGAATAAAGTATATTGATTGATTGATTTTTTCTCTTTTTTCTTTTTCCTTTTTCCAACACATATAAATACAAAAACTTTCCAGCCGAGATACAAAGTCAACTTATAAATTACATCAAACTTATAACTTATAACTACCCTATGTCCCCCTCCCTCCCCTCCCCTAAACCCCCCAACCCCCTTCTCTTCCTTTCTCACTTTTTCCACCTTTGATACTATTTAAACCAAATGCTTTAAAACAATAATAACAAATGTACTAAACAATAATTTGAATGCAATAAACAATATATTTTTACTGTATCTAAATGTCTTTTTTTCTTTTACTTTTTCATCTACAGTGAGAATAGGAGGATAAGGAGAGTCTATTCAATGTCCTCTAAACTTATTTTTAATTCACCTAACAGACTTCCTGTCAATTCCTGATGTATATTTTTGTTTTAAAGATGAAAGTACATAACACAGGATAAATCTCTGTAGCAATTTTCTAATACATTCTTGCCTCCTAATGTACCAAACTTCGAATCTAAATCTTATCTTTTTCCAATATTATTCAAATTCAATTGAAAACGAACATAGGCAGTGCACCTTTGCTATACTTTTGAACATATATTTTATACCTTTCCCAATTTTCTGCAACTTTTTGTTTAGATTTGTTTAGAATTATTTGTTAGATAAGCCATTTCTGCCAATTCTTGCAATTTACCTTGCCACTCCGTTACTGTAGGGGCCGCTGTTTCTTTCCATCCTTTAGCAATCAATAACCTTGCCGCAGCTGTTGCGTATAGAAATATTTCTTTTTTTGAATTAGGTACTTCTTTTCCAACGATACTTAATAAGAACGCCTCTGGTTTTGGGGGGAATGTTATTCCTAATTTTTTCCCCCGTCATAGATTAGACCCCAAAATATTTTGATCTTCCCACAAGTCCACCACATGTGGTATAAATCACCATTATTCCCTCCGCACCTCCAGCATGTATTTGCTATTTTTTTGTATATCTTTGCGAGTCTGGAGGGGGTTAGGTATCATCGATGTTGTATTTTTAGCATATTCTCTCTAATGTTATACGGTAGCTCACGGTGAAGTTCATACTTATTTTCCACAGGTGTTCCCAATCGGCCATCATTATGGGGCGTCTGATATCTTGTGCCCATCTTATCATATTTACTTTAACCGTTTCCTCCATCACCTCAAATTCTAGGAGGAGCCTGTACATTTTCGATATTATTTTTGTTTTATTATTTATTAATTCCGTTTCCAATTTTGATGGTTGTTTTTCGAATCCTATTTTTTTATCTTCTTTGAACATGTCATGAATTTGATAGTATTCCGACCAGGTTGAAAAATAATTTTTCACCTCTTCATATTTCTTAATTCTTATTTGGCCGTCAACTTCCATTAATAAGTTATTGTAAGTTGTCCAACTCCTTTTCATATTCTTTTTTTTAACCGTGATTGCTTCTAAAGGGGATAACCATCTTGGCGCCTTGGGTTCTAAAAACCATTTCCCTTGAATACTATATGGTTGGTAAAACCTTTCTGGGCCTTAGTCTTCCCATAATTTAAATACGCATGCCACCCAAATTGAGTGTCATGCCCTTCTAAATCCAATAGTTCTGTGTTATTTAGGAGAAACTATTCCTTTAACCAGGACAAGCATGCAGCTTCGTAATATGTCTTTAGGTCCAGAAGTCCGAACCCTCCTTTTTCTTTGGTATCGATCAGCACTTTATGTTTTATTCGAGGTCGTTTCCCTGACCATATAAATTTTGAGATTTCCTTTTGCCAGTTATCTGTCGAGTCCATTTTTCTTATAATTGGTATGGTTTGAAACAAAAAGAGGAGTTTGGGTAGGATGTTTAGTTTTACTGTTGATATTCTACCTAAAAAAGATAGATGCATCCTGTTCCACATTTCCATATCCCGTTTTATTTCTCCCCAGACTTTCATATAGTTATCCTCATACAAATTTATATTTTTTGGTGTAAGGCAGATTCCTAAATACTTTATTTTTGAATATATTTTAAAGTTTGTTACTTTCTCTAATTCTTCTTGCTCTGTCGTTGTTAAATTTTTCACCAATGATTTTGTTTTATTTATATTTAACTTAAATCCCGAAACTTTCCGTAGTCCTGCATGATCTCTATTACTTTAATTAGGCTCTCCTTCGGTTGCTCCGTTGTTATAATGAGGTCATCTGCGAATGACCTCATTTTATATGTGTTATTTCCCAATTGTATGCCTTTGATATTTTCTTCACCTCTGATCTTTTTGCATAGGATTTCCAGTACCAATATAAAAATCAACGGTGAAAGGGGGCATCCTTGTCTTACTCCTTTTCTGATTTCACACTCTTGAGTTATTGCTCCATTTATTAAGATTTTTGCATTTTGCTTGGTGTATATTGCTTGAATACTATTGTTATACTGCTCCCCGAACTCCATTTGGTTTAATATGCCTTTCATAAATTTCCACAAAACCCTATCAAAGGCTTTTTCTGCATCTACTGCCATTAAGGTGGCCGGTTTGTCAATTCTTAAATCTAGATATTCAAAGAGATTAATGATTATCCTTGTATTATTCTGTATATGTCTGCCGGGGAGGAATAATTTCTTTCAAAATTTTTTTTTTGTTCTTTCTGCCAATATATATGCATATAATTTATAGTCATTATTTAAGAGGGCTATGGGTCGATAGTTACTTATTTCTTGTTGATCTTTGCCTTGTTTCGGTATTACTGTAATGTAACTGTCTCTCCATAAATCTGGCATTACTCCATCTAACTGTGCTTTATTCATGATTTTCCTCAGGGGTTAAGAAAGTACTTCCTCTAGCTTCTTATAATATATCGGCGGGATATATTGTTTTCCTCCTCTAAAAACTAGGTGCGTCCCATGGTCAGGTGCGTCCTATGGAGCGAAAAATACGGTATGTAAAAAAGTAAAGATAAAGGGACGCCTGACCATTAGGTCCAGTCGCGGACAACTCTGGGGTTGCAGTGCTCTTCTCGCTTTACTGGCCGAGGGAGCCGGTGTACAGCTTCCAGGTCATGTGGCCAGCATGACTAAGCCGCTTCTGGCGAACCAAAGCAGCACACGGAAATGCCGTTTACCTTCCCACCGGAGTGGTACCTATTTATCTACTTGCACTTTGACGTGCTTTCGAACTGCTAGGTTGGCAGCAGCAGGGACCGAGCAACAGGAGCTCACCCCATCGCGGGGATTCAAACAGCCGACCTTCTGATCGGCAAGCCCTAGGCTCTATGGTTTAACCCACAGCGCCACCCGTGTCCCACATGTACTGTACGGTATGTATGTATGTATGTATAAATAATATATATATATATATATATATATATATATATATATATATATATGTAAAAATCGTGAAATTCCGTTCGACACTTTTCTCCGTAACCGCTTGACCGATCGTCCTAAAATTTTGACACAACGATCCAGGCCACTCCTAGAGCGTTGTTGGGGGCAAAAATCCCTCAAATCGCACACCTGCCCAGGTGCAGACCTGCTTTTCCACCAACTCAAACAGCGCCCTCAAGTGGCGTAGTACCCTCCTCCACCCCCTCCCTTCCTGAGAAATCTAAGCCACACCCACAAACCGAATGACATCATCATCAACCAAGCAACTGAAACACACCAAGCCAGCCATTTTATCTAGGACTTTGTTTTAGGCCCCTGACAGGCTGCCAGGCCTCCACTAGGCCCGGGGAGGCGGATAACCCACAGCAACACACTTGGGGACACGGCAAGGGGTTTTACTTTACCATTTAGCACCACTACCCCCCAAAAAACCCACCAAAGAACCAACATTGCCAAGTGGAGGTCGGGGCCTGCCTGGGGGGGGGGTTGCCACATACCGCAGCACGGCCTTTGATTTATGTAGGCCCCAGCACGGCAAGGGGTTTTACTTTACCATTTAGCAACACTACCCCCACCCAAAAAAACCCCACCAAAGAACCAACATTGCCAAGTGGAGGTCGGGGCCTGCCGGAGGAGGGGTTTGCCACAGGTCGCAGCATGGGCTTTGATTTATGTAGGCCCCTACACTGCAAGGGGTTTTTACTTTACAATTTGGCACCACTACCCCCCAAAAATCCACAAGACAAAAATAAATATGACTTATTTTATGGTTATGTCTTATTTTAGGAGAAACAACGGATTGTAAGCCTCTGTGTCTTTTTTATTATTATAAAAAAACAATAACCATTCACTTTCTCTCCCCAGTTTAAGTCCTCAGATATTTGCAGTGCACACCCCCACCCCATTTACAATTCCCTACCTTCCCCTTGCCACTTCCTGGGATTTTTTTATGGAACTGAACAACTCGGTTACTTCTGAACGCGCCTTCTGTTGCCAGGCCCTTGCAGGGCCAGACAGAGGCCCGGCCCAGGTAGATAAGATAATGTGTCCCTGTTTTTAACCCCTTAGTTACCTTTTTCATTTTACTGATTGTGAATATGCTGACCAAGGCCCCCTTTAGATTCGGAGGCCCGCGCCAAGTGCCCCATATGACCCTCTTCCTTCTGTCTGGGCCTGTCTGTTGCTACGGGGCTATGCGGCTTCGCTATTTGACCCCCCCCTCCCCGGGTTGGGATTCTTTAAGTAGTTCTCTGGGTCCCAGGGCACATCATCACCCCCGATCCTTAATCTAAACATATAGAAATATTCACGATGCATGCGCAAGGGCCAATGTATGGAGATACAGGGGGGAGGGGACAACAGAGGGCTCAGACAAAAGTAAATACTGGGAAATGGAACCCAGAAACTGACATCTCCTTCTCCAAGGATGGGGCCCAATGTACGAAGATACCAGGGGTAGGGGCCAACACTCCCCAGGAACAAGAGAGGGTTCAGAAAAAAGTGCATGCTGGGAAATAGAACCCAGAACCTAACAGTTCCTTTTCGAGGGTGGGGGCCAAGGTATGGAGATACAGGGGGGAGGGACCAACACTCCCCAGGGACAACAGAGGGAAGGGTATCCTACGGAAACACAGGGATGAGCTGGGGTGGAGGGAGGAGGGGCAGGATACGTCATGGATCGTGACAGCGGGGGGTCACAGGAAAGAACCACAGCAACGCATGGCCGGGTCAGCTAGTAATAATAATAATAATAATAAGTAGTAGTAGTATTATGTTGCCCGGGTGAGAAACCTGGCTGCTGAATTCTGCACCAGCTGAAGTTTCCAAACCATCTTCGGAGGCCACCCCCAAGCATAGACAGCAGAAGTTAGGTCATCCCGTCTTGGGTGCTGAAATACAAACTAACTTTATTCCTGTCCAGAAGAGTAACAGATACTTGCCAGAGGAAAAAGTAGCTGTCAAGCTCATCCCCCACCCCCAAATCATCTCTTTATGATTATGCATTCTACCTACTAAATATGAAGTGACGGCTGCTTCGGAGGTTTTCATTTTGTTTAATTTACTATTGGATGGGGAGAAAGCAGTCTATAGCATCCCGTGAAACCTGTTGCCTAAACCCAACATGCTACGTGCCCCAAATAACTAGGACTTCTCAGTAGATGAAGAGGTCATTGCCCACGTTCTGACACTGTCTGTATCATTAAGCACCAACTGCTGGCAGGAAATTAAGGTGGGGTTGCAGTGTAACAGGATCCAAAATAAGGGAGGAGAACAACAACAACCGAGTGTCATCTCCCTTGTGAGAGGAGCAGCAGATGAGCAAACCACATAGAAGGGATGCCTGTCATAGTGACTTGATAGGCTGACAGCATCTCAAGCCATTATGTAAGGTCCTGACGGCTATGGAAAGCATCCTGTGCCACCTTCCTGAACCTGTTGCCCTCCAGTTGTTTTAGACTAGAGCTCCCTTCACCTGCCTGGCATCCTAGTGCTGCAGTCCTTTGCTGGAATAAGAAGAGCCTCTGCCCTGATATCGCCACTGTCACCAAATAAATGTAAGACCATACCAAAGGCCCATCTAGCCAAGCATTCAGCTCAGAAGCAGCCAGCTAGATGATGCTCCTGAGAAGCTCACAGAAGTTTGGGGGTGAAGACAATATCTACCCTACACCATTAGTTCCCCTGTAGCTGGTATCCCAAGGTAGACTGCCTTTGGACATGGAGGTTTCGCTGAGCTACCATGACTAACAGGGATTGACAGACCACAAATTAACCTAACTAAAGCCATATAAACCAGTGGTGACTTTCATCTTTCAAGCCTAGTCTCCACATCTTATAGGGCGTCCTTTGCTTAAGAAAAGACTTTGCCTCCTAGGGCAGAGGTGCACAGAGGTTCCAAAAAGCCGTTTCTGCCCCGCTTTTTGCCTGATAGCTCACCAGGCATTGGACATATGCTCACACCCCCAATAGCCTTAAGGACGAGACACTTTGAAAACATCAAATGAAAGCTGAGTTTCTTGAGATGATGAATGTTGCGCTCAATATTCTTGTATTGATACACAGTTCAGGTTATTCACATTTGACACATTTAGGCAACTGCAAATCCCAATGGAAATCAACATGTGTTTAACTGTTCATGTATGTCCCATAATTATGGATTGACGTGGGATTAATTCTCCCTGGAATGCGTACAGCCAGATGCAATCACCTGAGAAGGGATCACTTTTCGCCTCCGTGAAACCTACATATGAGAATGACAGCGTAGCAAAACCATTCGGCATATTTCTAGGAAAGCAGCAGGTTGCATGACGATCACCAGCCAGGACACTCTTTGTCACAAGATTGATGGTTACATTGCATGTCATCACCCAAGACTGGGTAGTGGAGTTTAAAGTACTGGTTGCCTTCCAGAGCAGGGGTGGCGATACTTTTTCAGCCTATGGGAAGCATTTCCTTCAGTGTAATCTTTCGCCTCTGGTTGGCAAATGCCAATTCCAGGAACTGTGCTGGAAGACAGCTGCAGAATCTTGATCTGCAACAGCTACAGTGGTACCTCGGTTTATGAACACAATTGGTTCCAGAAGTCTGTTCATAAACTGAAACGTTCATAAACTGAAGCGAACTTTCCCATTGAAAGTAACCGCGGAGTACTCAACCTGAAGCGTACTTAACCCGAAGCATGGGTGTAATTGGTTCCGGAAATCTGTTCATAAACTGAAGCGTTCATAAACTGAAGCAAACTTTCCCATTGAAAGTAATGGAAAGTGAATTAATCCGTTCCAGATGGGTCTGCGGTGTTCGTAAACCGAAAATTCGTAAACCGAGGTGTTCATAAACCGAGGTTCCACTGTAGTCCTCCAAGAAGAGCGAGAGAGTCTGGGCAAGTTATGCCGACACATGTTCTCTGTTCGCTTGACGTACGGGTTGGAGGGAGAAATGGTCAGCCTGTAATAAGACCACTGATTTATTCAGTCTTGCCCGCCCACCTACCGAGGACCAGTTTGGAAGCCACCTTCTTCCCTAAATAAAAGTCATTGAGGTGACATTGAAACAAGGTTGCCTGTAAAGCCTATTTATATCACTTTAGCAATCATGGCTTCCCGCAAAGAATCTTGGGAACTGAAGTTTATTCCTCACAGGGCTACCATTCTGGGCACTACAGCTCCCAGGATTCTTTGGGGGAAGTCATGGGCTTTAACTAGATAACATATAAACAGCCTCGTTCTACAAAGAAATGCAACTTTCTGCATTGATCTGATAAGGAGGTTCCCAGCATTTAAAAGGAATTTTAATGAAATCAAAACAATGCACAAACACACACACATAAAAAGAGACACAAAATCTTCAAAATTCACACCTGAGTTATACAAACTGTTCTCCCAAAGAGAGAAAAGTGGAAGACACAGAAGATGTAGGGTGGAGGAAAAGAAACTATTTACAGTACAGAAAATATCTCCCCCCCCCTTAAACAAACATCACGATTGCAATCACGGTGATAGACAAAGTTTCTTTTGCCTGGGAGCTAATATAAAAACCCAATGGACAGACTATTAATAACAATAATTAAAAAACAAACTAAACCCAAAACATAAAAGAACAGAGAAGTACAGTTCTAATGTGCTTGGAGCCATCAAAGTGGTAATAGTTTTATATTCATTCCTTGCCATCAATGTGATAGCAAAAAAAGATCTACGGTGCAAGGCAGGGGTTGGGCAGCTTATTCAGCCTGAGGGCCACATTTCCCGCTGGGCGGGGACCACTTGCCAGAAGTGGGCGGGGCAAGAGGCAAAAGTGAGTTGGAGAAACAAACACAGTTTTTACCTTTTTACAAGCAGGCTGGTTTCTGCACACGATCACACACTCCCCTGCCTCTCCAGGAAAGCAAAAGGCATTGGGAGACTCCAAGGACACATTCCGGTCAGGTGAAAACATTTAAGGAGTGTGCAAAGCAGGCTTGGCGAGGGGTGGGAAGGCACGTGACCTGGGGGGGGGGTGGTAGGGGGAGAGAATCCTGAGCGCCAGATAGGCCTGGATAACCCCCTCCTCCCCCCCCCAGCCCCGAGGTTCCCGGCCGCTGGTCTAAGCAGCAAATATGTTGTGAATAAACAGAACTTGCTCTAGAAGAGGAATCTTCCAGATCAAGAGGTCAACTGGTTTCAGAGGCTTTTTCCAAGCTGGTCATTACATAGCAGATGTGCATCACAGTTTCTGTGTGCACATTTAATGGAAAGCAGCTGGGGGAGGTGCCTCCACCCAGCTGCTTTTCCAGCCATCAGGCTCTGAGTATGGGACCCTAGGCAGTCTCTTTTCCCAGGAACAGACTTTTGCTGACCTCCTCCCTCCCATCTGCCACACAATTATTTATCGGGGGCAGGGGCGGGTAAAAGAAACGACTCATCCTTTTCATTGCTACCAGCGGCAGCTCTCGCCCAGTCCTGGTAGCTTGGGAATTGTACAAACTGAACAAAACAGGGGAATGGAGATCCGATTTGCATGGCTAGTGAAGAATGAGCAGGTCTGTCAGTTTCACGTTCTGTCAGTTTCTTGTTTTTCCAACCCAAGGTTAAGTTCTCCCCATGTTGACATTGGTTTGTGGTTCCCCCCCTTTCCCCCCCTTTTAAAAAGTCATTGTGAAAATTCACCAGCTTTTTTACTGCAAAATTCTCCTAATCGGCACATTTTGGCAAAGGAATCTCTCCTAATAAAATGCATTTTTGTAGGTTATCTTCATGACTATATGCATTTTTATGCACGCTTTGCCCTAGTCTCTACACATTGCTTGGCTGGAGAACTGCACTGGAAAATTTGGAAACTGAGAATTTCGAAGGATGGCTGTTCTTCAGTTTGTGCATCATTTTGGAAAGTTCAGTTAGGTAGGTTTGCCTTTGGATGCAAACTGAATCAAATTTCTTCCCCATCCCAACAAATTAGCATGTGAGTGTGTGTAGCCAGACTCCAGGGGTTAGAGGCTATTCAACCTATTTCCGTGTTTTCTAGTTACTGCTGCCCCTCCTAGTCACATTCAGATCAAGGGAGTGGTAGAATTGACTTAAGACTGGCTCCCAAGCGGTTTTGTCCAGTCAATCCTCCCCACCAAAATGTTTCACCTGAATGGCAAAAAAGGGAGGTGTCTACATGACTAGATATGTGTGCTTATTTTATTTTTAAAAAGAACTTGTAAAATGGTTTCAAAACTGCTTGAGATTTTTAAGTTTGTGAAGATGAAATGTATTAACTCATCAAGGCATTTGTCCAGTAGACACCTAGGCCAATCTGGTATAGCTTGAACCACCATGTGTGGAAAAAAAATGCCTGACTTGTTTAATCAGAGATCCTCATGAGAGACTATTTAAAAATATTTTTTTTTAAAAAAAATAACACATCTATCACAGGCATTGACAATTCTAAAGCACAACCTCCCAAATATTGGAGAAGCCAGTGTCTATAGATAGGCAAGTTGGGTGACAAAGTGCCCATTTGGTGAATATACCATCCAAGGTTGGCCCAAGATATTTTGCTACCTGAGATGCAGGCCCGGGTGGTACCCTCCCCATGTCATTCACAGAAGCCAACCAGATTGGTAGCTGTGTTTTGCTTCAATGTCAATGAAGGAGCAATCACCCTCCATTGCAGCTGAGGGTAGGTGGTTAGCTTAGGGCAGGCATCCCCAAACTGCGGCTCTCCAGATGTTTTGGCTTACAACTCCCATGATAACTAGCTAACAGGACCAGTGGTAAGGGATGATGGGAATTGTAGTCCAAAACATCTGGAGGGCCGAAATTTGGGGATGCCTGGCTTAGGGGGTACAATGTGTACAACCTCACTATGCCCAACGATAGGGTCGGCCCAGGCAGCCTCATTCTTGAACAATTAGATGCATGTCAATTCCATGTCTATCTTGCTCCCCAGAAGCTATGGGGTCCCCAGGTCCCCAACACAAAGAGTCTGGGGATCAAAACCTGCATGCACCCAGATCACCTAAATGTTCCCACAATTTTGAGTAGTTGCCCTCGAATGCATCGCTCACAGGCAATCCAAGCACAGCTACCTTGCTCCAGAGCACCACCTGCAGGACATTGAAAATGCCAATCCTGATTGAAACCTTCAGGAAATCTAATTTGGCAGCCTTGGCTTAGCTTAGGGGGAACCTCCGCGGATGCATCTTTAGGTTTGGATGGGAGAATGGATATGTCTTCACAGTTGCCTCCCGACAAAAAGCATTTACAAACTAGAGAGAGAAGACAGAACCACTTCCCCGTCGAAGATCGCCAGGCATCAGCTACAGAGCAAAAGGTTCAGGCAACCGGATGCAGAAGCGCCTGAGGACGACATGATGTGAAGGGCTTATGCCATGCACACGCACTATTGGCACGTGACACCGATTTAGTCTCTATGACAGTTCTGCTTGCAAAGTTGCTGCCATCAAGTGAGGTTGAAGGGAGACCTGTTGTGGCATGTGGGCCGTGCGTTTGACTGAGCCACTGTTCCCTAAGAAGTGGGTCCATAGCACAAAAGTTCAGGCTCCATTTCTTTTTTTTTCTGCAGAGAAGAAGAAGGTGGAGTTGGCTGCTCTTTGGGAATGGGGCTTCAGTGGAGGTAGGTGGGCTGGTTCCATCGGTACCAGGATCTGCTCGCAAGGATAAACAGAACAAAAAAGACACAAAGGCAAGACTTTAGAAATTGTTTTCTCTGCAGAGAGAGAGAGAGAGGGAGAGAGAGAATGCATGTCTATAAAAACTAGATGCATATTTTGTTGGAGGGGATGCCAGGAAACAGGGAATTATGTTCACACGTGTTGTACAAATATGTACAACTGTTTTTGGTGAAGGGTGTTTAAGGAGATAACAGAAATCACGGGGTTAAAGCTGACCAAAAGTCCAGAGGTAGCATTATTATCAATTTATGATGGGGTGGAAGGTTCACAGGCTATGAAGGACTTGCTCACAAATTTATTGACAGCTGCATGAATTATTATAGCTAGGAAGTGGAAGGGGCAAACAGAATATAAAACGGAAGAATGGTACAAAGACGTTTGGGATACAGCTATTAATGGTAAATTAACATGTGCCATGAAGGAAAGATGGGGAATATGTAGGAGAAATGATTTTGAAGAGATATGGAGGGTGTTCATAGAATTTGTATTGTTAAAACAGAAAGGGGTCAAACCGTCGCAAGAGGTGTCAAAATTCTGGGAGGTTGGAGAGTTATAATGGAATGGTCTTGGTGGTGAGGTGCACATTTTTATGCTTATCTATGTACGATTCATTGTTAATTTAATAAAAAAAGAGAGCAAAAAAAGACTATAAAAAACCTAAATGTATAACAAAGGGCCAAACTGTCAAGGCATGCATGATCAGATCTCTTGTCTGTTCCTATGGTGAGAATTCAGACAGGGGCAAGCAATGGTGTTGGCAAGGAACTAAGGCAGAGCTTTCCAAACTTTTCATGTTGTTAACACACTTTTTACACATGTATCATTTTGCGACACAGTTATTCAGTTTTACTAGCAAGCCAGAGGTTAAACGAACCCCTTTCAAGCCCCGGGAGGAGCTACAGGGAGCATTCGCGAGACACACGTACACACTGCAGCCAACACACTAATGTGTCGTGATGCACAATTTGGAAAGCTCTGAACTAAGGTAACAACCACACTGTTCTTATAAAGAACATTTTAAAGCACACCCTCCCCCAGAGAAACCTGAGAAGTGTTGCTTAACTGCTCACAGAGCTACAATTCCAAGTTCCCAGGATTCTTTGGAGGGGTGGGTTATGTATTACATATTTGGCCATATCTTGAAGAGCAAAAAAGAGGACACATTTGTGCCGACTTCTACTTTTAACTATGGATCCCTGTGACGACTCTGCCCATGAAAAAGAGGACATGTCCTGGAAAAAGAGGCCATATGGCAACCCTAAATATAAAGACATGACAGAAAAGGAAAGGGGAGGGGGGAGGGAAAAGAGAGAAGAAAAGGCAAACTCAAGCACTAATTCCCAGGATTCTTTAGGGTAGCTATTTGCTTTAAATGTGTGTTATATGTGCTTTAAACATACGGGTGTGGATCTGTACTAACTGTTTCACTATGTGCCATTTTTCCAATTCTAAATTTGCCCTCAAGGCAAGATATTATGAATTTTTTGGTACTATTTAACTTCTTCCACCAGGAATCAGCAGCTGACTACCTAATAAGAAATTTAGGGGTAATTAATTACTGTCCCCCCAAAGCAATAAAACAGGTTGAACTAGCACACAGGAAGTTTTCAATTAAGGACACAGTGCCCCCCCCCCCCAAGTCTGCACTTATCAGGTTTTTGCTGCTTTCGTATTTTTTAAAATCCCTAATCACGTCTGAAAAGTTACAGGAGGTTAACACAGAAAACAACAGACTGCAGTGAGCTGACAAGGACACTTTCCAAATTCTCTGTAAAAAGTGGTTATGCAAAGCATAGCAATTCCAGAGTGCAGGGGCTAGTATGAAAGCAACCTATTACGTCTCCAGTGGGCATCCTTGTCTGACTTCAGGTGCAGTTCTGCAACTGTGAACTTTTCTGTGCAGCTGCTCATTTTCCTGCAAGCCTCAAAACAGAAGACAACCGTTTCCAAGGAGTGGAAATTCAGTACCCGGGGAAAACTCACAGTCACACCTGGCCAGATTGGGACTTTCAGAATGCTCAGGTGACTCTGCATCCTATCCTGCTGTCTCCTGCTTCCTGGCTTTTTTCACCGTCCTTTTATTCACATGATCCCAGGGGAAAATTTATCTGAGATTCCTGCATTGCAGGGGGTTGGACTAGATGACCGTGCTGATCCCTTCTGACTCTACAATTCAATTATTCTTTTAACTGCACCCCGCTCCCCCTGACATAGCATTACCCAGAAGAGTTGAAGCTGGAGGAGTTGATGGCGGCTTTGGAGTTGCTCTGGGACATGCCGGGGCTGCTGGAGTGGAGTCCTGTGCCAGGAGACGAGGGCCGGCTGGAGTTTCCCGGAGAGCATGATGATGTCACTGTGCAAGAGAGAAAACTATCCTTAAAGAAAAATTCTTCAGGCCTTCCGGTGCATGCAAATAGTTCTGGTTTCTTTTGCATCTTAACAGTGATTTGTTCCTGGTTCCTCTCCCCATTTCACTTATTCACTCTTCTGACCCTTCTTTCCTAGGCCCTCCATTCAGTGTTGGGACTAATTATATATAAAATTCTCAGTAGTGGCACCCACTCTGTGGAATGCCCTCCCATTAGATGTCAATGAAATAAACAACTATCTGACTTTTAGAAGACATCTGAAGGCAGCCCTATTTAGGGAAGTTTTTAATGTCTGATGTTTTATTGCTTCATTATTATTATTATTATCATCATCATCATCATCATCATTAATTCTGTTGAGAGTTGTCCAGAGTGGCTGGGGAAACCCAGCCAGATGGGCAGGATATTATTATTATTAATGATAATAATAATAATAATAATATTTATTATAATTGTTATTTTAATAATAATAGAATTTATATCCTGCCTTTGCTCCCCCTGGAGCCCAGGTGGCACATAGATACAAAACTAAAAACAACAACAACAAACATTCTAAAAGCATTCTGAAAACAATGACAATTAAAGACATCTAAATGCAGCTACAGTTAAAAACATCCTTCCCAAAATGACCTCAGGGTTGCCAGGGGACAGTATCGTTCAGCCACCAGTTGCCTGGGTAAACAGGAATGTTTTCTAATTCCTCCAAGAAATGAATGATGATGGGGACAGGCACACCTCACTAGGGAGGGCATTTCCACAACCAAGGAGCCATCACCGAAAAGGTCCTGGCAAGGCGGAATCCAGAGCGGCCAATGGTAGGTGGGAGCAGAGCCAAGGACAGGCGGATTCAACAAATTCTAACTTTGTCCCCCCCCCCCCTGCTCCTATCTTCCTCTCAGCCAAGTTCCACTGTGGCAACCCCACCCTGGTTTGGATGTAAGCAAGAAGTCAAACAGATATGGTGCTGGTGGTTGGCGGCTGCATTGAAACAGGGACTTGGGCGTCTTACTCTTTATGCAACCGGGCAAAGGAAGGAATTCTCAGTCCTGCCTCTGCTGTACTGTGGCGCCACCTCTACAATGGCCAGAGATGGTACTGCTGTTTTTTGGACCAGCCAGATCAGCTGACTTGTAGATCCAATAGGCTGGCTCTATATAACAGTTGCTCAGCCTAAGCCATGCCATAGGAGCGTAGGAAGCTGGCTTTGACCAAGCCAGACCATTGGTCCCTGAAGTTCAGTGCTGTCTGCACCAGCATGACGAATCTTTGGCCTGCCAGATGTTGTGGAACTGCAACTCCCATCGCCATTGGCCGTGCTTGCTGGGGCTGATGGGAATTGTAGTTCAGCAACATCGGGAGTCTACACTGACTGGCAGTCTCTCTCCAGGGTTTCCCCTTTCCAACCTGGAGATGATAAGGATTGAACCTGGGACCTTCTGCATGCAAAGCAGATGGCCTGGCACTGAGTTACGGTCCTCTCCTTGACAGTAAGAGTTGTTTGACAGTGGAACAGACTCCCTCCGCAGGTTGTCGGTTCTCCTTCATTGGAGACTTTTTAAGTAGAGGTTGGATGGCCACCTGTCATGGATGCTTTAGTTGAGATTCCTGCATTGCAGGGAGCTGGAGTAGGTAACTCCATGATTCTGTGATTCCCAGCCCCTCAGTCTGAGTAGCTTGTCCAGTGGAGTAATGATGCAGATTTCCTCATCTCATGTCTGTCTGATCGAGAACCTGCCCTCTGGCCTGTCTGTCACCATACCCATTTTACCCTGTTGGGCTTTCATAGCCCAACTGCCCATCACAGTATCAATGGAAAGCCTACGGCCAAAGATTTGGCAGGGTTGCTTCAAGCCGATATATATGTGTTCCTCAGCCTGTGCCCCTAGGCAAGGTCTGAGCTGTGCAGAGGAATATCCGTGCAGGGCCTGGGGCGCCAAAGGCCTGAGGCAAAAAGACCGGCTGGTTCCATGTTCCCTCCACAATCCCATCTCACCTAGAGAAGCAGATCAGAGTGGCTGAATCATGGAAGGGAAAAACAGAAACAGAGGAATGTTCTCCTGGAGGGGAAAACCCCCACATACCTGCTCCATGCATGGTGCTGTGAACAGGAGTGACAGAGAGGGGACCCAAGGATCCTGAGGTAGAAACCTGGAAGAAAAAAGCAAACCAAAGAGGATCATTGGGGGTGACAGGTGGAAAGATGGGCCTAGGTTGGTTTGTCCACTGCAAGTCGTATGGCTGGTGCTTAGAAAAACAAAAACAAATAAGCAGTACTTAACTGCTGTGCTAAAGGAGACTCAATTCGTTCAATGGGAAGCTAATTTTTTTTGCATCATCTGCACTGTACATTTAAACAGGGTTGGAAATCCAGACACAAAATCTTAAAAAAATAAATTTTGATCTATTTTAAAGGAAATACGTCAAAATATAGACTGTGGCACCCGGCACCAAAGAATCCTTGGAAGTGTAGTTTCTTAAGGGTAAGAGTCATCTGGAGACCCCTGTTCCCCTCAAAGAGTTGCAATTCCCAGAGTGGTTTAACAAGCAATCCCTCTTCACAGGGAACTCTGGGAGATGTACGTCTGTGATAGAAATGTGATGCTGCTTTAAATGTGATAATGCAGGTGGTACTTAGCCATCCCTCCTTTTTCTCTATTGCACTAAGCCATAGACTTATTGTGACTTGCAAATGCAGCTACAATATTTAATTGATCGTTCAGTTACTCAAGGTTATTTTTGGATTAAACATACATCCTAATTAAAATAAATTAGTGGATTAAATGGGTGTCCCAATTAAAAATGTTTTGGATGGGTTAAAATGTGCCGCAAGGCAGATTCACGGCATACGTACAAAATACACAACTTTCCCCAGAGAAGGATCCTGGGAATTGTAGCTCTATGAGGATTTTGCATTGTTTAGGGGGAAGCCATGAGATTTAAATGTGGTTAGATGTGCTTTAAATGTATAGTGGGGTCCGTTCCCAGTTAACCAGATAGCAAATCTTCTCTCCCCCCTCCCCCCCAAACAGGTAGAAAGTGCCCTCTTCTAAGTGTCATCTTCTATGTGTCCCCCCACTCTCATTCTTCCATACCCCAGCCTAAACATGCCCATTTATCCCAATCTTTCATCTTAGGACTTCTTTTCTTTACCCATGACCACCTTAGTTGCCCTCCTCTGAACTGGTTCCACTTCACTCAATCTGCCTTCTCTCTTGACTTCATTCTTGCTGTGATTCCTACATTGCAGGGGGTTGGACTAGATGAACCTCAGGGTCCAGCTACGCAAAAGTGTTCTATCCCCCCCCTTTTTTGCATAGTCTAACATCATGGCACAATGAAAATATCAGATTCTATCTGTCTGACATCAACCCAGAAGTAACTGCAAGGGTGGCCGAGTTTTAAATCAATAGTATCTCTTAGTGTGGTGAATGGCACTATTTAGCAGGAAGAAACTCCGATGAAAATCCTCATTATTGCATATTTTACATGGCTGCTTATTTGTACATATTTTAAAATTTTATATATGGATGTTTTATGATGGCCAATACTTGTAATGCCTAATAAAATTTTGGCAAAGGTCACTTCCAACTCTACATTTGCTGCTGGACTTAGAAGACAGTTTGCTCAGATAGTTCAACAGCCAGAGATGATAGTTGCTTCCAGATGACCTTTTAAAAATTTTTTAAATAAAAAAGCATTAATTCTGATTGGTTTGTAGGCAGATAAGATGACACTGCCTATTTCAGGAGCCTTCTGATTTGATGTAGGGGAGGTTAGAGGATGTTGTGTCCAGGCAAGCATTCTGTCCCACATTGTCTAGTGATTTTCCCCATCCCTTTCCTCAAAGCAAAAAGATTCAGGTAGGTAGCCATGTTGGTCTGACATAGTGTATCTGAAGAAGTGTGCATGCACACAAAAGCTTATACCAAGAAAAAACTTAGTTGGTCTCTAAGGTGCTACTGGACAATTGTTTTAATTATTTTTTTAATATATCTCAAAGCAAAAAGTCTATTTTGAGGGGGGTGGGGAGAGGTGTATTTGTTGCGCAATAGCTTCCTGCCGACAACGATTGCACAACCTGGATTGGCTGACACAGGAGAGGATCCCACCCGAAAATGGAGAGCACCCTGTGCTAAGCTAGAAGCAGCTGCCTTACAGGAAGCTGTGTGAATGAGTCATCCTCAGAGGGTGCTCTCCTCTGTGAATCAGTCCTGGTGAATCAGGGAAAAGGTGCTCTTTCCATTTGCTGGGGGCCTTGTTAATTTGGAGCGATAGCATCTCAGGAAGCTGGCTGACATTCCGGCGACTGAGACTCTCCGTCACAGTTTCAGTTGGATCCCAGCCTTTCTCCTCGCAGCATTTCTACAGAGCTTTTACGATGATACCTGTACCCCATCTCACTTGCAATCTTGCAAGGTAGGCCATGGCTGTTATTCCCATACTGCCGTGTGTGTGTGTGTGTGTGTGTGTGTGTGTGTGTGTGTGTGTGGAGATGGCAGTTTACTGAGGGCTGCCAAGAAACTTCTGAAGCAAGGCCCTTGTGGCTGACAACTCATCATGAGCCATAATATTGTCCTGGCTCTCCTGTGTTGATCCCCTACGGCAAGCCATTCCTTTAGAAGGAGCTGGCATGCTCTACCCCCAGCAACAGCTGCATTCCACTTCAAAGTGTGTTTATACACTAATGCTTCGCCCAGCGTAAGGTGAGGACCACACAGAATCCAGCTCATGCCAACAGCAACAACTCTTTGGCCATTCACACAACCCACTTCCACTCGTTTCTTCATGTAGGTGCATGTGCAATTCAAATTGCGTTGTAAGAAAGAAAGAGAGGCAGACAGCAGCTGCGTGGAGCTATTCAGACACCTGCAAAGCGGTTTTCAACAGGGAGAGGTGCTCTGTTGGCTCTGATACACCAGGAGCACACTGTTGGCAACATGGAACATGATGTTCAAAGCACAGTATTTGTGTGATACTCCTGACTATCCTATATAATAAAGTCCCTGTGTCTCTGCGTCCAGTCCCTGTGTCCCTGTGTCCGCGCTACTGCACATGTGCCCCAAGGACACAGGGATTGGACGCAGAGACTTGGAGCGCAGAGACCGGCCCCTTCTCCGCCTCCTCCCGCTGTCCCGAGTGGCGATGGCCTCCTCCACCTCCCTTCTCCTGAGGAGAAGGAAGAGGCCTCTGCCCCCGCCTCCCGCAGCGCGCCTCAGGTAAGCACGCCGCCCCTCGTCACTCAGCCGCAGCAGGGAGGTGGAGGAGGCCGTCGTCACTCGGGACAGCAGGAGGAGGCGGAGGAGGGGCCGGTGGGCCTCAGGCGCTCGACAGAGGCGACGCCTGCGCGGTCCCAGGGCTTCCCCTCCGTTTCCGCCCGGCTAGCGCCCGTTTCCTGAACGGGCTGAATGACACTAGTTATGTATAAACAAGTGGCTCTTCACCAATCAGACCTCGAATCTATCCAGCTTAGCACCGCCTGTTCTTGCAGGCTCTGCAATCTGACATTTGCTGCCTGAGGTCTTTGTAACAGGGCATGCCAGGGACAACGGGATGCTGACAGTCCAGCTTCTGTGAGAGAAGGGATAGGTCAGCTTGGTTTATAGCAGCTTTCCTCAATCCAGTGTTTTGGAGCACAGCTCCAAATAAGAAACAGCAAGCTTTGAGTCGGAGCCAACTATCTTCCCCTCAGACTAGACCCAAGTTAATTAATGACATACCCCCCAACTGTCCCGTTTTAACTGGGCCATCCCAGACCACAGAAGCTGAGATTTGGATCCTGGAATGACGAGCAACAGAGCACCTTCTGAGATCACTTTGACATTGCCCAGGGATGCACCCTTCTGGGAAGCTGTGCTGGCTGTCTCAAAGGGATGCACCAAAGTGCCTTGGTGGGTCTTGTAGAGGGGGAGAAGGCAGCCTTGTCCTTGCAGTGGTGGCAGCAGTGAGTGGTGGGTGGCAGTGGTGAGTTGAGTGAGCCTGGGCATCCTTGTGGGTGGTGCTGGTGGGTCAAGGCGGAGTGGGTGGGTGAGGGGTGGAGGCAGGGGCAGCATGATGGGGGTGTGTGTCCTGGATTTGGGGCAGAAATTGTTGGAGCATATGTAATGAACCTAAGTTAGTCATGTCCATTAACTTCAGTGGGCCACTGCCAGTAGGACTAGCACTGGGCACAACAACAATTCCTGGGCACAAAGTGAGAGCTCTACCACCTAAATTTGCCCAGGGGTAAAGGTAAAGGGACCCCTGACTATTAGGTCAAGTCGTGACTGACTCTGGGGTTGCGGCGCTCATCTCGTGTTATTGGCCGAGGGAGCCGGCGTACAGCTTCCAGGTCATGTGGCCAGCATGACTAAGCCGCTTCTGGCGAACCAGAGCAGCACACGAAATGCCGTTTACCTTCCTGCTTGGAGCGGTAGCTATTTATCTACTTGCACTTTGACGTGCTTTCGAAGTGCTAGGTTGGCAGGAGCTGGGACCGAGCAACGGGAGCTCACCCCATCGCGGGGATCCGAACCTCTGACCTTCTGATCGGCAAGCCCTAGGCTCTGTGGTTTAACCCACAGCGCCATAAATTAGCACATGCCAATATGTAAGAAATGTGCGTTATGGGCTTCTGCCTCGAGTCCTTCAACTATCTAGCAATGCCCACTGGTGATCAGTCCCCTTTGGTGAAGGAGCTCTTACCAGTCTGGAGTTGTAGAGGGGTGATTTGATAGGGGAGGGCATCGGGCAGCTGATGCGCTTCTCTTTCTGGCGCCGGTTGCAGAACCAAACCCGGACCACTTCCTTCTCCATGGACAACTGTTCTGCAATCATGGAGATCTCCTCTGAGCTGGGCTTGGGGTTCTGAAGAGAAAAAGGCTGAGATAAGCAACACCATCCACAGCAGTAAGGGACACTTTCTTACTATATACATAGAAAGGCAAGGCTGTTGTCATGTTGCAGCTCACAGGGCTGCCTGACAGCAGCAGATCACTGGGTGGCTCGACCTGCAGTGATCAGGGGCTGTCTCAATCCTCCACTCCCCTAAATCGGCTCAATTTAGTTCAGGACTTGGACCGGTCGAATCATATAGTGTTGCAAGCACCTAACCTCTGTGTGGTGAGAGACTCTGGGGGCTCCTGCACTTACCCAGGGTTCTGTTTCCTGGGAATGAAGGTCTATGGAGCAGTCTCCATATCTTTAGAGCATATGGATTTATTTACACATGTTGATGACTTGAACATAGGATGAAGGGGCTCATAGCATTTACCCTCCATCAGAACTTGTCTTCCTTTTAGGTTTCTAGGGAAGCCGAATGCCACATCTTTGGGTCCAGCCTCTGGATCTCCAGCTTCCATCATCATCAGCAGCAGCAAAAAACTGTCACTCACACAGCACCCCTTGTCCCTTTGTTCTCCCTCCTAGGCTGACATGGCATCCAGCAAGGTGAGGTGGGAAAATGCCCACTTATTTGTCTCTATGGCAACAGCAACCTCTTTGGACATGCAGATGGAAGTACTTAACTGGCTAGCCAAGACCTTAACAAAGGAACTGGTTTGGTTGGTTCAGCAGACTCCCCTGCTAGATTCTTAACCTCACTGTGTACAGGATCACATTCCTGGACATACCTGCCAAGTCCTGGACTGCAGAATCCGGGACCGGCAGCCGCGTGACACCGGATGTTGCGTAGAAGCAACTTCCGGTGTCACTTTGCCCATCTATGGGCACCAAAAATGGCCGGCGCCAGCAACGGAAGTCACGTCTACGCACTTCCGGACATGCGTAGACGCGACTTCCGGTGCCAGCGCCAGCCATTTTCGGTGCCCATAGATGGGTAAAGCAGGAAAAAAATGGCCGCCAGCAGGAGCGGAATAAGGGAAAACAATGGGAGACAAACTGATACGGGGGACCGCCGGGAAATGGTACGAGAAAACGGGGTTTCCTGGGGAAAACGGAGTACTTGGGAGCTATGTTCCTGGATGTCATCTAGACTGACCCCCCAATCCTATAACACTATTTTAGGATGGAGGAAAACCTAGAAGGACCAGTGGGATGAAGTGATGGAAGGCATCCCTTCTTGCTTCTCACCACTTGCCCTGTCAAACCTTCAGCCTTATATACCTCCCCATATTATGCTTGACGGTTGAAAGCAGCAAGTGGATTGTTTCTCTTACGTCTTGGAAACGTTTCTCCAGCGTGGAGCGAATGTTGGTCTCGATGCTGGTGCGTTTCTTTCTCTTGCGACCAAACATCTCGCTCACAGATGGGTAGGAACTGGGTGTGCTCACGGAAGAATCCAACGGGGAAGCTTCTATGGAGCAGGGAGATAGGCAAACCATTTAAATCAAAACCGATACATTGATGTGTGCAAGGATTATGGCAGAAAACTGACAATTTGCTTTACTGGCTGATGCTGCTAGGGACTGGAGTCTAAAACATCTAGTCACAGGTTCCCCAGCTCTGACCTCAGGTCTACTCCCCCATCTTGGACTGCAACTCACATAAGCACCAGCCACAAGACTGTTACCAAAGGTTGGGATGAGGTTCCCACCACGCCCCACAGAGACATGAGTGTGGTATAGTGGTTAGCGTGTTGGACTAGGACCCAGGAGACCCGGGTTCAAATCTCCACTCAGCCAGGAAGCTCAGTGGGTGATCTTGCACCAGTCACTGCCTCTCAGCCTAGCCTACCTCACAGGGCTGTTGTGAGAATACAATAGAGAGGGGGAGAAGTATATACGCCACCTTGTGCTCTTTGCAGAAAAGGTGAGCTATATAAAAAATATTTTCAGACACCCCTCTTTTTGCCTTTGTTCTGCTTAACATCCAAACTGAATTCCTTCAGTAGCACCTTAAAGACCAACTAAGTTTTTATTTTGGTATGAGCTTTCGTGTGCATGCACACTTCTTCAGATACAGTGAAATGGAAGTTTCCAGGCACTTATGTAGAGAAGGGGTGGGGAGGGGTGGGGATGGGGAGGGGGGATCACTCAGAAGGGTGGTGGAAATGGGTGATTGACTGACTGATAGCTGTTGATGACCGCAAACGACTGCAAATGGTTTTGCATGAAAAAGCAAGGGTTGAGATGGCTGAAGATCGCTTATCATGTATAATGAGATAAGAACCCGATATCTCTGTTCAAACCAGGTCCCTCCATGGTTTTGAGCTTGGTGATAAGTTGCAATTCAGCAACTTCTCTTTCCAGTCTATTTCTGAAATTCTTTTGTAGTAAGACAGCTACTTTGAGATCTTGTATAGAATGTCCTGGGAGATTGAAGTGTTCTCCTACTGGTTTTTCTGTCTTCTGGTTCCTGATGTCAGATTTATGTCCATTTATCCTTTGGCGTAGGGTTTGGCCTGTTTGTCCAATATAGAGAGCTGAAGGGCACTGTTGGCATTTGATGGCATACACAATGTTAGAGGATGAGCAATTAAATAGTCCTGAGATGGTATGTTGGATGTTGTTGGGGCCAGTAATGGTGTTGTCTGGGTGTATGTGGCAGCAAAGTTGGCATCTGGGTTTATTGCAGGCTCTGGTACCAGTGTCCATGTTAAGTCTGGTGGTTGTATTATTGTGGGTGAGGAGTTGTTTAAGATTGGGTGGCTGTCTGTAGGCAATGAAAGGTCTTCCTCCCAGAGCTTGAGAAAGGGAGCGGTCATTGTCCAGGAGAGGCTGTAGATCTCTGATGATGCGTTGTACTGTTTTAGCTTGGGAGCTGTATGTGATGACTAGTGGTGTTCTGTTATTTTCTTTTTTGGGTCTGTCTTGCAGCAGGTTCTCTCTAGGTATCTGCCTGGCTCTGTTGATCTGTTGTTTAACTTCATCAGGTGGATATTTTAGTTCTAAAAAGGTTTGCTGTAGATCTCTTAGGTGAGATTCTCTGTCTGTAGAGTTGGAACAGATGCGGTTGTAACGTAAGGCCTGGCTGTATACGATGGATTGTTTGGTATGTTTGGGATGGTAGCTAGAAGCATGTAGATATGTTTGTCGGTCAGTTGGTTTTCTGTATAAGGTGGTGTCTATACGTCCATCCTGTATTTTTATAGTAGTGTCCAAAAAATGTATTTCTTGCATAGATTGGTTCATTGTTAGGTTGATGGTGGGGTGAAAGTCATTGAATGTCTGGTGGAAGGTTTCCAGGGTCTGTTGTCCATGTGTCCAGATAATAAAAATATCGTCAATGTATCGCAGGTACAGGAGAGGTTTGAGTGGGTAGGAGTTAAGGAAACGTTGTTCTAAATCTGCCATGAAGATGTTGGCATACTGAGGGGCCATGCGGGTGCCCATGGCTGTGCCGCTGATCTGGAGGAACAGGTCATCACCAAATTTGAAGTGGTTGTGGGTAAGGACAAAGTGGCAGAGTTTGGTAGCAAAGTCCGCTGTGGTTTTATCTGAAATGGTGTTCCTTATGGCTTGTAAACCTAAACTAAAATATCCACCTGATGAAGTTAAACAACAGATCAACAGAGCCAGGCAGATACCTAGAGAGAACCTGCTGCAAGACAGACCCAAAAAAGAAAATAACAGAACACCACTAGTCATCACATACAGCTCCCAAGCTAAAACAGTACAACGCATCATCAGAGATCTACAGCCTCTCCTGGACAATGACCGCTCCCTTTCTCAAGCTCTGGGAGGAAGACCTTTCATTGCCTACAGACAGCCACCCAATCTTAAACAACTCCTCACCCACAATAATACAACCACCAGACTTAACATGGACACTGGTACCAGAGCCTGCAATAAACCCAGATGCCAACTTTGCTGCCACATACACCCAGACAACACCATTACTGGCCCCAACAACATCCAACATACCATCTCAGGACTATTTAATTGCTCATCCTCTAACATTGTGTATGCCATCAAATGCCAACAGTGCCCTTCAGCTCTCTATATTGGACAAACAGGCCAAACCCTACGCCAAAGGATAAATGGACATAAATCTGACATCAGGAACCAGAAGACAGAAAAACCAGTAGGAGAACACTTCAATCTCCCAGGACATTCTATACAAGATCTCAAAGTAGCTGTCTTACTACAAAAGAATTTCAGAAATAGACTGGAAAGAGAAGTTGCTGAATTGCAACTTATCACCAAGCTCAAAACCATGGAGGGACCTGGTTTGAACAGAGATATCGGGTTCTTATCTCATTATACATGATAAGCGATCTTCAGCCATCTCAACCCTTGCTTTTTCATGCAAAACCATTTGCAGTCGTTTGCGGTCATCAACAGCTATCAGTCAGTCAATCACCCATTTCCACCACCCTTCTGAGTGATCCCCCCTCCCCATCCCCACCCCTCCCCACCCCTTCTCTACATAAGTGCCTGGAAACTTCCATTTCACTGTATCTGAAGAAGTGTGCATGCACACGAAAGCTCATACCAAAATAAAAACTTAGTTGGTCTTTAAGGTGCTACTGAAGGAATTTTTTTATTTTACTTCGATCCAGACCAACACGGCTACCTACCTGTATCCAAACTGAAGTAGAGTTCTGTTGAACTTGAAAGCTGGCGTCTTACTTTGCAATGTTCTGTTTGGATCCTTTTTTGTTTTGTTTAGTCGTTTAGTCATATCCGACTCTTCGTGACCCCATGGATCAGAATACGCCAGGCACTTCTGTCTTCCCCTGCTTCCCGCAGCTTGCTGAAACTCATGTTGGTAGCTTCGAGAACACTGTCCAACCATCTCGTCCTCTGTCGTCCCCTTCTCCTACACTCACTTTATTCTCTCTCCGTCTTGGGAGACTATCGCACCCTCTTGCCCCCTAGTGGGACAATGGTGTATGATTCATGAGGGATCCTGTTTCCTTCAGGAAAACAAGCACAGCCTCAATTTATACCCTACAATCCTGCCAAAGCGCGAAAATCTGAGAGGGGAGTAGGAATAGCTCTCCACCCCTTAACTCATGCTGAAACAGTAAAGCTAGCAAGACCAGGACAGATCTTCTTTTTTCTTTTTTTCTTTAAGCAAACCTGCAAGAAATGGGAGCTCATTCAAATGCCAGCTTGCAGAAGATGAACTGAAACACCAGCCTACCTGCATCGCTCAGCCACTTCTCCAGCAGTGGTTTCAGCTTGCACATATTCTTGAAGCTCAGATTGAGGGCCTCAAAGCGGGAAATGGTGGTTTGGCTGAAGTCATTCCCGTAGAGCTTCCCCATGGCCAGCCCCACATCGCCCTGCAGGAGGCAGAAGAGGTGAGGAAAGGGAAAAGGCAGCAGAGAGGAATCATACAGCTGCAAGGGACCCAAAGCATCATCTAGTCCAACCCTGGGACAGTTCCGCAGTTGGGGAGCTCCCTCCTCGCAGAGGTGGGTTTGGCATATTTGCTAAACAGCTTTCCGCAAATGCTGAAGTTGTTCCTCTTTGACACTCAGATGTGTGTTTTCAGGGCCGGCCCTATTCCTGCAATTGTAAACTGTTATTAATTCTGAAGCTGCCCTGGGACCTGCTGGCGAAGGGCAGGTAATACATTTAACAGAATGACTACAACCATCTAATCCAGGCATCCCTAAACTGTGGCCCTCCAGATGTTTTGACCTACAACTCCCATGATCCCTAGCTAAGAGGACCAGTGGTCAGGGATGATGGGAATTGTAATCCAAAACATCTGGAGGGCCGAAGTTTGGGGATGCCGGCATACTCAACTTAAGAATACTATTACTGATAACACATTGATAAGAAAAAAAACAGGATCTTCTTATTGGAACCCCCCCCAACATAGAACAGGTTTTGGAGGAGTGGTAGAGAACCAGAAGTTTCTCGATTCCAGCTCCCTTCAGCCCCAGCCAGCATGCCCAATGGCTAGAGGCCTCAGTCGCAGCCTCAAAACATCTGGATGGCCACAAATTCTCCACTTCTGAGTTAAAACAAGCAAGCATAACCAGTGTTCAAAAAGCCTTGACAAAGGATTTACCCAGACAGTAAGGATTAAAGTATCAGCACTCATTGTTCCTCCATGGCAGGGATGCGTGTTGTTGGACTCTAAGTTCCATCAGATATGGTCAGGGATGATCAGCGCTTTGGTCCAACCATACCAAGAGGGCATTCCACAGTGGGGCACTACCACAGAGGAGGCCCTGCTTCTCTTTGCTGCATGAAATACCTTCCCCAGTGCAGGTTCTCAGAGAAGAGCATCGGCTGAAGGTCTCAAGGCACAGGCAAGGTGGCACTGGAAGACAACCATTTAGAGTTTGAAGGAGACCGTCCTCACCTGAGTGAACCCAAGTTTGATCCGCCTCTGTTTGAAAGTCTTGGCAAATTTTTCGAGCTCCTCTAGATCATTGGCTTCATCCGTTGCCACTGAGGATGGCAAGTGTTTGCTCACTTGTAAGTGCTGAGGGACTTCCAGGTGGGGCTCCAACGACGACCCGGGGTGCCCAGGGCGTCCCACCGCCTGTTAAAACAGACACATTGTGCCATCATTACTGGGAGAAAAATAACCAATGAAAGCACTCCCCAGGAAAGGTGTTTAGTAGGGTATAAGCTACCGGTCAAATGACATATTCACAAAACATCAAAAACATCATGGGATGTGCTGCAGGTTTGAGTGCACCCCCCTGGCTAATTCACCGGCCAGAGATAGTGGCCAGAAGCAGCGTTGGATGGGTGGGGGCTACCATTTTTATTCTCTGCATTGTTCCAGAGTGGTGCTACACCAGGGGTATTGTGGGAAATTAAAATGGCTGCTCTCCTCAGAGCACTGGGCCAGAAAAAAATGAATGCAATGGGGGCTCAGGGCAGATAGTAGTAGCAGTGGTGTCATGGCCCAAACATTTGTCCGATGATCTTAAGGGCAAATGCTGACCCTGAGATTCCCACATTACAGGGGGTTGGACTAGATGACTCTCGGGTTCCCTTCCAACGCTACAATTCTATGACTCCACTTCCACTCTCACCAAACTGTGTTTTTTGTGGGCTGTAGACATTTGCATCCTGCCTCTCAATTAAAGTGTCCAAAGTGGCTGGTACTATACAAATTCTTTGCCAAAACAACCCCATAGAAAACCATCAATATGAACAACAGATTGATCAAAACAATAAAATACCCATTGGAAACCAAGGCCTCACTATACACTATTATACATTTAAAGTAGAAACCTACCCCTTTAAACAGCCATGGCTTTTCCCAAAGAATTCTGGGGGATGTAGTTTGTTAAAGAGGCTGGGACTTGTGGCTCTGTAAACTACAGTTCCCAGGATTCTTTGAGTGAAGCCATGTGCTTTAAATGTATGTCAAATGTGCTTTGAATGTAGAGTATGGGTGTGACCTGAGAGCCAATCAAGGCACATCCAGAATAATCATAGGGTATCACCCTCCCTGTTATGACTATACTAGTCTTATACAAGGGGGAAGACTCAAATATATCATCCTCCAACAGGCTGTAAGCAGGGATTTTCTTATCCTACATTCATTGCAACAATGACTAATCAAATTTAGTTGTTTTTATTCCTAATTACACTCGGTGTGGCCTAGAGGGATGATCAGGCTGATCCAGCAAGATTGCTCGAATAATTTAGGATGAGCAGAAACCCACACATCTGAAGATGACATAAGAGGCCTGGGTGTTATGGAGACAGTTTCCTCTCATCCATCATTCTAGGTGTCTCCTGGTGGTAGAGAGAGTGTCCCAGGATCAGACACTATGGGACTGAATGCTTTCTGTTGGCGGTGGTGTTGGCGGTTGATAGGCTTTTCCAAATCCCGCTTCCTCTTCAGTTTTCAGGCACTTTGCTTGTGATTCTCCCTCTTTTCATTAGAAGTTTTAAAGCATAAGAACCTAAGAAGAGTCTGCTGGATGGGGCCAGTGGCTCATCTAGTCCAGCATTCCTGTTCTCAAAGGGATGCCTGTGAGGAAACCATAACCTTTCCTCATAGGCAGAGGCTGGTTGGCTACCTATCAGGGATCCTATCATAGAGGCTTTCCTGCTTTGACCAGGAGGTTGGATGAGATTACTTCAGACGCCTCTTCAGGGGTGTACGCAGGATCAAAACTGGGGGGGGGGCAAGAGAGGGGAAGAGAGAGGGAAGGAAGGAGGGAGGGAGGGAAGAGAGAGAAGGAAGGAAGGAAGGAAGGAAGGAAGGAAGGAAGGAAGGAAGGAAGGAAGAAAGGGGTGGGTGAGAGAGAGAGAAGGGAGGGAGGGAGAGAGAGAGAAAAAGGAAGAAAGAAAGAGGGGGGGAAAGGAAGGATGGAAGGAAGGATGGAGCTCCCGTTCGTGCCCTCCCCACGTTCCTGTCGCTGGCTGCAGCCGCGGAAGGCGCAGAAACAGCCCGATTTCCATAACCCGCAGTGACTTTTCCCCTCCGAAAACTGAAGTGCAGGTTATGGTCCGTAAAGTACAGTATTTTTTTGCTTCTGGGGGGCAGCTGCCCCCTGCCCATCGCTGGGTACGCCCATGCACCTCTTATGGCTCTAGGATTCTATGCATGCTGCCTTTAGGCTGAGTAACCCAGGGTGACCAAACTATGTTCCACAGCCCTAAGCTCTGTTGATCATTTCAGTGGACAGCCACAGGGAGCTCTCATCATCCCGAGGAATAGTGGAAAAGAGAACTTACTCAGATTAAACCAAATTTGACTGCGGGTAGGAAGGAGTCCTTTCCACCCTCCCCCTCCCCCTCCTTTGTATTGGACTTGGCTCAATGTGAGCACAACTGTGGAGTCAAATTCCCACGGTCCTACCCAATGGAATATTTCCATCTAGTTCCAAATTCAGTTCTCCAGGATGTTTGGTGTTAAGATTGTGGCCGTGTGCTAAATTCAAGACAAGGGGGACTTCACACACACACACACACACACACACACACACACACAGCCATTTATTTGAGCACTTTGGGAATGTCCAGAGATAATTCTGCACCAGATTTCAATGAGTGCTCCCACCAAGCTTTGGGGTTCCTAGTAGGCTAGACCATGGGCAGGCAAACTAAGGCCCGGGGGCCGGATCCGGCCCATTCGCCTTCTAAATCCAGCCAGCGGATGGTCCAGGAATCAGGGTATTTTTACATGAGTAGAATGTGTGCTTTTATTTTAAATGCATATCTGGGTTATTTGTGGGGCATGGGAATTCATTTATTTTTCTTCTTCAAAATATAGTCCGGCCACCCACAAGGTATGAGGGACCGGTCCCCTGCTGAAAAAGTTTTCTGACCCCTGGGCTAGACACTGAATTAGAGCTTAAATGAATTCATTTGCAAAATGGCACATCAGTTTATCTTTAGGCACTGAAAGTTCTTCAAACATTTCCCAAATGCGCAAATATTTGCTGAATGCTTGAAATGTGTTATTTAATCAATCAATATAAGTTTATTGTTCTAGCCAAAGGTCATTACAAACCCCACAGCGACAGTACCAATAGAACAATACATACTATACAAATCTGTTATTTGATATCATATGTTTGATTTTCAATTCTTGAAATTTGATTTGTCAGGATCTGATAGTTGACATGCAATGGGATATAGTATTTCACCATATCTTACAGTAGGCAGTGAAATTTAAAAACTGATACGCACTGGGACGTAGTATGTGACAACAAGTGTAGCTGTAGTGCAATGGTTTTCATATTTGGCAATGTGGCTAATGATGTTGACAGCCAGCAGCTGATGTCTGGCAAAGTTACCCCCAACCCCCAAAGCAGCTGAATTTTAAGATCAAATGGCACATTCCAAATTTCAGTTTCTGTGTTGGATGTTTTGAATATCTGAGAATACTGGCTTCGGCTCAACAGTGAATTTAATTCAACTGAGTTAACTGAACCAAATTAATCCAATCAAAAGATATTCCTGCATTGCAGGGGGTTGGACTAGATGACCTTCAGGGTCACTTCCAACTCTACAACTCTATGATTTCTATGAGCTAAACACCCTGCCATGCGGCTGTTACCTGAGACGTCAAGCTGTGCCCATGCTGGGGAAGGAGGATCCCACTCTGCTGCTGAGGAAAGGAGAGGAGATTTGGTTGCAGAGCTGGAAGAGAAAGGGAAAAAATAAGTGTGAGAAACTTTGTCTCTGCCTGATGATTTTCAGGATGGAAGGAAGAAGCAGGCCTGGTCCACTAAGGAAGAAGGGTGAGGAGCAGGGCAGGACTTAGGTTTGATGAAGCCCTAAGCTACTTAAGGTAATGGGGCCCTTTATATGTCCAGCTGTCCTTTGTCAACAACAAATTGTCACTGTTTTTTGTGTTGAATATATGCTATCTAGTAATTCATGGACCTAATAGGTATCTAAAGCCATTTGCACATCACAAATAGGAGCCTACACCACACAAAACACTGTTGTATGTATGTAGGTTTTATTTTATTTGGTTTTCATCTTATATTTTGGAAATGTACATCCAGTTTTTTTTTTCATTTTTTGGGGAGCCCAAGAGAGTGGGGCCCTAAGCTATAGCTTGTTTAGCTTATACGTAAGTCCAGCACTGGGGAGGAGCCTGCCTTGACCCTAGAAGCGGTGCCTGCCTCACCGCCACCGTTTGCCTCCACTGCCGGCCCTGTTGCACGAGATCTCACAAAACTTCGGTGAGATCTTGCAAGATCTCACTGGAAGTTGGCCGCAGCTGCTGGTGCTCTGTGGGCACCATTGGGCAATGCAGGTAAGAGTGGTATGGTGCCAGTGGTGAGTTAAATGGGGTGTGCCACTCTTGAGAATAAGGATGGGGAAGAGCTTTGGCTCACTGCTACAGCATCTGCTTTGCACGCAGGTTCAATCCTTGCCATCTCCAGGTTAGATTGGGAATGTCCCCTGCATGGAAACCTGGGAAGAAGCGTGGATTTGAGTGTGGATTTCTCCTAATATACCCACTTTTGTATGCAGTTTTCCCCAATACAAGGCATTTCCGAAGGCTGAATACATTACCGCAGTATATGCATTTTTGTTCATATTATGCGGCTGGAGCATAGCTGCCAAGTCCCCTGCTGAAAAAGGCGGGATCAGCGGCAATGCGGCACCGGACGTCGCTTCTATGCATGTCTGGACATGTGTAGAAGCAACTTCTGGTGCCGTCGCCTGATTTCCGGTGCCCAGGCATGGGCAGAGCGGCACCAGAAGTCGCTTCTACGCATGTCCGGAAATGCATGGAAGCAACTTCCGGCGCCGCTCTGCCTGATTTTTGGTGCCCAGGCATGGGCAGAGCGGCACTGGAAGTCGCTTCTACGCATGCATGTGTAGAAGGGACTTCCGGTGCCGCGCTACCCATGTCTGGGCACCGGAAATCGGGCGGCGCCAGGACCCAAAATGGAGCCTCCCTGGCAGGTAGGAAATCCGGGGGATTTACGGGATTTTTCCCAATCCGGGCTGCCAGCGGGAAACGGTTTAAAATACAGGGGTTTCCTGCAAAAAAACGGGAGACTTAGCAGCTATGGGCTGGAGAAGTGTACTGCAAAATCCGGAGGACAGCAAACTTCGAAGGATGCTTGTGTTTCCATTTGTGTATTGCTTCAGAAAGTGCAGTTTAGTGCAGTCTGCTTATAAAGGCAAAGGGAATCAAATTTCTCCTCCATCCATACCTTCAGATGTTGCTGAACTATAACTCCCACAACTTGCTGGCTAAGGCTGATGGGAGCTGTAGTCTAGCAACACCTAGGAGGGCTCCACTTTGTCTATCCTTGCCTTTGAGTGCTCAGAGCACCTCGCAGACAACCTGTTGTAATCCTTATATCAACACGGGAAGGCAAGCCAGCTCAGCAGTATAATTCCCATTTTGCAGACGCGTGGCTGAGGCTGTGAAATAGGAGCTTGCCTAACGCCACCTAGGGATAATATAACCTTTCCAAAATGAGAGCGTATTCCAGAATATGGTGCAATGTCACCAGAAATGAGATGCGCATGAGAGTAATGACGTGCCCTCCAACAGACAAATTGGCAGCTGCCCTTCTTTCTTAGCATGGATTTCCAAACTGGGGACTTAACGCCACTAGACAGGATGACATCTTAGCACCAGGATGAAGACAGGCTGTGGGTGTTGGAGGGGGGGGGAGGAAGACTGTTGTGGCAGATTTTCAACTGCGGTGTGAGCCTGGTTTCTCCCCACGTTGCAATTTGCATGACAGACATACACACCAAGAAATGAAATCTTGCTTTCGGTAGTGGCTGGGGCCCATTGGAGCTGGTAGGGTAGAAGGCAGGGAGGCAACCAGTAGGTGGAGCCAGAGCCATTGACTAATTCCAGTTTCCTCCTTGCAGAGTTGTACATGGGCAACACAGAGACTAAGGTTGAAGGGGAGGAAGCTGGCAGGCAGAGCAAATGGTGGCTGGTTGGAGATGGGCTGAGGTTAGTGGGGCCCTGCCCCATTCCCCCTAAAGGAGCAGCCTCCACTACTTCAGCCATCACTTGTCCTTCCCCTTCCTCCCCAATATTTCAGCCAGGCTGTTGCCCTTTGAACAACAGGTGTAGTCAATATTTTTGCGCCCAAGGGTAGCTGCTGCATGCAGGCGTGCACATCAGAACATAAAAAGAGCCAGTGGCCCTCCCAGATCAGTATCCTGTTCTTGCAGTGGCCAGCCAGATGTTTGTGCGAAACCCGCAAATGGGATTCGAGCACAAGAGCCGCCCCCCCAGTGGTATTTTGGAACTGGTATTTTGGAAGAATTGCTGCCTCAATATGTGGAGGAATTGCATAGCCGTCATGGCTGGTAGCCATTTATAGCCCTCTCTTCTGTGAATTGGTCTAATCCAAGCATCCCTAAACTTCGGCCCTCCAGATTTTTGGACTACAATTCCCATCACCCCTGACCTCTGGTCCTGTTAGCTAGGGATCATGGGAGTTGTAGGCCAAAACATCTGGAGGGCCGCAGTTTGGGGATGCCTGGTCTAATCCTCATCGAAAACCATCCAGTTGCCTCTGGTGGGGGAAATGTCCACAAGTTGACTCTGTGAGGTATAACTACCCGCATTCACAGGACTCCCACCTTAGACAACTTGCGCTGAATAGCTGAAGGAGGGTATTGGCTCCCCCTCCACCCAAATATTCATGACAAGCGAGGGGTTCTCTTTCCCTCCCCAGAAGATTGTCTTTTTCTCACCACTACCAAAATTGGTACGTTCTTGTGAGGCCATATCCAGAACCGTGGTTTCTTTTTTACCCATTCTCCTTACATCATATTGGATGCAATTCTTTTGGTTCCTCTGTGCATATGGAAAGGCAGATGAAAGAAAGCTTGTCTCCACTCAGTGGACAATATTTGGTGCGGACATGGGCTGGTGGCAGCCTTTAGCAAAAGCTGAGGGGGTGAGCTGCCGTCAGAGAGGAAGGTAGTGGACTCTCCTTCATTGGAGGTTTCTCAACAGAGGTTGGGTGGTCATCTGACGGGGATTCTTTAGCAGCAAGTCCTACACTGCAATTCAAAGTGTTGGTGCTAACCTTTAAAGTCCTAAACGGCCTCAGCCCTTGTATATCTGAAGAAGTGTCTCAACCTCCATCGTCCAGCTCCGAGGGCCTTCTGGTGGTTCCCTCACTGAGGGACGTGAAGCTACAAAGAACTAGGCAGAGGGCCTTTTCGGTAGTGGCGCCCGTCCTGTGGAACGCCCTCCCTTCAGATATCAAACAGATAAACAACTATTTGACTTTTAGGAAGCATCTGAAGGCTCCCCTGTTCAGGGAAGTTTTTAATGGTTGATGTTTTATTGTGTTTTTAATATTTTGTGGGGAGCTGCCCAGAGTGGCTGGGGCAGCCCAGTCAGATGGGCAGCGTAGTAGTAGTAGTAGAAATAATAATAATAATAATAATAATAATAATAATAATAATAATAATAGTTGCAGTTGCTTGGGCTAGATGACCTTTGGTGTCCCTTCCAACTCTACACTTCTGTGATTTTAGGAAGAAGTGTGACTGTGAGGAGAGCAGAGAAACTAAATTAGAGGTTCTAGTTACAGGTAGGTGTTGGTCTGACGTAGTCGAAACAAAATAATAACAATAAAAAATCCTTCCAGTAGCACCTTGTTGTTGTTTAGTCGTTTAGTCGTGTCCGACTCTTCGTGACCCCATGGACCATAGCACGCCAGGCACTCCTGTCTTGCACTGCCTCCCGCAGTTTGGTCAAACTCATGTTCGTAGCTTCGAGAACACTGTCCAACCATCTCTTCCTCTGTCGTCCCTTTCTCCTTGTGCCCTCCATCTTTCCCAACATCAGGGTCTTTCCCAAGGATTCTTCTCTTCTCATGAGGTGGCCAAAGTATTGGAGCCTCAGCTTCACGATCTGTCCTTCCAGTGAGCACTCAGGGCTGAATTCCTTCAGAATGGATAGGTTTGATCTTCTTGCAGTCCATGGGACTCTCAAGAGTCTCCTCCAGCACCATAATTCAAAAGCATCAATTCTTCGGCGATCAGCCTTCTTTATGGTCCAGAGACCAACTAAGTTCGTCATTGGTATGAGCTTTCGTGTTCAGATACACTTCTGAATGACTTCTGCTTCAGTGTATCTGAAGAAGTGTGCATGCACACAAAAGCTCATAGCAATGACAAACTTAGTTGGTCTCCTAAAGGTGCTACTGGAAGGAATTTTTTTATTTTCTATTTTAAATCAGAGGTGTGTGAGATAGTCATATCTTTTTTGGGGGGGGGGTATGAGGAAATGGAGCCAGGTTGGTTTTGGGTGCAGGTTGCTGAGTTCACCCATTGCTGAAAGTAGCCACTGAGGCGAGGGAGTGCTCCACTTATGTTACCGAGAACTGAGTCACTGCAAGAGTTCATCACTTTAACGCTCCTAATTTCCTGCTCCCAGTCACTGGCTGCGTAATCCCAGCTCTTTGCAGCTGTTTGACTACTTCAGCGGAATCATTGCTTCACCCTTTTACTCCCGTGTGTCTCCGGAGTAGCAGAAAGGAAAACAAAGACCTGTCAGATCCCACAGGGCAGGGGTTGGCCATTGTTTCTCCTGCGACTAGGCACCTTGCAAATTAGGGGCACGCATGCAAATGTAATTAAAAGACGCACGCCACTGCAAGTGGGTCTTGCAGAACCCTACCAGACGGCGCTGGCGGAGACGTTTTAATGCCTTTGCAACATCCAGGGAGATAGGATCTAAGCGAGGCAGACAAAAATTAGTCAAATGGCTTTGCCTGCTAGCTGCGGGATGGCAGGTCATAGGCCTAAGCATGGGGAGCAACTTCCTGAAACTCAGCTCATTCAACAGCAGTGGCGGCGGGGAGAGCTTGCGTACAAATAAATGTCTATCTCTTACTTACTTTCATTTACTCATTTCATACAATTTATGTGCTGCTTGATTGTAAAAAAAACAAAACAAAAACAAAACTTCAGTTTAAAGAAACCACTGAAACCATAAAACCAAGACAAAAATTAAACAAGTGTCTCTGTCTGCATTTGTTGGTTGTGGGGCAGGACAGGTTCATACTGAATGCTGCACATATAGTGGCTGAAATTTGTACATCCTCCGTCCATTTTGCCTAATTCCGAACAGGCTTTGGGGAATGTACATATCTCAACTGCATTTTGTACATTCTCTGGGCAGTATGCACATTTTTCGGTCAGCGTCCATAGTCTCCCAGAAACACGAGCCCCTTTTCTTTCTATTTCTTGTTCAGAAGTGTGCAGTTTGCACTCCTTGAGCTGCTTCTGGCTCGCTCGCTCCTCATGCCTGGCCCACAACATGCCTCCACTGATCAGCCAAGAAGCAGATTTTTTTATTAAATAAACAATATCTATCTATCTATCATCTATCTATCTATCTATCTATCTATCTATCTATCTATCATCTATCTATCTATCTATCTATCCATCAAAATTATAGCCCACCCTTCCCTCCAAGGGAGCTCTTTCCTCTGCAGGCTAGCTCCATTTAAACCAGGCATCCCCAAACTGCGGCCCTCCAGATGCTTTGGCCTACAACTCCCATGATCCCTAGCTATCAGGACCAGTGGTTGTGGAAGATGGGAATTGTAGTCCCAAACATCTGGAGGGCCGAAGTTTGAGATGCCTGGACTTTAAACCATGTTCAGGTGTTACCCAGTTAGCTGAGCAGCACAAGAGGGAATGCAGGGAGAGGGCCATCTTATACCTCCCCCCCCCCAATTCTGATTGAATCGCCTCCCCTCCCTCCATGGGGCCAATCACCAAGGGGATCACAGAAGGGATAGGACATTTAAGAGTTACTCAGCAGGAGAAAGAGGGCAGGGAGAGAAGGAGTTTGTCTAGTTCAGGCATGTCCAACAGGTAGATCGTGATCTACCAGTAGATCACTGGACGTCTGCGGTAGATCACTGGTAGTCACTGGCTCCCCCCCCCAAAAGAAGGTGAACAACTGTGGCTCCCCTAAAGCTCAACATTTTACCTCCTCCCTGAAAAAGCTCAACAACTTTGACCCCCCTCCCCAAATGGGTTTTCCTCCTTCCTAAAAAAAAGCTCAACAACATTGATCTGAACCCCCCAAAAGGGGGTGAGTAGATCAGATTGAGAGTTGGCCACCCCTGGTCTAGTTAATCTATGGGACTCACTCCCACAGGAGGCAGGGATGACCACCAACTTGGGCGATTTTAAAAGGAGGTGGGACAAATTCAAGGGGGAGGGGGCTATTGATGGCTACCAGTCACGATGGCTACGCTCTGCCTCTGCAGCTGGAGGCAATAATGATTCTGAATACCAGTTGATGGAAACTGCAGGAGAGGAGAGGGCTGTTGCCCTCAGCTCCTGCTTGCGGGTTTCCCATTGGGGACTCTGGCTGGCCCCTGTGAGAACAGGATGCTGGACTCGATGGGCCATTGGCCTGATCCAGCAGGCTCTTCCTATGCTGTTATATAAATTGAGGGTGAAAAGCCTCCCAAACTATTCTGCCATATTTCAAAAATTGAAAATCCAGACACATGGGTTGCCATACGTCCAGATTTCCCTGGATATTTGTGCCAATTTCCTCCTAGACACTGCTTCTGACTGCAGTATTCTGAGGAAAGTTCCAGGAAATTCTGGGTGTATGGCAACCCTGTCCCAAACATATCAATATCATTGAAACATCTGCACGGCATTGCTTTTGACACTTGCTAATGACTTCGTTTGTTTGTTTAGAGAATCCTACCCAGGCTTGCAATTTTAACATGTAATGATAACATGAGCTTCTATTAATTTCGTAAATTTCTAACGAGTGTTGATTTTACATGTATTTTGATTAATCTTAGGTTAACTTGCTTTTAACGTTTGCTTGTTATGGGCATTTCTTAATGACTATGATTAATGAATAGCAAATCCTTAATGAATATTCTAGTCCGAGTAAACCGCTTAGAGGTTACAGATGATTAAGCGGTTTATAAATCCTGTTAAACAGTTCATATAAGGAAAGGAGTCGCCGTGATCAGTGGCTAGCGAATGCTGACTGAAAGGGGGAACAGGGGGGAGGCGGAAGAGAATGGAGAATAAAATGGAGTATCCAGAACAAAAGCACTTCACGCTGCAACATTTTGTTGCAGCTTCCACATCTATACTTAGATGAATGTCCTCCTTACCTTGTTGTCCTGCTGGGCCCTGAGAAAGCAGGAAAAGGGGGACAGATTGCATGTGGCCTGGAACCTGCACGAGCTGTTGCAACGTGTGAAGAGAACTCATATCCTGGAGGAAAAGAAGACCCAAAGTCGCAGTCAGTGGGACCTTTTCACCCAGTTCTGCATATGCTCCATTGCCCACCCATATCCTTGCGTATCGCTACCATGATTGCTCTCCCTTCCTTGCTTTCCCCCAAAATATACAACTGTCCAAGCATGCACAAATATATATCCCGGTTTCTCATGGGTTGATGACTCGGCACTTGAGGGCCAAAGCCCACAATCTGTGGCTAGACTGAAACCAAAGACTTCAGGTGTTTTGAATGCTTCCCCCTCCCACAAATGTAGGACAACCTCTTGGATATTTAAAATCAGCAGGAGAAGGGTAGACTCATCAGCATGTTAAAAGACTCTCACACAGGGTCCAAACAGGAGCTCTGCCTCTGGGAAGTTCACATACAGGGCTTGAAAGCAATAGCTCTCTTCTGCTGCTGCTCTCTCCAACAACTGCTATTAGAGATACCTTGCCCCTGAACATGGAGGTTCCACCGAGGCACCATGATAACAGCCACTGACAGACCTCCCCTCCTCTACAACTTTGCTTAATTCCCTTTTGAAGCCATCTGAGCTGGTGGCTGTCACCGCATCTTGTGGCAGTGAGTTCCTCAGATTGATTACACACGCAGCACTTCCCTTTGCCATTCCGTTTTATCAGATGACCTTGGGTTCAGGAGTCAGAGAACCTTCTCTGCATCCACTTTCTCTATGCCATGCCTCTACCATGACTGCCCCCCCCAAATTACCTTTCCTAAACTAAAAGCCCTAAATGTTGTGGCCTTTCTTCTTAATAGGACCGTGTGGCCAGTATTGTTTATAGCTGATTTATTCACAACTTGCAGCTCCACAAGGTCACAGATGGTCACCCATCCAAGCACTGACCAGACCTCGACCTGCTTAGCTTCAGCATTGGTGGTGCATCAAGTGCCTTAAGGCCACACCCCATATGGGAATTCTTCGCTGGGTCTACAAATGCTTTTGATCAACACTTGTCTGTATGAATCACCGAAAGTCTCTTACCCCAGCAATTTGCCCTCCAGGCATCATCGAGGGCCCTTGTACCAGGTGGCTCGATCTGGAGGGAATGGCGGTTTGCAAAGAGTCCCCGAGGTCTTCCGTCTTAATCTGTGTGAGAGAGTAAAAGACAGCATTGTTGCAAAACCCTCGCCAAGATCAAGAAGCTGGCAGGGGAAGAGGGAAGGCTGGGGAGGCAGGTTTCGGGTGCAGAATTCAGGGGAGTTCTTACCCCTCGTGGCTTCAGTTGACTCACTGTAGAATTTATTTATTATTTTTTTAAAAATTATATATCACTATATATATTTTTCCAAAAACAAAAAACAAAAAACCAGGATGGTTCACCACAATCATACATACAACTATACAATAAAACTGCATAAACACATTAAAATAAGAAATCAGCTAAGGATTATGGAAATGTTATGCATCCTTAACTGCCTGCACAAGACTATTGGAATAGAAAAGTTTTCAGCAGGCGTTTAAGACTTGGCACAGAAGCCACCTGCCAAATCACTAGTGGCAGAGCATTCCACAGGACTAGGCTGATGACACGAAAGGCTCAGTTTCTTGTAGTCAAAGGAGCCTCCCCAACACATCAATTGTAACCATGCTTGAGGTCCCCGGAACGTCAAACACCAACTTCTGTACGCAAAGGATGGAAACACTTCCGGGAGACCAATGAAGGAATTTGCCTGCTCCAACAACCACGCTGTCATTGAGATAATGTTTTGAAGATTATCTAAATTTGTATACTGCCCTGCACCCATAGATCTCAGGGCCAAAGGCCTGGTTAAGCAAAAAACCTGGTGCCTAAAGATACGTACTGCAAGTGTCAGGTGAGCCTCCCTGGGGAGAGCATTCCACAAACGGGGAGCCACCACAGAAAAGGCCTGTTCTCGTTTTGCTACCCTCTTGACCTCTGGTGGAGGAGGCACATGAAGAAGAGCCTCTGATGATGATCGCAGGGTCTAGGTCAGTTCATATAGGAGGTCCTGAGTCATTTAAGGCTGTATAGGTCAAAACCAGCACTTTGAATTGGGCCTGTAAACTAATTAGCAGCCTGTGCAGTCGAGCAGGAATGGTGTAATATGCCTTGGTGAGCAACCTGGTCGTTGAATTCTGCACCAGCTGAAGCTTCTGAACAGTCTACAGAGGCAGCCCTATGTATAGCACGTTGCAGCAATCTAACCTAGAGGCTACCAGAGCACAGATGACAGAAATTAGGCTATCCCTGTTGAAACAGGGGGCAGCTGGGCCACCAGCCGAAGCTGATGGAAGACATTCCATACCACCAGGGCCACCTAAGTCTCAAGCAACAGCAAAGGATCCAGAAGTACCCCAAAGCTATGTACCCGCTCCTTCAGAGGTATTCTAACCCCATCAAGAACAGGCAACCACTCACCTATCCAGTCCAGGGAACCACCCACTAGCAGTGCCTCAGCCTTATTTGGATTGAGCTTCAGTTTGTTGACTCTTATCCAGTCCATCACTAAGACAAGACCATGGCCCAGCACATCCACCCCCACACTTGTAAAGGAGAAGTAGAGCCGTGTGTCATCAGCATATTGCTGGCAATGCACCCCAAAACTCCAGATAACCCTACTCAATGGTTTCATGTAGATGCTAAACAGCACAGAGGTTAAAACTGAACTCTGAGGAACCCCACGTTGAAAGCTCCGCAATTGTCCGCTGCAGCGACAGCCAATCGAGAACAGCCCTTGCTGTAGCAACCAATCACCCACCTGATTGCCAATGACAATCTCCTGCTTGCGGCAGCAACCAATGACCCGTCCCCACACTGCATTACCCGTGTATAAGACGACCCCCAATTTTAAACATACCGTGTTTCTCTGAAAATAAGCCATACCCCTGAAAATAAGCCATGGTGATAGGCAGTTTAACCTTGTAGGTTTAACTGTACCATACTTAATAAAAAAAATAAGACATCCCCTGAAAATAAGCCAATAAATATAAGACGGTGTCTTATTTTTGGAGAAACAGGGTATTTTTAAAATAAAAAATCCTCGTTTTATACACGGGAAAATATGGTACTTCTTTTGGTTGGATGGCCGTCTGTCATGGATGCTTCAGTTGAGATTCTTGCATTGCAGGGGGTTGGACCAGGTGAACCTTGGGGGCCCCTTCCAACTCTATGATTCTATCATTTTATCTGTCCTGAATTTCCCAACATTCAGCTTCATTGGATGTAAGCAAGTTCAAGTGTTATGAGGCAGGAGATTCCACCCTCTCTACCCACTTTCTCAATGCCACAGATAATTTTATAAACTTCTATCATGTCACATGTTAGTCGCCTTTTCTCTAATTTAAAAAACCTCAAATGCTGACACTTTCCCTCAAATTGTTCCATCTGCTCGATGATTTCAGTCGCCCCTTTCTGACCCTTTCCCAACTCTACAAGATCCTCTTTTTTTGAGCAGAGGAAGCAACCAGATCTGTGCACAGTATTCCTTATGCAGTGAGAAATCTGTTAATCTCTCAGGTGCTGTGCAAGACTCTTCGTCGCTCCCATGTCAGGTTGCATGAAATTGCAGCCTTAATATCTGTAAGCCTGTAACCAGTCTACGGCAGTTATTTCCACCCGGGCTGTTCTGTGTCGATTCCCCCCACCTGCAACCTGCTCTAGCCTTAGGGCTCCCTTACCAGAAACGGCCTGGCAAGGGTTCAAGGCTGACCTGCTGTGCCAACTGGCAGAGGGACCCTGCACGTGAATGGGCTGGCACACACCATGACGATCTTTTCAATCAATATAGCTGACACAGAGAGCTCCGCTCCCAGAAGTGCATTTTGGGTGAGGAGGGATCGGCAACTTAGTTGGCCCTTTTGAAAATGCGCCAAAAACCACCCAAGTGTTTGGCTGCCAAAGCTGAGTCAAACTGAACTTGGTTGGCAGTGTTGGGAGTAAAACAACAGTTACTATGAGTTACTTGAACGTGGGGGAGGGGGGGGGACATGATTGGCAGAAAGGAAGCCTAATCACCCCTCACTGAATCTTTCTCCTTTAGTAAGTATTTGTTGGTACAACGTTTCACCTCCTCTCAGGCTTTACTTTTTTCCTGCCTCTTCTCCAGTTTAGTTAGTTCAAGCCAGTTACAGCTGCAAGCTAGCATATGCCTCCAAGTGCCCCCATTTCCCAGGGACAGTTCCAGGTTTACAGAAGCTGTCCCAGTTTCTGATTTAATCCTGAATGTCCCGCTTTCCCTTAGGACGTCCCTATTTGCAGGTGAAACTCGGAAACTTAGAATATCGTCGAAAAGTGCATTTATTTCAGTAATGCAACTTATTCTTATTTATTTTTCTTCTAATTTTTACGAATGCTTTCTTTTGGAAATTCCACAGTAATAAAACAAATAGTTACAATAATACAAAAATAAACATCGCTATTACATTTCATTAATTGCATTCCATTTATGATTGACCCGCCTAACGACAAATAATTATAATTGCAACAAATAAAGGCTTGACACATCTTGCTTTGCATGTCATGCATCTATCTCATATATTGGTTTCACCTTTTAAGTTGCATTACTGAAATAAATGCACTTTTTGACAATATTCTAATTTTCCAAGTTTCACCTGTACATTGGAGAAATTTTGGAGGGTATCAACCCCCAAGCCAAGGAGATAGGTAACCTTAAGAAGGCATCTGAAGGCAGCAGCAGCAGCAGCAGCAGCAGCAGCAGAAGAAGAAGAGTAGTTTGGATTTGATATCCCGCTTTATGACTACCCGCAGGGGTCTCAAAGCGGCTAACATTCTCCTTTCCCTTCCTCCCCCACAACAAACACTCTGTGAGGTGAGGCAGCTGCATGTGGAGGAGCAGAGACGCGAACCTGGTTCACCAGATTACGAGTCTACCACTCTTAACCACTGCACCACACTGGCTCGCAGCCTTGTATAGGGAAGTTTTAAATATTTAATGTTTTATTATGGTTTTCTATATGTTGGAAGTCACCCAGAGTGGCTGGGGCAACCCAGTTAGATGGGTGGGGTATAATTTTTTTTTAATAAAAAAAAATATTATCATGGAATAAGATGTCCCTATTTTCATCAGAGAAATGTTGGAGGGAATGTGTACCAGTGCCACACAAAGGACACAGGGGCATGTACCTGGAAGGGCCATAGCTCAGTGGCAAAGCATCTGCTTTGCATGCAGAAGGTTCTGAGTTCAAAACCCAGCATCTCCAGGCAGGTCTGGAAAGGTCTCCTGCCTAAAACCCTGGAGAAATGCTGCCTGCCAGTGTGGACAACACTGAACGAGACAAACTGGTATCAAGGCAGTATCAAGGTATCAAGGTGATGAAGAAAAGGGAAAAGGCAAAAACATAAACAGGAAAGTTCCCAGTAGATTTTGAGCAGTTGTCAGGGTTTGGATGGAGGCTTAGAGGAGGAAAGAAAAGAAACACCCCAAAAGGTATTTCTCAGAGGATTTGCACAACGAACATCAGAGCCCAGGCATCCTACCAGGTTTCCCTCCGTCTTTGATGATTATACTGACTAATCATCGTTTACTCACCTGGCAAGAGAACAGAGTGAAACTGGAACCGCAAACGGTTTGCCCAAAGCAAAAAAATAAAAATTAAAACAACAACAACACGACAGTACAGTTTCACAAGCCGCAGATCAGCACCCCAACCCGGTTTGCTTTTGTCCACTTGTGATTGCTACATTTTTTTGGGGGGGGGGGATTTTAAAAATGTGCCCTGAGCCCATCATTCCTTCCCACATTCACCACATTTGTTTTTCAAAAAACTTTGATTTCCCCCCCACCATAGAACAGTTAAGGCAAGAATAGCATATTTTGAGTGAACTGAACAATGGGAAGGCAACAAGAAGAACGAATGGATCAACTCGAAAAGTCCATCATCTAAGCAAACATTTGTTGTCTTACTAATTCCAGAATTTTCACAGTCTCATGCAAGCCATGTTGTTAGTATCTTGGACATTTTATAGAAGGGAAATGTAAAATGTCCAAGAAATTAGCAACATGGTGGTTTTAGTAAGTAGAACGAAGAAAAGGAAATGGTGGGTTTTACTGAAGGTCCATCATTTAATCCATCATTTTTATTTTTACAGCCACCAGTGGAAAATGCATGCTTATTATCTCTTATTGCCCCCAGCAGCTGGTCTTCGGAGGTAGATTTCATACGAACATGGAGGTTCCATTTAGCTGTCAGCTATTAATAAAATTATGCTCCTGAAAGTTGTCTAACGCCCTTTTAAAAAGCCACCCAGGTTGTAAAAGGATTTTATTTTAGTTTGCATACACTCCCGACAAATCTTAATGAAATAAATCATGAAGGGTTTGGATTGCTTGGTGAGTTAATATATTTACATTAGGCACACTGCAAACATTGTTGGCTACAATCGGATTAAAACGAGATGCGTTCCACCTCTTGAGAATATTTTGGGCTCCTCTAATGCGCGATTTCTCCAGGTAAACCAATGTTCTGATCTAGAGCCAAATTTCAAAGTATTTTAGTTTTCATCTGAAAAGGCAGATTATAGTTTGTGGAAACTTTCCCTGTGGTGTCAGGCAATATATTCAATTTAAGCTCTTGTCAAGTTAAAAACTTTTGGCCAAAACAAATAAAAGGGAAAGAATGAAAGAGGCAGAAAGTAAGTAGGAATTAACAAATTGGATGTGTGTAAGAGAGAACAGATAATGATTGACAGTTACATGCTGTCCTTGAAACATTGGATAGGCTTCAGTTAATTGACACATAAAGAAAAGAAGCAACATTGCACTGTTCTCTGTAAAGTTAGTTCAGAGCCACAAAGGAACATTGAGGATGAAAACCCTGGAAGGAGTCTCTGAATATCACCTTTTACCTGAAAAACATACATATGTAACTTTGCTTTCCCATCTTGTATTGTTTTAAAATCTTTGATAGCCACCTTGGAACAGGTGGAAATGTCGGGCTTCTAGGCACCTAGTTTTTGCTGATTCCCACTTTCTCATTTTCAATTTAGTTCTCTGCATGTTGCAGAAATTTGTGATATTTTTTTTTAAAAGGGAGAAATTCAACAGCTTTTTAGTGCAATTTCCTCCTAATTAATACATTTTTATTTGCAAAAGAAGATACATAAATTTATATTTAAAAAGCATCTTAATGCCCAAGGGTAAAAGATTATAAAACACAGAAAGGGAAAGTGCACCAAGTCACCTCTCCTTTTTGCAGTGGATGTGAGAGTCTTCAGAGAGAACTACAACACCAACCCACAAGACTGAGAATATTTCCCCCTTATTCTGCAGTCAAAGCAAGGGTGCCATTGCAAACCCTTCTCCTGAGTGCTTTGTTGTTGTGCATTTCAAAGGATAAGTCATGATCCTTTGTCCACCACCCTCTTTCCCTAGTCACCAACAATCTGGACCGGGTTTCAAATGGCAATTAGGACCCCCCAGCAGTCTAAGGAAAAGCAAAAAGGTTATACCTTTCACCCCTTTGTCCCTTCTGAGCTCAAAGCCAAACTCAGAAAAGCGTGGCAGGCCCTCCTTCGTAGCCACTGCTCCTGAAGATCCAAAAGAACACCCAAAGCTTCATGTGTTTCTTGTCTAAAGCCAACTCTCCAGGGCAAATCCAAACCAGTCACCAGGTGTAGGGAGAAGAATGTCGGCTACTGGGATGATACCCTCGGTTGCCCATGAACAGAACGGTCCCAGTCGGCACCGGGTGCAGAAGAAACGCAAGTTATTTCCAAACTGAGATCAATTTTTTAGCGGCTGCCAAAACAGAAGTGTTTGGAAGCGGTCCAAGCCAAAAGGGGTGTGTCCCTTGCAACCTAGCTATGAGCATCATGAGAACTTGAGGTAGGGTTGGTATTGCAAGCTGGTTGCCAGTTTGGGCTGTTTCATTTCGTTTCAGCTTAGCATCACCCTCCCTTGTTCTCAGAATTTTCATGATAAACTGGCAGGCTTAAAATAGCAAAACAGAGCCCACCAACCTGAGAAAGAGATCCTCAGCTGCACTAAGGGATGGACAGATCCTGCCAGTTTCAGCTTCTTATTTTCCCAACAATTGATTTCAGATCTCCGCATTCCTGCAGCATTCTGAAGTTTTTCATTTTATTGTCATGAAAAGTTCTCTGTTTTTTAGTGCTAAAAACACCTTTCGACATGCAGTTATGTAGTAATGTCATAATTTCTCCAACTAGAATGCATTTTCCATATGCGATTTCCACCAACATATGCTCTTTTTATGCATCCTTTCCCTTAATGTGGATTTTTTTCATACCCATTGGTTGGAGAACTGCACTGCAAAATTTGGAAAAGTGTGAATTTTAGAGGATAGCTGTGTTTCAGTTTGCATACACATTTGAGAATTTGCTAAAAAAAAATTAAAATGCAAACATCATGGAAAACACCACCACCCATTCCTAGTTGCTGCTGGTTTCTCGAGGTTTTCTCCTGTCTTCCTTCCAAGTCTTGCTGATCGCTGCCAGTTATTATCAATGAGAAATGCAACCAAACCACAAAAGGCTGGATCCAGAGCTGATCTTCCCACCCCTTCTCAATATTCAAATTGCCTATGCAGATCTAGAAGAAAATCCATATGCAGATTACTGAAACAAAGCTCCAGATCTTGTTAAGCTTCCTGGGGCTTTGTCTGACTTAACACCAAAGTCAAATAAACCAAGGTGAACAGGAACAGGAGAAGGTACGATTCTACAGTGCCAATCTCACACGGCAGTATTTTCTGCAAGAGGATAAGTCTGTTGCTAACAGGGCCACTGCTTCCTGTCCTGGAAAAGGCTCTTTTGCCTTTAACATCCGAATGTATTCAATGCAGTGCTAAGTGCAATAATTTACACACAAGGGAACACCCCTCCCTCCATCACCTCTTCCTACTCTGCACCCCCAACACTCATGGGAATATTTGGGAAGGGGCAGTGAGGTGCATGTATGGAGGAAAGATCCATTGTGCAAGTTACAGAGTTGTGGTTTTAAGAATATCTGCTTGGCATGTAGCAAAACTTTGGCTCATGTTTCCCCATCTCAGAGGGGTTGGTTTTAGGTGAACTAAGCCAGAAGCATCTACCGGAGTTTGTTACCCGCATAGGAAAGCAAAATTTGCACTTTGCAAGCTCATCACTCAAGTTGTGCTCATTAACCACAGAAAATATTATGAAAATTTGGGTGGCTATTAAGCTAATTGCCTCTCTTTTCATTTCCCTTTCCATAAAAAACTTTCACAGTTGCTTGATGTCGGCTAATCTGTTTGGGAATCTTTGACTCGGGTGTTAATTGTTGTTAATTTTTCCCCTTTCTTGTTTCATTGCACACTGGATAACCCTTCATCTTAGATTCTGTAAACCGATAGGATGTCATCTGCCGGTTACCTTGGGCTAAGCTGTTTCCTAAAAAGAAGCTCTCAGAAATGAGAAAGGACGAAGCAGTAAGATATTTTCAAATTTCAGAATCCACCCCCACCCACCCACTTACAATCTTGCCAAAGGCTGGCATTACTATATAATGATGTGCATTCAAGATTGCCTCTGTTCATCTGCTAAGCTGCCTCCTGCCTGTATATTCTGGTAGGCCATAGGTTTTCAACCTTTTTGAGTCCCTGGCTCCTTAACCAACTGCATTCTTTCCGTGGCACCCCTGTGTGGCTCAGGAGCCCAGTGATTTCACCCCTTGCCTGCAGAACTGGCAGCCTCTCACCCTTTTTTGAACACCCTCCCTTGTGGAGAGTCACCTCAGCCTCCTCTCCTTGGGAGTCCTCCAGGCAGCCGCTGCTGCCACCCCAGTCTCTGAGCTGCCGTCCCCTTGCCCCAAAGAGAGGTACATCTTCCCATTGCTCCACAGGGGCCTGGGAAGAGGATGCCCCCAGCCTTAGTGGCCCAACGGAGACTGGCCAAAGGTGAACGTGAGGCCAGCTCCTTGCCTTGGCGGAAAGGCTCCCCTTCAGCACTGGGCAGTCTGCTCCCAGGCAAGCTTTGCACACAACAAGCACAAGAAAAGCTAGTGCAGCACCTGCCTGCCTGGCCTCCTACTTACCTGTCCATTCCCAACAGGAAGGGTTGGTGGACTGGCTGGCTGGGCTCCCTCGCCCGCTTGCTTGCTTGCTTACTCCAAGCCTGCCTCAACTCTTGCCAACCAGCACCCTCTAACCAGCCCCAGAGGTACCATTCGCCCGGGGAGCTTGTAGCCAGGGCTGTTGCAACAAACAGTTGTGCAAGCCACTGGGAGGCAGAGACACGAGAGGGCATCAAAGCAGGGAGGGAAGGAAAGAGGGACAGAGGCCAGTGTTGCCCACGACACCCCTCACCACCATTCAAGGCATCCCAGGGTGCCATGGCACACTGGTTAAAAACCCTTATGGTAGGCCTTTACTGTGATTCCTTTTTTTGTCATTTCCCCTTTTTAACTAGACACCTCCGTTTAGACTGGAGAACATTGTCAGGACTGGAGTCCTTGGTTGCAAATCAATATGCAAAGCAACTTTAAAACGATAACTTTGTAAAAAGAATATCCCAGCCTTTGTAGTCAATAGATTCACCCCCACTGACAAACTGGAGACATGCAGATCTATAAATCATTTAAAAGGAAGCAATATGTGCAGGTGCAGGAAGCAAAGATTTTCCAAAGCCAGATGGGTTATAACAAGTTGGTCTTACGGAGTGGCAGATCAGAAACACAGAGTACAGCCGTGTGAGAGATTCCAGGGGTTACAGGATTCATGTTTTCCTTTGGAAATGAAGCACAGCAGAGACTGTGGTGTCTTTATGATACACAGAAATACAACCTTAACTCTGGAGGAGTTCAGAGCATTGTAGTACACAAAGCAGGTTCTGTCTCTTTTGTGGCTGCAATGTTGGACGCAACACTGCCAGCCCCCATGGTGCTCATGCTCTGGCCCTCCTTTTTCCATCCTGCAAACAACTTGCCAAATGCAACCAACTCTCCTTCAACTTGCATCACCACCTACTCCAATCCTACCCCTCCCTCCTGCAATTCTATCTTTTGTCTCCTGCTATCCTGTCTTCGTTTGCTTAAAGACCTACATTGGCTCCCAGTATGTTTTTGAGCACAATTCAAAGTGTTGGTGCTGACCTTTAAAGCCCTAAACGGCCTCGGTCCAGTATATCTGAAGGAGTGTCTCCACCTCCATCTTTCTGCCCGGACACTGAGGTCCAGTGCCGAGGGCCTTCTGGCGGTTCCCTCGCTGCAAGAAGCTAAGTTACAGGGAACCAGGCAGAGGGCCTTCTTGGTAGTGGCACCCGCCCTGTGGAACGCCCCCCCCCACTAGATGTCAAAGAGAAAAACAACTACCAGACTTTTAGAAGACATCTGAAGGCATCCCTGTTTAGGGAAGCTTTTAATGTTTAATATATTATTGTATTTTAATATTTTGTTGGAAGCTGCCCAGAGTGGCTGGGGAAACCCAGCCAGATGGGCGGGGTAATAATAATAATAATAATAATAATAATAATAATAATAATAATAATAACTCAGCCATTCATGCTGGCTTGGACATGGAAATACCGGTTTGGCCTATATTGTACCATAGTGTCTGGCATCCAGTAATTAGAAGGGGGATTCCAGGCACCCCACGAATTCATAACAATATTGTCTTAGACATGCATTGTTTTGTTTTTACTTGGAGGAAGATTTTTATATAAAGGCGCATCCAAAAATGTGCTCCTCCTTTCTAGCCCCCTCATCCTGTTTCTAAGTACAGAGCTAGTATGGTACAGCAGTTAGACCAGTACTTGGAAGAACCAGGTTCAAATTCACTCCCCGCAGCTGAGAAACTAACTGGGTGTGTCACTAATGCAGAAAACTGGCAGAATGGGCTTGTAATGCTTCAGAGTGCATATTTTCGGATGCCAAAAACTCATTGCCTGTAGAAAATCAGCCCAATGAGTATGCCCAGTATGCTGCTGGGATAAAACCTAGAATCATAGAAACATAGAACTGTACAGTTAAAAGGGACCCAAAGGCTAATCTCGTTCGACCCCACTGCAATGCAAGGATCACAGCTAATCACAACCTTTCTTTTTGTTGTGCTGGATTTCTGCTTGCAGGGAGCTCTTTTTTGTGTGGATTCAAATCTGGAACCCACCATCTGCATCTGAAAGCAGCGCCGCCAGTTTGTCAGTTTCATCCCCAATATTATTCTCCTGCATGTACGCAGACCCAAAAGCACCTGTTAAAAGATCTGACTTTGGGATCTATAACCCAACAGGTGACATGGTCTTTGTGGGAAATGAATGGGCAACAGCAGATCACATGTTTGGTTGCTCTGCAGAAGCCTAATCCAGTTTCCGAGGTCACCCTGGCACACAATCGGTGGGTATCTCGTTTCAAGGCTAATGAGAAAAAAACACCCCACTAAACAAAAACAAAAACAAAACAAAACTTGAACAACAAATGGTGGGTGATGGAAAATGATCAAAGCTCACTTGCATAACCCGTTTGGAGAAGGTGTTTCATAAACATTTCACAAGACTGGAGAGTGATGAAGAAGGAACATCTCCCAACCTGCCTGCAATTACTCGCTCCAGCTTTTCCCTTACCTATAAGGGCAAAGGAAAGACTAGGAGGACTACTACGTCTAATAATGATCACGAGAAGAAGAAAAAACAACCCTCTGTTTTGTAACTGATCTATAAACTTTTGGCACAAAGCTGCTTCATGAAGACATCCTGCAGACACAGGCAGCTGTGCTGAGGCTGAGCCGCAAGAGGAACGAGATGAATGAATAACATCACATCAGCAAGGCTCCGGTGGGAGGGACAGAGATGCGGGCGGAGATATTCAGATGCCTCTGGCCCTGTCAAACCAACTCAAATGTCTCACTTACAAGTCCTTCTCATAAACAGGAGGCCGGCTCCTCTTGCCTAACGTCTCGAGGTCTGATGAAATTCTCCCAAAAAGTTCTTGGAAATGGCAACGGCTATTTTGTGGCATCCCTCTACCCCACACCCTTAGGCTGTTTGCTGGAGAGCTCCCACACTCCACTTGTGGGATCTGGGCCACGCGGCACCCATTCTCCTGCACACTCAGCATTCCCTCCTTGCTACTTCAGAGGCTGCATGCCTCTCAATGTTGGTTGCTGGGCATCACAAGTGGGGAGAGGGCTGTTGGGCTCACCTCTCGCTTGTGGGCTTCCCAGGAGAGGTCTCTTGTTAGCCACTTTGAGAGCAGGATGCTGGACTAGATTTTCCCTAATATACTGTACACATTTTGGGTCAGGTAATTTCCCTTTAATAGAATTCGTTTTGCACGTTCTTTTCATGACTTATATGCAATTTTGTGCACATTTTACCCTAGTATATGCATTTTTGTACACATTACTAGGGCTGATCCAGCAGCCAGGTGCTTCTTTTTCCAATTCTCATTCAAAATGCCGAGGTAAACCAGAGAAGTTGCGCTTCTGATCAGCTTGCACATTCCAGAAATTCATGCACAAGCAGAAAGCAAACACTTTTGGGGTAAGGGGTTTGTTGACAGAGGGGGAAAAATATCTTGAGATGACTCATGCTAGCCACTGAAATCACATGCCATTAAAAAAAACAACCCACTTCTGGGTCAATGGGAAATTCAGTCTTACGCCCACATATGGGAACTGACCAGGCAGAGCAAGTGAGCATGATTATTAGCATCCAGCAAATATCTGATATGCTGGTTCAGCAGCAGATTAATAACAAAGAACTAGATAAGGATGATTTGGCAACTGATAGGCCCTCAAACTAGGGACAGCGGGTGGCGCTGTGGGTTAAACCACAAAGCCTAGGGCTTGCCGATCAGAAGGTCGGCGGTTCGAATCCCCGTGACAGGGTGAGCTCCCGTTGCTCGGTCCCAGCTCCTGCCAACCTAGCAGTTCGAAAGCACATCAAAGTGCGGGAAGGTAAACGGCGTTTCCGTGCGCTGCTCTGGTTCGCCAGAAGCAGCTTTGTCATGCTGGCCACATGACCTGGAAGCTGTAAGCCAGCTCCCTCGGCCAATAACGCAAGATGAGCACAGCAAACCCAGACTGGGCCTAATGGTCAGGGGTCCCTTTAGACCAGGCACCCCCAAACTGCGGCCCTCCAGATGTTTTGGCCTACAACTCCCATGATCCCTAGCTAACAGGACCAGTGGTCAGGGATGATGGGAATTGTAGTCCAAAACATCTGGAGGGCCGAAGTTTGGGGATGCCTGCTTTAGACCCTCAAACTATCCCTACCCAGGGCTAAGGATGTGTGACTCAGTAAATTTCGGCTTCTCTGAATTTTTCACTGTCGTATGGTATACCTGTAGCAGCAAAACCAAGACGACTTCATCTGACCCACCTGTAATATAGAACATGTACTTCCTGTATCAGTCACTATAGCCATAGCAGGTGCTGTAACTCTCCAACAGTTTGACTTTATCCCTGAAGACGCACTCTTCCACTGTTTCCCAAAACAGACGAATACCAACAGCAGTCTAAAGTTCAGTTCTCCACATTTCTACATCAGTTCTCAATTTTATTTTATTTCTTAAAAAACTACAACCGTTTGTCTTGAAAATCCATCAGTGTTTTAGTGCAAATTGCTCCAAGTATACATATGCTTTTATGCAATTTTCCCTAATAGACACATTTTTTTTGGTACCGTACAGTATTTCCCCCCCCCCTAATATAATTTTGAAGACTTGTATGGATTTTTCTGCACACTTTACCTTGCTATATGCATTTTTGTACATATCTCTAGCTGGAGAACAGCATCGCAAAACTCAGAGAAGTATAAGTTTTGAAGGATGGCTGTGTTTCGTTTTGCATACTGCTTTTGCAAAGTGCGGATGAGGGAAGTTCCCCTTTAAATCTGAACCAAACCTCTCCTGATTTTTTCACTTGATTGACTTCTTACTATTTCTGTTAATTTTGTCTTTATAAATTATATGAAGAAGGTAGGTTCCCCAAATTACAATTGGCTTAGTCGAGATTAAAAACTCCACAGGTAAACAAATTGTCTCTCCACAAAGTTTAAAATGATTACAGACAACCAAAGATATAAGATTATCAGTATTTTTTCTTCTCTTTTTTCTTTTCCTTTTGATATTTTTATTTTTTCTCTTTTTTCTTCCCTCCTCCCTACTTTTTATATTTTTGCATTTTTCTTTTTATTATTCATTTTTTTGCTACGTTAGTTAAGGTAATTTGTATTATTTGTATAACTCTATTCTCTTTTTTTGTATGTATGTAATATCAATATTGCAAATAAAATTTCAAAAATAAAAATAAAAAATTGAATTAATTCATCTCCTCTGTCCCTAGCCTGCACTCTGCGCAACAGCCTCAATAAATCTAGATCCTTCATGGACACAGCACAGATTGGAATCTAAGACACAATTCAAACATGCACACAACACTGCCTCTTTGGGATAAAATTTATCCAGCTCTTCTGGGGGGTGGGGGAAAACATGGAACCCACCCTGCTCCCATCAGTTATTCATGGTTTCTGCAAACATCATTTCTACCTTGCCATGATGTCTACTTTCTGCCTCCACTGTGATGCCTCCTGCATCTTGCCTCTGAATGCCAGTCACCGGGAATGGCAGGTGAGCAGAGTGCTGTTGGGCTCATGCCCAGCTTGCAGGTTTCCCCAGGCATCTATCTGGTCAGCCACTGTGAGAATGGAATACTGGGCTAGCTGGGCCACTGGCCTGATCCAGCAGGCTCATCATATGTTCTTATGCAGCTGCTCAGAGAACGGAAGGGCAATTTGGCGTGGCTTAAGAGATGCAATGCCCAAGCCGCTTGATCAAAGTTACGCTGGGGAACTCTGGCAAGGTGGGGAGTGCAAATTCTTATGTGCACACATAACCTTATGTGTGTGTGTCCACCCCCCAACCCCGGAAAAGCCATCCTATGTAGAGATGTAATACAATGACCATTGCTCGTGGATAATAATAGCTTTTCAAGTACCATCCCTGCATGTACTGACATGCACAACCGACCAGACGGTAAAATAAAAACATAAATAAAAACCCAAAAGATCAGGAGTAAGAAAAGGCCAGCAGCGTAGCCACCCATGGGGGCAGGGTGAGCCACCCATGGGGGTGGGGTGAAGTTGCCCATGGGGGCAGGGGTGAGCCACCCCATGGGGGTGGGGCATCCCTCTTGGGTGCCCTCCCAGCGCTGTGCCCATCCTGCTTTTTCTGGCAGCGCTGGGCCCACTTAAGGGTGGCCCACTGATGATGGCTGCGGCGCCCTGCAAGCCATACACCTCCTGCATGTCGTGGTTGGACTGCCCTCTGGAAGCTGCCATCCAGTGCAGACCCCCCCCCCTTAACTACACTACTGAGAAAAGCAACTTGTTACTCCCATAGCCCAACAATAGTTAAACACTGAGGCTGAGGTGGAATGACACAGTTCGCCTCACCCAGTTTTGGTGATAATTCAGGAGACCTGCAAAGCAGTCTGGAACGGATGCTCTACACAGAAGAAACCCATGGAATGCTGCCCTCACTCTGAGTTGGCTTTGTGATGTTGTCACACAGCCAATATGAACTGGCTATGTAGTACAATGACACCATCCAAACTGGATTTAGACTAGTTAGATACTGTAGCCAGCAGGACTTTGTGGCCCTTTTCTTTTTTAGCTGACACCTGCCAAGAAAGCACAGTCATCATGGCTAGTGGCCTTTGATACCTCTCTCCTTGAATATGCAGGTGGGCAAGAGCATCTACCCTACCCAACTTCCCTAAGCAGGTGAGAAGGAATGATCCCCTCACTTCCCTTGGACCTGGAAACATCCCCTTTAGCTAAGGTTTCTAACTTAATTTGCAACCCATTATGCATTTGCTCATTTTTTAGACTTTGAGGTGTTTTTTTTTAATAAACTGGGCACCACAGTTTAAGAAGGATATTGACAAGCTAGAATGTGTGCAGAGGGGGGCAACCAAGATCATTGAGGGTCTAGAAATCAAGCCTTATGAGGAATTGTTGGGGGAGTTGGGTCTGTTTACCCTGGAGAAGAGAAGACCGAGAGGTGATACGATGGCCATCTTCAAATATCTCAAGGGCTGTCACATGGAAGGTGGAGCAAGTTTGCTTTCCATTGCTCCAGAGGATAGAACCTGAACCAATGGATTCAAATGACAAGAAAGGAGATTCTAACTAAACACCTGGAAGTACTTTCTGATAGTATGAGCTGACAGACAGTGGAATGGACCACCCTGGAAGGTGCTGGAGTTTCCTTCATTGGAGGTTTTCAAGCAGAGTTTGGATGGCCACCTGTCTGGGGTTCCTTAGCTGTGATTCTTGCATTGCATGAGCCTTGGGGTACCTTCCAACTCTATGATTCTTTGACATGCTGGATGTGTCATGTTTAAGGACGCCACTGTGCCATCACCAGGGGCCATCACCAGGTCTCAGGTGTGGGCTTTGAAATGTCAGGGTCTTGGATGTTCTCGAGCTGGCAACCCTATTGTGTAATACAGGTGGGATGCATGTCCTTCCCAAGGGCTTCCCATTGGAGCATCCAGTTGGCAGAACAGGACACTGGGGCAGATGGGCTTCTGGCCTGCTCCAGCTGTGCTCTTATGAGCAAACAGTAAGGGAAGGCTGTTGCCTTCCCACCCTTTCTCTGAGCTTCTGGAAGTGATCAGATTGGCTACTGTGGGAAAGAGGATTCTGGAATAGGTAGGCCAATGGCCTGATGGATCAGGGCTCATCTGATGTTCTTATGAGACTAGGCCCTGGAAGGGCAGAGTGAAACTGGGACCAGGCAGAAAGAAAGAAAGAAAGAAGTGGGAGATCTGATGCAGCAGCCAACGGAACACAACAGAAGATGAGATGACAAAAAGCAAACAAGCCTCAAAAAGCCCCTGAGGGCAACAAGCCCAGAGCTCACCAAATTAAAAATCGGTTGGCTCACAGCTGGCTCGTATTGGGGAAGATTAATTAAATGCACACACGCTTAGTACTTAACACCTTCAAAGGGGTTCAAAGGAGGCCTTGCAATGGAGGCTGGGAAATGTATGTCAGGAGACAGGAATGGTATCAGCTCTACCTTACAAAACCTTTTTGTGTTTGGAGGGCCTCCACTTTCGGCTCAGCCAGAGAAAGAAGTCAGGCCACCCTGATCACCAAACTAAGTGCCATGGGCGTACCCAGGATCAAAGCTAGGGGGGGCACACCAGCCATGCCCCCAGCCACGCCCCCCAGCCACCCGATTGGCTAGCTGGCAATGACATGGCCAGGATCCCCACAGGAGGCAGGGTCAACGTCCATGCCCCCCAGAGAAAAGGGGGCCGTTTGCAAGGCAGCACACGAAGCCACGCGTGCTTGCACTCCTGCCTCGCCCGCTCCTTTAATGGCAGCGGTGACTGTATGCAAATGAGGTGCAGCGGAGCATTGTGGGGCAGCACTTTCTGTGTTGTGCTCGCTGTGACTTGAAGGAGTGTGGGCTGAAGTTAGCCCAGGTCCAGGTCCAGGTTTTTTTCAACGGAGGCAGCTTTGCTGCCGCTGCTGCCGTTTCGCTTCAGCCAAGCAGGCTAAGGCGGAGCACAGCAGGCAGCGTCCCTGCCTGTCCTCTCCAGCTGCCCTGCTTCTAGGGGGGCAGCTGCCCCCCTGCCCCATGCTGGGTACGCCCATGCTAAGTGTCCTGCTATCTATTCAAATTCTGCGCCAAGGGATTGAGACAGGACGGGAGGAGGAGAGGAGTCTGCAACCAATGTAAGTAATGGAAGTGTAACCGATTTGCATCATTTGAGAATACAACTTTATAAAAGCCCTGCTGGATCTAAAGGAAACTCAGTCTAGTCCAGCTTCCTGTTTTCCATGGTGACCCATCAGATGCCTTTGGAAGCACAGAAGCAGCTGTTGTTATTATTCCCAAGTACACTACGGTACCTCTGATAATGTCAGTTCCATCCAGACCTCATCATGACTAACAGCTGCTGAAAGATGTCCATAATTTGTCTCCTTTAAAGGACACAAATTTGCATGCATTTGTTCTGCATTTTTATCTATTTTGCATAATATATGCTGGTTTTGCTAGCCTTAGGGAAGGAGCTACTGGGGCACTGAAGCTTCCAGCCACTTATAATCTTATCCATCCATCTCTTAGTTTTCCGAGCTTTCTTTGCTCTTGCCCTTTCACACATACATTTTTCTGTCCTGAGGGCTTGGTCTTAAAAAGGAGAGAGGAAGAAGCAGAGATTTCCAGGAAATGTAACTCAGTGCCAATGACCGAACATGGACATTTTCTTTTGCAGAACTGCAGCAAGCACACCATCTTGCTCAAAGGAGGCACTGCATTGCAATTTTTTTCTGTTCACATCACCCAGTGTTGACAGCGCAAGCTCTCCCAACCCTGCAGACATCACTGTTCTCACAGTGGCCAATGAGATGCCTTAGGAAACCTGCAGGCAGGGCCCAAATACAGGAGTGCTCTCCCCTTTTGAAGTTATTCAGAAGCATTACTGCCTCCGACTGTGGAGGCAGAGCATAGCCATCTTTTTTTTAAAAAAATGCAATTGTTTGTTTGTTTTATTAAAGATTTTCTTGGTTTACAGAAATATGTGCAATGTCTCTTGTTTAGTTTCTCCTCCACAAAAACTCTACTCTCCATCTCGAACTGCAGCTGTGCCAGAAACTGACTACAGGGGAGAACTCTTGACTTGGTGTCAAGTTTGGACCAAAACACTTTGGTTCTGTGTGTAACTGTTTTATGTGTGATGAGCCACCAAACTGCAGGTAACAGCACCTGCCTAGACAGTGTAGTACCTTCAGGGCTTGTAATAACCTGACTGACAACTGGATTCTAGCAGACAGTAAGAAGGTTTCCTGAGCTCTGGGATGTTCTAGTATCCCTCTGTCCTGATTTCCGGCTTGCTGCTCAGTCCTGCCTTTTGTTTCAGCTCTGACACGCACTTCTGCCCTGACTGCTAGCTCTTGGTTCACCTCAAACCCACAGTCCAGCCCGGATGCCCGGAGATGCCCTGCTCTCGATTTGGTCCCAGCTGAGGCCACCCAGGGCCCCCGCCAAACCCTGGAATTGCAGGCAACCAGCTGGCAAACAGCATCAGAGAATGTATTTGGCACAATGCAGGATGACTCTCTGGCATAAGCAGCCTGGTTCTTAGCCCCAGCTCCACAAAATGAAAATGGCAAATGGAGCAAACCCTCAGGGAGTTTCAGACTATATTAAAATAATAAAAACAAAAACAAAGCATTCACACAGAGTTTGCTGAGCACCTGGTTCCCTGCCCTGATGGGCTGCTCCCACACTCAAAAATCACATCTCCCCATTTACATCTATACCACCTTCATCCGGACAGAATGCACTGCTACTTATTTACATCTGTTGCAGCAGATACCTGCAGTGGCCTGCCTCTCTCTCTCTCCTCCCCCCATGGACACACCTTTCTTTTGGTTCTACAGCATGCAAATTCTTCACCATCCGTTTAGGACTGCTGGGAAGAATCTCCCAGAAAAGTGGTGCATCCTTTCAACCTTTGTGACAAATGACAGATCTGCCTCTCTTTCTATCTGCAACTCACTCCCAGGACTGACAATGCGGAAGAGCGAGGCGTCAGGCAACCGCTTGCTAGATTTCCTCCTCTCTGCTTGCAGAACGAGGGTGATCTCAGCCCTTCCTCCACCCTTCACCCTTCCTTCCCAGAACATGGCATGATGGAAAACAGGCCCACAAATGGCATTGCAACACCTCTCGGACTAACCTACCTCACAGGGTTGTTGTAGGGATTCAACCAGGAAGAGGAGAACCGTATATGCCACCATGAGCTCCTCAGAGGAAAAGGTGGGGTGGAAATGGCATAAGTCAAAGATCTCCAGGAAACCAGACACAAAGGCAGTGGCTGTCCTCTGTTGTTTCCCGGAAACAAGAGGTATTCCTGGGTACGCTGCCTCTCAGCACCAGGACTCCATATAGCCATCACTGCCAATAGTAGCCATTGGCAGACCAAACCTTTTGTGTGTGTGTGCTAATTTCTCTAATCTGCTTCAAAGGTTCTCTAAGGCAATGGCAATAGCCACACTTTGTGACAGATCCTGCAAATAAATACAGTGGTACCTCTACTTACGAATTTAATGCATTCCGAATGCACATTTGTAAGTCGAAAAAAAATGTAAGTCGAATCCCATAGGAATGCATTGGGAGAAAAAATTCGTAAGTAGAAAAAATCCTATCTAAACCGCATCAAGATGGCGGACGGAGCTCCGTTCGTAAGTAGAGTTATTCGTAAGCAGAGGTACCACTGTAATACATCTTGGATGAACCAGTGTTCCCCCCCCCCCAGTATGTCCTGAATCCACTGACAATCTGCTTCATTGGATGATCCCTAGTTATAGCATTGTGGGGGGAGAGGAAGAACAACAACAACAAATCTTTCACTTTCTCCCCCAATGACCCTCCTGGATCAGGCATCTCAGTGCCTCCCCCCCCCCGCAGGATACCCCCTGCCAGATTTGAGGGGGCTGCTGGCAGCAGCAGTAAGTAGTTATGAGCTGCCATTTAAAATTTCTAACAACGCTAGAATTTCTAAAATTTCTAAGAATGTCATATTTCAAAAAGTTTTGTCGAAAGTTGTTGAGCTTTTTTGGGAAAATGCAAAGAGAGAGAGAGAGAGAGAGAGAGAGAGAGAGAGAGAGAACACCTTTTGAGCTAGTTTTAAAGAAAATTGGCTACAACGACATTGCCGTCATGGCTTGCCATACAGATGGATTTTCCTGGATATTTTGCTGATTTACTCCTGGACACTGATTCCCACAGCGGTATTCCAGGTATGTCCCTGATGTAGAATCACTCAGGTAAGGAAGGAATGAACTAAATGACCCTTGTGGTCCCTTTCAACACTACAATTCTGTGATTCTATTAAATCTGTCCATTTCAGTTTCACATTATCCACAGTCCTGGTTTTTCCAATTTCTACATTGCGGTTGGCATCTGTCTGTCTCGGCAAACAACGAAAGAGTGTGCCTTCAGGGCTAAAGTTAAACTATTGGAGAATTGCAGTGCCTGCTGTGGCTGTACAGACCAATACAGGAGAGACATGTTTGGTTGCAGCTGGGGCAGATGAAGGCGGCCAGTTGTGCTGATGCAGATGCACCATGGCGTTTCTTCCCAGTGATCATTCCTCCTTTAGTCACTGCTGTGGATGTACGACCTGACTGCCTGTCTCCAGGAAATACAGTCATCTGCAAGGGCTTCCCACATATTGAGGTTAATGTCAGACATCGCAATGTAGAGTTGGTCTGCCAATGGGCCTGGTGCCTGAAGCCAGCTCACTGTAGAGCAGGCACCCCCAAACTTCGGCCCGCCAGATGTTTTGGACTACAATTCCCATCATCCCTGACCCCTGGTCCTGTTAGCTAGGGATTATGGGAGTTGTAGGTCAAAACATCTGGAGGGCCACAGTTTGGGGATGCCTGCTGTAGAGCATGTCCTTGGAGATCCTGCCATCTTGGACATGTGTGCCATGTGGACATGACCAAGCCAGCATAGATGTTGCTGAGACAGAAGTGTGAGCATGCTGGGAATATGGGCTTGGGAGAGCTTATCTTTGTTTGAGAGTCTGTCCTGCCATGTGATGCCCCAAATCTTCCCGATACAGCACATATGGAAGGCATTGAGGCATTGCTTCTGGCAGGTATAAGTTGTTCACCTCTCAACACGCAAGCCTGGTAGACCTTCATATTGGTCTTTACCACATGCCTAGGAGTTGATGGTGTTCTCATCAAGGGAAGGAGGGACATCCTGCTTTCCCAGACACGCAGAGTCTGGACGTTGCTAGCTGCTGTGTCAGTGACCATCTTTTCCCGCTAGTACAGTTCTTGATAGTGCTCTATTCATTGCTTCAACTGCTTGCTGTTGTCTGTGTTGATCTCTCCAGACAAGGTTTCTAGCAGTGCAGTTTTCCTGACTCTTCGTCCAAAGGCTTTCCTCATGCCTTCGTACATTTTGCAAGTGTTCCCAGTACCAGCAGCGAGTTGAACACACTGGGATAGCTTTAGCAGGTAGTGACTTAAGTTACGTTTTCTGTGAAGTGCCATTGTACGTAACAGAACTTGCATACCGTTCTCTTGAAACTGATGTCTATTCAGTGTTCTTAAATACTTCGCTTTGGAGCACGCAGAACAACTTCAACTCCTTCTCCAGAGTGACCCTAGGAGTCGATCCTCTGGGTGGCTGACTCATCTCCTTTCACCTTGATTGGCTCCAAAGAGTGAAAACAGATCTTTGCTGTGGCCCAAAAGCTCCCCCTTCATGCTGATTGGACAGCTCTAAGATGCTACAAAGAGGGACCCTGTGCAGAAATAGTAACTGGGCTTTGACTTAACCCTTGACACTGGAGCACTCTCCTAGAAATATCCCACTGGCATACTAGTTTTGTATCTATAAGGAACATTGGGAGGAACTACTGAAACATTCAACCCCCACGTGCAGTCTGAAATGGCACATCCCATCAACAGATAAATCATATGGGCCTTCTGCTGGTTTACTTTAGCCCTGGGCTTTATCAAGAATATCTCTTGCAGATGCTTTCCTGTTAACGACATCTGTCAAACGCGTCATGGCCATTTGCAGGTGTGTTTCCTAATAAACAGCCGCTTATCTCCGAGATGTTCATGAGTCAACGCATTGATACATGCCGAGATGGCAACTCAAAGGAAAGTTAACAAAAGCTTCATTGATGATGAATCCCAGCCAGACTCCTGTCTGATGAACTTGCTCACGTCTTGAAAGATGCTCAGGTGGAAAAAATCCGAGATTGGGATCAACTTAGTTTACCCTCCAGACATGGCGAAGCGAAGCTTGGCCAGCATTCGCTCTCTGTGGGTGGAAAGCTTGGAATCGTGGGATTGAAGAGCTGGAAGGGTCTTTGGGTGCTATCAAGCCTAAGGCCACATCCACACTATACTTTGATCCACAGAATAACAGAGTTGGAAGTGACCCCCAACGGTCATCGAGTCCAACCCCTGCAATGCATTTTAAGCCGGTATTGTGAACATAGAGAACAGGTACTAATCAGATGTAAAGCACACAATTAACATCTCGCCTCTCTCCCATGCTCCTTTGAGATTTGGGTCACATGAAAAAACAAAATACCAGCAAAGCAATGGTATGTGTCACTATGCATCAGCATGAAGGAAATTTACCTGTCTGCTGAAATCCAGTCCATTCCGTTCATTTCCTATAAATGAAATGAAAAGGAAGAGAGGGGAGGGAGGGAGGGAGAGAGATTGAGAGAGAGCATAAGATTAGTCAAGACTGTTATTTTAACAAAAGAATAAGTCCATAGGTCCTCAGCTAAAGGCTGCATTTATCTAATAAAGCTCAGGACCTGGATATCTAAAGCACCTCATTTATTTATCTATTTGCTTGCTTGTTTGCTTGCTTTTATTAAAAATAAAAAACCCTTCCAGAAAAAAGCTTTTAGGGCTGCGCAGGGCTGCCTGCCCCCCCCCATGAGGCAGGGTGAAGAAGCCACTTTGGGCAGCAGAAGCCACCAAGCCAACAACCACATGGGTACCACTCCAAGTGGGAAGGTAAATGGTGTTTCTGTGTGCTGCTCTGGTTCGCCAGATGCGGCTTTGTCATGCTGGCCACACGACCTAGAAGCTGTACGCCGGCTCCCTCGGCCGAGGTGAGCGCCGCAACCCCAGAGTCAGTCACGACTGGACCAAATGGTCAGGGGTCCCTTCACCTCCACTGAAGAAGCAGCACTGACATGGACGCCCATTTCCAGTGAGATGTCAGAGAGATTTCTGGTGAGAGCTTGGCAGATCCAGCGTGGCTGGTGGCAGGGCGACCCTTCTCATTTTGCCTCCTGTCATTGAGGTGCGGTAGTGTCTGGTGCCCATCAGAACTGGCAGGGTGGAATGCAGGGAGGCCAACAGTAGGTGGCGCCAGAGCTAATACCAGACAGAGACAACTCTAATTCTCATTTCAGCCTCATCTTCCTCCCTGCTGATTTGTAAAAGGGCAACAGTGAGATTGAGGAAGAGGAAGCTGACAGGGCCACCCCTTAGGCTCGTTGCAAGTAAGAAGGCAGGCAGGTGGTGGTGGGTTTTATTAGGTAGATGAGGGACGATATTAACTATATTTTATCCCTCTACAGACCCACATGTGTGGGTTAACATACAAAAAGGATTAACTTAACGCTTGCACTTAAAAGCACAAGGCTGAGCAGAGCTTAAGTCCCATTTTAGGCAATTTAAATGAAAGCACAAGACAAGACTTTGCCATTGGGCTGATCTCCCCCTTTTGTTACCCTGTTTATTAAACAAACAGGCTGAATACTGAAAAGTAAGTTTAAAACTTTGCTCACAGTTAAACATTCATCCTTAGCAGGAGCAGCATTAAGAGTAAATGCAGGTCAAATACTTGTGTTTACAGCAAAAACAGCTTCAGGCATGTGCCTGATGCGGGAGTAAGCAGAGGCCTGGTTGGCTGAAGAGAGAGAGGAAAAGAGAAGGAAAAGGAAATATTTCTTTGCTTCTTCTTCCCAGGAGAGGAGGGGAAATGAAATCACACAGAGCCTTTACCAATTACATTTCTATGGTCTGAGTCTGTCTATCAGCAATACAACTCTATGGCTTTAACCCCTTCACATGCTAACTAGCAAGAATATGCATTGTTACAGTTTTCTGCACATCTCCCACAGAAGGGGTGCTGAGGTTGGTGGGAACAGCACCCCATTTGCTCCAATGCACCAGCCTCCAGTGCAAGATCTTCAGAGGTCCTTTAACAAGGATGGACCTTGTTAATATGCCAACCTGTGTGAGGCACCAGGCTTTGGGAATGAGCCACAAGGCTCCTAGAGCCCCCCCTTCTCCTTCCCAAAACTTGGTATGCACTTGCCCAACTCTGAGAAGAGACATGAGTCCTCATGCCCTCTTCCGGAAGCTGGGCAAGCACTTATCGGGCTTTGAGAAGGTGCCCACCTTGGGTGTGTGTCCAATGCCCCTGTAGAGTTTGCACTGCCCTAAATCCACCTCTGCCTTTTATCACCTTTGAAGAAATCTCATTCTCACACATGAAATGGGTCATCCTAATTGGGAGATGCCAAACTAATTACTATTTATCCCTTTGGCAGAACACTCTGGGGAACAAAATGCTCCACGACTCTTATCTTCAGGACTGATGCAACAAACCTGCTATGTAAGTTCCACTGAGGTTATAGCGGCTGTCGAAGGAATTGCCCAAATGGGTTTTAAGGAGAAGGAGGGGTGTGAATCTGGCTCGCCAAAGGACATAACCCAACACCCTACTCACTGCTCCAGCCTCGGTGGGAAAATATGATCTAATTTATTGATATTCATAGAATGTTTTTGCATCCCAGAAATGACACTCAGTGACACTTATGGCAATTAACCATTCAATGCTCTCAAACCACATTAAAATTAAGAAATGGATAAAAATCTGAATAGCGCACTGACAGAAGTATATGCAAACCTCCCCCACATCATCAGAGCAGTATAAAATGTTAGTTCACATCATCCTTGCAGCCCAGTCCTGTCCAGTTGTTGTCGGGCTCTACTTCCCAACAGCCTTACACAACATGAGCAATGTTTTGGAAACCCCAGAATAAAAATAAAAATAATAACATGATAGAGGGAAGCAGATTAGGTGAAAATCTGAGCTGCATCTGTCCCATACAGAACAAAGTTTCAAGTATCATGTGTACTAGACCACAATGTTTTCATTAATGTATTTTCATTTATTCATATCCTGCTTTTCAGCCAAGATTGGCTTCCAATATATGATCAATTCGATCTGAAGAGAAACCAGAGTTTCCTGGAGATGCCATTGGCTATGAAACTATGTCACCAGAGGTCCTATGAGCCATTTTCGTACGTCACGATGTCTGAACTGTTTCATCCTAAAGTATCTGCTACTATGTTTCATTCACTGTGCTGTGTTCTGATCCATATATACGATGCACTTTTTCTATGCCAATAAAGGAGATTGATTAACTTAACTCGATCGATTCAAAGCCACAAAAAGGTACACAGTATTAGGTAGGTGTGATGGTCTTTGTTGCAGTTTGCTCTGGTGCCTTGCTGTTGGTGACCCAACTCAAATTCCAGGCTCTAACCTTCAGAACAGTCTTCTGCAAAATGTTGCCCTCTGGATGTTTGGGACTACATCTCCCATATGCCAGAGCTGATGCAAAATAGAGTTCAAAACATCTGAAGGGTGCTGGTTTGGAAAAAGGCTGCTTCAGTGGAAAGGAGCAGAAGCACCTGTCAATGGACTCAAGAGCTGGTTGGTGGCAAAGGTATGAACCAAGTTGTCCCTTTGTTGGTCTGCAGAATATTCTAAGTCCCTGGGTGACTTAACAGCCCTCCCCCAATACCTGCATACCAAAAACCTCTGCCACTGCCCCCATCAGATCGATCCAGGGCAAGACTCAACAAGAAAAACCCAACAAGCAGGGCAAGGTAGTGGAGACAAGGAGAGGAGGGTGAAAAAAGTTGGGAGGCTGCAAGATTACGATCAGGGTGCTTTTACAGCTGGCTTTTGCACAACTCACTGAATCCAGCAGATAGCATTTTGAAAACAACAACCATGTAAATAAAACTTTGCATCGACAAACAACACCAATGGGAGGCTGCTGTAGACCTCTTCACACTACTTATAGCTCTTCTCTTCTCTTCTCTTCTCTTCGGCGATCACTCTTGGCCGAGTTAGATTGTCTTCCATAAACACGGTTTTAACAATGGGTCCGTAAGTGACTGTGGAGGCCAATTCTGGATCCACACGTCCTTCCACAGTGGGGACATTGGTTTCCGGGCGGGAGTTGATCACGGTGTGGATTTGTGAAACATGCCTTCCTCTTAGCACGTTTCTCCCTTGCGTCCTGAGTTCAAGTGTCTTCAAAGCCCATGACACCTTTGGTAAAGCCTGTTCTCCAACTGGAGCGCTCGCAGGCCAGTGTTTCCCAGTTCTCAGTGTTTATACTACATTTTTTTTTAGATTTGCCTTGAGACAGTCTTTCAACCTCTTTTGTTGACCACCAGCATTACGCTTTCCATTTTAAAGTCTGGAATAGAGTAGTTGCTTTGGAAGACAATCATCAGGCATCCGCACAACATGACCAGTCCAACAAAGTTGATGTTGAAGAATCATATTGCAGTGCAGCGTTTGTCTGCTGTGACTACCGTAGTTACACCTTTACAGAATCTCTAGAGGAGATCTACCTTTTCTGTCTTCTGAATGTGCCATTGGTAGAACCTGAGACCTTCCTGCATGCAGAAATGTGCATTCTACCACTATGGTAGAAACACACCGCAGATTGCAAAAAGCATCAGTACAATTGACTGGGAATGTGCCTCTGGGTAAGTACTGTATTGAGATGAATGGGATCCGACTAGGGTGCACTCCCATTAATACATCGCTGGATTATCAGGGCACGAGCCCTTGCAGAAAACAATGGGTAGAAAACCAGGTGAACAAGCTGTTAATGAAACATGCCATTGACTACGGGAGCAATAGACCTATGAATATGCTACATATATGCTGCATATGCATGGAAGTACACAAATGTCTCCAGGGAGGATGGGTGATCCCAAACCAACAGCGGCCAGTGCTGCACACGCAGAGCTGCGCCCAGAGGCCCAGCATGCCCCAAGAGGTATGGCACACCTGCTAGCGTTTTGAAATGCCAAAGAAAACTGGTACCGTGCCTGGAGCTGCCTCAGCGGGATCTTAACTGATAAGGCAGAGTACGAATATAGGGAACAAATGCATGCACACCTACATACCATGAACTCTATCATGGACCGTGGTGGAAGCGAAGGGAGAAGACTTATAGTTCTGCACTGAGAAGAATTGTGATGTGCCCCGTAGCAAAAAGGGGCAAAAAGTTGCTTTTCCGTCACTGTGGTTCCCCGCAGATGTGTTGCTGGAAATGAGTGTGTATCACTCCTGCACCTGTTGGAATAGTGGTGGTGACGGGGAGCAGCACCCAGACAGAAATGAGAGAGCTTTGGAAGAGGGCAAACATCTTTAAGAAGCAGATTAGATCCTGCCGTAATGCAGATCATTCAGATCGCAATCCCAAAAGGCACCTTTGAGGGCACAAAGCTCAGCATTCATTGAAATGGGGTCGGGGGGGGGGAGCTTGTCGCTGCAGTTGTGCTTGTTGCTCTGTTTTATTTATTGCGTAGATCAAATTTTCATTGTGATACATAGTTCTTTTTGCTCGTGTATTTCTGTTTGGTTACAACCTGCATTTGGTTGTCTTATAATTTCATAAATAATGTGTCTCTGTGTGGCGGGGGTTTGTTGTTTTCGTTTGCTACTGGTACGTTATGTGTTTTTTTGCGTTTTTATATTGTAAGCTGCCCTGCGATCCTCGAATGAAGGGTGCTATAGAAATTAAATTGAAAAATTGTTGTTGTTATTATTGATAACCTCATTTCTGTAATTTTGAGTTGCTTTTCAATATTATGTTGTAATGTTGTAATCTGCTCTGGAACCATAAGGAGAAGAGTAGCTTAACAACAAACAACAACAACAATCACTACAACTAATACTGTTACTATTACTGTTATTATTATTTAAATTTATTCTGCCTTTTCTCCCAAAGGAGCCCAGGGCAACAAACACACAATGTTGAAACGACTGAAACACCCAAAAGCAACCCCACCACCTCTATTCTTTTCAGCTGAGCTTGTGTGGGAGAACTTAAGAACGCAAGAAGACTGATTAGACTAAAGGTCCATTTAGCTCAGCATCCTGCTTCTTCCAGTGACCAAATGGATGCCTGTGAGGAGCCCAGAAGCAGCAATCAAAGGCGATAGCCTTTAAATATTATTATTTAAAAGACATCTGGAGGCAGCTCTGTTTAGGGAAGCTTTTGTATTGTTTTAATACTTGATTGGGAGCCGCCCAGAGCGGCTGGGGAGACTCAGCCAGATGGGTGGGGTACAAACAATAAATTATTATTATTATTATCTGAACCTGGGTGATGCCATCATGACTAGTAGCCATTGAATGATCCATTTCCCATGTATTTTTGGTCTGACCCCCTTTCGAAAAGTCCTCTAAATTAGTGGCCATTGCCAGATCTTATGGCCGGTGCAAGAAACAACTTGACCAAACCTGCCCACTCCAGAAAAACATTGCCTGGCCCCCTATTTGTCAGCCCAGGGTGCTTCCAGGTAAACTGTTTATTGAGCCTGCGCCTTGATTTGTTTTCAGGGAGATTAGATGATGGGGGGCTATTTCAATGAGCATTCCTTCCGATTTGTTTGTGGAGAGGTTAGATGAAGTTGCATCAAACACTGTCTATACTTCCCAAGGCATTTCCCCATCCGTTTCCTGGTCACAAAATGTCCAACCTGGTGCACTTCTTGTGCAAGGCCTCCCAAACAACTACAACTGTGCAACCTGAATTTGCAGGCGTGATTAAATCCCAGCAGAAAACAGGGGGGGGGGGCGGCCGACGACAATCTGCAGCAACAAAACCTTCTGGGAAGCTACTCGAAGTTGTAGGACCTGAGATGATGTCCCCCACCATCGCTTACTCCCTTCACCTTCAAGAAAACTTATTTGATCACCTGTCATGTGTCAACAACGACGGCAAAATGGAAAGACATGGGCTGGCAAATAAGGGGCCAGGCAATGTTCTTCTGGAGTGGGCAGAAGGGAAAGGGGTGAAACTGACTAATTCTAGTCTATATTTCTATCCTTTCTTCTCCATGTGTTGAGGTATCTGGGCTCTTACAATTTGCTGACACCTGCACAAAGTTATTTTTGGACCACCACAGAGTTTCTTTAGGGTCTTGGGCAGAACACTGCTTTCCTTTTAAGCTAAAGCAAAGATTTCCCAAGGGGAACATGTGTAGCTAAAATGCTTCTAAGCACTGCATTCGTTTTTGAACCAGCACCTACAGCTGAGGCAATCTCCTAACCTCTGTTGTGAGATGTGAAAAGCATGAAGCTTCATGAAATGTCCAGTCTTGCCTGACTCCAGGCTACCAGATGGGTATAAACGCCAGGATAATATTTGCATTCGGTGAGAATCTCTCATCATTTCTAGCTCAGCTCAATGCCCCCCGGGGTTCCGAGAAAGCCAGGCCAAATCTGGACCCAAATGCCAGATGCAGAAATGATTAATCCTCTTAAACAGCTGCATGATGTGTGTTTGTGTGTGTGTGAGAGAGAGACCTAATTTGGCAGTTAATTTAAAAAAACCTGCTAAATTAATTGAACCAGCATGACAGCGGGGAAAGTAGTGCCAACACTCAAGTCTAAATTTGCAGAAAATTAAAGACATAAATAAATCTGTGTATTGGTCATTTGAGTGCTAATGTGCATTGAGATGCTAAGGAGCTAAAAGGATCTTATGTGTTAGGAGACATTATGCCTTTGAATACCAGGTGGGATCAATATACAGTGAAAGGCTGTTCCCTCCATGCCTGGAATATAAGTTTCAGTCTCAAATAACCTAACTAAAAGCTATTTTTGGAAACTGAATACTGAGTCAAACAAACAGAGCAGTTAGAAAAATATGAAGCTTCCTTTTTCCAGAGTCAGGCCAATGGCCTATCTAGTTCAGTAATGTCTGCACTGACTTGTAGCAGGCAGCTCCTCAGAGTCCTGCTCAACCCTACTTGGAGAAGCCAGGGATCAAACCCAAGACCTTCTGCATGCAAAGCAGTTCTTAATTTCTCCTTTGCACCTTGGCTCAGGACAAATTTTTCTGCCATCCTAACCATGTTTCCTCATAACCAAGTCCCACAGACCTCAATGGGATTTACTCACAAGTAAGCTCACTTAGCTTTGCACCTTTAACAGGTCTGGAAATCCTCACCTTGCCGCAATAAAGGCACCCTAGCATTTTGCGAAGTCCATGGGGACAATATTTCTTCTGTACACTTCCTGAATGCAAGTCCCATCTAAACAGTTCCATTTCAACAGAGTTTGTGCAAGAGACGTTCCTACTGGATTATGCCCAGGGAGTTTTGTCAGGAAGAGGGGTCAGCTAAGGATTTTTGGAGGGGGCGCTCCCAGTTTTCCTACCTAACTGGATCCACCCCACTCCCCAGCTTGGTGTGCACATGCCAAGGGAGGTGTGTGCAATGAGCATGGCTGGATCCCAGCAATATATGCTGGGAGAGGAGCTCGCTTCCCTCCCTTGCTAGCCTGGCACCATCCAGGCATGAGTCTGCTTTGCATAGCGTTGGCACCAGCTCTGCGACTTTGCCTGGGGAGGTTTCCCTGGAGAGGAGGAAGGAGAGAGAGAGAGAGAGTAGCAAAGCTCAACAGTTCCCGGTGGAACTTTAGACTTTTTTATTAAAACGGTGAGATTTTGTGCCTGTGTTTATCACTCAATACCACTAGCAAATCAGATGATAAATCAATCAACTCTCTTTCAAACAGACAACATACACGCCACCTCCTCCTTATGTCGCAATCCCAACTCTGGGATATTGATGAGCCATACAAGATGGTGAGGGCGGCTACTTTTGATCAGCCTTCCCCCAACCTGACACCCTCTGGGTGTTTCACAATACAGCTCCCATCAGCTCCAGGCAGCGTGGTCAGTAGCCTGGGATTGTGGGCCAGCAAAAACTGAAGACTCACAGGTCCCCCCCCCCCAAGCCTTATTGAGTGTGATCTCTGTTTCCTTCCCTCTCTAGTGAATAAAATGAACCGACTACAAGTGCCGGAAAGTGTTGATTCATAGCACAATCCTAACCATGTCTACTATCATGGACTGGTTGGACGCAGAGGAATGGTGGGAGGAAGCAGCTGGGGAACCCCCAAGGAAATAGGGCTCAGAGGGGATTGGTGGTGGGACAACGGTGAGGGAGAAGAGGGAGCAGACTGGGAAGAAGAGGTGCCGGAAGCTGAAATGGTAACAGGGCTTAGTGAGCTGGGAAGGTCTGTGTCAGAGAGAAGTCCAGAATCAGTGGCAGAAGCTGAAGCAGAAGAGTGAGAGGAGGGAGATAAAAAAGCAGGAAAGACAAGCTGAACCGGTCCTTAGAGCTTATCTCCACAGAAGAAAGCTAAGGGCCATCGCAGCGAAAAAAGAAAGTTGTGATGTTGGAGATCTGTGATCCTGTCTCCCAAGTTCTTGCATTTTGTTTTTGGTTACTCCAACCCAGAAGGTGGGGAAACTTTGTCATTGGACGCCCATCAGCCCCAGTCAGCATGGCCAATGGTAGGACTGGGCGAATCTGTCCATTTCAGTGTTTCATTTTTCCAGTTACTATCATTTCCACATTTAGTTAGTTAGTTAGTTATAAGAAGTCCTCATGAAAATTCAAGGGCATTTTTGTGTGCATTTTTTTTGTATGCATTTTTGGCTAACATACACATTTCATTTGTAAAGCAATTTCCAGCAAAACATATTGCATTTTTGTCTGTTCACTAATGCATGCATCCATTTGCACATTTCACTGCATTTCTGTACAAGTTACCTGGCTGGAGAATGGCAATGCAAAATTCAGAAATGTGAATTTCAAAGCATGGCTGCATTTGGGTCTGTGGGTTGTTTCAGAAAGTGCACACACACACCTTTATATTCTGTGTTCAATGCACACAGAGATCTTGCTCTTTCTACTGAGTCCACACACAGTCTGAAGTGTCCCCATTTTATATCCCTGATAAAGTGCTTTTTCACAAACTAAGTGCTTTTTCACAAACTAGTTTCATTTTGAAAATAAAAGCTCATTGCTGATTGATTCTGCTTTACAGTGTGTTGCATTTGAAAGCAGTGCCCACTCACCTGGGGAATGGGGAGGGGGCACCAGCTTCCACATGGCCAGGGGATGATATAATCACTTGGCTCCACCCTCCTTCAGCCATGCTGGGCCCACATCTAGGGCAGGCCTTGCTTGCAAGGCCAATCAGGGCAGGGAGCAGGGGGGCAGGGCCCTGCTGCCCCTTCCATATTTAAGAGGGTGACCATGTGCAAGCTGCCTTCTTTACTGACTGTCAAGAGATTTTCTATCCACCCTCCCAGCCTGCTAGGGGCCCGCTGAGTGGGAGAGCAGGCAAGTTGGCATAAGGATCTTGTTAGGGTTTACTTGGCTGTCATATTCAGGGCCAGGGAGGAATTTTCTCCTGCAGGCAAATTGTCTGGCTTGTAGGTTTTCACCTACTTCATAGCAACTGTCACAACTTTGGAAGATAAGGCATTGGGCTGGATCCTTAGTCCCGTGGGCACCCCATTGGAGGGGTCCAGAAGGATCACTAGGTCAAAACACCTCTCCCAATGGCCGCTTGTGCCAGGTTGTGGCACTCAAATCCATGTCGGGGGCGACTCTGCGGCACAGAGTTGACCCCACAGAGTTCCTATCAGGCATCACGTGGGGGTGCTTGGTGCTGGATACATGCCCAGTGCTTTAGCCAAGCCAATTTGCATTTGTAATCAATAAAACTGTGGCCTAATTCAACCCAATACCAATCTCCTGTGTTCATTTCCTTGGTTTCTCCCCACACCAGCTATGAAGATCTTGCACCTGTGGTGGCAAATGCAGGCAGTCCTAACGTGGGGGTGGGTTGTATCCATACTAGCCCAACAGCATTGTGGGTGGGTGTATATCATGACCACAATCACCAGTTCCTTTTCCCTTGATCTGGTGGCTTTAAAGCAAGACCAAAACCCTAATCAGGGGACACTCATGGGAGAGACCCATTTATCCCGGTGGGAAAGCCTGTTGGAACAAAAATGTCTTCAACCGTTTCCATAAAGTGTCAGCAGAGATCTTTTTCCACAGAACAGGGGCAACCCCCACTAACCACTAAAAACTCTGCTCTGAGTTACTGCAGAGAGGACTTCTGCAATCTTTGGCACTTGTAGGAGAGCCTCTCCTATAGATTACAGTACTCCAATCTACAAGGTGTATAATATGGTGGTCTCTCAAGCAACCTGGCCCTGAACCATCTGATATGTTGGTACCAACATCTAGAACTTGCCGTGGTAGCAGATTAGCAGCTAGTGCAAATCCCACAAGCAACAGTTTGCCCCCACCAGCCTCCAGACTTACCCCAAGGGTAGCCCCACAAACAGAACATTTGTATTCCAATTATCCCTATAAAATCTGCACTGAAACAGGACAGGAAGGATTTGTTTCTTTTCCTATGAACAGATAGGGTTGCCAGACTCAATAGAGGACAGGACTTCTGTGCCTTTAATTGCCCTGCTCTCTTTTGAGTCTGGAAACCTTAAAGAGAAACCAGCAGACCCTTTGTTCAAGCAAAGGGTCTGCTGGTTTCTCTTTAAGGTTTCCAGACTCAAAAGAGAGCAGGGCAATTAAAGGCACAGAAGTCCTGTCCTCTATTGAGTCTGGCAACCCTATGAACAGATGGTGTGGATTGGACTTTAATGGGCCCATCCACCCCAGTCCCAGCCAGCATGGCCAATAGTCAGGAATGATGGGAGTCCAACAGCGCTAAAGGTTCCCCATCCTTTGATACAGCCATGGTGCTGGGGAAAGAGGTGTTTATATTGCTCAATCCTTCCCCACTTGACCTAAGTGAAATCCCCTTCTCTAAGCCATTTGCAGCACCAGGGTTAGTGGAATACAGCTCCCTCTCAGAACATAAGAAGAGTCAACCACAAGCCTGTAGGAAAGTCACAAGCAGGGCCCAAGCACAAGAGCCCTCTCCCTTCTTGTGGTTTCAAGCAACAGGTTTTCAGAAAGCACTATTCCTTCCGGTGTGAATTCAGAGCCTAGACATCATGACTAGTAGCTGTTGTTAGCCTTCTCCATAGATTTGACCAATCTTCCTTTAAAACCATCCAGGTTGGTGGCCATTGTTGTCTCCTGTGGTGAGTTCCACAGTTTAACTATTAACTGCATAAAGAAGTCCTTTCTTCCATCTCTCCTGAATTCTCCGATATTCAGCTACATTGGATGCCCACAAATTCCAGAGTTATGAGGGAGAAACGTTTTTCTCTATCCACTTTCACCATGCTGTGCGTAATTTTATAAACTTCTAGTTCAGTTGGTTAAAGTGTGGTGCTGGTAATGCCAAGGTTGCAGGTTCAATCCCTGTATGGGAAAGCTGAATATTCCTGCATTGCAGGGGGTTGGACTAGATGATCCTTAGGTTACCTTCCAACTCTATGATTCTATGACCACGGACTCGCCTTTTCTCTAAACTGAAAGAGTCCTGATTGCAACAACCTTCCCTCCATCTGCTATATCATTTTGGTCGTCCTTTTCTGCACCTTTCCCAACTCTACAATATCATTTTCAAGAGTAAAATAAAAAAATTCCTTCAGTAGCACCTTAAAGACCAACTAAGTTTATATTTTGGTATGAGCTTTCGTGTGCATACCACTCCCATCAGCCCATCACCCATTCCCACCCACCCCCACCACCCTCTGTATATATATATAGGGTCTGACACTTCTGTTTCTAGTGTATCTGAAGAAGTGTGCATGCACACGAAAGCTCATACCAAAATATAAACTTAGTTGGTCTTTAAGGTGCTACTGAAGGAATTTTTTTATTTTGCTTCGACTCAGACCAACACGGCTACCTACCTGTAACTATTTTCAAGAGTATCTCACAACGCAACAGCTTGGATTAAAGCATTTCCCAAGTGCAGATAATTGTGCATGTGCAGCACAAAGGAGCCAGCAAAGCAGTTGGAAGGACTGAGAGGTACCAAAAAATGGCAAGAATATGGCATTGGGGAGCTGTTCTGCGGAACTGTAGGGACCTTGAGGAGGAGAAGACTGGGGTGGAGAGAGATCTCTCGTGTGAAGCTGAATGAATGAACTGATTTATTACGGTCACAGACCAGAAATACAGACCTATACAGCAACAGAGACCATGCAAATATAAATAGATTAAAATTAAACTCTATAAACTAAAGCACAATAAATAGTACAGGTGTAAACAGTTGAAATATATAGGCTAAAACAGGCACCCCCAAACTTCGGCCCTCCAGATGTTTTGGACTACAATTCCCATCATCCTTGAACACTGGTCCTGTTAGCTAGGGATCATGGGAGTTGTAGGCCATCTGGAGGGCCGCAGTTTGGGGATGCCTGGGCTAAAACCTTAACTGCTAATTTAAAATATGTGTCAATAGTGTGAAGCTAAATCTTTGTGAATGGGAAGCAAGAAATGCTCCCAGGAAACTCATTCTGATGTATGGAGCATTTAACAATGAAATCCCATGCAGCTGAAGAAGTAAAGAGGAATAATGTTGACGGGGGACTTTTTTAAAGGCACCAATTATCTTGGAGTCAAAATATGGCACCATTGTGCCAATAGAAGTGCCATAAAGAAGAGGAAATCCATAGCAGGGGGCCCATCTCAAATATGGATGGGAGAAGTGGAGCTCAGAGAATTGGTTTTGCACACATTATGATTATTGGAATGAATATGGATGGCACCGCTGGAGGTTGAGGACTAGGAGTGGTGTTCCATGGAACTCCTTGAGGGATGGGCCCCCAGACCCCAGCAAAATGCCATACACGCTCTCCGATAGCTGGGAAGCCACACCTGCCTGCCTGCCTGCTGCTGCAGGGCTGGGTTGGACAACCGATGGGGGGCAGGCGGGGAATACATTAAAAAGCAGCTGGTTAAAATCAAAGCAGCACAAAGCCCAGCAAAAACTGAAGCCCTCTCAGTAGCAAAACTAGATAACTGGTGTGTTTGTTAACCAAACGTCCATCTAGTAAAACATTTGTAGCTGCCTCAAGAAATTTTCTGAAGGGCAGGGTAAAAATGCATTCATAAATAAAAATATAGTCCCACGTGCTGCATATGACAGTGACCAGTTAAACGCTGTGGAGGAGGGTTGCAGCTCAGTGCAGGTTTGATCCTCAGTGGCATCTCCGGGTACCCCTGGGAGAGACCTCTGCCTGAAATCCTAGAGAGCTGATGCCAGTCCGTGTAGGCAATACTGAGGTAGCAATAGTGTGACTTGCTCTAAAGCAGCTTCCTAGTTTGCTCTCTTCTTTCTAAGGGAAGCCTATAGACACGACATGGAAGCAAAGGAAATGCATAGGGACACATAAAGCCATATTGTATTGCCCCCACTAATTGTAATACTGTAATGTAATTGCATTTGCAGCTTTACGGGCTGAGAAGGGCACTTAACCCACCTTAGCGGCCGTTGAGGACTAGCAGCATCACGGTCGAAAACAGTGTTTGCGGGTTACATTCCAGGAGGGTGCAGGGCGAATTTGCCCTGCAGCTGCACACCTGTTCTCACTTGCATTGCCCCACGAAAACAAAGAGTACTTACTGCATGTCACCTGATGCTCGGCGCTCGCACAAGCCCACTAAACAGCTGTAAAAGTGCACCAGAGTCAAAGCCACAACAAATGAGTAGTGCCTCTTAATTGCATCGGGAGGGAAGGCAGAGCGGCAGATGAAAGTAATTTAATGTTCTTTTCCTCGCTATAAAAGCACCAATCAAAAGACGTTGTGGGGAGGACACCGGCTCTGCAATATTTCAGCTGGCAGTGCCCAGCTTGGTGAGGAGTGCCTGTGGCTTCACTCTCAGGACCTGAGCCACCACTGTATTTGGTGCCAATAAAGATTTCTCTTCCAGGCTCAAAGGAAGCCTCACCATTAGCCTTACCCTGTGGCATGAGGCTTGGCTCATTGTTAAAGGCACCCGGATCAGTGCTCTGCAGGTATCTTGGCATGCTGCAGGCTTTCTGCCTCTGCCACAGAGATCCCTAAATAATGAGGGTTAGCTGGCAAAGGCAAACGTGTCCCCATTGGGCAGTTTGGCACACGCTAAAGCTCTCACACCATCGTTTACCTGTGTGCACAGCTTCCAACTTAACTGGGGTTGTCAGGTTGCAAACAGAGAGATTCTACCTGTGAACCTGTAAATCTGCTGTTAAATCAGGAGACTAATCTACAGCTCCTTCCAAGTCCCCCCTCTGTCTTACACACACACACTAGGGATGGAAGAGGAACCCGTTTCAAAGGAATTTATATATGGAATTTGTTGGTTGTGATGTAATCAAAGTTTCCTCCCATCTAAGCCACTTGTTGCTTTTTTTCTTTAATTAAAAAAATATGAAATGATTATATGCAAAATTTACATATGTTATATGTGCAATATATTTAAAAGAGTCAAGCCTGCAGCATAAGCTTACTAATATCTACATTTTAATACAGTTACTAGCTGGCCCGGCCACGCGTTGCTGTGGCTCATCCCTGTGATTCCCCCCACCCTGTCCCGACCATGACCTATTCCGTCCCCTCCTCCCCCCAACACCCACCTAGGCGAGTGCCCACCTCCATTTGGCCCAGTCTGTAAAGGCAAGCAGAGCTGCTGTGGAGAGGGAAGGTTTTCTAGCTGCAGTACCTGTGTAAACACCGCTAGAGGGCGAAAGTTTTATAGCTGCAGTACCATTGTAGCTGCCCCTAGAAGGTGCTGTTTTGCAACCTCTTCTAGCATCTTTTCCCCCAGCATGCACTTTTGGGTGAGTTGTGTGTTCTGAAACACGGGGGTTTTGGCGTTTTACATTGCGCAGGTGTGACATCTGTCTACGCAAACTTTCCTATAGCCTTCGGACATTCGCATGCGATATTGTGTCAAAATTTCACCTCAATCGGTCAAGCGGTTTTGGTGAAAAGTAGAAATACACCCACATGCCCAGTTTACATTTTTTATATATATAGATATGCATTGTTGTATATATCTGTTTATGTTCTGGTTACTTTCAGAAACTTGGAGTGTATATGCATATGGCATGCGTATAATATTACATGTATAATAATGCAAATAACATCAGAGAATTGTTCATATTTTTGGTGGAACTTGGGGTAAAAAAATCGCTTCTCATCAAGACTGAGATATGAATTAGGGAGGGGGGATCTATATGGATAAGCTCGATGTGAAGATTGTCACATACCCTCCAAGCGTCCCTATTTTAACGGGACGTTCCCAGAATTACAGAAGCTTCTGAATTGATCCTGGAATGTCCTAGGGATGAGCTGGAACACACACACCTTTTGAATGGCAATGCCCATCAACTTGGGGGCGGGCAGCCCCCTCAAATATTTTAGTTGCCTCCTATGCTCCAAGGCCTAACGTATATTCTGGGCATTCTGTGTAGGCTTCCCCCCCTTTTCTCGGAAGCATTTGTTAGCTTTCTACTCTTGCTCCCTCCACCCCACCCCACCTTTGTCCTTTTTCCATCCCAGGATGTAGTGGTGTAATCACCCTCATTTGAAATTCAAATATTCCTTCTCTTCAATCCTGCATCCCAACTGCCTTCAAGGGGCACTGGGCATATGGAAATTTCCACCCCTGCTTTACCCAGAGCTCCATTATGGAAATCAGCAACCTTATGCAAATTTCTGCTGGCCCCACATCTCCATAGCAACCGACTACTCCAAAACTTGTTCACTGGAAGCCTTCTCTTCACCCCCCCTTTCTTCCTCCAAGCTTTGCTTGTTTGTTTTAAATGCAGAAGTTTGGAACCCACCCAGAAAGTTTTCTTGAAATAGTTTGGGGGGGGGGTTCTGGTGGTTCCTTATTGTTCAAAGCCTAAGGTTGTGTGTGGGTTTGGTGGTGGGGAGGCTTGTGTGAGAAAAAGCTAAAATTCCTCATCATTTTGTGTGGGTAACATAGCTGCCAAGTTTTCCCTTTTCTCACGAGGAAGCCTATTCAGCATAAGGGAAAATCCCTTTAAAAAAGGGATAACTTGGTAGCTATGGTGGGTAAGGGGAGGGGGGGTTAAAAAGAATTGATAAAACTTTACTGGATAAAAGGGTAGAAACTGAGAAGAAATAAAATGAAGGGGATTGTATTTCTTGTATTGCTTGCGTAGTGGAAAAATCTCACCCAGAACAACTTTTCCCTGCAACTCCTCCAAATGTCAGATCCCAACTATCTTCCTCATGGCAACTAAGTCCCAACTGACCAAAACTTCCACACCAATCTGAGTCGGCCGTCAGCTAGACCAGTAACAAAATGGACACCTTAAGTTACTGGCTGTGGATTTGTCCACACTTCCACTTTTGCCGTGCCTAGAAAGCATACCCTCCAACATTTCTCTGATGAAAATAGAAATGTCCCTTCCAACATTTCTCTGACAAAAATAAGGAAGCCCCCCCCCCAGTCTTGCCCTGGGAAAACCTGCTCTTTAATGATAGCTCGGAACAAATGGTATTCCCAGGGAAACCCAAATTGCCGTTTTCTCTGATTAAGCACTAAGGAACAGTTTTCCCTGCGGAAAAGCAGTGGGACAAGGGACACTTTGGATAAGCCCTGTGCGTTCCCTGCTGTTGCACTTCCTCCAGCCTGGTGTGTTGTTGCTGGCATATTCTGCTCTTTACACAATAACCATGCATTAGTGGTGGATTTCTTCTGCTTTAGTTTGTTCCACGGTGCTTCCCCAATGCTCCCACATTATTGCTGTCCAGAGGAGTTGTAGCACAGCAAATATCGGACAAAAAGCAACCAAACCACATCTGTGGTATAAAAAGGGGCACTGGGCATTTATCAATATATATTTTTTCAGTTGTGTTTTAGAATCATCGACCATCATCACATTAAAAAAGAAAAGTCCACACTCCCCTGCAACACTGAAGAAAGAGATACAAGAAAATGCCTGCTGGAGTCTGACTTGGGAGAGTGTGGCAGTGGTCTGTGGGTCCCTGTAGCAGCCAGGACCCAGGAGGCAAGAATCAGAGGCAGGGGAAGCTTTAGAGTTGGAGGGTGGGACACAGGATGGGTCAGAAGAAGATGGGGAAGAGGCCAGGTGCTTCCCCATCTTCTCCTGCACCACTGTCTCCCCAAACCTGGAGAGGTCTGAAAAGGGATGAGCAGAGGAAGTTTCCATGCAGGCACAGTCTCCAGTTTTCTGTGCTCAGCCTGTCGGCGGGGAGGTACATAAACTGGTGGAGGGGGAGTGGTCCCCTGTTGCTGCAACTGCTCCATGGAGTGTTATCTTTGACAATAAACCTTTCACTATCTGCCATGTGCATTCCTTTGGTTGCGAAGCACCCTTGACGTGACTGTGGATGCCAGGAAGAATTTATGTAGTGATCCTTAGGATGAGATGTTACAAGTGCATCTCCCTGGTGTTGCCTGTGAAATGCTAGAATCAACATATCCAGTGCTTTTTGCTTTCTGGATGCTGTATTCAGCGATGCTGAAAAATGCCTGCATTCCACCAGTTGTAAAACCGGGAGGATATCTGTTCTTTTTTTTTTTCATTTTAGGTACCGTATACAACAAAACAAGCAAAGATGGTGTTCCAATGGTGGCTTGTCAAACAGTCCAAATGAGACTCTAGCAGCTACAGGGTTTGAAAGGGCAATGAAAGACAGACAAGTTTTTGCCAGGCTGAGATTCCAGGTATAGCTTCCAGGTCATGTGGCCAGCATGACAAACGCCATTTACCTTCCCGCTGTAACGGTTCCTATTTATCTACTTGCATTTTGACGTGCTTTTGAACTGCTAGGTTGGCAGGAGCTGGGATCAAGCAACGGGAGCTCACCCCGTCGCAGGGATTCGAACCACTGACCTTCTGACTTGGGGTTAATGTACAGAAATGTATATGCACTTTTACAAAAGGCAACAGAAGACACAACAATCATAGGATGTGATGGCAGTCAACTTGGATGCCTTTAAAATAAGACAAATTCATCTTTAAAGAAAGGCATTTTGTGGGGAAAGTTTTTTTTTGGGGGGGGGGGAACCACACACACACAGACTCAGATATGGAGCATTAAATCACGGACCACTGTCTGGAAAGAGTAGGGAGAAGCCCTGACCAGAGGCTGTAATACTTCTGAATATCACTTGCTGGAAACCACAGTGGAGGAGAATGTTCTGCTTGTGGGTTTCCTATTGGGGGCATCTGATTAGCCACCATGAGAATAGGTTGCTGGACTAGATGGGCCATTGGCCTGATTTAGCTGGACTCTTGCTGTTCCTGATGTCTATTCCCCATTTATCTTCCAGAGAAACTGAGGAGGGAGCTGAGCCCTGAGTAATGACAGTTGTAGCAACTGGCTTTAAAAGACCCCCCCCCCAAAAATAGGAATAAATCAGGACAGTGATTTTCCAGGATCACATACGGGGATAGTACCTGGTAATAAATAACATACATTACCACAAACCCTGCTTGGTTGGGGGACAGTATTGTATCTGAACATTGCTAGCAAACACCCACCCATATGTGCCCAGAGAGGGACAGAGGAGGCATGAATTTGACATACAGTGTGACCTGTGGTGAGTCCTGAGGGCCTGGCAGAAAGACTCAGAGGGCCACAAAATCCGCACTGTTAAAATACCCATTATATATATATTTTTATAAAATGGGGTCCATTCACCGAGAGTGTAAAATGATCAACCTGCACTACTTGACATCAGTGAGAACTAGGCCTCTGTTTCCAGGCAAAATATACAGTGGTGCCTCGCAAGACAAATTTAATTCATTCCGCGAGTCAATTCATTTTGCGAAAAATTCATCTTGCGAATCGCGGTTTCCCATAGGAATGCATTGAAATTTCTTTTTTTGCCCATAGGAATACATTAATTAAATTTCAATGCATTCCTATGGGAAACCGCGATTCGCAAGACAAATTTTTCGCAAAACAAATTCGTCTTGCGAGTCACCATCGGATCGCAAGACGCATACGTCTTGCAAAAAATTCGTCTTGCAGGGCATTCGTCTTGTGAGGTATCACTGTACTATGGACCACAGCCTGTCAAGAGCTGGGCAGTCCCAGTCAGTTTCACTACCATCAGCTGCAGCACAAACACAAGCGCACTTTTCCGAAAACGCCCAGCAACTGACATTTGCCCAAATCTGCTCTGTGGGATATTGCAACAGCTCCCCACCTGCCCAGTGGTGGGGAGGGAAGAAGCTCCCAATGCCCTGCAGTCATTCAGTTATTGTGGCAGGTGTGTTTGAAATGCTCCCTCCTTGCTTTCTCTTCCCCTCCCCACATCATGTCCCATATCAAAGAGAAGTCTTGGAGAGGAACTGTGTTGTTGCAATCGATCAGAGGCAGATAGAGCCAAAGGTTGCCACAAACAGAGAAGAATCCTCAGCCTATTAGTTTTTGGCATATCAGATAGGGAGGGGCTTGACAATCAGGGTCTCCCTAAGACACCCCCAAAATGTGCCGTATAAGATTGTTGACCTGAAAAAGCACTTATTGGGGGCACCGTGCCGAAAAAGTGTGTTTTGGGGCTCTTTGTGAGATTTCAGATCTGGAAAAAACATTTTTCCCCAGGGTGAGATCGTGGCCTGAAATTGTGCAAGAGCAAGGTGCCCAAAATGGCCGTCATGCCCTTGTGGGGGAAATAGGATGTCCCAGTTTTTCTGGGGCAGTCGATGGGAGAGAGAGGGAGAGGGAGAGGGAGAGAAGAGGTTGTCAGGATACAGGGTAGCCCTTTTCAGTGGAAAGGGAGTAAAATGCATAGCAATCCTCCAATCTTCCTCTCCAGTATCAATAAAAAGCAATGGGTGAAATCGCTGAGTTGTACAAGGTTCACAGGGAAACAGGGCACAGCTGAAGACAAGCAACACCCTCAGGAGCTCCACTCCCTGATGTTGCCTTCCAGAGAAGGGTGGGAGTGGGGGAAGAAACAGCATGATACACCCTATCCCACCACAGAGATCCACGCAACAGAGGCTTTGGATGCAAGCTTCAAGGGACCGGCTCATTTCCCAACCTTCTCTCATTATCTAAGGTGGTCTTCACCAACCTGCTGCCTTCCCAGGCAGCTGGGGCTGATGGGAGTTGTAGTCCAAAGGGCTCAGAGGTAGCCAGGTGGTAAAAGGGGGCTCTCATCGGGCTGGAAATAGCAGGATTTCAGTTACATACAGGAAGGATCCCTCCAGATAGCCGGGGGTTTATTGTGGGTGTATTCTGCAGCATGCCTTGAATGCAGCTTTAGTACATTAGGGGCAAATTTATGCAAGAGCCACACATCATTCTGCTTTATTAGATGCTCTACAATGCTTCCTGCATTAGTGCCATTTTGAGGGGGGGTAGTGCAACAAAAGCTGCAATACTTCAGCCGACATCACTACTCAGAACATTTGTGGTATGAATGTGGATAGTGGTTCTCTCCCTCTCCCTCTCCCTCTCCCTCTCCCTCTCCCTCTCCCTCCCCCCCTCTCTCCCCCTCCCTCCCTCCCTCCCTCCCTCCCTCTTTCACAACTCTAAAACTCGTGGACATGCAACGAGGCGGCGTGTGGTTTATTAGATTTATTAGATTTATATATTTCCCTACATCAAAAGATCTCAGGGCGGTTCAGAAGATAAGAACACAAGATAAAAACCACAAATAAGTAGCTAAAACAAAACAACAGCACCCCCAAACACATTTAAAAGGCTGTAGAATATTGATCAGCCAAAGGCTGGTTAAAGATGAACGTTTTTTTGCCTGGCACCTCAAGATGTATAATGACTTCCCCGGGGAGAGCATTCCACAAACAGGTAGCCACTGCAGAAAAGAAAGTACAGTGGTACTTAATCCATTCTGGAAGTCCGTTCTCAAACTGAAACCATTCTTAAACCAAGGCGCGCTTTCCCTAATGAGGCCTCCCGCTGCCGGTGCCCTTCTATTGTTCGGATTCTGTTCTTAGACCGAGGTAAAGGTTGCATACCGGGACACTACTTCCAGTTTTGCGGAGTTCGTAAACCAAATCGTTCGTAAACAAGACTGTTCTTAAACCGAGATACCACTGAACTTCTTCACACTCATAGTTAAATCATGGAACTCGCTCCTACAGGAGGCAGTGAGGCCATAAACGTGGATGGCTTTAAAAGGTAAAGGTAAAGGGACCCCTGACCATTAGGTCCAGTCGTGACCGACTCTGGGGTTGCGCGCTCATCTCGCACTATTGGCCAAGGGAGCCGGCATACAGCTTCCAGGTCATGTGGCAAGCATGACAAAGCCGCTTCTGGCAAACCAGTAGCGGTTCCTATTTATCTACTTGCATTTTGACGTGCTTTCGAACTGCTAGGTTGGCAGGAGCTGGGACCAAGCAACGGGAGCTCACCCCGCCACAGGGATTCAAACCGCCGACCTTCTGATCAGCAAGCCCTAGGCTCAGTGGTTTAACCCTCAGCGCCACCTGGCCTGCCAAATTCAAGGAAGAGAATGCCATCAAGAGCTACTAGCTCTGATGGCTATGATCCACCTCTGCTGTCAGCAGCTGAATAACTGTTGTTCGGAAACACAGGTGTGCAGAGTGCTGTTGTGTTTAGGTCCCATAGGCATCTGCTTGGCCACTTTGATGCTGGACTATAGGTGGGCCATGGCCTGATCCAGCAGGCTCTTCTTACGTTTCCAGGAAAATTACGAAACTTCAACTGGAAGTTGTGAGACATGCACTGATTGGAAACAAAGGAGGATATCTGCCCTGAAATGCTTGCAGCTGCAAACAGTTTTGAAAGCAAGATCATGTAGAACCATGCATACCAGTATTCATCAAGTCACAATAAAAATGATGTCTAGAGCATAGCTGTCAAGTTTCCCCTTTTCTCGCGAGGAAACCTATTCAGCATAAGGGAATTTCCCTTTAAAAAAGGGAGAACTTGACAGCTATGTACTAGATCAGGCATCCCCAAACTGCGGCCCTCCAGATGTTTTGGCCTACAATTCCCATGATCCCTAGCTAACAGGACCAGTGGTCAGGGATGATGGGAATTGTAGTCCAAAACATCTGGAGGGCCGAAGTTTGGGGATGCCTGGAGAGGGTCCTCAACTTAGCCCTTTGATCCTCTGGATAACTTAATTTTGTTGAAAGAGAAACAGAGGAAGCTTCTCGGGAATGCTAAGCTTCAAACTTGAAGTTCTAGTTACAGGTAGGTAGCCGTGTTGGTCTGAGTCGACCAAACTTGAAGTTTAGCTCCATGAGTGGAGGCAGCAGGTGTGGTTATTTCACAAGGGAACTGCACTCTTCACATGCCCTGCAGAGCCCTGTCCATCTTCACACCACAGCATAGCTGCCAAGTTATCCCCTTTTTTAAGGGGTTTTCCGTTATGCTGAATAGGCTTCCTCGCGAGAAAAGGAAAAACTTGGCAGCTATGCACCACAGACCCTACACCTAGCTTTGTCATTTAGTATGGGGATTCATGGAAGCTGCTTCTGAGTCTGTTTCAAAGGACTAAAACCAGGAATGTGTGGCATCCTCCCCTACCCAATAAATTGGGCCGTTTTTATCTTTCTGCTTTTTTTCAGAATTCATCTGATCTTTCCATTAATTGGGATTTTTGAAAAATACCTCTAGTGAAGAAAAAGAAAAGGTATCACTCAAAGAGGAGGAGAGGGGGCACAAATTTGCACAGACTAATTTATAGGCATAGGTGCAAATTTAGGAATGATTACTATATTGATTTCACAGCTACCCCCACCCACCACCCCACGGTGCCTCTTTACACATAGTGCAATCCGAGGAAATGTATCACCCCAAAAATAGGGGGCAAGGAAAAAAACACCAAGTTGCATAAATTTTGTATGGATGCAAATTTAGAAAGAACTACTATAATCTTCTCACAGCTCCCCTCCTGCAGACACATACACCCCATCAAAAATTTAAGTATCACAAAACAGAAGAGAAGAGAGACCTGGATGAAAAGGTCTCTGCCTTGGGCGATCATTTTGCATTGCTTTTAAAGCTATCCTCAAGTTGTTTTGCCTGCAGATAGCCTTGAGGCATATGGACAAGGTGATCCGTACATCAAAAAATAATAACAATGAAGATTTGCAAAATATTTGCATGTGTTGATTTAGATATATAGATGCCAATTTAGAAAGATGACTCTCATTTCAATTGAAATACAATACATCTCTCTCTCCCCCCCCCCCGTATTGCCTCCCCCTTGAAGACAGAATTCCTCCTGTATCAGCCCTTGAACAGAAGATGTTAAAGTGGATCAGGACTGCATGGCTTATACTGCTTAACAGCTACAGCAGAACCAGTTTTTTTTACCTTAGTGGAAGACATTTAATTTAACCCCTTTTCATATTTGCAATCTCCATCCTCCTCCGTTCTTCCTATTTTAAAAATAAAGTGTGATGGAGCAGTTTACTCCTAATTGAAGCTAACTCCGAAAAGCAACTCATGGCGTGTCTCCAAAAATCAAGACACACACTGCGACTCTAAAAAGCAAAGTGACTTTGGCTATGTACCAGCAAACTACTAGCTAAGGCTCATCTAAGCAGGGATTTATTATTATTATTATTTTTACCAATTTAGCAGCCAATTAGGTTGGTGCAACACCTCCACCTCCCAGGCCCTGGAGCACAAAGTCTGTCAAATTGGCCTTTTACAAACCTTGTTGGCTCTATTTCCTCCCGCTAAAATATCTCTGGAAGTGGCTAGCTCAAAGACACGCTTGGCAACGACTCAAGAAGTATGTCCAGGGGCATGAAATTTAATTAAATTGGGGCTTTCAACCCATTTGATGATGTGTGCATAAACAGGGCGCTTGGAGTAACATCTGCCGCACCATTGGCCAACCTGCAGTGCCTTGAATAGATTCGCGGCACACACTTCAGGCCAGGACACAACCGTGTATTGTCAGATTTCAGCTCTAGCCTGCCTTTCCTGCACAGCTCTGCTATTCTCTGCTACTCATCTTGGCCAGTTGAAACCTCAGGTCTGCTTCAGATAAGAACATCAGAAGAGCCTGCTGCATTACCATCTCAGCCAGCACCCTGTTCTCGCAGTGGCCAACTAGATGCCTGTGGGAAACCTACAAGCAGGACCTGAGCCCGAGAGCTCTCTCCTCCTGCGGTTTCCAGCAAAAAGCATTCAGAAGCATTACAGCAGGCATGGCCAAACTTGGCCCTCCAGCTGTTTTGGGACTACAGCTCACCTCATCCCTAGCTAACAGGACCAGTGGTCAGAAATGATGGGAATTGTAGTCCCAAAACAGCTGGAGGTCCAGGTTTGGCCATGCCTGCATTACTGTGTCCAACCATTGAGGCAGAGCCAAGCCATTAAGGTTAGTAGCAATCGATAGCCCCAGTGGCAGACCCTGATGTCTCAAATTTCAGCGATGCCAAAATCCTTTGCCCCCACTGCTTGCCTTCCATTCTACATCATCGCTACACTGCCCCCTGTGTTACTCCTGAGGCTCCGCACCCAGCAGTGACATAGCGTGGTTTGCTGGTGCTTGGGGCACATGGACACAATATGTGCCAGGAGGAGTGGGACGCAGAGGGTGAACAGAGCCCACTGTGCCAGCCACTGACACTGCCAGAGTGACACACACACAGAGAGAGAGAGAGAGAGAGAGAGAGAGAGAGAGAGAGAGAAGTGGGGCCGCACTGTACTACCTGCCTGCACAGGGGGCAGCCCAGGCAACCAATGCAGCCCTTGGCGGATGAATCCCCTGAAGCCCATGGTTGGGATGAGCAGGACACTACAGCCATGCAGGTGGAAATTGTTCATATGTGCAAACCAAAACTGGTGTTGTTTTTTTTAACACACACACACACACACACACACACACACACACACACACACACACACACAGAATGCCCTCACTCTATGCCAATTAGAGATCATGCACTGAATATGATGATGCGACCATTAAGTCTAGCCAATTCTGATGCAGTATAATGTGAGTGACAGGAAAAAGAAAGTTCTGTTCCCTGCCCTGCCCTTCCTTTCCATACAGAGCCCTCAAGGCAGGTAATAAATAATATTCATTGATGAACACCTGGACAATTACAATGGCAACTGTGTACACACTTAACCTGGGAGTAAGGACTTGCTGACAAGTTGACATCATCACGTGAAACAGAGACTTCCCTTCCCTTCACAGAGCTACATTTCTCGAAGTGGACTAGCAATCAATCCCTTTTCCTAGGGAACTCTGGGAATTGTAGTACTGTGAGGTGAATAGGGGACTCCTAATAACTCTCAACAACACCCTTTACAAACTGCAACCCCCAGAATTCTTTGGGGAAGCTAATGGCTGTTTAAGGTGGTAGGATACTTCCTTAAAAGTATAATGCAGGTAGGACCTATATCTAAGAAAGAAAAAACAGAGAGAGGTAGGATGGGAAGTGCCAATGCAGGGAAGGCACAAGTGACATAGAAAAGTCCAGCGGGCCAATATGCCGTACTAGCCCAGGAGTAGATGGTTCCCCACCCTGTGCTAAGATTTAGACTTGGCAGAAACTTAGTATGCAATACAAACACACCTTTTGTGTTTTGCCCCTGCACTGGGGGAAAAAAAGCACAAAATTCGATGTGACATTTTTAGTGCAAGCTTAGGAATTCTAGTGCGTACCTCTGAACAAAGAGCAAGCAAATGTTTCACAAGTTTGAAAGTTTTTTCGTTTGACTGGTGTGGTATTTAGAGGTATAAACGCTCTCCAAATCAAGGTCCCCAAGAAACTGAATGCCAACAGGAGCAGAATAATTCCTTGGAGATGAAGGGGAAATTCATGGATGGTAGCCTGTTTTGCCAAACACTCTGTGTGAGTCAGCTGGGGGGCTGACACTGTTTGTGGGTTTTCAGTGTTAAAAGACAGAGGCCCCCTAAGCCTTTTGAAAATAGCACTTATTCATCCGGAAGGAAACAGCCCTGCATTACGAAAGCTGCTTTGACCTTAATAACCCACAAAGGGTTTTCCCTGTTCTCGTTTGGGCTTTATTAACACACTTTTAGCATGGCAGGATGACCTCACCTTGCCTGGGTTTCTGATGGTTAAGATGGTGATATTGCAACCAGCAAAATCACCTGGACTTTTGAGCTGGGCCAACATGGAGACTTTGGCCCAAGTTGGAAGGTTTAGCGGGAAACGGGAGAGGTTTGTGTGGTTCATCTGTTTGGTTGGGGCCATATATCACTGAAATATCCAATGGGAATCTTTAAACTGGCATTGCAGGGATCAAAACCACCTCTAACGAACTGAGAAACATGTGCCCTGCTCTCTCATTTCATCATGCTTCTGTGTAATAAAGTGATAATGGCCCCAAATATTATGGGAGAAGGTTTATAAGGCAGCTGCCACGTTTCAGCCCTCCTTTTGAACTCCACCTGCCAATGCCCTGAGCTGGAACTAAAGCCCAGGGGACTGGGGAAAGAGAAACTGTCTTACCAGGTTCTATGTGACTGCCTTCATGCTGCGAATCTGTGGAATCTGCCACATCGCCACTCATCTTGATATCTAAAAATGTGAAGCAAGCTGGTTTTAATAGCTGAGCATGACCCCCCCCACCTGTGCCTCTTCAATGAGTGTGTCATTATAATAATATACCTCCAAGCTTTTGAATCCCCATCCAGCCTCAGGAATATTCATAAGCTTGGGCAATGCTGTGCCTTCCTCCCTTCTGTCTCTCTCTCCACTCCATTCATCTTCTGTGTTATCATTCATCTTTTGGGACTTCTCCTTCATCCATTTTCCTGATCATAGGTCAGGCAAGATGGATGGCAAAGGATGGAGAAGAGGAACAGGCCTTTCCAGATGGGCTTTCCATCTTGAGACCGGGGAAACCCAGGGGGGGGGAAACTGCTCCATGATGGCACCTTGAGCCAGGAAGCATGATTCTCCCTAATGTAAGCATTTGGCTGATATCTACAGGTGAACCATGGAAAATTAGAATATCGTCGAAAAGTGCATTTATTTCAGTAAAGCAAATTAAAAGGTGAAACCAATATATAAGATAGATGCATGACATGCAAAGCAAGATACGTCAAGCCTTTACTTGTTGTAATTGTAATTATTTGTCATTAGGCGGGTCAATTATAAATGGAATGTAATTAATGAAATGTTATAGCGATGTTTATTTTTGTATTATTGTAACTATTTGTTTTATTACTGTGGAATTTCCTAAAGAAAGCATTTGTAAAAAATAAAATAAAAATAAAAAATAATAAGTTGCATTACTGAAATAAATGCACTTTTCAACGATATTCTGATTTTCCGAGTTTCACCTGTAAGGTACTGCAAATCGTTCAGCGGACCAAAGCTCAGTGATTAGAGCATCTGCTTTGAATGCAGAAGGCCTCCGTTTCAATCGCTGGCATCTCCAGGACAGGCTGGAGGAGACACTTGTCTGAAACTCTGGAGAGCTGCTACCAGTCAGTGTAGACAATACTGAGATGGACCAAGAGATGGACCATTTTGCCTCCACTCGATTTGGCACTGGTCTTTCTTTCATGGCTATGATTTTAAGCAATTTACACTGGAAATTACTGTCCCTGCTGCCAGAGTCCTGGATCCCAGGTCTTCATTTACCAGAGTTCACCATGTATGAATTTGGAGGCTTGTGACCCATCACAGAATATGGGGCGCATTCAGATGCGGGAAATGTGGCATTAGTTTTTCTGATTATAATGCCGGCGCTTCTATCCCATTTTCTAACATTCCTTTCACTCTGCAATCGTGTTGCATTGTGGAATGGTGGCTTTTCAACTCATATACTGTACTAAATTTCATTCACACTGGCGGGTGTGGTGTAGCACAGTAACAGAAGTCACTGAACAATGTCACTACTCCCCTGTCTTTTCTGCACATGCCTGCTTCTGCTCCCCCATGATTCCCCCATGAAAACATCAAGGAAGAGCTGCATGCCTGCATTTCACCCCAGATTTTGTCACTTTACTCCCTCAATTTCCCTGGTTAAAGGGCCTGCAAATGGAATTTAAAAACACAGGAATGAGTACTGAACATTCACTATATTCATCAGCTTGCTGGAAGTGGCTTTCGTATGACGTGAAAGCTCAACTATAACACAAAAATTAATGGTTAGGGAAACTTCAGGGAGAGGGAATGAACTGCTGTGTGAATGCAGCCTATGTCCCACATATTGGGAGCAGGTGGCGCTGTGGTCTAAACCACTGAGCCTCTTGGGCTTGCTGATCAGAAGGTCAGCAGTTCGAATCCCCGTGACAGAGTGAGCTCCCGTTGCTCTGTCTCAGATCCTGCCAACCTAGCAGTTCGAAAGACCAGTGCAAGTAGATAAATAGGTACCGCTGTGATGGGAAGGTAAACAGCATTTCTGTGCGCTCTGGTTCCCATCATGGTGTTCCGTTGTGCCAGAAGCGTTTTAGTCATGCTGGCCACATGACCCAGAAAGCTGTCTGTGGACAAACGCCGGCTCCCTTGGCCTGAAAGCGAGATGAGCGCTGCAACCCCATAGTCGCCTTTGACTGGACTTAACTTTACCTTACCCATGTCCCACATTTTCTTCTCACTGGGTATAGAACAAGGTGCAGAAGAGAAGAAGCCCACATTTAAATAAACCTGGGTAGCTTTGCAAGGGCACTTTTAACTCTTTGCATCCTAACTGGAAGAGTGCTGGGTTGTTTTTTCTGTTGTAAGAAACAATTTGCATAAGCTTCCACTAGCCAATTCCCTGGAGGGTTTTTTTAAATAAAAAAAAAGAACAGGAGAGTGATTTGCATCCGTTAATAACACTATTTATAACGCTCCGCTCTGTGCCTGTTCTCTGCGGTTTTGCCAGGTGAGCTCTCCATTAAAGAGACATCACTTGAAATCAGGCAAAACTCCGTGATATGTAATTGTTCTCATCAAACATACCAAGAAGGAGATAATTGACACAGCTTTTTTCATATTCCCTGCATGTTACAAGACCGCAGAGAACCAATCCAAGGATAACAAAAGATAATCAGAAGGTTTAGGAAATGAGAAAGGTTGACAAAGGAGTTTGAAAGAAGTAGCGAAGCTCCATCTCAGAAGAGTATGACTTGTGGCAGCTTCAAATCTTGCTAAAATGATGAATATAGGAAGCTGCCATTTACTGACTTGGTCATTGGTCCATCTAGCCTAGTATTGTCTGCACTGACTGGCAGCAGCTCTCCAGGGTTTCAGGCAGGACCATTTTCCTCAACCCTAATTAGAGATGCCAGGGATTGAATCCAAATCCTTCTGCATGCAAAGCAGATGCTCTATCCCTGAGCTACAGTTCCTCCCTTTTAAAAATTGATACTTGTGGGATGGGTGAGACAATGCTTTTTTCATGCCTTCTCACATGGAACAGTTTGGCAGGCCAAGAGGATTTCAAGTTTCTGATTTGATCCTGGAATGTCCTACTTTTCCCTAGGTAAAGGGGCTACCTTTGAAGGTGACCCGAAAACTGCAATTAATCCAGAATGCGGCAGCTAGACTGGTGACTGGGAGTGGCCACCAAGACAACATAACACCGGTCCTAAGAGACCTCCATTGACTCCCAGTATGTTTCCGAGCACAATTCAAAGTGTTGGTGCTGACCTTTAAAGGCCTAAACGGCCTCGGTCCTGTACAGTGGTACCTCGGTTTATGAACACAATTGGTTCTGGAAGTCTGTTCATAAACTGAAGCGTTCATAAACTGAAGCGAACTTTCCCATTGAAAGTAATGGAAAGTGAATTAATCCGTTCCAGACGGGTCTGCAGAGTACTCAACCTGAAGCGTACTTAACCCGAAGCATGGGTGTAATTGGTTCTGGAAGTCTGTTCATAAACTGAAGTGAACTTTCCCATTGAAAGTAATGGAAAGTGAATTAATCCGTTCCAGATGGGTCCGCAGTGTTCGTAATCTGAAAATTCGTAAACCGAGGTGTTCGTAAACTGAGGTTCCACTGTATACCTGAAGGAGCGTCTCCACCCCCATCGTTTAGCCCGGACACTGAGATCCAGCGCTGAGGGCTTTCTGGCGGTTCCCTCACTGCAAGAAGCAAAGCTACAGGGGACCAGGCAGAGGGCCTCTTCGGTAGTGGCGCCTGCTCTGTGGAACGTCCTCCCATCAGAGGTCAAGGAGATAAACAACTACCTGACATTTAGAAAACACCTAAAGGCAGCCCTGTTTAGGGAAGTTTTTAATCTGTGATATTTTAATGTATTTTAATCTTTGTTGGAAGCTGCCCAGAGTGGTGGGGGAAACCCAGCCAGATGGGTGGGGTATAAATAAATAATAATAATAATAAAGGTAAAAAGACCCATGACCATTAGGTCCAGTTGCGAACGACTCTGGGGTTGGGACGCTCATCTCGCTTTACTGGCCAAGGGAGCCAGCGTACAGCTTCCGGGTCATGTGGCCAGCATGACTAAGCCACTTCTGGTGAACCAGAGCAGCGCACGGAAATGCTATTTACATTCCCACTGTAGCAGTACCTATTTATCTACTTGCACTTGACGTGCTTTCAAACTGCTAGGTTGTCAGGAGCTGGGACCGAGGAATGGGAGCTTACCCCATCACGGGGATTCGAACCGCCAACCTTCCGATCAGCAAGCCCTAGGCTCTGTGGTTTAGACCACAGGACACCCCTATTTTCATTGGAGAAATGTTGGAGGGGATGGATCAGATCTGGGCCCTGGAGTGTAGGTTGTCCAGACCAGGCTCCTAGGGTCTTGAAGCGCATAGGTAGAAGGTCTTGCACTGTGGACAAACAATGGCCAGCTCCGAGGTATTTATCCTAGTTCTGGCCAATCCGAAGGCTTCATATTGCCTGACAATCACAGGGGCTGATGTCACACACAGAGAGATACAACTATTCCTGTTCTAAGGCTGAGGGGCCTCACCATACCCACTCAGTCCTAGTTAGCTCACTGCATGGAGTTCCTGTGCCAATTCATGGATTCCCGGGGCAACAGCATGAATATCATTGAATAAACCCTGAATTTGGTATCTGGCTCATCAGCATTCACCGGGAACACCAATATGGTGGCAGTCAGATCCAGATCCAGAGAACACTCATATACTCTTGAAATCTCCTGCTGAGGCAGGGGATGATTTAATCGAGGACATAAGAACACAAAAAGAGCCTGAAACACTGGAGAAGGCAATAGCTCAGAGGTAGCATATCTGCCTTGTATCCAGAAAGTCCCAGGTTCAATCCCCATATTTCCAGATACAACTGGGAGAGACTGCTGCCTGAAACACTGGCTTCTGCCAGTAGACACTACTGAGCTAGATGGACAGACGGTCCAACTCAGTACAAGGGAGCTTTCTATTTTCCTATACTTTCTCTGGACATGAAGGTTTCATTTATCCATGAATGGTTGTTGGCAGACATAACCTTCCCCATGAATCTGCCTCATCTGGTTGTAACGTAACCTCAAGGCTGGACTACTGCAATGCACTCTACGTGGGGCTGCCCTTGGGTCTGGCCCGGAAGCTTCAGCTGGTGCCGAATGCTGCAGCTAGACTGGTGATGGGAACTATCTTACCACCAGAACATGACACCAGTGTTGAAAGCACTGGTTTTCCATCGGGTACTGGGTCTGGTTCAAGACTCTTATACTGGTGTAAAAAGCCATAGATAACTTAGGCCCAGTATGTCCCAAGCCAATCACTGAAACAAGAAGTTGTGCCTTCAGTTGTGGGTCCATGTCTGTGGAACTCCCTGCCACTAGAAGTGAGGCAGCCACTGGCACTGCTGAGTTTCAGGCACCTGGTTGAATCCATCTTATTTCAGGAGGCCTTTCCATCACAGGAGTTCCTCTGATGTTTTAATTTGTTTTTCTCATGTTCTTTGTTTCAGCCATGAAGCTTACTGCATGATCCTGAGCCACTCACCGCCTCTCAGCCTAAGCCTACCTCACAGGGTTGTTGTGGTGATAAAACGGGGAAGGGGAGAATCATGTAGGCTACCTCTTGCTCCTAGACTAATCCCCTGCAATGCAGGAATATGCAGCTGCCCCATATGGGGATCAAACTTGTGACCTTGGCATTATCAGCACCATGCTCAAACCCAGGGGTGGAGGAAGGGGTGTGTGGTGGGTGCGGGCCGCGCCAGGTCTCCCCACTGTGTGTGGGGGTGACAAAATGCTGGCCGGCACTCACAGCGGGGCCTGCAGCGGGCCTGAGCCACACATCTCTCCTGGGAGAGACACAGTGGTTTGGGCACACCAAGGCTCCATGCTGCCCAAACGGTCTGCCCACTGCCTCCCCCCCTCCCAGCTCTAGGGTGGCTGAGTGGGAGGAGGCAGGCGGACTCCGGAGGCCCCGCAATGCGTCCTGCCCCTGGGCACACCACCCCAGGCGCCTGAGCGCCTTCCTCCTCCCCTGCTCTAACCAACTGAGCTACAGAGTCTTGTGCCTCTGTAGGCATCAGAGCTGATGCCAACTTCAGGAACCCCAGTTGGAGCACATTCAGCCCAGGAACACCTGCTCCCAGTCCTGGCCTGGCCCTGGTACAGAGGAACAGAGAACAGATCTCCGATCGGTATATGCTTGGAGCTCTTGCCAACCTGCCCAATGTAATTAAATTGGATCTAACATCAAACAGCCTGGTTACGGTAACTGGAGGATGGTGTCACGTGTAGCAAAACTAGCCAACCGCCCTGGAATTCTGACTGTGTAAACACCTTCAGACCTGAAGCTATAAGCCAACTGAACTGCTGGAAATGTAGGCTAGGAAGTGGGTCTGGCCCAAGAGGAGTTTGTTGGCTTGGCACACCAGACCCAGCTTGCCTGAGGGTCTGGTGTGCCCATTCCTCCTGGCACCATCACTGCATGAGAAATCCCAAGCGGAAAGTGAGCTGCAAGTTCTTCCCAAGGCAACTCCAGTGCCTTCGAAAGGGAAGAGCTGGCCCTCAATGTCTTGCACAACCAAGCCAGACTAGTCAGTTTCATTACCACACAGAGCAAGTTTCGCCCATCAGCATTCCCACACAGCAACCTTGCTTCAGTTGGACTGCAAGACAAAGTGATTCTGCAAAACCAAAGAGGAGCAGTGAATAGGCCTTAAAAAAAAAGCCTGCCGCTACCTGCACTGCAGAAGAGGCAAGCAACCTTTCAGTTTGATGTAAAAAAACTTGAAAGTGAGTGGCCCCTTCAAGCCAGGGGATTTGCTACAAGCCAAAGAGCAGAAGGTGGGGAAGGGGGTTGGTTTTGACATTTTTGCTGTTGCCTCCTGTCCTACCAAAGAGGACCAAAGCAGGATTTCAGTTTTAATTTTATAGAAAAATCTCTCAAAAGTGACTTGCCTCTTCAGCAAATGGAAATACCTCTGGCGGTTCAACACTCCCCCCCCCCCGCACTTCCCATCACAGTCTCCTGGGGCCCATCTGAAAGTGTATCAGAACTTCTGAACACAGAACACATTAAATACACAACCAGAACAGATTAAATACACAACCAGAACACAACCAACTTTGTCAACTGTTTATCTGGCTCAACTGGAATTGACCCCATGCATGTCTACTCACTCCCACTAAATTCAATGGGAGTTAATCCCAGGTAAATGAGTAGAGAGTTGAAGGATTGAAGTTCTGTAAGGTGAGATATTCATGTTGCCAATTAGCAGGTGACTTTCTCCTGTCATTTCTGTGCACTGTTGATGGTTTCTCTGGCTACCTACTGCACATTGTTAGTCATTAGCCCCAAAGCATGGCACAGGAACACTTTAACATGAGTTCCTTGTTTCTCGCCAAGGCAGAGCAAAATGGTCGCTTGCCTCACACTGCAATCTCAATCTCCAATTCCAGTTACTGTAATCTTCCTACAATTGTTTTAAATTACCCATAAGGCATGTTTCAGAATACAGTGGTACCTGTAAAGTGGTACCTATTAATTAAGAACTTAATTTGTTCTGGAGGTCCGTTCTTAACTTGAAACTGTTCTTAACCTGAAGCACCACTTTAGCCAATGGGGCCTCCTGCTGCTGCCGCGCCGCTGGAGCATGATTTCTGTTCTCATCCTGAAGCAAAGTTCTTAACCTGAGGTACTATTTCTGGGTTAGTGGAGTTTGTATCCTGAAGTGTTTGTAACCTGAAGCGTTTGTAACCCGAGGTACCACTGTATAAGAATAGCTCATACTGTATATCTGAGAGGTCAAAACCTTTGTATGGTTTCCGCTGGAAAGCTCCTCAAAAACCTCAAAATCAGATAATTTTCTGCTAACAATCTCTTTTACTCTTTTTAAAAACATTCTAATGTAGCTTTTCAGGCAACAACAGAAAGCCCATCATTCCCTTTATTTCCGATGTTCAGGTGTGAGTGCCGATCCTAATATAACTAAAATAGAAACATCCACATAGAACTGGGTTGCAGTAGTACAGAAATCTATCTTTTAGGGGAGGGGAACCTTCAGTGTGATGAGAAGGACCCCCCCCCCAAAACACAACATCCCAAGCATGCACATCGGCCACAGAATGCTGGCTAAATGTTGAGTGGGAGAGAAAATGGAATGGAATGACCTGGAGGAGGGCAGGGCTGACTGGCTGGCACACTAAACACTAGCACGCTGCACTGCAAAATTTTGTTGCGGGTCCCACTCATTCGCCACTCTGTGCCTTTGTATTTTTGCACCATGGAAGACAGTGGCTTGACAAGCAGCCCCCAAGATAAGTGGATTTGTTTGGGATTTGCCTCTCTCTGTGCTCTGCTTCCTCATGATCTAAGAGAATTTATAAAATCAAATGCTGGATTTGAGCAGGCTTCCTTTAGGATCTTGAATGAAGAACACCAGAAGAACCTCTCTGCCCATCCTCTGTTTGCCAAAGAAGCCAAACAGGTGGCTCCAGAAAACTCACAGGCAGGGCATGAAGGCAGCACCCCCCCCCCCACCCACTTATATTTGTAAGACCCCTGCAGCATCAGGCCAAAGGCCCATCTAGTCCAGCATCCTATTTGCACAGTGACTGACCCGGTGCCCTAATGGGAAGCCCAAACGCGGAACCTGAGCACAACAGCATGCAGAACATAGCCTTATCCCCCCTAAATGTGCCTAATCCTCTTAAAAAGTTATTTCCAGGTCCCCATCTCCCTCTGTATTGATCTAACACTGCATGGGGGGGAGAGAGACTGCTACCTTGATGTGATTGTGGTTGCACCTTTTCGTATGACGTTCCATTGACTATCATACGAGCTCCTGCACATTAGGGGACACTTGACAAAAATGGATATTTATGGAATTATGTGCACAATTGCATTAAAGCCAGCTTTCTTGCAGTGTTTTGTCAAAGCACACTGCCTGAGTACTGAAAGAATTAAGTAAAGGAATCGACCCATTAGTGTGGCAGCAATCAATTCTCTGGAACTCCTTGCCTATTGATATTAGCCAAGTGCCTTTGTGGTACTTCCTTTTTTCTTTAGAACAGCCTAACCAGGCATACAGTTTTTATTATTATGTATGCTTGTTACGTAAATAGTTGACTTTAATCAACAATTCATGGAATCATAGAACTGTAGAGTTGAAAGACACCTAAAGTGTTGCCTAGTCCAACCCCCCAGCCAAATGCACCCAAGCTTTGTTTAAAAACTTTCAGTGAGTGAGGGAGAGGCCATCACCTTCTCAGGTAGTACATTCCACTATCGGGCAGCTCTTACCACCAGAAAGTTTTCCCTGATGTTTAAATGGAATCTCCTTTCTTGTAATTTGAACCCATTGGTCTGGGTCCTCCCCTCTGGAGAACCAGAAAACAAGCTTGTGCCATCTTCCATGTGACAACCCTTCAGATATTTGAAGATGGCTATCATATCACCTCTCTGTCTTCTCCAAGCAAAACATATAGTACTTAGCTCCCTCAACCGTTCCTCATAATTTGATGTATTTAATCATGCCTGGTAGTTATCAGTTTTGAATTTTATGAGCATTTTTCTTTTCCTTACACACAGGCTCCCCCCCCCCCCGGGGGGGGAATATTAAGTGGTATATAAATCTCATGGGATAGATAAAATAACTAAATAAGGGGAAGGAAAGCTGTAGCAAACTAAACCGGCACACAGAATTCAGTACCTAACTGGGATTCATGTACTTTTTAAAGAAAACCCCAGATGAATGGAGGTTTCCGAAGGCACTGGCTCCAGTTGAGAAACTGGACCAAGTTAACAGAGAGCTGCAAAAACCTTGGTGAAATTTGAGAGGGCTTCCTCAAGAGCACATGGCGATGCTTGTGGCAGGAATAAACTCGGGACTTCACAGCTAATTGATACTAAACCACTTAATCACTAAATGATGCTAGTTGTCTAATGATTGTTCTACGGATATGTCTAAGCTATGAAACTAAAGCCTTCTATCACCCCTTTCTCGGTGATACTCTTGTGTGGTCAATGGGCTCACTGCTATCTTGAAAATTACGTAGCTTGGCTAAATAAACAAGTGCCGAATATTCAAGTTTCTGCTCCCCTCCCCCCATTTCATAATTTCACAACAAACGCCTGGAAGACAAAAGCCACTGAAAGCATTTTACAGTGCCATGGGAAGTTTAGTTGTGCAGGACTTTTATAAACACAAAACCGCAATGTTTGCCAGCAGGTAGGATTTTGACGTTCACATATCAAAGATCACATCTCCTTCTTCTCCACCTCCACCGCAAAGGCTGGCTGCCATGTTTGTGATAAGGCTTAGAAGATTCACAAAAGAGAAAGCAGTTCATCACATGGCACATGGTTAAAATAGGGCATTCACTCCCCAAGAAGAAGTGATGGCCCCCAACTTGCATGGCTTTCAAAGAGGACGAGACAAATTTATGGAGGACAAAGCTATCAATGGCTACTAACCCTGGGGACTATGTTCTACCTCCACTGTCAGAGTTCTGAATTCTGGTTGCTGGGAACTGCGGGGGGGGGGGAGAGTGCTGTTGTGTTCATGTCCTGCTTGAGGGTTCCCCACAGGCATCTATTTGGCCACTGTGAGAACAGGATGCTGTACTCATTGGCCTGATCCAGCAAGCTCTTCTTCTGCTCTTATAGCAAATATCTTTCCTGCCAAACTCTATAGATGCTAGTCAGATGGCATGCTCCCAGTTTCATGCCATATCCTTGAGCTCATGTTTCTAAATGAGTTGCCCTTCCTTCCTTTGAAAATGGCAAGGCAAAACTCAGAGTGCTGCCCATGGCCAAGTGAAATCTCCACCGAGAGAAAGTTACCCGTGAGCGCAGGAAAATAGGTTGTACTTGCTGAGTTACACAAACACACATATATATATTCATGAGCCGCTAATGTGTTGACAGCTCAGCTGATTCGGAGATAGTCCTAGAATTCCTTTTTTACTAACCAACTCATTGCTATGGGTTCATCTTAAAGAAAGCCTAAACAAACTTTAGCAAAGGCTATTCAATATTATTTTTATTATTGCAAAGCAGCAGCTCTGTAGGCGGTTTATAACGTTTATAACTATGCAATAAAAACCAAAGCCAAACATGAAAAAATTCAATGGTGACATTAAGTCAGGAATGGGGAACCTGTTTTTCAGCTGTGGGCTGGTCCACCATCCCTCAGACCAGGCACCCCCAAACTGCGGCCCTCCAGATGTTTTTGCCTACAACTCCCATGATCCCTAGCTAACAGGACCAGTGGTCAGGGAAGATGGGAATTGTAGTCCAAAACATCTGGAGGGCTGAAGTTTGGTGGTGCCTGCCTCAGACCATGTGGTGGGCCGGACTATGTTTTGAAAAAAAATAAATGAATGAATTCCTATGCCCCACAAATAACCCAGAGATGCATTTTAAATAAAAGCACACATTCTACTCATGTAAAAACATGCTGATTCCTGGACCGTCCACGGGCTGGATTGAGAAGGCGATTGGGCCGCATTCGGCCCACGGGCCTTAGGTTGCCTACCCCTGATCTAGGTCAGTATTGTCTGCACTGACTGCCAATGCCTCTCCAAGATTTCAGGCATGGATATTCCCAGCCCTACCTGGAGATGCTGGGGATTAAACCTGGGACCTTCTGCAGGCAAAGCAGATGCTCGATCCCTGAGCTACGGTCTTTCCCAGTCATCATGACCAGTGGTAAGGGAAGACATGAGCCGAAGTCCAACAACCTCTAGAGGGCCGCAATTCCCCCTTCCCTGCTTTAAATCAAAACAGCTTTAGCAGGCAGACATGGGGAAGGAGCTCTAGAGATGGGACGCCACCACAAAAAAGACCCGGTCAATGGTAGCTGTCCCACATCTCTTGGGAAGGTGGGGGAATCAGAAGATGAACAATAACAAAATCCTCGCTTAATGGGCAGGTTCATGCAGTCCCTCTCATGATCTGTAAGAGGAGGAGTGGACAACCTCTGCCCCTCCAAATCCCATCTGTAGCTTCAGCCACCATAGCTAATGGTCAGGGATGATGGGAACTGGAGTCGATCTAGAGCAGGGGTCCCCAAACTAAGGCCTGGGGGCCGGATGCAGCCCAATCACCTCCTAAATCCAGCCCTTGGACAGTCCGGGAATCAGCATATTTTTACATGAGTAGAATGTGTCCTTTTATTTAAAATGCATCTCTGGGTTATTTGTGAGGCATAGGAATTCGTTCATTCCCCCCCCCCCAAAAAATATAGTCCGGCCCCCCGCAAGATCTGAGGGACAGTGGACCCGGCCCCCTGCTGAAAAAGTTTGCTGACCCCTGATCTAGAGGACTAGAAGTTGCCCAGCTGCAGACCATCCAAGTGTCCCTATTTTCCAGGGACAGTCCCAGATTTACAGAAGGTGTCCCGGTTTCTGATTTGAATCCAGAATATCCCGCTTTTCTTTAGGATGTCCCTATTTCCGTCAGAGAAATGTTGGAGGGTATGCAGCTGCAGTTTAGGGCTTCTAGGCCCAAACCAGCCCTTTAAAATTGGGAATGGAAATAAACAGAAAGCCTGGGGGCAGGGCTGAAATGTGTTCCTAACAGCCTCACAGCTGTGTTCTGAACTGGTTGTAGTGCCTGGGAAGACTTGTGCGAAGTACATTGAGAAATCTGGTGAAGATGTTATTGTGGCCAACTCGCATGTTGCATCATGCTCACCCTTTCGCCTTTCGCTCAAATATTTTGCCCAGGATGCTGCTGCTCAGGTCTGTGACCTTGCGCTGCCAGCAAGAAAGCAGTCTGGGACAGGTCAGTGTCCTGAATGGACAAACAAGGTTGAGAATGTCCATTTTTGGATTCAGTATAAAAGAGAAACAGAAACAACTGGTTGCCCACAAGCAGCCACACTATGAAGCCAACTGCAGGTGCCTGATATCTCTTAGGCGACACGCACACCAGATGTTTAAAGCACATGATGTTCCCACCCCGCAAAGAATCCTCTGTGAGAGGGAAACTACAGTTCCCAGGATCCTCTGGGGGAAAGCCATGTGCTTCAAATGCACATTAAATTTATGGCATGCCTGCAACCATATGGAAATGCCCGGATCTGTGCAGTCAAGAGGATTTGGGATAATCACATGGCACTCCCCAGAGTGGCCTGGAACATCTGGGAGCAGAAGGTCAGCGAAGGCTGGTTCCCCATCCTTACATTCAAAAGTGAGAAATCCTTTCTAGAAGACAACATCTCCACCCCCTGACTCCAGTTGTGTGGGGTTTCCCTCTGTGAGGATGGGGAGCCGGTATGGATTGCTTTGTCACAAGGGGGAAAGCACTCAGCACAGGCTCAGGGGCTCTGTTGATGCTTTGCATTCTCTCAGTTGTCAAACACAGGCGTCAAAGCATAGCTTGGGTTAGACTAAAAAAAGTTGCCTGGTCCCCAACTAGGTCTTCCTCCAGCTTTGAATTTATCTAGGTACACAGGGAAGCTACATAACACATGCCAGACCATTGGCCCATCTAGATCAGTGCTGTCTGCACTGAATGGCAGCTGCTCTCCTGGATTTAAGATGAAGTGTTTCCCAGGAGGCCAGGGAGGTTCGGATCAGCTTTAAAAAAACTGCATCTTAAAAAGGATCAGCTCAAAAGAAAAGAAAAGAAAAGACAAGTCTTCCTTTCCTTATCTATAGCCACACACAGCAAGAAGTTGCCCAAAACAACAACCTAGATGGGTGTGTGGACACAAGGGAATCTGCCCCTGCCTCTGTTTAAAATCTACAAGTTTCTCTGTCTGCCTTCCTAGCCACTCCATGCTGCTGCCTCCAGAACTATTGTTTTTTATCTGTGCCAGTCGAGCAGTCTTGGAAGGAGAGAGTATTCCTGGGCATGTGCAGACATCAACTTGCAGAGTCTGCCGCCCACAGCGGCCCCTGCATTCCTCAGAGAAGAAAGGGTGCAGAGAGAGCCTTCGGGTCAAAGGGCATGATGGCCACACTCAGCTCCAGGGTCTGTCAAATTTTGATGCTAAAGTAGCATTCTGAGTCTGATCTCTCTCTCCTCCCTGACCCACCGGAGCTGATTCCTAACAGCACAACCCACCAGCCTCACCCGATCCAGTTGCTGTTCTCATTCCCCCATCCCACACACACACACACAAACAGGCATGTGCAGATCAAAACAGTGAGAGATCAGAGCAAACAGGAGCTTGTTTGGGGTGGAACTGACGGATCCAGGTGCCCCGGGGGGCTTTCTCAAGGGTAGAACTTGGAAGCCGGCCTCCTTCCCCAGCCTTTCCAAGAGAACAAGTCGAGCCATCCTGCTCCCTCTCCGCCTCGCCTCCGGAGGGCCCTTACCTGCGTGCCCCGGGTCCAGATTCACCATCCTGCCGGCTGAGAAGTACCTGCCGCAACCTGGCCAGCCCCCGCCCAAAGTGGTGGCCCGTGGGGTTGCCAGCTTCCCTCTGCCCCCTCCACCAAGATTCCCCCCTTGCTGCCACTGCCTCCTCCTCCTCTCTTGCCAGCTGCTGCTGCTGCTGCTCGTAGCACCTCTGGCTCAGCAATGCTTCTTGCCACACTGAGGCAGGTGAGCACATTGCCCTGCTGGGACCGCACCCCCTTCGCACTCCTCATCTTGGGCAACAGGGATGATGGTTTTTAAAAAAATATATTATTATTATTAAAACACACACACACACACACACATCCTAGGAACCTGGCAGGAGGCCCATGCAAAGCAGGCAATTTGCATATTAGTAACCTCACTTGGGCAGAGTCCCTGCAGCACTGGCAGAAGGGAGGTGTGGCAGGAGAGAGCATGGAATTGTGTGTGTGTGTGTTTATGTGCATGTTGGAAAAGCAGGCAACTCTTTCCCCTCCAACCACACACACACACACACACACACACACACACACACACACACACACTCAAACTCTGTTTGGGATACGCTGCAAAGAAGGATCTCTCATTGCAATATCTGGAGAGGGGGAAGAAGCGTGCTGGAGCTCACCCACCTGCTTTTTGGAAATAGGGGTGGCCTCCTTCCCTCTTGGAAAAGGGAGCCTTGGCTCATGCCTGGACACGTTGGAAAGCAAGGAAAAGAAGGCTTCTCCTGACTGACTGCTCAGCCCCGCAAAGCAGGCTTTTGATCTTCTTCAAAGACCCCCAAGTGAACCAGGATGATCCTCCGAACTTCAGTCCCGGGAGAGCAGGCGGATGTCAACCTGAGTGGGGATGGGAGAAAGAAGGGTGTGTGTGTGTGTGTGTGTGTGTGTGTGTGTGTGTGTGTGTGTGTGAATAAGCACTCATGATACCTGTGCACACACAGAGAAACTCAGGCCCAGAGGGGGGTGGGCAGGCGAGGAGGTAGCACGACTTGCCCAAGGAGCCAGAGAGGCAGAAGAAGGATCTGGGATTATTAGAGACTCTTTGCGCTCTCCAGCACATGTGCCCATCCAACCAGGCCACATCCACACAGCACTTCAGTTCCACAGGCTCTCTTTACAAAATGCATCCGTATCTAGTAGGGCTGCCGACACAACTGTGCAATGGACTTCCCTACTAGGTGTTGGGCAAGCTATTTGGGGCTTTCCTTATTCTGGAGGAGCATGTAATCAATACAAAGGGGATGCTGGTGCCACACCCAAGATCAGAACATCAAGTCTGGAGCTGGATGGCTCTGAAAGCTACCCTATAAGGCATTATGTTCCAAAGAGTGCCTGGGGTTCAGAGGTGTTCTTCCTCTGTATATGCAGGTTCCATTTAGCTGTTGTGGCTAATTGTTGCCGTTGGGAACACAGGAAAATGCCTTCTACTGAGTCAAATGATTGGTCCATCTAGCTCAGTATTATCTACACTGATGGGCAGTGTCTCTCCAAGATTTCTCCTCCAGCACCATAATTCAAAAGCATCAATTCTTCGGCGATTGGCCTTCTTTATGGTCCAGCTAATTTTATTAGCACATGCTAATTTTATGCAGCTCTATCCCTTCTTTTGCCCTTTTTACCAGTGATAGATTTCCTCTTCCGGCAATGCATATTGCAGCCATCTGGGTGGTCTAGTGAGATCCTTGGATTGGCTCTGCTGTAGGTGGACTCAGATCCAGCACAACACCAAAAAGACAGTTAAACTTAACTATCCGAACAAGGAGTACATTTACCTGTGGCTAGGAATTGACATTTCCACATCATTTTGCTTCTTTAAAAGGGTCGTTGAAAATATTCAGAAGCATTTAGCTATTCGTCTCTCCTAATCCTCAAATTTCTGCATGCAATTTTTCCTGATAAGCACATTCTTGCAAGTAATAATGATAATAATAATAATTTATTATGTGTACCCCACCCATATAACTGGGTTGCCCCAGCCATTCATTTTTTGTGTTATTTTCACCAATAAATGCATATTTATGTTTGCTTTCCCCTAGCACATATTTGCTGAAGGACAGTCCAAATTTCAAAGCAGTGCAGATTTGGAAGGAGAGCTGTGCTTTGGTCCTCCTATTGTTTTAGGGAATTTTCACAGTAAAATGCAAACTGAACTGAATTTCCCCACCTGCATCCCACCTCAGATGTTCAACTCCCACCAGCAGCCGGGAGGATTAAGGGAGACAGGTGAACCTGGCAGGGTGGGGAAACTGGCTAGCCTGATTACGAGTGAGGCAAGCTTTATGCAAATTATGCAAAGCTCTCAATCTGCATAAACTTTATGCAAATCAACAGTGAACCTTCCATTCTGAAATCTGAGCTGCGACAACTACCCCCATCCCTGCTCTAGAATTTAGGTAAGGGAGAAGAACTCTCAGCCTGGAATCTACAATGCTGCCCCCCCCCCCCATGACATGGCTTCCAAAAGTCCTTTACAGATAGGAGTGTGGAAAATTCAGGAGAGGGAGAGGGAGAGGGAGAGGGAGAGGGAGAGGGAGAGGGAGAGGGAGAGGGAGAGGGAGAGGGAGAGGTACACCCACCCCACCCCTGCTTTTTTTTTGCGAAAGAACAAAGCAAGCAACAAGAGCTCAGACTTCTCACCCCCTCCCTCCCCACCTTTTCTGCCCTAATATGCAAAGCAGAAATCTAGTGGGTAATATCTACACATCATACACAGGGTTGGTTCACATGTGCACCTGGTTCCCAGAGGTGCATTGTCACTGGTTTCTTGATATCTCTGTATACGAGGTTCATACATGCACTGTTCACATGTGCATCTAGTGTCCAGAGCTACATTGCAGCTGGCTCCTTCATTTCTCTGTACAGGAGGCAAAACAAGAGTGAGCCGCTTTAAAAAGTCTACAATGCCATTTTGGAAGGTGAAAAGATGACAACACCACTCCCCTACAATTTTGAGATAGATCAAACAGGCAATGGGATTTTGAAAGTCTTTGCCACCCTCCTTAAACTCCAAAGAGGAGGAGCCAACCAAAACTCACTAGGGAGGGTTTAATAATTGGGGTGCCACAACCAAAAAAGGCCCTGCTCCAGATCCCAACCAAACACACCCCAATGATGCGGAGACAGATGGAGCAATGTCTCAGAAGAGGAGGGCAGGATGCTAGCAGCGTTCATGTGGAGGGAAGCAGGTCATTTTTGCATTTTGCATTGGACCTGGAAATGAACCATAAGCCAGTAAAGGTGGTGGGAGGAGAGAGAGGACAGGTATAAGACCAGAGACCACTCTGGGTGTTCAGTCTGCATGGGAGAACAAGGCACCCCACTGAGCTGCTGTGGTCCCCAAGTGCACAACTCTGGAATGGTTTTCTGCATGGAGACACCGACAGCTTGAATCTGAAAGGAGGAAGGGAGTCCACTGAGAAGCCTTGGTCCTGATCCAGGGGAAATTAGAGCTGGCTCATCGATGGAAAGCCCTGGCATTTGATTTCTTTTCCCTTGATTCCAATACGTGATAAGCCCTCTTTAGAAATCACACCCACGAGTTCAATCAGCAAGAGATCAGGGAGCGGCGTCTGGCACCAGCACCTTCTGTGCAAACATCTGCAACCATGGGAGCTTTCTTATGCAGAGCCTTACATGGAAAGGCTCCACGCTTCTGGTGTTCCGAGTCACATGGAAGAGTTCGCATGTACAAGATCACTTGTGGACGCTTCCCTGTTCCAGATCTTCACTCTTCATGCATGTGAAGCAGGGGGCAGGCTCATCAGCAGGGGTGGGGGAATTCAGGGCCGAGGGCCAGATATTGGCCTTCAAGAGTCTCCCCAAGCCACACCTCCTCTCTCCTGGCCAGAGAGGGCTGGTTGTGTGTGTAGCAACCAGCCTACCAATCAAAGTTAAAATGTATTATCTGCTGTTTTGGCCACTTTTGTCTGCCACTCTCATGTTGCCTAGAAGGGACTGTGGCCCTCAGACTGGACAACTGCTCCACACCCCTGATTGAGCATAATTTCTGGAGAAGGCTATAGTCAACAGTTTCATACAAACCAATGGATTCAAATGACAAGAAAGGAGATCCCCACTAAACGTTAGGAAGAATTTTCTGCTGGTAAGGGCTGTTCAGCAGTAGAATGGACCACCTCGGAAGGTGGTGGACTCTCTTTCACTGGAGGTTTATGAACAGAGGTTGGATTGCCTTCTGTCGGGGATGCTTTAGCTGTGCTTCCTGCATCACAGGGGATTGGACTAGATAAGCCTTGGGGCCCCTTCCAGCTCTACAAATGGCATGATTGTATGTGAACCCTTTAGAACATGCAATTATCATGTGAACCACCTCTACCAGCTAAAGATTGTAGGTGGCACCCATGTCTTTCAAAAACTCCTATTCTCCTCTAGTTTGTGCCTCCATTCCCCAAGGAGATTAGGGCTTTAAATCTGCCCAATTTCTACTACCCAGCTCTCCAGGGCAGTACCAGTTCCTAGCACAGCCTTAATGGGAGAGGGTGTTAACCAGGCATCCCCAAACTGCGGCCCTCCAGATGTTTTGGCCTACAACTCCCATGATCCCTAGCTAACAGGACCAGTGGTTGGGGAAGATGGGAATCTGGAGGGCCGAAGTTTGGGGATGCCTGGTGTTAACAGTCTATTCCCATTTACTCTGCATCCAGTATGCTCCACCCACTGGTTTGGGGAGCTGTGCACACACGACATTAGCCACAACCCTTGCCTATCCTGTAGTTTCTTGTGAAAAACTGTGTTTGCCTTTCTCCCCCAAACCGGATTCAATTTGAATTGAGAAGTGCTTGAGTGAAGACATCCCGACTCTGCCCACTGGTGTGGATGTACAGCAAGCATCTTAGACACTCATCAAACCATGCTGTGTACGACAATGTGCAAACACGGTTTGAAACGCAGTGAAAGAACTGTGCAATGTCAGCAGTCTAATGAAGGCTTATTATCGGCTTTCTCCTAATGCTGTAGCTGTCTAGTACCCTTTCCCTTTCGCTGCTTGCTGGAATGAGGAAAGACAGGGACACAGCGCTCCCTTGTGGACCATTTTGGAACAATGCATGGCATTTACTTCTGTTTCTCCAGTGTTGTTTTCTTCCAAAGTCTCCAGACACAGGAGCCAGCATCGGCATCTAACATGATATCTGCTTTATTAAAAAAAATCATTTTAACAATTTATTCTCTTTCTCTCTAGAGCAGGACTACAATGCCCCTCGCCCTTTAACCATTAGCCTTGCAGGTTGGAGCTGATGGGAGTTGCAGTCCCACCATACCCCAGGAGTTGGGATAGCTCAGTTGGTACAGCATGAGATCCCAAGGTTGTGCATTGCCCCCTAGTGGAGTTACTGAATATGTCACCCAGAAGGCAACCAGCAGCGCTGAATCCATTAGCAAAAATCCAAGTAGGGGCAATAATATATTATAACACATTTATTAGGGGCAACTAAAAATCACGCAAAGCAGTGGAGCTACCTTTTGAGTTTTGCAGAACAAACCTGATGTTAGCCACAAAGTGTGGGGATGGGTGGGGGGAAGAAACGGACAAAAATGTTTTTGCTGGCAAAAATATATATGGCGAAATCACGTCTGAAATACGGTACAGACATAAATGTAAAATTGTGGCATCCTTTGCAGACTAATTAAGTTGTTCCCATGCAAAAATAAAATAAAATAATGCACCAGCTAGATTTCTTTCTAGCACAAATTGTTACTGTATGTGAGTGGCAAATAGAGAGACCGAGACTCCTTGGAGAAAGTGCATTAAACAAACAAAAGAAATCAGTTTATTCACCTTACATATGATAAATACTTTGCTTTAAAATACTTTCCATTCAAGTTTTACATTTGTTTCGCTTCATGTGGCTTTTTTTAAAAAGCAACTCTGACCCCCCCTCCCCATCATCCCCCCTCCTTCTCCTCGGGAGAGATGCATACAAAAATAATTCTGTGAGAAAGGCTCAAGAACACACAGAACAATTACTTTGAAATGAAACACTGAAGGTTTGAACTTCCATGGACTGAAATGTCCAGAGTTAAGAAGAGAAAAAGGCACATTGCGATGGAAGGAGGCACAGGAGAAGATGGCATTGAAAAAGAGGGGAGGGAGGGTTGCAAAATGTGGTTGACCTCCCTTCCTCTTTCCCCTGCCTGGATAGGACCCCAGTGCCTTCAAGCAGCTGCATGGCAGGCAGAAGTCAAACCGGTAAAGCTGCCCCTCACTGCATCTCTGCGGTGGGGGGAAAAGAGGGTCTCTTGAATTCGGCATGTGAGCCCTGCCATAAAGAAAACAGGGCAATACATTGCAAATCAAATTATGGGGTCCTCACAAATGGTTAAGTGGGGTTTCTCCTTCATTGCTCGCACAACAGATCACAAACTTGTGGAATTCCCCACTACAAGGTGCCAGCGATGGCTTAAAAGGGAAGAAGGCAAAGTAATGGAGGATGGGGCTGTTAATGGGATGAAGGAGGCTGGTGTGATGGGCCTCTGGCCTGACCAAACGGGTCTCCTCTTTACATCCTGCCATAGTTGGTTAATACACCAATAGCCATTTTACTGCAAATCTCAATGGAATGTGCACAAATTTTCCTCAACCGATTGATAGGATGGTTCACCAAGGGGCTACCCAGACCTCATAAGCCAAGGTGTGCCAAGGTGGTCCTTCACCAATGCTGTTGGACTCCAGCTCCCATCAACCCCAACTGCATGGCCTTAATGAAGGGCATTTTGTCCATAGGACTATAGAGTCAGAAGGGATCCAAGGGTCATATAGTCCAACCCCCCCCCCAATGCTGGAACACTGGTGGGCTCCCCCTGCCCTGCGCAGTAAGATTCCAGTTGGTAAGCTGCTCTTCTGTTACCCATCTCCTGGGAAAGGGGGATGTAAAAATCCTAGGCAACAAATCACCTAACCCACCATTCCCCCTTCCCCACTACATTTTACAAGGGAAACTGAGGCAGAGTCGCAGGGTACAGTTTCCCCAGAAGTAATGGGGATGGAACTTGCACCCATCACGAGCAGCCTTTTTGTCAAGCTCACCGCAAGTCTAATGTCTACATTCAAGTGCATTTCCTACTACATAGACAGAACCACCTCTATCATGTAACTAGCACTTTAAGGCTCAGATTGCTCTGCCACTGAGATAGGAGCGGGAGAGACAGGCATTAGCATAGAGGGACTGTTTCTCTGCCTTAATCATAGAATTGGAAGGGATCCCAAGGGTCAGCTAGTAGTCCAAATCCCCTACAATGCAGGAACCACAGCTAGACCAGACTCTCTCCTTCATGCCTGGGCATGCCCGCATACTCCTGTAGCTTGGGCCACTTCTGACACCAATGCTGCACAGGGGTCACCCCATATTACTTTGTTCCCCTTGGCTTGATCAATAGAGTCTCTTTCAAAATTGGGGAATGTCATCAATTCATCCCAACACATTTTGGGGATATTGCATCATGTAGAAATGCACAGGCACATTGCTTTCTGATCTCAAAACAGAACCATAGTGCTTAAGCCTGTGAAATGCTCATTGGCACCTGTTAGCTCAGGATGTAGGCGGATGACACCTATGGTTGTCCAACTGCTGCTGCACTACAGCACCTATGATCCCTGACCATTGGTGATGCTGGCAGGAGTTGATGGGAGTTAGAGTCCAAACCATGCTGGCTACCCTTGAGTTGCAGGCATCTGGGACATCTTCAGGGTTACTTTCCTATACTGCAAGGATGAGGAGCCTGCGGTCCTGCAGATTTTGTTGGCCATTGCTGACTACTGCCCCTGCTTGATGGCCATAGGTTTCTCATTCCTGCTTTGGTTCCTAGTTGCCCATTGATCCTCAATCACTGGGAGACAGATGCTAGCAAGATTGGAGAGTAAGTACCTCTAACTGGAACCTGGTTGGTGTGCCCTCCTCCTTGGGAGGAACAACCGGGAACGAGAGACAGGTCTCTTGAATGAACCAGCCAATTGGGATCGAGAGGCAGGTCTCAGTGATGCTCTTCCACCTCAGCCAGTCAGTTGATCAAGGGGCTTGGTATAGCTTGGTACAGCCATGCTGCTGAAACGAATAACAAGCATTGGTTGCTGCAGGGGTCTGCTGTTTAGGAGATGTGATGAATTGTTTCTGAGGTTGGTGTCAATCCTGTTATTCTGCGATCTTCCTGCCATCATTATGCGAAAGGAGCAGGGGGCAGAAACACCACACTTAGACACCAGTTCTGATGCCTCATCACATGAGTGTTGCGTGTTTAACGTAGAACAGCCGTCTTGTTGTGGCTGCTCGTTTCCTTCTGCTGGTTGACCCAGGTAGCAAGTTTCAGGGCGCTCTTCAAGTTCAAGAGCTTTGATATGGAGGCCACAGGTTCAAGCCCCACACGACCACCACCGGGCAGATTAAACACCCATAAAAGTCTGGTGCTTGGAGGGGCCTCCTTACTCCTCTGGCCTCATATTCCTTCTGGAAGATTGTCAAGGAAGAGCCTCTGTCCTTTCCCCCCAATTTTCTTGGTGATACAAAAACAGTGTAGTGGGTCACATTTCAGTCTGGGTTGTCAAGGTCCTTAAGAATTCAAGAGGGCCAATGGTCAAACGGTGCATGAGGGGCCTGGTCCTGAGGCTTCAACAACCCCAACTCTGCCCTAGAGCACGTCCTTGTGCCAACAGCTCACCATCTTCTTAGGCAAGGTCATAGTCAAATGTGGCCTATATCCCCAAGTCCGAGGGAGTTCGCAGTTGGGTAGAAAAGGAGTTGGGCAGACCCACACAAAGGCTTCATAAAATGGAGTCCTGAACAGGTGCCCCCCCTCCCCTCCAAGCCTTGCACCTCCCCTCCTTTCCTAGGCAGCCATCTTGGCAGAGCGACCCAGAGCCACATGAAAGGAGGTGGAAGGGAAGCACTGATGGGACAAAATGGCTGCCTGGGCGCCCTGCTAGGTCTCCTCGTCCCAAAGGCACAGCTGCTTCTGCGGCACGTAGTAGTCGAAGCTGTAGCCCTTCTGGCAGCTGCGGATGCCACACTTGTAGGAGGAGACCTTCCCAGCAGCATCGCGGCTCTTGCAGTACTTGAGCATGCAGGGGTACCACTCGATGCTCAGCGCATAGCTGCAGATGCAGGGCCTCCAGCGATCTGCACACAGGCGGCACCGCTGCAAGTTGGGAAGGTCAGCCGACTGGGGCAGGACCTCAAACATGGAGCCGTCCACACCTGAAAGAGAGCCACAAAGACAGAAAGTCACTTCCCGTGCCAAGCACTGCGCATCCAAGCACTGCGATAGCTCTTTGAACAGTCACGGCTTCCCCCAAAGAATCCCGGGAACTGCAGCTTGTTAAGGGTGCTGAGAGTTGTTAATAAGAATAAGAAGAGAAGAAAAACAACATATGTTTAAAGAAGATTGGCAAATGTTTTTTGAATATATGGGAAGTAATTGCGTGCAGCTGAAAACGCTGGCAGCATCAAGACAAATTCAATGGTGTAAACAAGTTTTGAGGGATCCAATAATGGAATACTGAATGGTACAGTTTTTGTAAAATATGCAAGGATTCATGATATGTAAAATGAACCATGGAAAGAGAAAAAGGGAAGTTATTGTGAGTGCCTGGAGGCGGTTGGAGGCCTGTTTGTGGGGGACAGGAGGCGGGCAGGTGTGGAGGACTCCCTGGTCCTGAATGGGGTAACTGTGCCCCTGTGCAGCCTGGGAGTCATTTTGGATTCACAGCTGTCCATGGAGGCGCAGGTCAATTCTGTGTCCAGGGCAGCTGTCTGAGTCCCAAAACAGCTGGAAGGCCAAGCTTGGCCATGCTTGCTCTAAATCCACCCATGCTTCCCAGGTGCCTTTTCTTGCTTGCTACCTTCTGCATCAGACTCCTCAAACCAGGTTCCCCATGCTTCTTCCATGACCAGAGGGCCACACTGGCTGGGGCTGATGGGAGTTGGAGTCCAGCAACATCTGGGGGGGGGGGCACACGTTAGCTATTCTTGCCATTCTCCACTATCACTGCTGCAGAAGGAAGATGTCAAATGGGAATGGCGCCACCTACCTTTCTCCAGCCAGAACTTCACATCCTCTTCCCGGGTGTAGATGGCCTCTTTAGCCTCTGCACAGACGTTGTGGATGTGGGAGCTGAGCTGAGCCCCTTTGCTGAAGTTGACAGTCACGTCCATGCTGAGATGCTCAAGGGCACGCACCTCTTCGGCTTGCCGCACAGTCCGTGGATTTTTCTGGCCAGGGAGAAAGCAGCGGAGAGAGCTTTTAAGAGTCTCATCAGCTTTCCTATCACCGGTGTCATTTTAAAACCCAACAGCTGTTTTTCGCTGGGGGTCGGTCTGCGTATTTAACTACCAGAAATGAATAGAAGCACACAGGCATAAATAGTTCATCGTCTGCTCCCCTAAAACTCACAGCAGTTTACCATTTTAAAAAGCAGCACTGAAATATGAGGCAACAATTGGGAAGGGGGGGGGGAAGACGTATTATTAAATAAAAATCTAACTGCCTCTTCATTAACACAAATATACTAAATTGACCAAAATAGTAAGTGTTAAAATCAAGGAAATTACTCAAAAGCTTTCCTGTTTGCTAGAAACACTTGCAACCTTAATTCAAATTCAGTTATGATATAGCTGAATTAGTGGAAGGATGTCATCTTGCCTTGGTTCACGCCACACAATAAACCAAACTATTTTTTGCTGGGACCACACAACTTTGCAAAGGTGGCGGGAGGGAAAGGGTAAAACTCCCCTTTTCTGCCTGCAATTTCTTTGCTCCAAATCCCGCCCCCCCCCAAGCTGGTTTTCCCTCCGTGGGTCTCCAAGCACGTGTTCAAGAGGGACAACTGCGTGTTTGGATGTTGTAAAGAGAAAAATTGCTTGGGGAGATAAAGCTGGAGTGGAGACGTGGGGGAAAGGGTTAAGCATTCCTGTGCTGCTGCTTCTCCACTCCTAATCCCATTCCTTGCAAAGTTGCCTTCACTTGACAAAAGCAGCTGGTTGGGTTTCTATTGCATGCAACTTTTTTGTTAGGCTCTGAAGTGCGATTAATGGGGATCCACAGCAGAGCCTTTTTCTATGGAAACAGCAGCTTTGCATAGCTGTCAAGTTTTCCCTTTTCTCGTGAGGAAGCCTATTCAGCATAAGGGAATTTCCCTTAAATAAAGGGAGAACTTGACAGCTATGGCTTTATGGCCTAGAAATCCACCAAGAAAATCCTCTCTCTTCCCCCTTCCCCCTGCTGTGATGAACCATGAACACCTGTGTGCAGGTTCCATCTAGGCGCTGACTTAACTGGCTTATTCAGCAGGGCTATACACAGTGCCCAGGTAGGGCTTCTAATACTGGCCTGCAGCAGAATTTGTTCTAATCCAGGGGTGGCCAACTCCCAAGACACTGTGATCTACTCACAGAGTTAAAAACTGGCAGTGATCTACCCCTTTTGGGGGGTTCAGGTCAAAGTTGTTGAGCTTTTTTTTTTAAGGAAAGAAGGTTTTGGGGGTCCTGGTCAAAGTTCTTGGGCTTTTTTAGAATGGAGGAAGGCCCTGTTTTGGGGGGTGCAGGGCACACATGTTGAGCTTTTTCTAGGGGAGCAAAAGTTGTTGAGCTTCTTTGGGGGGAGCCAGTGATCTACCACAGATGAGATGTCCAGTGATCTTCCGGTAGATCACGATCTACCTGTTGGACGTGCCTGTTCTAATCCAATGGGGGGGGGGGAGAGATATGAGGATGGGTTGTGCATAGTTAATTCACTCTCCAAATGTCTGTAAATATGCAAACATTTGAAAATCTTGGTTAGTTTGTCATAATTATTTTCTGAAAGTCACCTAGGACATTGATCCCTGCTCCACTGAAAGGGGACCAGTAAATTTAAACAAGACTAATAATGTGCCTCAGGGTCACCCTAAATGCAAGAACCAATGACCATCCCTCCATCTTCTCACCTGTCTTAGCTTGGCCATGGACTCACTGGGAATGATTTCATTGCGGTGGAGCCTGGTGACAAAGCAAAGTGCCTGGAATTGACTCTGGCCCCGCTCCAGTTCTCCAAGGATCAGGGCTCGGAAAATCTTCACCTCCTAAAGAGAAAAGGGGGAGAGTTAAAAGACATTCCTGGTTTCAGTTTGACATGGTTGTGTAAACCATCTGTCTAAGCTTCTATTCACTGAGGGTGCAGATACCTTATTGCTGCTGGACACAGAGCCCAGGGTGTGCTGTCTGTTGAACTCTGCCTGCAGAATTCAGACTCCACACAGGCATTGCTTAAGGCATTAACTGGGTCTATACAGTTCACTGGGAGGGCTCCAAATATAGGCCTGCAGGAGGGTTTCTCCTAGGACCTCAGTCAAGAGAAGACAAGGGGGAGGGAATATGGGTTGCCATTATGGGAATTTACTGTGTCTGAGCTGCAACAAATCTGCAAACAGAAAGAGGAGAACACAGGAAGCAGACTTACAATGTGTCAGATCATTGGTCTATCTAGATCAGTCATCCCAAACAGCGGCCCTCCAGATGTTTTGGCCTACAACTCCCATGATCCCTAGCTAACAGGACCAGTGGTCAGGGATGGTGGGAATTGTAGTCCAAAACATCTGGAGGGCCAAAGTTTGGGGATGCCTGATCTAGATCAATATTGTCTACACAGACTAGCAGCAGCTCTCCATGGTTTCAGACAGGATTCTCTCCTAGCCCTACCTACAGATTCTGGGAATGCTGGTCTCTCCTGTGCCAGTTTCTATCCCTGGACTTTTCCCAGCTTGAAGATAGGAAACACTATTGAATTTCTGCCTGCCACTCAGCTGTTGAACCACAAAAGTAGAAACACACCACAGGAAGATGGTATGGGGAGCAGGGAGAGAACAGAGAGGAGAAAATCTCCAGGTGATTGAAATGACATTGATGCCATCCCCAACAAATCGCAGGACAAATCCTTCCACCTGGGGCAGCAATTCCGATCAAATGTGTGGTACTAGGGTGGCACACATTATATCAAAACTGCAGTAGAGAGGAACTTCACACGACAGTTTATTCCATTTCCACAACTGTCCCCTAATAGCTAAGTCCCACATTGAGATTTCACACGAGGTGTAGGGCGCTTCTGAAACTATGGTGGAATATAGTGCAAGTTCAGTGCTTATTTCCATGTTATTTGCTTCCAATAAAATAAATCTGTTTGTCCCTTTGAGTGTTTTCGCCTGGCTGCATTGTGTCTTTGTGTGTGTGTGTGTAGAAACCAGCCTGCTGTAGGAAGGTCAACTTTACATCTGCTGCTCCACCCACTTCTACTTCTGGACCTGCCCACCACTGACATATGGCCCTCAGAAGGCTGCCCAGAAGGGAATGTGGCCTTCGGGATGAGAAAGTCCCTTATCTACAAGAAGTCTCATCCTGGAAGACTAAATTAGCACAGTGATGCCTCCTTCTCCTAGCTCCTCTCCCCCCCCCCCCCGGATCTGTGTGGCATTCCAGGCACCTGCCTTTATAAGACCCAGAGCTCAGGAACTGAGCTCCGCTCTGGCTAAGCCTCTCTCCCTGGGATGACCTCTGGGTCTGTCTGCATACATTCCAAGGCTGATTCACCGTCTTCCCCTCCCAGGAGTACGACAGGCTGGCCAGACAATGCAGGAAACGACCAGACAGCTGACAGCACAGCTGCACGCTGGACCCAGGATTGAGCTGGGTGTTGGCTGGATGCATTTAAAACACAGAAGAAGATGAATGGGGAAGAGGAGACGATGCCAAGCACACGCACACAGAGCTTCTCTCGCAAGCTTGTACTTCTCTTTGGGCTCCTTCCCTGCTCTCTTGGGGGAAGGGTGCAGCTAGCCCTTTCCATGTTTCTAGTCCTCATGCATTCTAGGGCGAAGCCTAGAAAAGTGTGGGCAGTGTGTGCTGCACTCAAGCTGCAGAGAAGGGCCACAGCCCAGTGGCAGAGGATGGGATCTGCATGCAGAAAGTCTCAGGTCCAATCCTAGTAGGACTGGGAGAGGCTCCTGCTTGGAACACTAGAGAGCTGCTGCCAGTCAGTGTAGGCAATGCTGAGCTACAGGTAAGGTAGCTCCGTATGTTCACTGTTTAGGGGGCCCCTTCCTTTCTGGGAGGGTGCAATGTCCAAGCTGGGTGGGCTGGAGCAGTCCAAATAATATTAAACTGCCCAGAAAGCTGTTCCAAACTGCAGCTCTGCTGGTTTGATAGATGTGGCAATCCTCCATGCAAGGTTGCCAATTCTACTCCCAGGGGCTCCTCCCCACACTTGCCTTTTGAGACAACTTTTCAAATAACAACAGACACCCACTTATTCCCTTTATTTCCAATGTCCAAGCATGAGCGCCATTCCTAGTGCAGCAAAAATAGGACCATCCACATGAAAAGCCCACAGTTTTGCAGAAGTACAAATATCAGAGGGGGGTGGGCAGAAATGGGAGTAGACAGCCCCAGTGGCCACATAATCCTGGCTGAATATTTGGAGTGGGGGGAGAAGGGGGGGAATGAAATGGAGTAACCCGGAGAGGGTCACACAGCTGACTGTCCACGAGCCTTTCCCTGGTGGAGGGGGTGACCTCTGAAACTCCCTAATGTGAAACCCCCCTTGTGACAGAAAGAGAGGAGTCACTCAGACAACATTCCAGCTCTTTAGCTCCCAAACCTATTTGCTTTCAGCTGTGGTTCTCCCTCCGGGCCCCACGTCGGCTGGCTACTTCACTCTCTCGCAAGTCCCAATCATTCCCCAGCCCTTGCGAACTCTTGTTCCCGTCGCGCCAGCGAGCGGGTGACCCAGCAGCGCCACTGAGCCAGTCTAAATATTTATCTACTCTCTCTGTGTGCCGGGTGATTTATAGGCTGTGAGCGCTCTCTCTCTCTCCCCTGTGCCTGGTGTAGAAAGGAAAGGCAGTCGGGAGGCCCCTCAGAGTGGGTCACAGACGGCATCTTCACTAAACTGGAGAGGAGGGCTTGGAGAAAGGAGACAGTTAACAAGGGTTAAAAGGGGAGAACCAGGGAAAAGATACCCCCAAAGGGAAGGAGGAGAAGCTAACCCCCTCTCTACCACATCGGGTAGCATGTTGATGCATTCCCCATAACACATTAATGAATTCTGTTCCAGAAGAGGTATTTGCCTAGCCACTGTTAGAGTGGGATGCTGGGATTAGATGGGTTTATGGCCTAATCCAGAAGCCAGTCTCACCAAGGTTGCAGGTTCGATCCCCGTGTGCAGCAGTTACATATTCCTGCATTGGAGGGGGTTGGACAAGATGATTCTCAAAGTCTCTTCCAACTCTATGGTGCTATGATTCTTCCCGAGTCCCTGGAATCTCCAGGTAGGGCTGGAAAGCCAGTGTGGCATAGTGGTTAGAGTGACGGGACTAGGATCTGCGAGGCCAGGGTTCAAATCCCCACTCAGCCATGAAGCTGACTGGGTGACCTTGGTCCAAGCACTGTCTCTCTGCCTGACCTACCTCACAGGGTTGTTGTGGGGATTAAACAAGGAGTGGGAGAACCATGTTCTCCACTTTGAGCTCCTTGGAGGGGAAAAAGGGGAATATAAACGCAAATGCAAAAGACCTTTCTTTGCCGGAAATGCTGGAGAGCCTCTGACAGCCTCTGTGGGCTGGTGATGGCAAACCTTTGGCCCTCCTGGCATCATTGGACTCCACCTCCCCATCACCCCTGATGACTGGCTCTGCTGGCTGGGACTCATGAGTTGTGAGCCCAGCAGCCTCTGAAGGGCTGCAGGTTCCCTATCTTCTGGTTGGAGAGCTGGGCTTGAGTTCAGAACCCTGTTCAATCACAGGTGAGGCTGAAAGAGAGCAAATGGCCCACCTCACAGGGCTATTGTGAGGATAAAGGTGAACATGCAGACTGCCAGCAGCTCTTTGGCGGAAGGTCTAGGCAGGAAAGCCAAAAACAAACAAACTGGCCCTGTGTCAGATTTGTCACCATGCCTGACTTGTGGAAGGCTTTTTCCACCCCAACCCCCCAGTGTCATTCGACTCTTCCATGGAAGAAGCAATTGCATGGCAAACAGGAAGAGATGGGATTTCAGGTGCACAGAAGCACTTGGGCACACAAACCACCCTACTCCCAGATGAGCTGATTGCAGGGTGTCAGTTGCAAAAAAAAAAAAAAAAAAGCACTGGCACCCTCTGCCCTTCCTGCTTTCACCCAGTGCCCCCATCTCCTGCATGCTCTTCCCCGTGACTCCCTGGGTGCTCACTTCCGCTGGCTAGGAGGCCTCTGTGCAACTCAGGCACCCCTATTCTCGCCTCCCTCTCAAAACGCCCCATCAGCTAAATCAGAACAGCTTCCTTTTTTATTATTCCAAGCTGGCGTGTTAAACCCCAAAGCCAGATCTTTATCTAAACAAACCATGCTCTGATGGCTCAGTTGGCCCAGACTCAGGGGGGACAGGGCTGGTGTTTGTGCCCAAACATTCCCATACTAGTATGAGGCTTCCTTCCTCCTTGCAGCACTGGGCTCCAGCCAGAGACTTCTCTTCCCTTCTCTTCTGGCTACTTCTTCCCCCAACTTCTGCTGCAGCCAATTACTGGTAGATTTTGATTGCATTTAAATGGGAGATTGTGCAAATCAACTCCTGCCTACAAGTCCACGATAATAATAATAATAATAAAAATTCCCAGGATTCTTATTTCTTTTTAAGAGGGGAGGGTGCTTTAAATATATGATGTGTTGACATCCCCAGGCAAGTGATACAGCTGCAATCCTAACCCCACTTTCCTGGGAGTAAGCCCCACTGAATACCACCGACTTACTTCCGAGTAGAATTGGTTAGGAATGCACTGCAAGGCTGCCGATTTGGGATGAAAGTCGTGCAGCTAATGAAGTTGACTCCAGTCCACAAAAGATTTGCTAAAGTGCGAGAAGGCTCCTTAAAAATAAAATAAAAAGTTTCTCCTCAAAATGAGGGAGGTCCCTTTCCTGACTCCCTTCCTTCAGAAAAAAAAAACACACCAGGTGATTCAGCGCTGAGTCAGTTCTTGGCCAAGCAAAAGGAGGACAGGGTTTGTGGCCAAGGATTTCCGTGAAGCTTTCCCAGCAGAGACAACAAGTTCCAGCATGACATCAGCACCCCCACAGATGTTCCGGACTCAAGGACTCTTTGCGCAGTATGATTCCCAAAGGGAGGCTGTTGGGAAATCCTTCTTTGGAAAGTAATTCAGGGGCACTAGTGATAAAAGCAGCGGGGAGTGGGCTTCAGAAGCTAACCATCTAATGTTTCCGGATTTCGTGGAGAATTAGTTGCACCGAAAGCAAAGGCAGGTCCATAGCTCTATATCCGAAAGGAGCACCTAGCCATGTACGCATTTGCGGTTCCAATATTTAATTAACACAAACACTTTAAAAACCCCACACAGTTCAGCAGCCTAGAACTCCACTTTCTGCTACCCATAGCTGTGTGTGTAAATTAGGAATGTACGCTAATCAGGGCGGCATGCAATTTAGGATGCGCTTGCTTCTTTTTCGGGCTGTAAAACTTAGCAGAAAGTTTTTTGGGGGGGCGGGCTAGGGAGGCTTTGGAACAGGCACCCCCAAACTGTGGCCCTCCAGATGTTTTGGCCTACAACTCCCACGATCCCTAGCTAACAGGACCAGTGGTCGGGGAAGATGGGAATTGTAGTCCAAAACATCTGGAGGGCCGAAGTTTGGGGATGCCTGCTTTGGAGTGTATAAGTTAAGCTTGGTGTGGTGGGGGTGGGGAGAGAATTGAGGTGAAAAAAGAGCAAAATGTGAAATGGAGGAGAGCAGCCAGAATGCAGGAAGGTGTGATATACCGAGGCAGATTGTTGATTCACCTGGCTCAATGCTGTCAACATTGTCTGGCAGCAGCTCTCCAGGGTTTCAGGCAGGGATCTCTTCCAACTCCACCCAGGATTGAACCTGGAGCTTTCTGCATGAAAAGCCTATAATTTACATGTTCTGTGAATGCAGGCTAATGGTTTAGCTCTCCCAGACAAGCCACGAGATGTAGCCATGGCCAAACCTACTAAATGAGTACCTGATCATTTACTGTGGCAGCGCCTAAACTTTGGAACTCCCTGCCTATTGAGCTCAAGCAGGCAACTTCACTGAACTCTTTTCTGTGCTAAAAACATAACGAGCCCACTCAGATGCTTAGAAAGTGGAGGTAATTTTAACCCGTTTTAGTATGTTTTAAAGAATGGCTGTAAATTTTTCTTAATTTTACTGTTTTATCTTTTGGAAAATGCTTTGAGGGTTTGTTTGTTTGTTTTTAACAACCAAGCATTGTATAATTTTTTATGAAACAACAAATAAAAATAAATACATTTGTTACTGTTTGGTGGACTTGTGACTGTTAGGGTTGCCATGTTTTGAAGAGCAGAAGAGAATACATTTTCCGACTACTACTTTTAACCGTGGGTTGTTATGACTACGCATGAAAAAGAGGACATGTCCTGGAAAAGGAGGGCATATGGCAACCCTAACTGTCCTAACCCAATAAAACTTCACCCTGTAAAAAAAAAAGGGACAAGTGGAACGCTGCAGGGTTCTGGCCCTAGGCCTAGTGTTGTTCAATGTCTTTATAAATGACTTGGATGAAGGAATAGAGAGGATGCTCAACAAATTTGTGGATGACACCAAACTTGGAGTACTTAACACCTCAGAAGCTAGAATCAGGATTCAAATGGAATTTAATAGATGGGAGAACTGGGCCAAAACTAACAAAAAGAATATCAGTAAGGACAAATGTAACATTCTAAACATAGACAGGAAGAACCAGATGCACAAATATAGGATGGGGGAATCACCTGGCTTGACAACAGTTCACGTAAAAGGGATCTAGAGGGTTTTAGTAGATCACAAACTTAACACGAGTGAACAGTGTGATACAGCCGGGGGTGGGGTGGGGGTGGGGAGGCTAAGGCTATTCTAGGCTGCATCAAAAGAAGCATAGTGCCCAATCAATGGAAGTAATAGCCCCACTTTATTCTGCCTTGGTCAGACCACACCTTGCTGTGTCTAGTTCTGGGCACCACAGTTTAAGGAGGACATTGACAAGTTGGAATGTGTGCAGAGGTGGGTGACCAGATGATCCAACTGTCTGGAAACCAAGCCTTATGAGGAACAGTTGAGGGAGTTGGGTATGCCTAGCCTGTTCCTTGTGACAGCCTTTCACGTGGAAGATGGAGCAAGCTTGTTTTCTCCTGCTCCAGAGGGAGCAGGTGTCCAAAATCAGCAGATTCAAATTATGAGAGAGCAGATTCTGACTAAATATTAGGAGGAACTTCCTGATGTCAAGAGCTGTTCAACAGTGGAGCAGATTACCTCAGTGGAGAAGTTTTAAACAGAGGTTGGATGGCCATCTATCAGGGATTTTTTTAGCTGTGGTTCCTGAATTGCATAGGTTGGACTAAATGATCCTTGGAGGATCTTTGAACACTGTGATTTGGGAGAGCTAAACCATGGAACAGGTTTTGGACAATACACCCCAAGCCACACCATGGCTTAGCACAACATAAAAATGACCCAGGGGGGGGGGATGGCTTGAGGTCCTATCTCCAACGTCTTGCATGTTTGCTCATTCATGGGCTTAACATTAGATGTAAACAAGGTCCTATCTGATATAATTTCTCTCTCACACACGCCCAAACTGGAGATAACAGGGTTCAGACACAAGGACACCAAGAAATTCATTGCCATTGAAGGATCAGGATATGACCCCTGCCTTGGGGGACCACTTTTCCAAGCAGCAACACCATTTTCAGGTTTCAAGTTTATTTGAACTCAAAATGTTCCCTACGGAAAGCTGCCCCCCCCTTTAAAAGATGTGCTTAATTAAAATGCAACCCTGTGTCGATCTGCACGGTTGCTCCACAGGATAACAAAAGCAATATTCTGCCAAACTGTGCCCCTGCCTGCCCTCAAACACAGCCTGCAGGAAATATATACCTTAATAACCGTGTGATAAATTTGCTAATGTTTAACGTCACCAGGTTTATTCCTGCTGAGAACCTGCCTTGAAACTTCCGGACCGCCTCGTTGTGCATCCCAAATTGCCTCTTTTCCCTCTCAGAGAGCAATGGTGCAAAGAGGACCACAGCAAATGAACAGGTTCACACAGAAGCAGGCAAGCTTTAAGGCAGAGATGGGGAAACTGTGGTCCAAGATGTTGTTGGGTTCCCATCTGCCTCAGTCACATAATGCCCATTCCACAGTTGTAAGAAACTTTGGAACTCCCTGCCTATTGACATCACGCAGGAATCTTCACTGTACACTTTTTGGCACCTGCTAAAACATTTTTGTTTAGGCAAGCCTACAAAGATACATCCGACGTGGGTGGCACTGTGGGTTAAACCACAGAGCCTAGGGCTTGCCGATCAGAAGGTCGGCGGTTTGAATCCCTGCGACGGGGTGAGCTCCCGTTGTTTGGTCCCAGCTCCTGCCAACCTAGCAGTTCGAAAGCACGTCAAAGTGCAAGTAGATAAATAGGTACCGCTCCGGCGGGAAGGTAAACGGCGTTTCCATGTGCTGCTCTGGTTCGCCAGAAGCGGCTTAGTCATGCTGGCCACATGGCCTGGAAGCTGTACGCCAGCTCCCTTAGCCAATAAAGCGAGATGAGTGCCACAACCCCAGTCGTCCATGACTGGACCTAATGTTCAGGGGTCCCTTTACCTTTACAAAGATACATAGAATGTTTATGTATGTTTTAATCTGTGGTTTGTTTGTTTTTTACTTTAATGCCAATTTTAATTTTTTTGAATGCTTTAAAATGGTTGGGTTGTCTTTTTTTTTTAAGTGTTTTTACCAATAATTTAATTGGTGTGTTTTTCATGATAAACCACTAGGAGAGTTTTGGGTTTTTTTAACCACTAAGGAGAGTGCATACATTTAATGGAATAAAAATAATAAATACATAACCTCCCAGAGATTATGGGAGTTAGTTATACGGTAGTCCATCAACAACTAAATGGCCACAGGATTTCCATCGCTACCTTAAACTACCATGCAGGCATTATTATGATTATTATTATGATTCATAACCCACCCTTCTTAAGTAGCCCAGTGTGTCATCAGCAAGCAACAAAACAATAAAATACCTTTAAAACAATCCCCATGCTGATGCAGACTGGGAAAGATCTCTACTTAAAAGGCATTTTGGAAGAGGATGATATCCAGTAGGCACCAAAAAAAAAAAAAGCAAGAGAGATAGTGGCTGCCTAACACTTAACACAGCCCCTCCAAGTGTCCCTATTTTCCAGGTACAGTCCTGGATTTACAGAAGCTGTCCCAGTTTCTGATTCAATCATGGAATGTCCTGCTTTTCCTTAGGATGTCCCTATTCTCATCAGAGAAATGTTGGAGGGTATAGAGTCATGCGACCCCCCCCCCCGAGTCAAGAAGATAAGTAACAATACAACTTTTAGAAGACATCTGAAGGCAGCCCTGTATACGGAAGTTTTGTTTTTTTAAATGTTTAAGTTTGTGTTTATATATGTTGGAAGTCACCCAGAGTGGCTGGGGCAACCCAGTCAGTTGGGCAGGATAGAAATAATAGAATTATATTATTATTATTGAATAGGATGTCCCTATTCTCATCGGAGAAATGTTGGAGGGTATAACGGGAGGGAATTCAGTTCCTAAATTATGCAGAATGGGGCCTCCTGATAAGATGCTCTTCCGCTGGAGTGGAGGCCCTCACTTGCAACATACAGAGACTGTCCCTAGACCGTGCCCCCTCCTGGGCTACACCCTCTCCCTCCTCAGGCCACACACCCTCACCAGCCCTGCTTCACATTCTCCTTGAGTGGTTCTGTCAGCCTGGAATGTGCACTGGAACTCCAATAATGCCTCTTTTTTGCCTGGATAGAGGATCAAGAGGAGTGTGTGTGTGTTGTGTGTGTGCGCGCGCATTTGGAAGGTCACCCAAAAGGTTATGTGGCCCTCAAGCCGAAAAGGATTCAATTCACCTGTACTTTATAGGACTGTTGCAAGGATTACAAACATGCTGAAGATCCTGAACTGCTATACAAATGGCAAGAATTGATCTCAGGCCAGGGCGCAGCAATTTTACACCACAAAGGTGCCTTGGAGTCTATCCCAGCACCTAGGAATTTTAAACACTGCTTGAGCTGCAGACCCTCCCCCACTTCCCAGCACTTAGATGGCATCTCTTTCCCTCCTCTCTGGGATGAATGAAGAGTCTCAAGCCAAGATAACGCAAGTTGAGGTCAAGAGTAGTGGGAGGCCACAAAGATTGCAGAAATTCTTTCACTTTCAATTCCTCAAACAGGACGCAGCCAGGCTAAAGTGCTCTTCTCTGCTGCTATAAAAGGGGCAAAGTACAGTTTTGAAATTGGCATGAGGTTTACGCTGACTGGGCTAGGCTGCTACGCAAAGCTGGAAAAAGCAGAGATACCACCTTTAGAATACACAGGAAGCTTTATCCAGGCTGCACCCAAGAAAAAACAGCAGGCAGCAACCCCAAAGCTAACTGGAAACCTGCCATGGGCCGGATTCAGCTCAGGGGACTTCAGCGGCCAACCTGTAGAACTTTAGAAGAATAAGCAGCTCAACCATTAAGGTGGCATACACCAGGAGGTGGGGGATCTCTGGGGCCTGAGGCCGCTCCATCTGGCCCTCAGAACTTTCCCTTCCCCTAGGTCACACCCCCTTGCTGGTACTGCTTTGCTCCCCGAGTATTTCTGCCTGCCTGGCATATGTCCTTGAACTCCGATCACATCTTCTGCCACCCTGGATGGATCACAGAGAGGTGGTGTGTAGAAACTAGCTTATGGTACAAAGGTGAAATTCACATTGGCAGCACACTTCTTCTGCCTCTGGCTTTGCTGGCATGCGGCCCTCAGGCTGTTGCCCAGAAGAGAATGAAGGCTTTGGGATGGCAAAGGGGTTCTTCACCCGAGTCAGAATCAGTATTCCCCAAAGGTAGAACTTCTTCCTGCAGATGCCCACCCTCAGGTACCCTTGCAGAAAACCTCTCCTAGAACGTGGGAAGAACCTGATGGATCAGAACAATGGCCCATCTAGTCCAGCATCCTATGCACAATGAGATGCCCCAATGGGAAACCTGCAAGCAGGACCCAAGCGCAAGAGACCTCTCCCCCTCCTGTGGTTTCTAGGAACTGGCATTCAGAAGCATCACTGCCTTCCAACCGTGCAGGCAGAGCATGACTGGTAGAGAGATAGCCTTCTACTCCATAAATTAGTCGAAGTGGGTGGGAGTTTGTGGAAGCTACATCCTACATCCTTCAGCAGCTTCCTCCACCCATTTTCTGTCAATGGCGCTCATGTTCAGCTAAGCAGATCCAAAGAGGATTCTGGAGCAACCAGACCAGTGCTGTGGAATTCAATGGCATTTCTTTGTGTGTGGAAGGGTGGATAATGGAAAGAACGAACATCTGGGAATGCTAGAGCTCACATGGTTTTCTTCCAGAAGGACCCTCCCTTTCCTTGTCTCTGCCTAAGAACATATCTTTGTGTAGGGCAGACACAAAGGCAAGGGCTGGATCTAATATAGGAGAATCCCCAGGGGAGTCAGTGCTAAAAGGTGAATAAGAGGTGACATGACCAAGTGCAACCCCCCCCCCAATTCATGGCATGGAGGAAGTGGATAGAGAAACGTTTTTCTATGCATGCTACGACTGCGGCCTATGTTTTTTGTGAGCCCCCAAAATGGAAAACGAGTGAGGTCCCAACTAAAGAAGAATGGCAACTTAAGTTGACAGAATATGCACAACTCGCAGATTTAACATATAGAACAGGCATCCCCAAACTGCAGCCCTCTAGATGTTTTGGCCTACAACTCCCATGATCCCTAGCTAAGAGAACCAGTGGTCAGGGATGATGGGAATTGTAGTCCAAAACATCTGGAGGGCCGCAGTTTGGGGATGCCTGATATAGAACAAGAGAACAAGAAGAACATACATTTAAAGAAGACTGGTAAACGTTTATTGAATATATGGGAAATAATTGCGTACAGCTGAGAACACTGGCAGCATTAAGATATATTTAACAGTGTAAACATGTTTTGATGGAAGCAATAATGGAATACTGAATGGTATAGTTTTTGTAAAATATGCAGGAATTTATGATATGTAAAATGAACCATGGAAAGAGAAGGAGGGAACTCATTGATATCTAAGGATGTAAAAGGAGTATTTTAAATTGTAAAACAGAAAACTTAATAAAAATTAGAGAGAGAGAGAGAGAGAGAGAGAGAGAGAGAGAGAGAGAGAGAGAGAGAGAGAGAGAGAGAGAGAAGTTTTTCTCCGTCTCTCGTAAGACTAGATTCGGGGCAGATAAAGGAAAGAACTTATTCAAGCAACACATAGTTAAACTAGAGCACTTGCTCCCACAGGAGGCAGTGATGGTCCTCAACCTGGATCAGGCAAATTCATGGAGGAGAAAAGGCTACTAGCCATGATAACTTTGCTCTGTCTCCTTGGTTGGAGGCAGTAAGCCACAGGAGGGGAGAGTGCTGTTGTCCTCGTGTGCTGCTTGAGAGTTTTCTACAAGCCTCTGGTTGGCTGCTGTGAGAACAGGATGCTGGACTAGCCTGGCCATTGGTCTGATTCAGTAGGACTGCTCTTAAATCCAGCATCTAAAAGAAAGGGCCAGGGCTGGCTCTAGGTAGAGTCCCAGTGGCGTGGGGCCGGAAGGCCGGATGCTGCGCGGCAAAGCCGTGCGGAAGCCATGCTGCACCCTGCGAGGGCGGGGGCGCCTGAGCGATCTCCGCCCCTCAGCGCCAGGGCACGTGACCTGCTCGAGACTGCCCTGGAAAGGGCTCATCAACAGGGTGGAGACCTAGATCCTGTCCTCCCTACAGGCCACTCAGTATACAAAGCAGCAACAGTGCGCCGGAGCATGTAGAGTCCTTTGCCACTGCATAGCCTCCAACAATTCTCTGATGAAAATAGGGACATCCTAAGGAAAAACGGGACATTCCAGGATCAAATCAGAAACCATGGTGGCTTCTGTAAATCTGGGACTGTCCCTGAAGAATAGGGACACTTGGGGGAGGGGGTCTGCCCAGCTGAGAGCCAAATGAGATGTGGTGCAGGAGATTTGCAATAAGAATCCCTGCTTACATTAAAAAAAGAGAAAAGAATAGCAGTAACTGGAGGGAAGAACGAACTAGGTCAAACTGGTGTGAAAGCCATTTAACGCTTTCCCCATGCAATTTGTTTTCCTCATTAAACTCACCCCCTTCCTCCCAATTTTTTTTTGTCATTTCCCCAGAGAGGAAAGTTTAGAGGTATCTTAGGATTGTCAAACGCCAATATCTTTTGATCTTAAATACTAGGGCTGCCGCTCAGCAATTAGAGCATCCGGTTTGCTTGCAGAAGGTCCCAGGTTCAATACCCAGCAGCTCCAAGCAGGGCTGGGAGAGAACCCTGCTCTGAAACCCTGCACTGCTGCTGAATGGACCATGAGTCTCACTCAGTATAAGGCAGCTTCCTATTTTTCTACTGTATGCATAGGTGCCAGCTCTCTGGGGCCCTGCATGCCTGAGCACTCACAAAATTCCCCATGAAGGGGCCAGGCAGCCACAAATTTTGATGCCAGGGCCATGCACACTGCATGGCACCCACAGTCTCAGGCACTCACGGTCACAGGGCCAAGCTGGCACTCCTTATTGTACGTGTCTTGTAGGTTATCTCCCCATCAGGCAAAGAGCAGCTTAGAATGGGAGGAGAAGAAAGAGTTTAACACCCTCTTCCTTCTGTGCTGTAGTCCCAGTCCCTATGACTTCTATTAATTTTCAAAAATGGCCCCTGTGGAACATCATCATGGGTTTCCTGCATTACATCTATTTTGGCTGGAGTATTGGGATCTCATTCACATCTGGGAATGCAGGGCGATAAAGGAATAAAGGTCAGGGGTCCATGGCTCACAGATTGTAACCCTTGATAAATGTGGGCGCCCAGAGAACCATATAATGAGCTCCATATGCGCAGTGAGGCTGGAGGTGTAAGCAGCAAGATGCCAAGTTTTTCTAGCAAATTGTGAAACCAGAGGAAGCTTCAAAAGGTGCAAGGAAAGGATCTGCTTTCCCAAGATAAAAGACAAGTCTTTTTGGATCCATTGGCAGGGCTTACAAGAACAACTGAATTATCTCTGTGAAGTCCCCATTGCGTATATTCCAATAGTGACCCCATTCTCCAAATGCTGAGCCTTAGATAGCCAAGAAACTGGAATCCCAAGGAACCGGAATCCCAAAGTATGCAAAATTACAAGCGAAATCTTAAAAGGAGGAGCTGTCCAATGAGGGCTGAGCATGCTCATTGGCCACCGATGGCTAGCTGAATGCTGAAAAGTGGTGCTACTAGGGAGAGAAATGAGAACTGGATGGGGGGAAAGCAGAACTTGACGCTGCAACTTTTTGTGGTAAGCCTCATTTGTAACCACCACTGCCACCAATAACAGTGTCACCAATAACAGTGTACTATTCATGTGCACAGTGCTTTAGAAAGAATAAATGGCCAGGTCTAAGACCTAAGGGCGTTACAATTTCCATACAGTATATATCTCCACCACTTGCATATACAATACAAACAATTGAGTTACAATGAAGCAGAGGAGCCACGTCTCTCATTCGTTTACTTGTTTTTAATAAGATCTGCATGGTCCACCCATGTATGTCAAAGTTATAGAGCAATGGTCGAGGCGTAATTGACTTGTGTTGATTAATTCTCAGCATGATCCTTTGCTTAAGGGCAGCTGAAGGGCCTTGCTGGTTAATAGCCATGCCTACCTGGTGCTGCATTCTTTGAAAGAATCCAAACAAAGAATGGGGGTGGGGGAGGAGGTCCCACCAGAAGTGGGCCAGAACACCCTGGTCATAGCAGAGATAAGAAAGAATTACTGCAGAAACACAGCAGGTAGCCCTCTCTGGGGGGCGGGGGGGGTTCTTTGGGGCTTTCCATTATTACTTATCTTGTAGCAGACAATTTGAGGGACTTGCAGACAAGCTATATAAGGGACCACAAGTTACTCAAAGATATTTCATCATGACATATGTGCACTGCACATTAGTAATCTGAATTCTGTGACACCAAAAGCTAAATTCTCCAGCCTGTATCATTCTATGCAAATTAATAATATGTGCCTGATTGCTCTACTTTTCTATACATAGACTTTTCTTTCTTTCTTTTTTTTAAAAAATATTTTTATTAGAGAAAAAAGATTTTTTAAACAATATAAATTTCCAATACATAGCCAATTACAACCCCCCCTGCTTTCCTCCCTTCCCATCCCTCCCTCTCCCCCCCTCTCCCCCTCTAAGGCAGGGGTAGGCAACCTAAGGCTCATGGGCCGGATGCGACCCAATCGCCTTCTCAATCTGGTCTGCGGACGGTCCGGGAATCAGCGTGTTTTTACATTAATATGCATCTCTGGGTTATTTGTGGGGCCTGCCTGGTGTTTTTACATGAGTAGAATGTGTGCTTTTATTTAAAATGCATCTCTGGTTATTTGTGGGGCATATGACTTCATTCATTCCCTCCCCCCAAATATAGTCCGGCCCACCACATGGTCTGAGGGATGGTGGACCAGCCCATGGCTGAAAAAGGTTGCTGACCCCTGCTCTAAGGACTTCCCTCAGCTCCCCTCTTTGGTTTGTTTGTACATATTATTTTCTGCATGTTATAAAATTGTACATATCATTGCCTTATCTATCACGTGTTCTACTAATAAATTGTGGATGTTTATTCAAAACCTGCCAAGGAGTCCAAGCCCTTTTGTTGTCTTTTAAAATAATTTGTAAAAAGTTCCCATTCATCTTTGAGGTCACAGTTGTCCTTCTCACGTAGTTTATATGTCAACTTTGGCAACTCCGCATAGCTCATCAGTTTTTCTTGCTATTGTTCTTTCGTTGGGATTTCCTCATTCTTCCATCTTTGTGCTAACAAGACTCTTGCTGCTGTTGTAGCATACATAAATAACTTCTTTGTTTTCCTTGGCAGGTTTTGTCCTAGAATCCCTAACAAAAATGCTTCTGTTTTTTTTTTACAAATGTCATTTTAAACATCTTTTTCAATTCATTATATATCATCTCCCTTTTTCTTTTTTTTTACTTCTCTACATTCCCACTGCAAATGATATAAAGTACCTTCTTTTTATTTACATTTCCAAAAAATGTTTGTCCCGGTTTTGTACATTTGTGCCATTTTTACTGGTGTAATATGCCATCTGCACATCATTTTCATATAGCTCTCTTTCAAAAGAGAACAATCTGTAAATTTAAAATCTCCCTTCCACAATTTTTCTCAGTCCTCAAATTGTATATTATATCCTATATCTTGCGCCCATTTAATCACAACCGATTTGACCTCCTCGTCTCGTTTCCCATTCTAGCAGAATGCTGTATGCTTTCTTCAGTAGTTTCACGTCTTCTTCTATAACCTCATTTTGAAACCTAGAAATTGTATAACTACTGTAAACCCGTTTTCTTTTATCCTCCTTAAACATCTCATTTAATTGTCTGTAACACAACAAACTCTGAAAATGATCTTTAATTTCTTCATAGTCTTTTAATTTCCATTTTCTTTCTTGGTCTTTCAATAAATCTCTATATGTAGGCCACTTTCCCTTTTTGCCAAGCGGTTTGAGTAATGAAGCTTCTTTTGGTGATAGCCACCAAGGTGTTTTTTGTTCTAATAAATCCTTGTATCTTTTCCACACTCTCATTAATGATTTCCTAATTATATGATTGTAGAATCCTTTTGTACTTTCCCTTTCCCATACCATAAGTATGCATGTCATCTTTATCTATTGTCATGTCCTTCCAAATCTAATGCTTTTTCCTTTTCCAGTTTTATCCAGTCCCTGATCCAAACCAAACATGCAGCCTCGTAATATAATTTAAGGTCTAGGAGGGTGGTTAAGGATGATTGCCTCAAAAGATGGCAAAAGGATATTTCCAAATTTGTCGCGGGGGGGGGGGGGGGGAGGCCAAGGATTAAACATAAGATTCTTATAGATACAAAAGAAAGAGGAGGCTTCGCCCTCCCATAAATAGACTTTTCTTTACCCCATTGTCTAATTCTTCTTTTGCTAGTCATAGGGAAGGGCAAGACCTGACCTAGGATAGCCAGTGTACTGCAGTAACAGTGTCAGACTAGGCTGCCCAGTGAGACCCAGGTTCAAATCCTCACTCAATCATTAAGCTGGCCAAGAAACCTTTGGTGAATCTCTCTCAGCTTAAACAATTTGCAGGGTTCTTGTGGTGACAGAACAAGGAGAAGCAACATGTGCATTATTCTAGGCAATTTTTGACAGTGCAAAAGGTTATTAATAAATCTCCTGGGATGAATTAACCAACAGTGCTTGGTGAATTCTGGCTTCTGAATTCACCAAGCACTGCCAGCACATTTTCTAGCATATTCACAGTTATAAGGGCTAGGAACTTCCTTTTTTGTCAACAAAATGAAAACTGAGATTTGGGGGAAGTTAAATTCAGCATTCAATTCCACTTCAGCTGACATCCTGCAACCAGTAAGGCAGGACCTACTAAACCTCAACAGGGAAGGACAAGAAAGTAACAGAACACGATAATCAGGCACATTCTTCCATTCTTTCCCACTACCACCCCTGTGTTTATCAGACTTTCTTCTTGCAAAGAAGGGCTTTATTTTTGCAGCAGAGCACATAGTTTGCACAGAGAAGGTCACAGGCTCACCTCCCAGCATCTCCAGACTGAAAACCCTGAAGATCCACTTTCAGTCAGTTTAGACAGTGCTAAGCTCAGTGGACCGATGGCACCTAAAGAGGCTAATTTTATGAAGGACCATATCTTGGTGAGAGCTACAGCAGGAGATTCAAGGTGTTGAAAAGACATTGCTTTCACACAATGCACTGTTAACCAGTGGAACCCATAGCCCCAGGATGCTTTTAAAAGGAGGTTAAACACAATTAGAGAAGGGCCACAGCTCAGCAGCAGAGCACGTATGGTGCATGGGAAAGCTCACAGGTTCAGTCCTCTGCATCTCTAGCTAAAGAAGCTGAATCTCTCCTCAGTAAAAAAAGCTGAATGTGAGAGATAGAAACTTAGAAAGCTGCAAAAAAATAAAATAAAACTTAGTCAGAGCTGGTCTGGCTTGCTCTGTAGAGCAGGACTGTCTAAAACAGTCTTTGCCACCCAGTTACCCTCCATATATTGAATTATATTTCCCACCAGCCTCAGTCTGCATGATCCATGGGCAGGGATCATGAAAATCATAGAGTTGTAAGGGACCCTGAGGATCATCTAGTCTAAGCCCCTGCAATGCAGGAATATGCAGCTGTCCCATTCGGGGATCAAACTTGCAACCTTGGCTTTATCAGAACCATGCTCTAGCCAACTGAGCTATTGGTCTGAAGTCCAAAAGGCACCTGGATGGGGATGCCCACCTTACAACATGGGGCAAGGTCCCTGAATCTATATTCCACCCAGGCAGAGTCTCACTCCCTCACTGCACCTTCCCAGCTACGTCTCCACCTCCAGATTCCATATCTGGTTCCTAACTTGCTTTGTTTAAGGCAGGGATGGGGGAATCTGTGACTCTCTGCATCTCCAGCTGCCATCTGCCCCAGCCAGCACAGCTATGGGTCAGGGATGATGTGAGTTGGAGTCGAACAACAGCCTGTGAATTCCTCATCCCTTGTGTTAAGCTGACACAGATCTAGTTAGGACCTGGACCTGGGATTACAGTGTGGTGGTGGAGCAGAGGGGAGCCCCCACAGCTTGCTTTGGTTTACTTGCTGGTCCTAATTTGGGTTCCCTGCAACTCTCCCCTGCCAGGAAAACTTGGAGGCTGAAGGGAGAAATGTTCTCTATTGCCTACTGGACTTTGGAGCAAAAGTCTGCCTGCTCCAAAGCACAAAACAACAACAACAACAACAACAACAACAACAACAACAACAACAACAACAACAACAACAACAGTTTATTTCTTGTACCCTATCCATCTGAGATTTCTCCCTCCACAAACAAGGGGGGAAAGAGGCTTTTGCATGGTGCATCACTTTGTGGAGGCCTGCATGGGATCACTCCCCTCTCTTTCTGCAAGCCTAATGCCAGAAATCACAGTTAAAGATCCTCTATAAACACTCCTACCCTTCCACCCATCCTGCAAGCTTCTCCCTCCATGAGAAGATATCAGTGACCAGAGTTCCCAGGCTGGAGTCTCTTTGATCTGCTCCATTCCACTGCGTAATGTAGGCCACTGCAAAATACACCAGGGACCATATTCCAGACAGTGGACCGTTCAGGGCTGGGTTGGGGGGGAGGCAGGGCTCTACAGACGCCTCTGCTTAATAAGGAAAGAACAATGGCTGGGGCACAGAGAGATGCTCCTCGCCTCCCACACCCAGAGCACAAGCGAGCCAGTTGTTTGGGGCTGTGTCACTGACCGCACAGCGATTACTCCATTGCGGGAGCCTTTCAATCAGGACTGATCTTCATTTTCAAGTAGCTGATGTGGGTCGGAAAGCGCCTGTTGCACATGGAAGCCGTAAGATGCAGTCTCTGTTCAAACATGTGCATGCTATCTCTTGCAGTTCAGTGAGCATAAGGAGAACTTTGCTGGGTCAGACCAAAGGTCTTTCCAGTCTGAAGTTCTGTTTCTAACAGCCAACCAACTGCCTCAAGGAAATCTGCAAAAAAAAAGGCTTGCACCACTTGGGACTTTTTAGTTTAGAGAAACAGCTAGTAAGGGTGACAGGGTGCAAGTGTATACAGTTATGCATAAGATGGGGAATGGGGAAAGAGAAACGTTTTTTCTGTCTTTCTCCTAACACTGTTATTATTATTATTTTATATTATTATTATTATTATTATTATTATTATTATTATTATTTTATTTGTACTCTGAGTGGCTTCCAACAAATTGTAAAAACTCAATAAGACATCAAACTTTCCTGTACAGGGCTGCCCTCAGATGTCTTCTAAAAGTCATATTAGCTGTTAATTTCTGTCTCATTGAAATTCAGTGAAGCTGAATGTTGGAAGATTCAGGACAGAGGGGGAAAAGGACCTTGCCACACATAGTTAAACTTTGGAACTCACTTCTGCAGTGGGCAGTGATGGCCACTAACTTAGGTAAAGGTAAAGGGACCCCTGGCCATTAGGTCCAGTTGCGGATGACTCTGGGGTTGCGGCGCTCATCTCGCTTTACTGGCCGAGGGAGCCGGCGTACAGCTTCCGGGTCATGTGGCCAGCATGACAAAGCCGCTTCTGGCGAACCAGAGCAGCGCATCTATTTATCGACTTCCACTTTGATGTACTTTCAAACTGCTAGGTTGGCAGGAGCAGGGACCGAACAATGGGAGCTCATGCCGTCACGGAGATTTGAACCGCCGACCTTCTGATTGGCAAGCCCTAGGCTCTGTGATTTAACCACCAACTTAGATGGCTTTAAAAGAGGATTGGACAGATTCATAGAAGGTACGGCTCTCAGTGGTTACTAGCTGTGATCGCTCTGCTCTACTCCACAGGCAGTAATGCTTCTGAATACCAGTTGCTGGAAACCACAGAAGGGGAGAATTCTCTTGTGTTTGGGTCCTGCATGGTGGTTTTCCAGAAGAGGCATCTGGTTGGTCACTGTGGGAACCAGATGTTGGACTAGATGGGCCACTTCCCTGATCCAGCTGGGCACTTACGTTTAATGTTAGATATATCCTCAAGCTACTCAGGCCAAATCCTGGTCCCCACCCCCCTTTATTCAGAGAGAGTGAGCTATCTCAGGGCGTAGGGCGTGAGAGGGGGCTTTGGTGATGCGTGTGGCTTTTGCATGCATGTGCAATGAATGAACTAGCCTTTGATGTCTGGGAGCCAACTCCATAAAAAAAACAACCCAGAACACTATGAGCAGATGTGATCGTTGCACCTCTGCCATTGGTTGGGAAATCAAAGATGCAGATGCTGTCTTTGAAGCAATCTCCAAGCTGAAACACACTGTTTCTCAGAAATAAGACATAAAGTAAGAAGAGCCCTCCTGGATGAGGCCAAAGACTCCTCTAGACACATATAAAGTCGATCCTACTGCCTTCCGACCAAAGGGATTGGCTCCTTTCCCTTGTCTTGCACTTTACCCTGGAGGTTAAAACTTCCCACCCACCTCTGAAAGCTCTCAGTCCACCTCAGCCTAGTGGGTAGAAACTGAGGCTTAGAGTTCACTGAGGCACCACTTCAAATCCTTGCAGAGCCTATGAATCTCCCACAGTCACTATAGGCAAGGCACTCAGAGATGTGAAGGCCACCAGGATAAAATCGGGAGGACTAGAATTAGTTCCTTCCCCCCCTCAGGCCTTCAGATATCTAGTACTCTTTCAGTCTGACCTACCCATAGCTGTCAAGTTTTCCCTTTTCTTGTAAGGAAGCCTATTCAGCATAAGGGAATTTCCCTTAAAGAAAGGGAGAACTTGACAGCTATGCACCTACCTCCAAGGGCTGCTGTGAAGATAAAACAGAGGGAGGGGCACACACCATAGATGCTCCCCTCAGCTCATTGGAGGAAGGGGGAGATTAAAAATTTAAACAATGCGCTAAATATATCAGAATATTGGGTGGGTGGGTGGGTGTGTATCTATTAACCCCATCCTTTTTCAGTTGGTTCCCCCCGTTCATCCTCTTACCTTAGAGGAAAGACCCTCACCTTTTCCTGGCGGGGAGAAAAAAGCCCCCCCCCCAAGCCACAATTCCTGTGCCCCCCTCGACCCCCGCGTGCGCCCCCGCACCTGTTTGAAGTCGGCCGTGAGGGTGATGAGGGTGCCGTCGCCCTTGCGGAGCTCCAGGGTGACGCAGTCCGCCCCGCTGTCCGCCTGCAGGCTCTCCTCCGTCACTTGCCCATCGGGAAGCCGGACGCGGACTCGCAGCTCCGACGGGGCCCCCGACGCCGCGGCCACCCAGGGCAAAGGCTGGGGCCAGAGCAGCGCCGTCAAGAAGAAACGGAGCCAGCCTCCTCCTCCTCCTCCTCCCTGGCAGAGCATCTCCAGCAGAAAGTGGGGGTATTGAGGGCGAGGGAAGAGAGACTGATCCAAACACCCTCTAAGAGAGACCCCCCTCCCGGCCGGAGTCCCGATCACGCTCTCCGCAGCTCCCCCGCCCCGTCCGGGAAGAAGGAGAGAAACTTTCCCAAAGTTTGTAACTTTCCTCCTGGAGTTGGCGGAGGCTCCTGGCTTGACTGCCTGCCGTCTCCTTATCCCCTCGTCGGGGGCAAATCTCCCCTGCACTGGCGCCCCCTCGAGCCCCTGGATGTCCCTCGCGGTGCTGCCTGCCCTCCGCCGGACACCGCATGGGCTGCTGGCGAGGGAGGTCTACTCCTGGGAAAGTCCTCTTGCGGCTGCGCTCCGCCCCGCCCGGCTGCCAGGGGTGCTCGGATGCTGACTGCTGCTGCCCTCGCCTCGGCTCCCGTTGTTCCTGCTGCCGGCCGGCCCTCGCCTCTCCTTCCTCTCTCTCCCCTTCCAAGCTCCCCCTTACTTACTTCTCTCGCTCTCTCTTTCTCTCTCTACTCTTTTTTTTCTTCTCCTTTTCATTCAATCGCCCCGTCACTTCCTTCACTCTCCAGCATAACAACCCGCCGTGGGACCTGCCTTAAAGAGACATGCGCCCCCTGCCTGCCTCCCCCGCCTTGGAAAGGGCAGGAGCGCCTGTGCAGCTCCCCACCCCAGCAGGAGAGCGAATGCGAAAGCAATAAAACTGGAGTGGAAAGAAAGAAAAAGTTGAACGAACTTTAGCACTTGCACGCACATGCCGCCACCGTTGGTTTCAGGCTTCCTGTGATCATCTTTCCCTTAATCAAGACCATCCATGCAAAACTTCAGCCAAAAGTCCGCCTCCCCTTCATTTCCCCCCTCCCCTTCATTCCCCCCCCTTTAGAAAAAGATACTGTGGGATTTCCCCGCTACAAAACAAAATTACAATGTTGAGTTTACAGCATCATTCATAAGGTGAGTAGCAGGTGATATGATAGGAGTCTATAAAACTACACATGACATGGAGAAAATGGATGGAGAATAGTAAGAGCTTGTGGGCCTTTGATGAGGCTGAATGTTGGAAGATGTGGGACATAGATAAATGTCTCCTTCATGCAATGCATAAACTGCGGAACTTACTCCCACAAGAGGCAGTGACCACCACAAACTTGGATGGCCACCTACTCTCAGCAGCCAGAAGCATCATAGCCAGAAACTGGAGAGACCAATAGTATCAAATGGTATGAGAAACATCCTTTTTAGAAAAACCAACCAACAAACTGAAACTGACATGGGGACAAATAGAAGAAGATGCCTTCACCCGGATGGTTACCTTTATCACATATACAGCTCAACAAGACGACGACAAGAACCTGCCAACAGCATTTGAATCAATTTGGCTAACCTGATCCAAAAACACCCACCCACCCACCCCACTTACATGAAAACAAATTTCACTACAACCAATCAAAGACAATGAACCACATTTTAGGCCAACCCCAAGATCTCTCCACACAAAAGGAATTATTATTATTATTATTATTATTATTATTATTATTATTATTATTATTTATACCCCGCCTATCTGGCTGGGTTTCCCCAGCCACTCTGGGCGGCTTCCAACAAGCCATTAAAATACAATGATCTATTAAACATTAAAAGCTTCCCTAAACAAGCAAATACGGCATTGCAGGAGCTGGGTCCTGCTGGCTGGTGCTCCGTGCGGCACTGCTGCACGCTTTATTGGCACTAAAGCAGCCACCGCCGCTTCCGGGCACTGACCCGACCCGGCAGGCTTCCTCCTCCTGTCGCGGCCGGCATGCTGGGTCCTGCTAGCTGGTGCGGAAGTATGGCTTATTTTCGGGGTATGTCTTATAGCTCTCAAATGGTTAAAAACCCTGCCATGGCTTACTTTCTGACTACGTATTAAAAAAGGGGAAACACGGTAGTAAAGAGAACCCACACAAGTGACACTGACACAAAACCCCACACATACACTAAATAGAATAGAAGCATTGCCACCCGACCCCACCGTCCTACTCACCATGCCCCCCTCCACCTCTTTCCCCCTTTTCTTCCCAATGTAACACTAATGTCTCAACAAATGAAACTGATCCGTAGAAAAATGTAACTTGTAAAAAGAGACATTGCATATACTTTTGTAAACCAAGAAATCTTTAATAATATATATATATTCAAAACAAAACAGAGGATTGGACAAATTCATTGAGATAAGACTCTCAATGGCTAAGCTCTACCTCCATGGCTGGAGGCAATAATGTTTCTGAATACCAGTTGCTGAAAAGTACAGGAGAGGAGAACACTCTTGTGCTGGGCTCCTTGCTTGCAAGTTTCTCATTGGGACAGCTGTTTGGCCACTGCGGAAATAGAATGGCTGGATTTGATGCTTCAGGCTCTTCTTAAGTTCTTGAGCATTCTCTCCTGCTGTGGTTCGCCAGCAAATGGTATTCAGTGGCAGACCATCTGTGAACATGGAGGGAAGTACCATACATTTGTCACTGCCAGGAGCATAGGAAAACACTCTTGTGCTCGGGTCCTGCTTGCAGGTATCCTGCTGGCATCTGTTTTTCCACCGTGAGAACAGGACACAGGACTAGATGGGCCATTGGCCTGATCCAGCAAGCTCTTCTTATGTCCGTTTACACCACCACCCCTGCCAGAGGTAGCCAACAGGATGCCCTCCAGATGTTGGACCACAATTTTCATCCTCCCTGACCTCTGGATGTGCTAGCTGGGGTTGATGGGAGTCAGAGTCCCACCACATTGGAAAGGTCACTAGATCTGGCCTGCACATGAGGCAGGATGAAGCACCTGCCTCAGGCAGTGGAATTGCAAGAGGTTGTGCTCCATCTACCTCACTGTTTCCCCTCCTGAGTTCAGTGAGAACCAGGGCATTCCTATGCACCACGTTGCCACTCAGCTTCCCACCTAGAGTCCAATACTACACAGGAGGTTGTCTCATGTTAAACCAAACTAGTGGTCCATCTACCTTAGTACCGCCTCCTGATTGGCAGCATTTCTCCAGGGTTTCAGGCAAGGGACAGCTCCACCTGACTAGGGAGTACTGAGTTCAGAACTTTTCTAGTCCTGGGGGGACCGAGCCTTTTGCATTGGGCTCCCAGATCTACTGTCTCATTTCTATTCTCTTTGAAAACACACAGGGCAGTTTTCTCTCTGCAAAAGGGCATAAATTTGCATCTTTGCACATGAATTGGTATATACAAATTTGTGCCCTGCACCTATGATTTGAGTTATTTAAGGATCTTGCAATGTTCAGTTTTTAGCTCACAGGATTGCAAATTCTTTTGCTCCTGTCTTACGAAGGCCAAAGTATACATTTAGGGAAAGTCTGTATCTGCTCTTCATGAAGGAGGTTCCAGGTTCATTTCCCAGCATCTCCAGGTAGGGCTGGGAAAAAACTTTTGCCTAAAATCCTGGAAAGCTGCTTCCAGTCAGTGTAGATAATACTGAGTTAGACGGACTGATGCCCTTGTCCAGTTTAAGGCAGCTTCCTGTGTTCCTATGAAGCCACGTTGATCGCTAACTGGCCGTGGAACAATCTCGTTCCTCTTGGCGAATTTTCCCACACAAAGTCAAAGCAGGAGCGACGTACAGTCTCCAGTTATTTTATTTTTCCTGTTTGGGGATGTTCCATGTAAGCGTTTTAAGAGATAGGAACATACAGTTAAAACAGTGGGAAGCAATCAGAGCTGCAAGAACCCTTTGTTACAAATTTATTTTTCATTAAAGGAAGGAAGTTGCATCTGGAAAACGGCAGGGGCCCACAGCTCAGTGACGGCAAAACAGATGCTTAGTACGCAGCACATTTGAGATTCAACTGAGGTGAAGGCAAGGTGGGGAACCTCCGGACTAGGGAGCCAAATCTGGACCTTTCTATCTGGCCCTTGGGATTCTACCCAGGTTACACCCTCTCCTCAACCACGCAGCCTCTCCTCAGGGTACAACCCTTGCCAGTGATGCTTGACACACTCCTTGAATTTTTTTTTTTGCCTGGCTGGACTTTGTCCTTGCACTCAGAAAGAGCTTCTAGCTTGTCTGGCTGGAGGATGGAGAGGGATGCTTGATGGTGTGCAGGAACTATAGCCTACCATACAAATGCGAAATTGGCATCTATTGCTCTACCCACTTTTATCTCTAGCCCTGCCCATCCCTGGCATTTGGCCACCAGAGAGATAAGTGGGATCTTGTTCTGAGTAGATACTGAGGGACCAGTCTGCATGAGACCCTGGGCACACAGGGATGTTTCAGACATGCGTAAGAAGCAAGCACACCAGAGAGATTGTCTTCAGCTCCATGACTTGTGGAACTCATGTATGGCCACAAATGATGCGGTAAAAGTAAGGAAGCAGAACGTAAATCAAGCCAAGCATTCTTATTTTTTAAATTCAGGCTTTGCCAACCTTCTGCCCTCCAGATGTTATGGGCTACAGCCCCCATTAGCCCCAGACACCCAGCTGATATATAATGAGGCGCTGTGAACAGAGAATCTCAGGCATCCCCATGTAAGGCCTGGAAGCCCCTGAGAGGTCCTGCCAGTTGTGTAGACAATACTGAGCTAGATGTACCAATCGCCCAACAGATTCCCATATCCCAATAAATGAATACTGGGGTGGGATCTTTTGCAGGGCCCCATAAGTTTGTCCACTTTAATTCTTCTAGGGGCTGAGCCATCTGCACATATTACAAGTCAGCCTGCAGAAACCTGAAGGGCCACAGCTCAGTGTTTTGTATGAAGGAGGCTCCTAGTTCAATCCCCAGCATCTCCAGGTACGACTTGGAAAGAGTCCTGCTTTTGAAACCTCAGAGAGACACTGCCACTGTGGGCAATACTGAGCCTCAGCCCAGTATACCTGAAGGAGTGTCTCCACCCCCATCGTTCAGCCAGGACACTGAGGTCCAGTGCCGAGGGCCTCCTGGCGGTTCCTTCACTGCGGGAAGCGAAGTTACAGGGAACCAGGCAGAGGGCCTTCTCAGTAGTGCTGCCCGCCCTGTGGAACATCCTCCCATCAGATGTCAAGGAAATAAGCAACTATCTGACTTTTAGGAGACACCTGAAGGCAGCCCTGTTTAGGGAAGTGTTTTTAGCCTTCTGTTGGGAGCCGTCCAGAGTGGCTGGGGAAACCCAGACAGGTGGGTGGGGTAAAAATATATTACTACTACTACCACCACCACCACCATTGTGTAGTGGTTAAGAGCAGTGGACTCGTAATCTGGTGAACCGGGTTTTATTCCCTGCTACTCCAAATGCAGCTGCTGGATGACCTTGGGCTAGTCACACTTCTCTGAAGTCTCTCAGCCTCACTCACCTCACAGAGCGTTTGTTGTGGGGGAGGAAGGGAAAGGAGATTGTTAGCCGCTTTGAGACTCCTGTGGGTAGGGATAAAGTGGGATATCAAATCCAAACTCCTCCTCCTCCTCCTCCTCCTCCTCCTCCTCCTCCTCCTCCTCCTCCTCCTCCTCCTCCTCCTCCTCCTCCTCCTCCTCCTCCTCCTCCTCCTCTTCTACTTGGACCAATGGTCCAACTTAGTGTAAGGCAGTTTCCAGTGTTCCTACTTTCCTAAACCTAAGGGCTGTTGCAGCAGAGAGAATGTGTTTCATGTCCCTCCCTTGCTCCTCCCGAGTCTGTATTGTATTTGGGAACAATTTCTACATCTGGATCTAACTACCAAACAACAGGCTTTCTGTTGCATTGCAACAGATTCTCTCTTCCCTTCTCTGCCCCCGCCTCCTGCGCTGTGTGGGTCAAAGAAACGGTATCAAGTTAAGGTAAAAGTCGCTTTCCTGTTTTCCTCCCCATAACCAACGCCAGTGCCCGCTTATTTGATGGCACATACTACCCACATTCCAAAAAAGCATGCAGTTAACCCTCAAGGAAAAAAGAATATAGAGAGTCTAAAGTCCTTTGATGCTACAGATTGTGTACGTTATATAAATAGCTTCTTAAAAAAATATCTTGCGTGTGATGTGGCCGAATTCCAAATACTGTCCTGAGATCCTGGGAAGGCAAAGCTTTGCACATTTACAACACATCTGTAGGTACCGGTAGCTGTGGTGGACCCCCACCTTCCAATCTTCCTGAACAGGATCCAGGAGCAAAGAGTTCTACCCCAGGACTGCCAATTTTTAGAATCAGCCTGGATCCTGGGCTTTAAACTGCAGTTTGGCAAACACATACCAGGAAAGCTAGTCACTCCAGATACGGGTGGATGAATCGGCCTATTTCAGTTTCTCGCATTTTCCCAGTTGTCAGTTCTTCACATTTCCACATCAGTTTGCAATTAACAATAACAACAAAATGTTCTCAAGAAAATACCTCCTTATTTTAGTCCAACTGTCCCCTGATATATATGTGTGTGTGAATGCAATTTAACTAATATACAGATTTTGCAAAGCAATTTCCTTCAGTATTATGCTGTTTTGTATGTTATTTTCATGAACACATGCATTTTTATGCATACTTCACCCCAAGTATATGCATTTTTGTACACACTACTTGGCCTGCGAACTGCATTGCAAAATTCAAAGAAGTGTGAGTTTTGACGATTGTATTTTGCTCTCTGTATTGTTTTGGAAAGCACCAATTCAGGTAGGCTCACCTTTAAATGCAGTCTGAATTGGATTTCTCCACCGTCCCTTAGCTCCATGCCAAGATAAGCTTTGTCTGTTGAAATCCCGTGTGCCGGAGACACAGGAGCCATGAAAGAAGAAGTAAGTTGGCAACTATATCACTTACATTTTGGGAAATGACTGCCTTCAGTTTATTTCATTTTTTAAAACTGCACTGTGGTCCTTTTGAATGCACCTGGGATAAATAGAAACTTTTAAACAGATTTTCTGTTTTATAATTTAATGAGTGCATTGAAACAGTGATGCACCCCTCCTTTTTCAATTCAAATGGAAGTGCCTATGACAATAGACCCAGGTGGCGCTGTGGGTTAAACCACAGAGTCTAGGGCAGGGGTCCCCAGACTTACCGGGCTTTGGGCCGGAGGGCAGGGGAGTGCGCACGCAGCGGGCCGGAGGGCGCGCTTCCCGGTTGGAAAAAATTGTCGAAAATTGCTTGTGCGCACGCGTATGGGCCTCCCCCGACCCGGAAGTGCACCGGAAATGACCTCTTCTGGGTCGGGAGAGGCCCATACGCATGCACACAAAGGATTTTCGGCGATTTTTTCCGATTTGGAAGATCGCCGCCGCGCTGTGCGCTGTAAGAGCGGGCGGCGGCAGCGGGCGGCGGGGGTCGTCGCGGGCCGGATTGGGAGGCCAATTGGGCCGCATCCGGCCCGGGGGCCGTAGTCTGGGAACCCCTGGTCTAGGGCTTGCTGATCAGAAGGTCAGCGGTTCGAATCCCTGCAACGGGGTGAGCTCCCGTTGTTCGATCCCAGCTCCTGTCCACCTAGCAGTTCAAAAGCACATCAAAGCGCAAGTAGATAAATAGGGACCGCTCCGGCGGGAAGGTAAACGGAGTTCCCGTGCGCTGCTCTGGTTCGCCAGAAGCAGCTTTGTCATGCTGGCCACATGACCCGGAAGCTGTCTGCGGACAAACGCCGGCTCCCTCGGCCTATAGAGCGAGATGAGCGCCGCAACCCCAGAGTCGGACACGACTAGACCTGATGGTCAGGGGCCCCTTTACCTTTTTATGACAATAGACACTAGAAATTAGAAGTAATCACTTTTATTACTACTACTACCCTTTATTGGCATAAGTTTAAAAAGTAAAATCATACAAAGTCATCCAAATACGGGGTTATAGTCAACTAAGTTCAACTCAAAGTAGATCCACTGAAATGAATTATTCTAAGTTAGTCATTCCCATTAACTTCAATGGGTCAACTCTGAGTAGGGGTAGGATGGGCTTACAACTCACAGGCTGTGTTCACACTGTGATTTATTCTGTTTCCCCAATGCTTCGGCGACTGTTAACTTCCATATTATAATTGAACTTTGACATGACGCAAAAGTCACTCCTGGAAATCTAGCAGAATCAATTTTCATTATTATTACTACAGTGTATTGTGACTACGATTATTACAGTTTACACTCTGAATAACCGCTCCTCAGGAGCAAACTTTTGCGAATCATTCTAGACCCACTCGTATACCTCAGTAGAATAATAGAAGGGATCTGGAGGGTCATCTAGTCCAACCCCCTGCAATGCAGGAAGACAGTTCAGATGTTGTCACAAGCAGCTAGTCTCTTTTGTTTGCAAAACCTAGATTCCAGAAAAAGTATCAATCACGGTGCTGCACCCAATGTGAGATTTCCAAATATGGGCTCACAGAGCCAAGTGAGTCAGTTTTCCCTTTCTGATTTTTGTCTTTGCTTTTGCAGAGACTGAATCCATACACAGAGGCCATACCTGTCAAGCGCGCGCTGAAATAACATAAACAATTAAATATCCTTTCAAAGCTTGACAGAAACTCTCTCTGTGTGTGTGTACGCACACACACACTTTCTGAAGCTGTGATGCAAGATTATATCTAGATAAAAAAGGAAACGCTACAGGATTACTCAATGATACAACATTTCCTGTTCAGAACTGCATCTTGAAGTTTTAAATGTTGCAATTCCATGAACAGAGGCCAAGAACATTTGACACTTCACTCAGTTGGAGTAAAAATAAGTTGTGACTGTACTGGAGGTGATACCTTCTGATGTACCGAAGTATGCACACCTCACCTTTTCTCTCTCATGAAAAGGTTCCAATTTAGTGACGATTTAGCAATGGCAAAGGATTAAGCATTTCTCCTTGACTGCTTTCCCATAATTCTTAGCAAGGCCAGAGTGATTACAGTTGGTGCAGCAGAGGGAACTGCCACAGAGAATTGCTTCCTAGTGGAGAAGTGGTTATTCCATTTAAGGTGGGCAGGAAGCATCTTGGGAAGGAACAAAGAAGGCTTTAGAAATATATTTATTTAATAGGCTGATATACGTAGACTCCTTGGCAGCACATGAACGCTGCCTTGGGATGCTCACAGGCAGTCAAATTGATCCAGAATAAATGATGAGTAAGAGAACATTGAGGTTCTGTGGAAACAAATACTGTAAGGAGAGATTAATTTATCTCTCCATTAGTTAAAATGAAGATGATTTATCAAAATGAAAAATCTTGCTTGTTCTGTACAGCAAGTAACCAGCATTTCAAGTGATTAACTCTTTTCATATACTGTGAGGCTGCAATCCAAAGCACACTTATAATTGTGAGAAAGTCCCACTGAGTTTAGGAAAAAATATTTCTGAGCATAGGAGTGTGCATGTCAAAGTTGCAGTGCCCCCTTAAAAAATCTGACTTATTTGGCCTGTGTTGTACATTGCTGTACAACATGTACAATATGGTCTTAACTCAAACTACTTTTAAAATGAATTCAAACCCAAATATACATTGTATTTCCATTCCTCTATTCTCTACTCGCAGATATCAGTTTGGAATAATGCTGAAATCAACACGATTACTTAATGCACATTAAACATCAAATGATGGGAAACCGGAACCCAAGCTTTTCATAACTGCTGGGTGGAAAGATAACATTTAGAGTTGCCAAGTGCTACCTATATTTGAATAACTGGTATATTAGGCAACACACCTTTAGCAAAAATGGGTAGGTATGGATGTCTTCAATGCAAGATGAGTCTTGCAAAAATGGTCCTACTAATCCTAGCAAAGTCCTCGTTGCCTATAGGAATACGAATCTAATTAAAGAGATAAGAATCGAAGCAAAGTAATATGCTGTGCGTCCAGCCAAAATGACATCCAGGCTAAGGGGGAAGCAATGGAAATACAAAACAGACCCCCGTCGTCGTAATCTAAGGAATGGAGAGGCAAAATGGAAGCAATTATGAACCATGTAAATAGAACAATAAGGTAATATAAAAATGAATCAAAGTGATTCATAAAATGGGACTTTTTGAAAAGGAAGCAGCATGGGGGAGCATACCAAGGAGGAGAATACAAAGGCACAATGGGTTTATGGGCCATAAATCACCTCCAACTCTAAAGGGTGGAAGGCACACAGATGATGTGGCTAACCCCCAATTTGGGCTGGGGGGCTGATTTGGGATCCAAGCCAACATTTCTGCCTCCACCCCTAAGCCATAAATTTTGATAGCTGTTGCAAAAGGTGGGAGGATTGAAGTAAAAGTCATACCTCGGTTTAAGTACGCCTCAGTTTGAGTATTTTCAGTTTAAGTACTCCGCGGACCTGTCTGGAAAGGATTAATCCACTTTCCATTACTTTCAATGGGAAAGTTACAGGTAGGTAGCCGTGTTGGTCTGAGTCGAAGCAAAATAAAAAAATTCCTTCAGTAGCACCTTAAAGACCATCTAAGTTTTTATTTTGGTATGAGCACTTGAAGAAGTGTGCATGCACACGAAAGCTCATACCAAAATAAAAACTTAGTTGGTCTTTAAGGTGCTACTGAAGGATTTTTTTTATTTTGTTTCAATGGGAAAGTTCACTTCAGATTAAGTACGCTTCAGGTTAAGTACGGACTTCCGGAACCAATTACATTCATACCTCGGGTTAAGTATGCTTCAGGTTGAGTACTCCGCGGACCCGTCTGGAACAGGTTAATCCACTTTCCATTACTTTCAATGGGAAAGTTTGCTTCAGGTTAAGTATGCTTTAGGTTAAGTACAGACTTCCGGAACCAATTATGTTTGTAAACCGAGGTACCACTGTATACACAGCTGTGGAATGGGTGGAGCTGAGCACCCATATAAGGATACAAAGCACCCCCTCCTTGGTCACCAGATTGATCCTATATCCTCCTATCACATCCCTTATTTTTCAAGCTATTTCTGCTTTGGGCCTGCCTCTTCATACACAAGCTCGTTTAATTGGTTGCAACAGATATACACCATCTATTTCAACCAGGGAGGTGAAATCTAATTATAAATGACCCTGAAAGGTGGTCACGTGATAAGGGTTTGTGGGATGATTTGCCCCTTCTTGACATCCACAATAGTACTGCTTTTATTTTATTTTAAATAATCAGCTAGGCTGCAAATAAATGTGGTCATACCCTTTTCAGTTCAGGAGGGTGCAGAGCTCGGGCCTGGTTCCCTGCTGAGGGCAGCACCGATTTACGAGCGAGCCGTTTGTTCTCCCAAAATAAAATGTGGTGTGGATTATTAGGCACCATGGCCAAAACAGCCATCAGGATATAATCAGCAAGCCGAAGTTTGGCAGCCAAGACTAGCACACACTGTATAACTCCAAGAAAATCTTTTCAGCTGGCTAAAGGGGGATTGCAGCTTCTTAATGATGGCAAGCAATGGGATCTGCTTGCAGTTCTTGTTACCTGCTCAAGCTCCTTGATGGTTACAGATGCTCTTTGGTGGTTATTCCTGGTGGTGGTGACACTCTTGGGGCCATTCAGCCAACTCACAGATGCCCATTTATCAAGCCTGCATGTAGCGACTGAAATATTTCTAAATAGTTTCCTTTTGGAAAAATTCTGGGTGGTCTTTTGACCATTCAGGAGCCTGAAGAGAGCTCGTTTGTCTCTTCCAGGGAAGAGAAAAAGGGAATCGTGGAGCAGGACCACTCATAGGAACATAGGATTCTAGCTTATGCTAAATCAGACCATTGCTCTATTTGGCTCAGTATTGCTGATACCGACAGGCAGAGGCACTGCAGGGTTTCAGACTGGAGATGTTCCCGGTCCTATCTGGAGATGCTGGGAACCAAACTTGGGACTGCCTGCATGCAAAACGGATACTCTACCACGGAATCACTGGCTCCCAGAGTCGATAAAGGCTGCTTATAATCTCCTTGGAGTTGGGACACAGGAGTACGATCTGCCACTGAAAGCAACTTCCAAATGTTTATAGATGGGGAGGAAGTTGGCTTTTGTGTGATCTTCAGCAATAATAGTGAACACACATGTTTGGCCCTCCTAGGAGGCACTATTGTCAGGATGCTGTCAGCGGCTCCCAGTTGGTTGCCCAGGAAAGTATAAAGACAAGTTTCTTACAGTTCTTTTTTATTTCAGTCTATACAGAGAGAGGTTGTAGAACCCAGCCTCTTGGATAATGGTGTTGTCCCAAGTAAATCTCCACCTCTCCCCAGGCCACAAGCCTCACCAGCCCCCCCCGTCATATCCTAGAGTGTTTTTGCCATTTCACAATGCACTTCTCAGGCCAAGTAACATGTACAAAAATGCATCTACTGGGGTGAAGTGTGAATCAACAACCTACAGCAGTGTTTCTCAACCTTTTTTGGGCCAAAGCACACTTGTTCCATGAAAAAAATCACGAGGCACACCACCATTAAAAAAGTTTAAAAAATTAACTCTGTGCCGCCCTATATTGACTATATAATTATGACTGTAAGAAGCACTTGCCAATTGCTGTGTTGGTTGCAATCTCCTGTAATAAGGCTTCACAAGCCGCTGATTTCTCTGCCAGTACAATCCTTTGCTCAGCAAGTTTCAGGTTGAGCTCATCCAGCCAGCTTCTTTAAGTTTGTCTAACCTCGCGTCGTGACCCGGCCGGCTTCCTTTCCGGCGGGTTCAGTGTTGGATATTGGTGGCCGCCAGGCACGTGACAATGCAAATCGCCCTTCTCGTCGCCGCACGTCGCGGCACACCAGCCAGCGTCTCGTGGCACACTAGTGTGCCGCGGAACAGCGGTTGAGAAACGCTGACCTACAGTTCTCATGATTCTTTGTGTGTTGTGGGTGCTTTGTTGTTCTAAATATATGCTGCGTACTCAGCCAGAGTCCCCAGCCAAAAGTCCCTTAGTCTAGCTGTTGCATTGCATCGCTGTGAGGAGGTGGGACCCACCTAAGTCAGGTCCGGGCCTGAGCGTTTGCTTTACTGACTGAGCACATATCTAAGTTCCCATATTCCCCTCCCCACATCTCTGTTATAAGTTGTGTTGAGGGCTGCCAAGAATCCAGCAGGCCAGTGATTATATAAAGAAACAGCAACCCTCTGCAGGCAAGTTTCTGTGCAATCGTTCATCCTCGCTGACTTCTTCTGATATATTCCACTGCTCCTGCCCCCTCCCAACCCCAATTCTGCCTGAGGCCCAGTCTAACTTGATATCTGACTCTCCTCCCCCTCCCCAACTCATCCCCTAAATAACACCCAGTCCCCCCACCCCTCCATCTCTATCACAATCCCAAGGACTTTGCTTCACTGTGCCTGCGAGGGCTCTGGAATCCAGCCAGGAGACAATCTGTTCTTCATTACATTCACCACGCGACTTGGAGGCTCGTGGCCCCCTTGCTCCTCCTGCTCCTGCTGATGTGGCGTTTTGGACCCGGAGGAGTGCAAAAGCTCTTCATCACTGTTCTGCCGGCCTTCGGTGCCAACGCTCCTGTTGAGGGATTGATAAAACACAAGGCCAGGGCAGGAAAGCAGCTTCTGCCAGGTTAACCTCCTCCGCTCCCCATCCTCCCCTCGGCCAACAGCCAGGAATAGCAGCAAGATTTGCAGTAATAATATTTTCCTCTTTCAGTCATTTCCCCCCTCCAAGGTCCTTTATGGAACAGAAAAGAATATTCAACCCTCCGTGTGCTTTGTCAGTTCTCTGCCTCAGTTTCCCAAGAGAAGGCTACCCCTGTTCTTCCTTCCTTCCACCTGCCCCATCCAGAGTCTTCTCATCTTCATCCTAGACTAAGAACATAAGGAGAGCCTGCTGGATCAGGCCAATGGCCCATCTAGTCCAGCATCCTCACAGTGGCCAACCAGTTGCCTGTGGGAAACTAGCAAGTACTCTCCCCACCATCCCCTGTGGTTTCCAGCAACTGGTATTCAGAAGCATTACTGCCCCTGACAGTGGAGGCAGAGCCTAGCCATCTTAGCTAGCAGCAGTTGATAGCCTTCTCCTCCATGAATTTGTCTAATCCTCTTTTAAAGCCATCCAAGTTGGTGGCCCCCCACTGCCTCCTGTGGGAGAGAGTTCCATAGTTTAACAATGTGCTGCATGATATTCTTGTAAAGAAGCTGGTAAAATGCAGGCTAGACAATGCTACCATTCAGTGGATTTGGCTGACTGACCAAACCCAAAGGGTGCTCATCAATGGCTCCTCTTCATCCTGGAGAGAAGTGACTAGTGGGTGCCACAGGGTTCTGTCTTGGGCCCAGTCTTATTCAACACCTTTATCAATGACTTGAATGATGGGCTTCAGCAGGGCCAGCTCTAAGGCAAGGCTGGGTGGCGCAATGCGCTAGGCCACCAGGGGGGGGCACCACACTGCTGTGCCTGCGGCAGCCACGCTACAGGCTGCGCCCACCAGACAGCCACACTGAGAAACAGGGCGGGGGGGGCGGGCGCCGGAGGGATCTTTGCACCATGGCACCAGGGCGCCAGATACACTTAAGACGACCCTGGGCTTGAGGGCATCCTGATCATGTTTGCAGATGACACCAAATTGGGAGGGGTGGCTAATACCCCAGAGGACAGGATCACACTTCAAAATGACCTTAACAGATTAGACAACTGGGCCAAAGCAAACAAGATGAATTTTAACAGGGAGAAATGTAAAGTACTACACTTGGGCAAAAAAAAATATGAAAGGCACAAATACAGGATGGGTGACACCTGTCTTGAGAGCAGTACCTGTGAAAAGGATCTAGGAGTCTTGGTAGACCACAAACTTGACATGAGTCAACAGTGTGATGCAGCAGCTAAAAAAGCCAATGCAATTCTGGGCTGCATCAATAGGAGTATAGCATCTAGATCAAGGGAAGTAATAGTACCACTGTATCAGACCTCACCTGGAATAGTGTCCAGTTCTGGGCACCACAGTTAAAGAAGGATACTGACAAGCTGGAACGTGTCCAGAGGAGGGCAACCAAAATGGTCAAAGGCCTGGAAACGATGCCTTATGAGGAACGGCTTAGGGAGCTGGGTATGTTTAGCCTGGAGAAGAGAAGGTTAAGGGGTGATAGCCATGTTCAAATATATAAAAGGATGTCATATAGAAGAGGCTGAAAGGTTATTTTCTGTTGCTCCAGAGAAGCGGACACGGAGCAATGGATTCAAGCTACAAGAAAGAAGATTCCACCTAAACATTAGGAAGAACTTTCTGACAGTAAGAGTTGTTCAGCAGTGGAATTTCTGCCAAGGAGTGTGGTGGAGTCTCCTTCTTTGGAGGTCTTTAAGCGGTGGCTTGACAGCCATCTGTCAGAAATGCTTTAATGGTGTTTCCTGCTTGGCAGGGGGTTGGACTGGATGGCCCTTGTGGTCGCTTCCAACTCTATGATTCTATGAAGAAGCACTTTCTTTCAACTGTCCCAAAACTTCCAGTATTCAGCTTCATGGGATGTCCACAAGCTTCTGGTGTTGAGAGGGGGAGAAAAACTTTCCCCTGTCAAGGAAAACCCTAAACTATTATATCAGTTGGCTGTCAACTGAAACCCTAAACCATTCAACTTTTCCTGATGGTTTGAGCCCCAGATTGTGAGTCAGGCGGGTCCTTGCAAGACAAGCGGGCCTTTTAACAGCCTCCTTTATGGGATGCAGCTGTGCATTTTAGGGTCAGTTTCACAAGTTCCCACAAAGGTTTTACAATGAGCTCTGGTGCCTCTTGCTTCATCTCTCCCCCACTCCCCACATCTTGCCTGGATGGGGGAGATGGGGGGCCTGCAAAGGTCAGGAGGCGTTCTTCAAATGGCTGAATGAAGGACTTCCAGCGAGGCAATATGGCGCGCACCACGGTGCTGCGGAGCTCCTGAAGGCAGCCAGCATTAACTGCGCTGCCTGGCAGGCTCCTGGGCCACCAGGATTGCTGCCACTAACCAATATCATCTTAAGCTTATCTCGCACCCTGGTGCAGGGATCCTTAGGGCACCCCCCCGGGGGTCTCCCCACCCTCCCACACATGCGCCTGCCGCCTCACCTGCACTTTCCTCAGCTGTGCACGTTCGGGTAGCGCAGGAGGCCGCGGCCCATCCCCTGGCTGCCTTGGCCGGGGAAGAGCAGCACCGAAGCCTCCTGGGGTGCCTCGACCATGGTGCCTCGTCCTCCACTGCTTTGTCCGGCAACAGGCCCGTCGCGCTCGCTGCTCCCCTCGCCAGGAGGCCTCGCTCCTCCACCTCAGCTGATCCATCGCTGCACGGAGAGCCGCAGGGCCAGGAAAGGGAGAGGCTTCGCCACCAGTGCGCACACAGTGTGGGGGAAAGGAGAAGGAGGTACAGAGTCCTGGCCAGACAGCCAGAACCCCGTGCTCACTTGCAAGGCTCTGGGGCGCCGCCTTCTCCTCCGCTGCCTGACGACAGCTCGCTGATTCCTACAGCCAAGGGAGAGGTGGAGGCGCCATAGGGATTAGTGGCTGGTTGCGCCCCACCAGCGCCCTCGAGAGGCTGGCGCCCTGGTGCAACGCACCACTAGGCCCTATGGTAAAGATGCCTCTGCTGCTAATGCTGTTACCAGGGTTGAACCGGGGGCACCCAGCCAGTCAACTGGGGGAGGCCAAACACTCTCCAAGCGATCCTCATCGAGCTGGGGCTGAAAACACCTGCCCACGGCCCAGCAGAGCTCCGTGGCCTGGAGGCCTAGGGAGCCATGGTGAAAAGAAGAGAGAGAAAAGGAAAGAAAAAGGAGCCCCGGCCTTCCCAGCTTACTGTCACTGCCACCGATGCTGACACAAAGGGAGAACAGAGGTAGGAAAGCACCAGGAGGGCCAGGGAGGTTGCAAAAAAAACCACACAGTCGAGCCCAGGTCCGAGCCAAGCCTACCTCCCCGGCGGCTAGCGTGCCTAGAGCAGGCTGGGACCCAGAGGGAAGCAGCGCGACAGAGGACTCCCCGCAAGAGAAGAGAACGCAGCTTAACACCGTCCAAAAACCCCGCTTTTTATTTGTTAGGTCTCCCCCCCCCCCAAGTATTTTTCATTTTTTCCAATTTAAAAAACAAAACAAAACACGTTCCCCCCATTTTTCTTTTTTAAATATTTTCCTTTTTAAGGGGGGCACTGCTGCTGCAGCCACCTTTTACTCATATTTTTACTTTTTAAATCTCAATTCCCCCCCCCTGTCTTAAAAACACAACAACAAATGGCTGAATGAATTCACCTCCTGGGTTTTAACCAATGAGCCAATTGCATTTAGATAACTGTACCCATGGAGCAGCTCATAATGGCGGTGCTTTGATGTCTGTGCCCAAAGTGGGCTGGGATGTTCTTCTTCTGCTTTTCAAGATGACTTACAGCTATCCCACTTCTTTTCAGGTAGATGTAACTTACGGTGGATCTACACACAGGAAAAAACCCTGCTATAAATAAGCCAGAAATCAAATCGTTATAACAAAAGAAAAGAAATCTCACTATGGAAAATTGCAAATAATTTTATTTTATTTTTGCTCTCCAGCACCATCTGATGTTGCATGTTTTTTTTTTTTTTAATTATATTTTTTATTAAACATTTTATCAACACACATACAGAACACAAATACAAAAAGTAAACATCAAAATACAGAAATACAAAAATACAAAAATACAACAAAAAAAATATATATATATCATCTCTAATCCATTTTAATATTCATTGTCCTCTGGCTTCCCCAATTCCCTACTATCTGATTTTCTTTTTTATAAACAACTGATGTTGCATGTTTATAACACATTCAAAACACTGTTTTTTGACTAATGTAGCTGAGTCCTGAGTCTGCTCTAATCATCTCCCTGTACCCAGCTTTGAAACAATCTCAAATTTCTCCCAACCACCTCACTGCCTTGGTATTCCCCCATTTTGGCTTTGCTTTACGAGCACCCAAATTTAGTAGTAGCAGAATTTGCTGCAGCTGCAGATGAGCTGGCTGGGAAAGCTTGGCTGCAGTAGTTCATGCATTGGTTATTTCAAAACTGGATCACTGCAAGGCCCTTCCACGGAAGCTGCAGTTAGTGCAGAATGATGGGAGCGAGGCCATGTCAGCATGCAACACCTGCGCTCAGAGATCTGCACTAGTTGGCCATTTGCAGGTGAGCCAAGTTCAATGGGCTGCGATTAGTATACAAAGCCCTTGACAACTTGGGACCACTTTACCTGTCAGATTGCCTTGCTTACTCCACATTTGCCCTCTTGACCACCTGTTATGTACTGAGCTGAATCATAGAACAATAGGATCCAGAATCAGCAGTCTGATTGGTCCAGAGGAGCCACCCAATCCAACTCCAGGTGGAAGTGAATCCGCAACCTGATTGGTCTGCAGGAGCAGCCAATCAGTCTGCTGGCAGAAGTCAATCCACAAACTGATTGGCCCACAGGTGTAGCCCTGAAGTAGCCAATCACACAAGCCATTGTGTAAATAATGTATATAAGCAGATGGTTTTGGGGAAAAGGGCATTCTTCTTCTCCTTGATGACTACGAGCTGAATAAAGAGCATGAAATTCACTCTCGACTCCGAGTATATTTCACCACCTCAGCTGGCAGAACTGGCAGCGTTACAGGTGCTGGGAAAAGTCAGGAGAGAAGGAAAGGCCAGAGCACCTCCTTTGCCTGCAGAAGGTCCCAGGTTCAGTCCCCGGCATTTGCAGGGAGGGCTGGGACTCCTCCCTGTCTGAAAGCCCAGAGAGCCACTCCCAGTCAGTGTAGACAACACTGGGCTAGATGGACCAATGGTCTGACTCGGAGTAAGGCAGTTTTGTAACTGGGTGGCGTATATAGTAATACTTTGAGGCTAAATGTCAGCAGAGAAGGCAGGTTTTCAGATCAACCTCTGGGATTGAGCCCCTTGTGAATTCAGGCCTGCTTCACCCTCCCTCCTCTGTCTCTCCCTTTCGAAGCTCCCAGCCCTGCCACACAGTCACATGCATGCTGGCTGGCGCTCCAGCTCATTGGACAAAGTACAGGAGTTTCTCATTAACCAGGAATGAGAAGGCTGTCTTAATCCAGCTGCAGAGGCGGGGGCGGGGGGGAGCGAGAGAACGAACAGGAAGGGGGTTTGGAGCAGAGAGGCTGATTCGGTACGAAGCAGCTGTTTGGGGAGGCACCTCGTAGGTAAAGCCTGGCTCATTTCTGAGTTTGGGGGCTTTGCTAAGAGAAGCTATTGGCCTTGATTGTATTCCCAGAGCTGGGGGTGGGGGGTGGGGTTTGCAAAGTTTGTATCAATCTATGTGTTTTATCTAGGGATGGGCTCCAACAATGTCCTCACTCTCTCTGTTTCTCATTTTGCCAATCGTAAGTTCAGTTCTCCACATTTCCACATCAGTTTGTGCTTTTTTAAAAAAGGCCTCCTGGGTGTTTTAGTGTGTTTGTTGTTGTTGTTTAGTTGTTTAGTCTCTTTGTGACCCCATGGACCATAGCACACCAGGCACTCCTGTCTTCCACTGCCTCCCGCAGTTTGGTCAAACTCATGTTCGTAGCTTCGAGAACACTGTCCAACCATCTCATCCTCTGTCGTCCCCTTCTCCTTGTGCCCTCCATCTTTCCCAACATCAGGGTCTTTTCCAGGGAGTCTTCTCTTCTCATGAGGTGGCCAAAGTATTGGAGCCTCAGCTTCAGCTTCAGGATCTGTCCTTCCAGTGAGCACTCAGGGCTGATTTCCTTCAGAAGAGATAGGTTTGATCTTCTTGCAGTCCATGGGACTCTCAAGAGTCTCCTCCAGCACCATAATTCAAAAGCATCAATTCTTTGGCGATCAGCCTTCTTTATGGTCCAGCTCTCACTTCCATACATCACCATACATCATCATACATTTAGTGTGTTTAGTGTGTTTTAATATCCACACTTTTGTACACAATTGTGCCTCATCTAAGCATCTTTGCAGAGCAGGTTTCCCCTAATATAATACAATGTTACATTGCGGTGCACATTATTTTCATAAAGGAATGTGGTTTTATACACACTCTAGTATTTTTGGACTCGGGAGAAGGGCAGATTTTGAAGCATGACAGCCCTTTCCTTCTCAGTATTGTTTCAGAAAGTGGAATTATGTAAATTAGCCTTTAAATAGGAACTGAAATACAATTACCAGAGTGGCAGAACAGTAAATCTCTTCTCCTATAGAATGCTGGGAATTGTGAAGGGGTCTCCTCATAACTCTCAGCTCCCTTAACAAAATATTGTCCCCAGGATATCTGGGATCGGGGGGGGGGAGGCTATGACTGTTTAAAATGGTTTGATACTGCTTGAAATATATAATGCAGTTGGTGCCTCACAGCAGGGGATGGGGAACATTTGAACCTTAGGAAAACACAAGAAGATAAGAAGAGCCTGCTGGATCAGGCCATTGGCCTATCTAGTCCAGCAATCTGTTCTCACAAGGGCTACCAGGATCTCTTGTGGGAAGCTGTCAAGTAGGACCCGAGCCCAAGATCCCTCTCCTCTGACCATGGAAGCAGAGCACAGGCATCACGGCTAGTAGCCAAAGGCTTCTCCTCCACGAATTTGTCCGATCCTCTCCTAAAGCCATCCAAGTTGGTGGCCACCACTGCCTTCTGTGGGAGTGAGTGGGAGTGGCTTATGCACTGTATGTAGAAGGAAATGTTTTTCTCTGTCCTGAATCTTCTAACATTCACCTTCATTGGTTAGATTACTGCAATACGTTATACGTAGGACTACCTCTGAAGATGGTTCGGGAACTTCAGCTAGGGCAGAATTCAGCGGCCAGGTTGCTCACCGGAGCAAGATGGTTTGAGCATATTACACCAATCCTGATCCGACTGCACTGGCTACCAATTAGATTCTGGGCCCAATTAAAAATGCTGGTTTTGACCTGTTGTTGTTGTTTAGTCGTGTCCGACTCTTCGTGACCCCATGGGCCATAGCATGCCAGGCACTCCTGTCTTCCACTGCCTCCCGCAGTTTGGTCAAACTCATGTTCGTAGCTTCGAGAACACTGTCCAACCATCTCATCCTCTGTCGTCCCCTTCTCCTTGTGCTCTCAATCTTTCCCAACATCAGGGTCTTTTCCAGGGAGACTTCTCTTCTCATGAGGTGGCCAAAGTATTGGAGCCTCAGCTTCATGATCTGTCCTTCCAGTGAGCACTCAGGGCTGATTTCCTTCAGAATGGATAGGTTTGATCTTCTTGATCTTCTTGCAGTCCATGGGACTCTCAAGAGTCTCCTCCAGCACCATAATTCAAAAGCATCAATTCTTCGGCGATCAGCCTTCTTTATGGTCCAGCTCTCACTTCCATACATCACTACTGGGAAAACCATAGCTTTAACTATACGGACCTTTGTCGGCAAGGTGATATCTCTGCTTTTTAAGATGCTGTCTAGGTTTGTCATTGCTTTTCTCCCAAGAGAAATATAAACCCTTAAAAGGCTCAGGACCACAATACCTCAATACCTGCTTCTTTCCATATGAACCTACCTGGACCCTGAGATTGTCTTCTGAGGCCCTCCTTCATGTGTGCTGCCTCCTCAAGAGGTGCGGAGGGTGGCAACACAAGAACGGGCCTTCTCTGCAGTGGCTCCCCGTCTGAGGAATGCTTTCCCCAGGGACGTTTGCCTGGCTCCTTCATCACACACCTTTAGGCGCCAGGCAAAAACGTTCCTTTTTAACCAGGCCTTTGATTGATCTGATTGACACCCTATGCCCTTTTAAAATGTAGCTCTTTTTTGGGGGTGTGTGTGTTATTGGATTGTTTTTATTTTGATTATATACTATAGATTGTGTTTTTTATGCTGATATTTTCTGTGAACCACCCTGAGACCTCTGGTTATAGGGCGGTATATGAACAACAACAAGAACGACAACAACAACAACAACAACAACAACAACAACTGGATTTCCATGAGATCTAATGCTTTGAGGGAAAAATATTTTGTTGGCAAGAATGGTTTGACAATGAAACCCATTATTTATAGCAGGGGTTGGCAAGGTTTACCTTGCCTGGGCCGGTTCACTCCAGCGGAGATCCATCCGTGGGCCGGATCGTGCATGTGCCCGCGATTTCCGGCGTCTGAGCATGTGCAGACACAATTTCTGGGACAGCAGAAGTGAGTCCTTGTGCTGCACTGCACCGGTTTAGCTCAGTGTGCAGGGACTTGGCGAGCGGGCGGCTTGGTTCGGGGGCGGCTTGTGGGCCAGTTAAATGACCCCCCATGGGCTGCTTGTGGCCCATGGGCCTTAGGTTGCCAACCCCTGATTTACAGGAACAATAGGCTCTTTTTCCTCAATGGGGGCATTAGGGAGGGGCTCCAGATGTTCCAGCATTGGATTTCCCACACCTGTGGCCTCAAAAGCCTTCTCCCCTAGCTCTGTGAGCCAGCCAGATTCTCCATCCCCCCACGGAGCCAGTGGCAATTGTGCACCTAGCCCTTTCCTTCCAAGCAATGGATGCCCTGAATGACCGAAGTGGAATCTACACACACATTTTAAAAAAATCAAAAAAAAATCTGAAAGCGTTTTAAAAAAACACATTGAATTTTCCATAAGGCTCACCATCGCCATCTAGTGTCACATTATATATTGCACTTGAAACACACTTAAAACCTTTTAGTTGCAGCTGTATAGCTGAGTCCCAAGTGAGGCCAGCTTTTTGACACAAAGAGAAATATGCCTTAGATGGGGGAAGGGGAAGTCTGCCAGAACTGGAGGCTCATAATCTCTCCCAAGGAGATAACAAGGGGAGCTGAGTGTGCCAAGAAATTTCCCAGCATGCAAAGCCACAGGGCCGCCTCCCCACCCACCTTCAGGTCTGGCTACAAAGAGGTTCCTCTGCCATGGAAATAAATGAGTATTGTGGCTGACCATCAAGTCACGCAAGCCTGGGATGGGAGTGGGAGCAATGGATGGGATGGAATGAAGTAGCCCTTTATCCAAAGATTGCTTCCTCCGGAGGCGAGGGCAGGGCTGGCATTTTTGGGAAGGCTGCAGCAATCACAAATGCATGGGAGGCGCTGGCTCTGGTTGGAGGGAGCTTTGTAAACTCCTTGTGAATGTTCCACAGCCTGCTATGAGGTATGAAAGAGGGGAAATGAGATTCTAAAGCACCCTGAGGCCACTTTAAAGAGTCATGACTTCGCCTAAAGAATTCTGGGGACTGTAGTTTGTTAAAGGTGCTAGGAGTTGTTAGGAGAGAATTCCCAGAGTTCCCTATGAATACAGATTGATTGTTAAACTGCTCTGGGAATTGTAGCTTTGTAAGGGAAGCCTGATGCAGAAGGTTGTAGCTGTGATTGGAGTCAGAGGAGAATTGGTGGGGCTGTTCAAGTGCACAGGACACTTTCAGATGTTGGGGGCTGGAAAAACGTGGGGAACTTTAGATCACATTCACACCAAACTGTTAAAGTGCTCTGATACCACTTTAAACTTTTGGTTCCCCCCCCCAAAGGAATTCAGGGAGCTGTAGTCTATTAGGTAAATACGTAAAGGACCTCTGGACTGTTAAGTCCAGTCAAAGGCGACTATGGGGTTGCAGTGCTCATCTCACTTTCAGGCCGAGGGAGCTGGCGTTTGTCCATAGATAGCTTTCCGGGTCATGTGGCCAGCAGGACTAAACTACTTCTGGCTCAACCAAACACTGTGATGGAAACCAGAGGGCATGGAGATGCCGTTTACTTTCCCACCACAGCCGTACCTATTTATCTACTCAAACTGGCATACTTTCGATCTGTTAGGTTGGCGGATTTGAACTGTCGACCTTCCGGTCTGAAAGCCCAAGAGGCTCAGGGGCTTAAACCACAGAGCCAGCCACGTCCCTTGTAGTCTATGAAGGGTACTGAGAGTTGGTAAAGATAAAGGGACCCCTGACCGTTAGGTCCAGTTGCGGATGACTCTGGGGTTGTGGTGCTCATCTTGCTTTACTGGCCGAGGGAGCTGGTGTACAGCTTCTGGGTCATGTGGCCAGCATGACTAAGCCACTTCTGGCAAACGAGAGCAGCGCACAGCAACGCCGTTTACCTTCCTGCTGGAGCGGTACCTATTTATCTACTTGCATTTTGACGTGCTTTTGAACTGCTAGGTGGGCAGGAGCTGGGATCAAACAACGGGAGCTCACCCAGTCACGGGGATTAGAACCGCCGACCTTCTGATCGGCAAGCCCTAGGATCTGTGGTTTAACCCACAGCGCCACCTGCGTCCACCGAGAGTTGGTAAAAGGCCCCTATTATTCTCCCAAAGCTGCAATTCTAAAAGTCCCCTATGAAGAGGGATGGTCCTCACATTAAGTCACTGCACTTGCCACATGATAGCTTAAAGCATCCTGGGTGCAAGGAAAGCCAAGTATTCAGCAGACCCAAGGAAGAGCTATCTTGCATTGTGGGTTGGACTTTGGGTGAACATCAGAAGCAGGGCAAACTTTCCTCTGCTGGGTAGTGAGCTTGGATAAAGTGGTGCCCTTTCCTCCCTCCCTCCCTCCCTCCCTCCCTCCCATTTCTTTTCCTCCCCCCCACCCCAAATGTCTTGCTGAGGGGTGAAGGGCAGGTCAGGACAGACAAAGCCCCTGCCCCCATTGCCATGGTGACATTAATTCAAGCCGGGTTCAAAGGAAATTGTTCCAATCAAAGCTAACAAGCCAGAGTTGGAGCCCGGCCTAGCAGGGGGAAAAAGCTCTGTTTTGAGAAAAAATTGGGACCAGCATTTTGTGCACGGAGGCGGAGAAGGGAAGAGAGGAAAGCACTTGTGTTTTTTTGGGTGGCGGGAGCCTACATTCTAGCTCAAGGAGTTCAAAACAACCTGACCTCCCCAGTTCTCCAGCATAGGGAGGGGGAGCCCCCTTTTGATTGGAAAAGCAAATAACTCCAGCCAATTGGCACCTCCAGTTTGTCTACCATTGAGCAGATTCTAACAGGCTACTGCTACATTCAAAGCTCAGGTGCTAGAAGAAAATGGAGATGTACAGGGATGGTGGCAGCTAGGAATGAGTAAACCTGTCAATTTTGGTTTCTCTCAGTTTATCATTTTTTCAATCGACTGCTTCCCACATTTCCACATCAGTTTGACGATTATTATTGCTATTATTGTTATTATTTTGCAAAGTCTTCAGAAAAATCCATCTGGATTTTTGTGCAATTTTCTCCTAATGTACGCAATTTTTGTATGCCATTTTGGCTCACATAAACATTTTTAATGTTTTCCCCAAAGCAATTTCCCCATGTCTAATGCATTTAGTATGTTTTCGCTAATATATCTGCACATACAGTATATGCGTTTTTGTACACATTACTTGGCTGGAGAACCACACTGCAAAATTTAGAGAACCATGGTTTTTCAAAGGATGGCTACGTCTTTTGATTCACACATTTTTTGGAAGGTGGGATTTAGCTCAGTTTGCCTTTCCCCCACTCCTAATGATGACTGACTGGATCAGGGCATTAGGATGAGTGCAGGAGAAGTTCCCAGGTTCAGCCACCAGTAGCATCTCCAGGCAGGGCTGGGAGAGACCCCAGTCTGAAACCACAGAGAGCCATTGCCAGTCATTGTAGACAATTCAGAGCCAGATGGGACATTGGTCTAACTCAGGGAAAGGCACCTTGCTTTGCTTCTGTCTTCTATGCTAACCCTCTGCTAGATTGGCCCTGCAGGGGCAGAAAAGAGGCTTTCAAAACTGACACCCACCAAGGGAAGCAGCATCTCCTTTTTTATGGCAGCTGCAGAGAAGTGAGACTGTCCCAATAGGCACAGAACTCCTGCTGAATTTTGGTGAATTTCGCATCCTGCAGAAACTCATCATGCCAGACTCTTTGAGAAGCAATAGACCACACACCAGCAGGTGGCGCTCCAGAATACAAAGTGTGCTTGCCTCCTCTCTGTTGCAACTCTTTCTACTGCCTTATAAGTGTTCCAAAGTTCTGCTCTGTGTTATCTCAGTGATCCTTACAAGAGCCCTGAAAAGTATTGTTATCCCTACACGTCTGGGGGCTCAAGCTGGGTGAAGCAAGATCTGGGAACTAGACATGTCCTTTCCTTGGGCTGGGGAAAGATTGGGCAATGCCTTGCACTATAGGGCAAGGCAAACTGAATCTGCTTTTCCTCATCTAGTGTTAATATAGCAACTGAGCTCTTAAGCAGCTTGCTCTAACAGGTGAGCTCTTGCAAAACTCACCTTAATTTCCAGTTGCTTAAGAAAGATTTGTGGATAAATACTTTGCGATACTTTTAGTAGACTTTACAGGAAGCACACGTTAGCATCAGGGTGAGGTGGGGTGGGAAAAATATAGGTGGGTCTTCTTTGGCCATCTTTTGTTTGGTTGCAGCTGGAATGGTGTTCTGCTGAGCCGCTCTCCTCCTCTGCTCTAGCCAGAATGCTTCAGGTGGAATGCGGCTCTAGCCAAGCTTGGAAAGATCTTCTCCCATATAAGGAATCAAAGGGAATCTCAAAAGTGCTTCAAAGCCTAGAGGCTAATGAAGAACTCCTGGGGAAAGAGCTGGCAACAGTTTCTGTAGCTCTCCGCAAGCACGCGTCCCCCCCCCCCACTTATTTCACAGCATTTTAGACACCATGTTTGTTTAATCCCTGCAGGACTGTCATCCATTTGATGAGTGCTGTTCGCTCTCTCTGCTCTCTGATGTGAACATCTGAAGAGATGCATTCTTGAACAGTTTTAAAACCACTCCGCTCCCATTTCCAGACTTGCTCCCAAGGCACAAGAGCATGTATAGAGAGCAAGGCGCTGCAGGGAGGCATCTCACCACCCAACCTGTTCCTTCAAAACCTTCCATGGCCTCCCCACCCCACTCAACCAGGTGCCCTGTCAGAAAAAGTGCTACAGTATGATGGTACATGTCAGGAGCCACTCCTTGGGGCTGAGGTCCTTTCACCCCCAATAAAATATTTGAGGGGGCTGCCCCCAAGTTGATGGACATGTGTCACATCTTGTGATCAGGATGGGATTTACATTTCCCTTCCATTAGAATATTTTATTCAAGTTGGCAGCCCTGAAACATGCGCAATTTCAATTTTATGCAGTTGAAGACCAGCCAGCTGAAATCACATAAATTAAATGCATGGAAGGTGGAGAGTTTAAAAGCTCTTTTTGTCCAGGATTTTCCCAGTGCAGAAAGAACTTTTAAGTTCTCCATCTTGCTTATTGGGCTCTGGAATGCTTTTTCATGGGCTCTGGATGTTCATGCAAGATCTCAGATGGCCCCGCAAGACCACGCAAGAGCATCCTAGAGCTCTTTGCCTTGCTTGGATGGACGCAAAGCCCACTGAGTGCATGGCTCCAGAAAGGTCATGCGGGGTGGCTCCAAGAAAGTGGTTCAGGTATGCATGTTTTTGCAGATATGCACCAACCTCAGAATATAACCCCTGCACAAGATGTGATTGTACCGCACATAAATGCAAGGCAATGAGCACAATCAGCACATCATCCCTCTGCTCTAGCTTGGCATCCCTGGCCATGACCTTCACTCCTCCCAACCCTACATGGGGATGCTGCTGGATTGAACCAAGGACCTTCTGCACACGAAGCAAAGGCTCTACTGCTGAGCTACACCCCTTCCCTTAAGACACAGAACCACAGGAAGCTGCCTTGTGCTGAGTCAGAAGAACATTGGCTCATCTACCTTACTTTTGCCTACACTGACAGGCAGAGACTGTCCCGGGTTTCAAGCAGGGGTCTCTACCAGCCCCAACCTGGAGATGAACATGGGGCGTTCTGCATACAAAGCAGATGCTTTGCTACTGAGCTTTTGCCCTATGGTGTTTTGAGTAGCTGCTTGCACTGACCAGAGTGCAAGCATATACAACAACAGAGAGCAGACAGATATAAATAGATAAAAATTACTCCCTATGAGCTGATACACAATAAATAATTCAGATATAAAACGGCTAAAATATATAAGTTAAAACCTTAACCACTAATTTAAAACATATTAAGACATTGGCTGTTAGATTCATTCAAAGCTTGTCTCCTTAATTTTATGGCAGCCACTTTTCAGGTAATCTCTGGTTCCCTTTCCTCTATTAAGTATTTTAAGTAGGTAGCTGCTCTGGTAAAGGTGTGTTGTTGTGAAAGGAAGCAGGAAGCTCTGCCTGGTGCAAAAGTCTCACATGGCTCCAGAGCTCTAGTATTCCACCTTCAGTGCCCTCAATCTTCTGGCAACATCAGTCAAGACAATTCACTTTGCATGCCCCCCCCCTCTTTCCTACTTCGTCCCACCCATGTTTTGGTGCTCATGCAGAAAACCCAGCAAAGTTGCATGCCATACCAAGACTTCATTCCCCACATGGGTGTGTGCCAAGATAAGGGAGGGTGTGCTCACAAAAGCACAGTAAGTGGCAGAGGTCAGGTGTGAGAGAGTTAGGTTCCCATGGGATGCAAGGATTAAGGGACTTGGCCAAGGACATCGGAGTGTGCAATAACAGATTTAGGTCAAAAGGCATCTCTCTTTCATCTCGGCTTGGTCACGTTGATCCAGTAAGCCTGAGAGTGGATCTCGTCATTTCTCATACAGGGATTCCAAGAAGCAAATGCCACCTGCAATGGAACCACAGCTAAATGTTTGGTTCAGAGGGAAATATCTATCTACCCTTCATAATACCCCCCGAAACAAATCATTCACCAACAAGCCCCTTTGTTCTGCAGACTGAAAAACATCACATCCATCTGATCCTGAGAACTTGCCCAACTATGATGATCTGAGATTTCTGATATGAAACAGTGAGATAATTCAGGATTTGCACCAATCTGGAAAGTTCCAAGGTGGTGATCCTCCCCCGGGCAGAGATTTGGAAGGGCACACTGTCCCCTAGCCCTCGCAAGGTGTAACTGCACATTACCTTGGAAAAGCATAGGTTGGGAGCTTGGCTTTGCTGTGGCAAAGCAAGTGTGGGGCAAAGAGAGAGTCCACCACCTTCCACGGGCTTCTGCTCCACTGTTGAATAGCTGTTATCTTCAGAAGGTTCTTCCTGATGGAATCTCCTTTCTTGTAACTTGGAACCATTGGATTGGGTCCTACGCTCCGGAGCAGGAGAAAACAAGCTTGTTCCATCTTCAATGTGACAACCCTTCATATCTCCTCTCAGTCTCCTCTTATCCTAGGCAAACATGCTCAACTCTCTCAACAGTTCCTCATAAGGCTTGGTTTCTAGACCCTGGATCATCTTGGTCACTTTCCTCTGCACACCTTCCAGCTTGTTACTATCCTTGTTAAACAGTGGTGGTACTCCTACTTCCCTTGATCTGGACACTATACTTCTCTTGATGCAGCCTAGAATAGCATTAGATGATGATGATGATGATGATGATGATTGCCACTGCATAACACTGTGGACTCAGCCCTGGCAATAAGGGCTCCTGTGTAGATAGGAAACACATCTGAGAAAGCTATCAAGAATGGTCTGCAGAATCCATCATATAACTAGATGTGTAGTGATTTTGAGCTCTGCCTGGGACAGGCCTCAGTGGGTGTAAATGAAAGATCAAAAGCTGGGGCATATTTCTAGAAATACTGACCGACTGGTAGGAAAAACAACAACAGCTGAGTAGTTGTTATTAATTCAGTGCCTTTTTTGCGTATAAGAAGAACAGACTAGCCAAGTTCCATAGAACATTCATCCCATCAAGTGGGTTCCCACCAGCTGGAGTTTATTTATTTACTTCCTAGGTCACAACGGGACTCTTGTGTATGCTTACAAATAATGCACAATAAAGATTTTAAATCTTTATTGTGCAAAGAACAAACCAAATTACGAGGGGGGAAGCTAGCAGAACCAAAATACAGATTTGGGACAATGTAAACATAAAATCAGAAGCCCTCGGTCAATTAAAAATGTTTTTGTAAAACAGGAAAGTTTGCCCCCCCCCCCCGCCTTCTCTGAGGTAGGTGCTTCAGATCTGATCTGCACAGATCTTGCCACGCTGCCCCTCACAACATGGTGGCTGGCTCTGAGCTTGGTGGCGCAGCCTGATGATGTCATTCACCAGGTCACTACTGGGAGGGGGGAGAGAGGGAGAGGGAGAGGGAGAGGGAGAGGGAGAGGGAGAGGGAGAGGGAGAGGGAGAGGGAGAGGGAGAGGGAGAGAGAGAGAGAGAGAGAGAGAGAGAGAGAGAGAGAGAGAGAGAGAGAGAGATGGGCTTGCATACCTATTCCACAATAAAACTATTGTTAATAATGATGTTTATACCCCACCTATCTGACCGGGTTGCCCCAGCCACTCTGGGTGGTTTCTGACATATATAAAAACATAATAAAACATTAAGGATTTAAAAATCTGCCCTATGCCTTCAGATGTCTTCTGGAGGTTGTATAGTTTCTTATCTCCTTGGCTTGGAAGTCACATAACTCTATACCCTCCAACATTTCTCTGATGAAAATAGGGACATGCCAAGGGAAAGCGGGACATTCCAGGATCAAATCAGAAACCAGGTAAATCCGGGACTGCCCCTGGAAAATAGGGACACTTGGAGGGTCTGGGTTTGAAAGGGCCACAGTGCAGATTGAAGTCGGCAACAGCACTGGGTGAGTCTTGAGTGGCTGGCAGGATGATGGAGAGGGAGGGGGAAGGGGAGGAGGGCTGGTGCCCAACACTGGGGTCTTGCCCTATGATGTGCGAAGTAATGAAGAGGTGGCAGTAGTGCCTCTGAGCATGTATAGAGTGTGTGCATGTATTTCCACATCCCCACTTTCCCCCCAACCAAAAACAACTTGCATATCCTCCAACATTCCTCAGATGCAATCGTCCCTATTTACATTTGAGGAATGTTGGAGGGTATGGAAGCATTATTCAATGGCATGTTTCAACAAGGCAAAGACAGTCAAGGAGGGTTGCAGTCAGAGCAGCACTCTTGAGGGGTGTGGCCTGAGAAGAGGCCTGTGGGTCAAACTGAGAGGCCTGGAGGGCCGGATTTGTCCTGCAGGCCAGAGGTTCCTGACCGCTGCTGTAAATCCAAGGGTGGCTATTCTGGTTGAGCAAATTAGCGGATGTTCTCTTGAGCTGTTCTCTCTCTGCATTCCTGATTTCCTTATAGAGGCACAGAGACTAGTGCAGTCATGTAACAGAAGAGAGCCAGGGATGTTTCCCTTTCCCTGGCCTTTGTTTCATGGCATTTACATATTTGCAAATTTCTAAGAAAATATTTGCATATTTCAGGCCCGATCATAAAAAAAGAAGAACATTACCCTGGCGACATATGGCAAACTGAACAACCAGGAGGGACCCTTTGTGCTGCACGCTTGACAACATCTGGCAAACATATGCTGGCAAACATCTCATTCTCCACCCTGAAGGGTGGAGCAGAACACACTCGCCTTCATATGAGAGGAGCACAAGCATAAAAAAGTTCCTTTTGATTCCCTCCCACCCCACCCCATGCTTAAACATATAGATGTCTCATTTATAAAGTGGACTGGGGGTGGGGAAAAGATCCCTGTGGTTTGTACCATGAGGGGTGGGAATTCAACTTGCACAGATTTCACCAGATATCTGAGCAGGCTCTGAAAAAAGCAAACCAAGACAGTTTTATGGGATGTTCTGGTACAGTGGCCTTCACCTGGTTCAGGCACAAGACCCACCTCTGACTCCCAACCTACAACATGGGACCCACTTTCACATTGTCACTTTTGATTTATAGTTCATAGTGCACACTATTAATCCTAAAAAGGGCAATTAGCAGAGGGATGTGCAGAGTGTTGCCATAGCATCACTACTACGAAATGAAAAGCCGTCCTGCAATGTGGCAGAAGACACGAGTTATGTAATTGGCCAGAGAGATGTATATTATTTTTAAAGGGGGCTTTTGCCTTCCCTCTGCCACATTGGAGCACTCGTGGAAACGGATAAAATGAGCATCTCATCAGAAGAACACGTCCCAGTGCAGACACACATGTAGTGCTCCTTTGGCCTTGGCAGCCTGAGCTGAAATGCAACATGGTGGCAACAGCTGTGCTTCGACCCACCTGTGAGTGTCCCAACCCACTGGCTGAAGACCTATGCGGCAATGCACTCATGACCTGTGCGACGGACCCCTCCTCTGACTCTCAGATTCCCCCTGTTGCTTTTTATTTCTCTGTGTCGAAGAGCAGGGCTCTCTTAAACTCCTGCCCCACCAGTACTTCGAGGTCCGCCTAAACTAGTAATCTTCCCTTCCACTCAAGGTCTCTTAACAACAAGGGTACCCCTATCCAGCTACCGTGGCCAGTTACAGGCTTGGCTCTGGGTTACTGGGAATAAAGATGCTTTTTACCTCAAGTCCAGGGCTTCCATCACTTAGAGTCCCTCCCTGTTACTGTTACCTCAGCACACAGGGCAACTATGTGGCACTCCTGAGCTTCTCGTCCCTTCACCCCTCTTTCGTGTAACTCGAGGACCTGACTTATCAACCTGTAAGTCCTAGTGCAGGCACCCCCAAACTTCGGCCCTCCAGATGTTTTAGACTACAATTCCCATCTTCTCTGACCACTGGTCCTGCTAGCTAGGAATCATGGGAGTTGTAGGCCAAAACATCTGGAGGGCCGCAGTTTGGGGATGCCTGTCCTAGTGTCTCTTTCTTCAAGTTCACCACCTTTTGAGCCTGCCTGGATCAAACAGTTGACGGCATTTCTTTGTGCAACAAGAACAATACTTTATTTTTAATATAACACATCGGTTTCAGTATTTCCTTTGTTTACAATATCATGTCTTCATTCAGAGGAATAACAATAATTCCAACTCCATCTCTCCTAGTCACCACTATCCTGGCCCCACACCCTCTAACTTCCAATCACCACTCTCTCCCGCCCTCTTCTCCTGACCAATGGCTGCTCCCTCCTTTTAAAGTGCGGAATGTCCCACCTTTCAGCAGCCAACTGTCACTCTAACGGAGTGAGTGCAATTTAACTCTTAACACCCTGGAGATATTCCCAAGCCCTTAAACTAAGCCTAATCCGTCACACCCTGCTTGCGGGCTTTCAGTAGGCATGTGTTCATCCACTGCGAGAACAAAATGCTGGCCAAAATGCTGGCCAGGATCCAGCAGTGCTCTTCTTATGTGAATGAGCATCCATGACCGGGCCAAGCGCACACTCAAGCTTGCCATCTTTTCTTTTTGCAGTGCGTGGCTGGTGCCCCTTGAGACTGGTAGGGTGGAAGGCAGGGAGACCAACAGCAGGTGGCGCCAGAGCCAATGACAGCCACAGTCAACTAAGGGCACATTCACACCCTTCATTTAAAGCACTATGACACCACTTTAAGCAGCCATGCTTCCCCCACTGATTCCTGGGAGCTGTAGCATGTTAAGGCTGCAGAGAGTTTTTAGGAGACCGCCGCCGCCCATTCCAGAGCTATAATTCCCAGAGTTTCTTGGGGAAATGACTTGATTGTTACACAGCTCTGGGAGCTGTAGCTCTGGGAGGGGAACAGGGGCCTTCTAGCAATGCCCAGCACTCTTAGCAAACTACAGCTCACATAATTCTTTGGAGGAAACTATGGCTATGGTTGCTGACAGTGGCAGGAGACTGCTTTGAGTGTCTGGTGTGAATGTGGCCTAAATCTAGTGTTGTCGCCTTCCTCCTCCCTGCTCAGTTTTGCAAAGGCAACAGTGCAACGGAGGAAGAGGAGGCAGGCAGCCAATTCCATATCCCAGACTGCTTGTAAGTCAGAAGGCGGGCAGATGGGGGCTGGCTGAAGGCAGAGTGGTGGGGCAGTGCCTCCTTTGCCCTAATGGGACAACTTCCTTACTCTCTCTCTTTGCCTTGCTCTTGCAAGCTTCTTGAAGCCTGCAGAAAACTCAATGTCTGCACGTCAAGCTACTGCTAAATGCACAGGAGCGGAGGAGCGGGGGGGGGGGGAGGTGGATTCCCAGCCCAGGGTGCCTTAACCCTTGCCGCTTGCCGCAGCCCTATAGATTTTGCTGACTGAAACCAATCCAATTGCAAATGCTTTCAAAAGGGTGTCCACGAGTCCTTCTTGGGGAAGGCCCCTTCTTTTGCACGGAGCACAAGCTAGGCATGCAGAAGGCTCCTGATTCAACCCCAGTGATCTCATCCTAAGCACATCTAGGTACTTTGCAGGCAGAACACCCCCAGGTTTAACCCCCAGCATCTCCAGGTAGGGCTGAGAGAGAATCTTGTCTAAAATTCTGAAGAGCCACTGCTGATCAGTGTAGCCTGTACTGAGTTAGGTAGACCCAATGGCGGAGGAAGAGGAGTGTGTGGGGAGCACACCACCCCCGGCAGAGCGATCCCGGTGGGGTGCCATCCAGGCTGTCCCTCCCCGCCCGCCCGCGCTGTGTGCCACACCCCCAGGACATGCGCCAGCCCCACCCATGCCTGCTCTCCACCCCCTGGTGCTGGAGCATGAAGCTCCGCCACTGGGAAGACCAATTGTCTGTTTCACCATCGCTTCTTTACCTCCGAGGATGTCTGTGCATTGCTTAAGCTTTCTTCTTCTTCTTCTTCTTCTTCTTCTTCTTCTTCTTCTTCTTCTTCTTCTTCTTCTTCTTCTTCTTCTTCTTCTTCTTCTTCTTCTTCTTCTTCTTCTTCTTCTTCTTCTTCTTCTTCTTGTGTTGTTGTTTGCTGATGGACCTAAAGGACCCCCTTCCCCATGCTCTGAGCCCAAGAGGTACCAGAACTCTGACATCCTTCAATAAGGAGTTGAATTGCTACTGCTATGAGATTGATTCCTAGCTCAGAGGTTATCCCCTCTCCTGGTGTTTATATGTGTACCTATGAGGACACCTAGTGGCTGATGTGGGGAAACTCAGCACACGCCCTGGCTCCTGTTGCAACAATGTTGAGTAGTACATTAATTATAATTATGTCTGCCTGAATTATGACACAAGACTGTGTTTCAGTTAATTTCAGCAAGATTCAGGACATCCCTCTAAGCTTCTACTAATTGAGGGTGTGGGTCTATTATTTCGCCCCCTCCCCCGATGCAGGGCCCAGGGTGTGTTGTCTGTTGAACTCTGATTGCAGAGTTCAGACTCCACACAGGTGCTCTTAGGGTTAGGGTTGCCAAACTCAATAGAGGACAGGACTTCTGTGCCTTTAATTGCCCTGCTCTCTTTTGAGTCTGGAAACCTTAAAGAGAAACCAGCAGACCCTTTGTTTAATTTCCAAGCAAAGGGTCTGCTGGTTTCTCTTTAAGGTTTCCAGACTCAAAAAGAGAGCAGGACAATTAAAGGCACAGAAGTCCTGTCCTCTATTGAGTCTGGCAACCCTACTAGGGTAACTGGGTGATTAACTGGGTCTATACAATTCGCTGGCAGGGTCCTAAATACAAGCCTGCAGCAGGGTTTCTCCCAGAACCTAAGCCAAGTGAAGACAAGGAACAGGGAGTCTCGCTTGTCATTAAGGGAATTTACAGGCTCTGGCTTGAAACACATCCCTAAATAGAAAGGGGAAAAGCTGCCTTATACTCAGCAAATCCACCTGCCCATCTACCTCAGTATTGTCTACACTGACTGACAGCAGCTTCTCCAGGACTGCCTGCAGGATTCTCTCTCAGCCCTACCTGGAGATGCCAGGGATTGAACCTGTGACCTTCTGGCATGCCAGGCAGATGCTCTGCCACTGAACTACAGCCTTCCCAATAGCTGGTGATGCTGCTCATTTCTTCTTCAGGATGTATCGTAGGCCTTCCATTCTTTGGACCCCAAAGACTTCAAGTATCTAGAAAAGCTTAGATTGCCTTCTGTCCGCAGCTGTGCTGCCTACTGGAGACATCGTTTGTTCCCAGAGGTACTGAGAAGAGGGAGTAGCTATTATAATCTTGCAAGGGGTCTTCAAGGAATAAAATCACATATTGTGGATTATTTGCTTATTTAGGCCTACTCAGGAATCACATTTTCAAATACAGCCATACATTGGAAACCGAACAGCTTGGTTTCTGAACGTTTTGGCTCCCGAACATCGCAAACCCGGAAGTGAATGTTCCGCTTTGCGAACAATTTTTGGAAGCCAAATTTCTGAAAGGGCTTCCACGGCTTCTGATTGGCTGCAGGAGCTTCCTGCAGCCAGTCAGAAGCCACACTTGGTTTTCAAACCTTTTGGAACGGATTCTGTCCGACTTCCAAGGTACGACTGTAATATACTAGCTGCCTACCACTCATCAGGGCTAGCAACCTGCTAGTGACATGAGATTTTCTATCACAGATGTCAATGTGGAACAGAAGAAGTCTTGAGGATGCCATTCCCGGCCAAGAGGGAGAAAGAGGTCTGGGGAAGAAGGTATAAAGTCCCCCAGAGTTGGAGACATGAAAGAGTGACCAGAGGAAATGGGAGCACATCTTAATCAATGACAAACATGTACCCAAAGCTCCCAACATCATTTTTTTAATATAAAAAAACTTTATTAAAGATTTTCGTTGGTTACAAAAGTACGTGCTTTGTCTCTTTTTTCAGGTTGTAGAGTCTTTTCTACAGATCAGTTACATTCAATGTGAGACATAAATGCAGACAGTATATGCTTAGGGGAGAAGAGAGGTGGGAAGAGGGGGTGGAGTGGTAAATACTTAGTGTATTGTGGGGTTTTGGTGTCAACGTCACTTGGGCAAGAGAATTTCTATTCATTTACTATTTTTCCTTGGCAGCGAGAGAGGTGGAGGGGCAGGGCATGGTTGCTTGCCCTTTTTTGACTGCAGTGAGAGTTGTTTGTGTATGTTGGGGGGAGGGAAGAGAGAGATTGTCCCCAATATCATTTTTAGGGCAACCATGACAGCCTAGGAGTAGACTACTTAAGAAGTAGTGTTCTGCCCCTGTGCAAAATTTCTCAGTCAAAACTTCATCCTGGCCATTAACTGTGGGTCAGGATAGATCAGGGGTCAGCAAACGTTTTCAGCAGGGGGCCGGTCCACTGTTCCTCAGACCTTGTGGGGGGGGGGCGGACTATATATTTGGGGAAAATATGAAGCAATTCCTATGCCCCACAAATAACCCAGAGATGCATTTTCAATAAAAGGACACATTCTACTCATTTAAAAACACGAGGCAGGCCCCACAAATAACCCAGAGATGCATTTTCAATAAAAGGACACATTCTACTCATGTAAAAACATGCTGATTCCCAGACTGTCCGCAGGCTGGATTTAGAAGGCGATTGGGCCGCATCCGGCCCCCGGACCTTAGTTTGGAGACCCCTGGATTAATCCGTCAAAGTGAAGTTCTCTCCATTTGTTTATTTATTGCATTTTTATCCCACCCTTTCCCCCAAGGGGTTCAAGGCGGCACACATGGTTCTCCCCCTCCTCACTGAATTAGTCGCAACAACCCTGTGAGGCAGTTTAGGCTGAGAGGTGGTGACTGGCCCAAGGTCTCACCCAGTGACCTTCATGGCTGAGTGGGGATTTCAACCCTGGTCTCTCAGGACCTAGTCTCACACTAACCATTACGCATTTCTGCATCTCTTCATTATTATTATTATTTTTTAAAAGTGATGTAAACTTGCCAGCAATTTAGTGTGCCTTTCTCCTAATAGTTTCCCCTGCGTCATTCTGTTTCAGAAACATATTTAGGTTAACATTTTAAATTTAATTGGAATTTTATCCAGAGGGTTTTCTGCTGTGCTCTTCTTAATGCAGCTTATCTATGTCTGTAAAATATTGTTGTCAAATTTATATTAGGTGCTCAGGATAATTTGCCCGAGGTGCGAACATACACATCTATTCTATCAATGAATATGAAGCAAATGTTGCCCTTCCTGTCCTTTGATTTTAAATGGTTTGGGAAATGTTGAGAGAAAAAATTCAATAATTATTGTGATTTTTATCATTGATTGATTGATTGATTAACCACCCTTTACCCCAAGGTCCCAAAACAGGTTACAATTAAAACCAAATATTAAAAATAAAAATAAAAATTAAAGCAACTTGAAGTCACAGAAATAAGGTGGGCTCCCAATCTGCTTGTGGCAAGGGGATGTGACTTCTGCTTTGGTATAACTTTATTTTCTTACCCTAATTTTGTTTTTATTTTAATCCTGGCTCTTTATCCGAAAACAATTCCAGTGCAAGTTACACTGTATTGGTTCTTCTGGCCCCTTGGGTTTTCTGGATGAAGAAATGACAGGGCTGTTGCACAGGCCAGCCCTCACCAGCATAGCTGCCAAGTTCTCCCTTTTTTTAAGGGAAATTCCCTTATGCTGAATAGGCTTCCTCGCGAGAAAAGGGAAAACTTGGCAGCTATGCTCACCAGCTGAGGCACACAAGGGTGCTGGCATTGGTGTTGATTTCAGGTGAGACATCACATGATTTCGGTGAGATCTTGCTGGAAATCTCCCATAATTGGAGGTAACAGGGCAGCCATTTCATCCGTGGGGATGCCATCTTGGGAGCTTCCGCCGCCTGAGCCTCACCCCCACCTGATGGCTGCACCAGCCTTGGACAGCAGCAGCAGCAGCAGCAGCGTCCACAACATGGCATCATTTGGGCAGAGGTTGACACTTCCATGGAGGAACGATTGCCAGTGCCTTGCAGGAAGGTGGAGCAGGAGGAACGGCTGAATTAGGCACCAACACCCAAGTCTCATTAAAATTCCCACCTGCGCGACCTGGATCTCCTATGCGTTCCACCCACCTCCTTTCAAAAGCTGCATCTTCATAATTGCTAGGGCTACTATTATAATAATTGTCACTTACTTAATTTATAGACCACTTATCTTTCCTCTTCTGCAAAGAAAGGTTGCCGCATCTGGGGCTTTTTTTTTGGTCGAGAGAAAGTGGATAGAGAAAAGTTCCCCCCGCCTTTCTCATAATGCTAGAAGTGGGGGGGGGGGGCGTCCAATAAAGTTGAAGGTTGGAAGATTTGGGACAAGTGCATTAAAGGGCTTATTCAAACAGCACACAGTCATGCCATGGAGCTAACTCTTGCAGGAGGCAGTGATGCCCCCCCCCCAACTTGGATGGCTATGGCTTCATGGTGAGAGGCAAGAAATGTTTCTGAGTACCAGTTACAGTTGTACCTTGGTTCTGGAATGCCTTGTGACTTGAACGTTTTGGCTCCCGAACGCCGCAAACCCGGAAGTGAGTGTTGTGGTTTGCAAATGTTTTTTGGAAGCCGAAGGACTGACGTGGCTTCCGATTGAGTGCAGGAAGCTCCTGCAGCTAATCGGAAACCGTGCCTTGGTTTTCGAATGGAGTTCCGGAACGAATTCAAGAACCAAGGTGTAGTGCAAGAGGGATTCTGGAAAAAGTTTAACTTTGGGTCCCTGTTCTGTTCAGCTTGGGGAGAGAAGCTAAGGTTGGTATTTTGGGAAGGTGCCTGGCTTTTGTGTCTGGCGCTCCTTTAAGATAAGCTTTTCTCCTCTTCCCTTAATTGCCTTGGGAAGGTAGGGAGTGACCTAAACTCATCGGATGGTTGTTAATCAGCCGTTGCCCAGCTGCAGTGAATAGTTGACAATTGATTTATAGTTTTGGTCTTTAATCATTGGGTCTTTATTGATTAAAGTATCCCTTCAATTGGTTTAAAATCGCACTACCTCGTGGGGTTAAGAGGGATATATACTCAGTGTCTAGAGGTGCAAGGGGCCCTCCTTTGGCCACCTTTGTCAATATAAATGCCTGCCGTTGAGAAGATTGCTGGAAGTCTGCCAGAGTGTTCGTCATGCCCTTGTTGGAGTGCAGGGACCTGATGGAGGGAGTTTGTGCTTTAATCTTAAGATTGAACTTTTATGTGTAAGTACATTAGAAAGTAATGCCAATTTAGGTTTTGTTTTATTTGTATGCTTATAAGAAATGTGCACCCTGTTTATAAGTATTTTAGTTACAATAAATACTGAAAAGTAATTCTTGGTTGGTCTTACTTGCCTTTGAATGAGTGAAGCTGAATCCCGAGCCAGACCATTCGACCGCTACTAGATATTTTGTTGTTAGTTGGGTTATAAATTGTGAGCTAACCGTGCAACCCATATAAGGGGCAGAAGGAGTCTCCCTAAACCTTCTAAGTAACAGCACAACTGGGAGTGGTGGCAGCCTACTGTAACTGTATTGCTAAGCTCTAAGCCAGCCCCTGGCTTTATTCAAGTTCCTGCTGGGGTAGAAGGGGCGGCTAAGGCGTTCTACACAAGGTACCACTGTATTGGAAACCACAGAGAGCGGGCTCTTGTGCTCAGGTCTTGCTTGTGGGTTTCCCACATGCAACTGGTTGGCTGCTGTGAGAACAGGATGCTGGATTAGATGGGCCATTGGCCTGATCCAACAGGCTCTTCTTGTATTCTTATGTAAAATGGCTTCTGTTTTGCTTAATGAAGATCTTCCTGTTCAAACCAGGAACAATGGAGAAGTTTGGAACTTTCACCACTATTGGTTATGGCAGATTTTATTTTTGGTCAGTGCATGTTTGTTTCAGAGCAAAAATATTAACCACCTTGAAAACATTCGCCTTCTCCAATGCTTTATCAACCTTCCATGGGAAATGTTCATGGATATGTTTCCATTGTCCTCACTTGCTCTCACCCTTAATTGACTTTATATGCCCTTTAGTGACATCATCACCATGTAACCACTGAGTCCTGTTGGGCCAGATTTGAAAAAGAGTCCTGTTTGGCCCAGCATCCTGTTCCTCTCAACACAATGTCTACAGGGAAGCTACAAACAAAGTTTGGAGGCAACTTGTCTCTCCCACTGATGCCCCCCCCCACCTAAATCAGTATTCAATGAGTGACCTGCTGCTCCTGAAAGCGGTCTCATCATGACAAATAGCCATGATGAGTTTGTCTAACCCCTCAAGCCATCTAAGCCAATGGCCATTGCATCTTGTGGTAGCGAGTTCCACATATTAATTATGTGTTAAATGATGCACCCTCTGTTCTGGGTGTACTACTAAGCAACTACTCTATTCCCAAATTAAGAATGGAAAGCAAAAGTGGTGGACAACAAAAGAGGTTTAAAGGCACTCTCAAGGCAAATCTTTAAAAATGCAGTATAAGCACGGATAATTGGGAAACACTGGCTTGCAAGTGCTCCAATTGGATAATAGTTTCTACCCAAGGCATAGACTTTGAAGATGCATGAACTCAGGACAAAAGGGAGAAATGAACTAAGAGGAAGGCACATTTGGCAAATCCTCACCATGATCAACTCCCGCCCAGAAACCTATGTCCTCACTGTGGAAGGACGTGTGGATCCAGAATTGGCCTCCACAGTCACTTACAGACTCATTGTTAAGACTGTGTTCATGGAAGACAATCTTATTCAGCTACGAGTGATCGTCAAAGAAAAAGAAGACTACTAAATCAGACTGGTAGCCAATGGTAGTTCTAATCAGAGTAGACCTACTGAATTTAATGTACACAACTAACTTTGGTTTGTTGATTTCAGTGTGCAACTTGGATGAAGACAACACTCATTTCCAATTGCACAGCATTGGCACTCTTGGGGGGAAGAGGGAGTATCCTGGACCAAATAGAGAATTGAATGGATAGCAAAGTCTTCTTGAGATGCTTTCCCTCCTTGATCTGAGCAGTGGTACTGAGAACACATTGTGGACCCTAGCTCTGCCACTGCTACAGACATTGATAGAATCTCCAAACTTGGACTTTCTCACTACCTTCCTTCCCAATCCTTACCCGCAACCCTAGGGAGGAGGTAGGGGGTCTAGGTGGAGCTGCAAGTGCAGGATCACATGCCCCACCTTGCCTTCATGTAGGCCATCCTCGCGCCTGGGGCTAGCCCAGTGTGCACTCTCTGGGCGTCAGCCAGTCCCATGACGCTCCGTCGGGTTGAGTCTGGACTTGACGGAGCTTTTAAGTTAATTGCAATTAACTGAATAAACTGCATCAGCTAACGTTCACACAGCAAGCCAGTGGACAGGGGCCAAGGCAATCGAGCAACTGGGTGGCAGAGCCAAAGAAAACACACCGCATGAAGCAGAACCGGAGGAAGCTTCAAAGGAACCTTTTCCAAACCCTTCTTGCCAACAAAAACCCATCCATCCAAGGGTGCTCCCTTGCAGATCTGCCTCTTTGCTCCTGGAACTCCAACAGGTGCAAAAATAAATGTTGGGCTTTAAGGGTCATGAAACAGGTGTGTTTTACAGCTGCAGCTCCAGGGTGTATCCTCCTGGCCAGTGTGGGAACTCATATGAAGACATTATGCTGCTGTATATTGAGTCATTAGTCCATCCAGCCTAGAATTGTTCAGTTTGATTGACAGCAGCTCTCTAATGTTGGGAAGCTTTCCCTATTTCTTTTCCCTCCACTTCCTCACTGTCCTGTTCCTTCTCCTTTCTGTGTGCATTACAGAGTCACAGAGACAATGCCCCTGCCCCAAGGCGCTTACAATCCATATGTCGGCAGATGAGAGGGAGGGTGACAGAGGCAAGAGGTGAGTTGTCAATGTCGGTTTTTCTCCATTTCTCATTTTCCCACTCTTTAGTTCAGTCCTTCACATTCACACCTGAGTCCTCACAAAAACTCATCAGTATTTTAATGTATCTCCTTGTATATGCATGTTTGCGTGCAATTTTTGCTAATATACACATGTTGGCAAAGCCATATCCCTTAAAATACAGCAATTTTTTTTGTATGTTATCTTCACTAGTACATGCAGTTTAATAGACAGTTTATCCCGGTATGTTAGTTTTTGTACACAATATTTGGCTAGAGAACTTGATTACAAAATCCAGTGAATTACAAAGTTTGAAAGATGGCTGTGTTTTGGATCCCAGATTGTTTCAGAAAATGTGAATTAGGTACATTGGCCTTTAAATGTGAACTGGCCCAAATGTCACTTTCACCCCTTGCAAGGGGAGAGGGGAAAGATGTGTTCAAATGTTTGAGGAGAGTTTTGAAGGGAACTGCGAGCATAAGGGGCATCAAGTCATTTATGAGGTCAGGAGATTGGAGGATGGGATAGCTGAAAGAGGCACCACGGACACTGAAACTGTGGGTCCCCAACAGTTGTTGGAAAACAGCTCCCATTTTCCTTGGCCATTGGCCATGTTGACTGCAGGGGATGATAAGTTTGGTGCAAAGGCGAGCCATATTTGAGATACGCCAAGATCATACACTGAACAGTTCCCTGCCCCTTCACAGATGGGGAACCTCTGTCTTTCCAGATGCTCTTGGACTTGAACTCCCATCAATCCCCAGGGCTTGAGGATGATGGGAACTGTAGTCCAGCAACAATTAGCTGTCCCTGCTCTGCTTCTTGCAGATCCTAAAGCCAGTCACCTCTGTGTTGGAGATCACAAACCACACGGAATCATCCTCCTTCAACTGTAATCAACAGCTAACTAATCTGTTGCAGCCGCTTCTGGGGAAGCTCTTCCCACAGTCCGCTATGTGCTTCTGGAATGAGCTGGTAGAAATGGCCTGTTTGCTAAGAGCAGGTTGTACCAGAAGATTCGGTTTTCCCAGGCTGGGACAGATTAAAGGGGAGTTTTTAATCACTTGTGTTCTTTAGTATCTAGTCAAATTTTGTGCCACAATGCCTCTAGTCCTATTGAACTCTCAATTTTGGGTGGGTGGGGAGACCCATAGCTCACTGGCAGGGTGTATGCCCAGTGTAAAATAGGTCTCTGGTTCAGTTCTTGAAATCTCTGTTTATTAGGGCTGTGTACTGGATTCAGCTGCAGCCTCAGTCCCATACCAAACTGAGCTGATTCAGTGGGATCTGGGTGTCACCTGAGTCAGGCTGGGACAGCCCTGACTTGCTGCAGGTTGGGTCAGGTGGCCCCAAGCTATCCAGGGCTGTCATGTGTTAGGACATCAGGCAAGAAGTAGAGGCAGCAAAGCAGGAAGAAGTATAATAGAATCATAGAATTGTAGAATTGGAAGGGCCCCTGAGGGTCATCCAGTCCATTCCCTGCAAAGCAGGAATCTCAGCTAGAGCATCCATGACAGGTGACCATCTAATCTCTGCTTAAAAACCTCCACTAGCTCCCAAGGAAGTCCATTCCACTGCCAAACAGCTCTTACTGCCAGAAAGTTCTTCCTGATGTTTAGATGGAATTCCCTTTCTTGTAACTTGAATCCATTGGTTCGGGTCATTGCTTCTACAGCAGGAGAAAACAAGCTCGTTCCACCTTCCATGTGACAGCCCTTTAGATCTTTGAAGATGGCTATCCTGTCTCCTCTTTTCCAAGCTAAACTTACCCAACTCTCTCAACCATTCTTCATAAGGAGAGTAAGAGGACTGACTGGATGCATCTTCCTAGGAAAAGAAAGAGATGGTTGTGTGTGGATACCTTTGGATATGATTTGCAGGGTGCTGTATTTCAAGTGACTTTTTGCCCAGCGTCTCCTTTGTCCCACCTGATACCTTGCTCCCTGAAACAGCACATACTGTAGCAGGATCAAATCTTCTGTGACAAACAGGCTATTTTTAGGTTCCTATGCTCCTGACTGTTGGCCATAGTGATGGCAGCTGGAGTCCACAAACAACTGGAGGATACCAGATTGGCTACTCCTTGTGTTGGCAGTACATGACTGGATGGACCAAAAATCTAACACAGCTTCAAATAAATGTGTGTGTTTGTGCATGTGTGTGTGGGTTGTGGGTTGGGAAGCTTGTCTTCCTTCGTACTCCCAAGAGGCCAACAACTTTCCGAGAGAAGGAAGAAAGGAAGACTGAAAATGGGATCTTATGGTATTCCAGTCTGCAATTTTCTTGGATTGTTTGATATCTGAGCTCGGTTGGAAGCAATTTTCTACAGGGCCCTAATTTCTGGAGAGTGATTCATTAGAAAGCAAGTCTAATGAATTCCAAGGGACCTGTCCATTTGAATCACAAAGATGTTGAATTAATAACCTTATTCAGAACAAAGTGGGAATTATTAGCATGGCTGATGTGTTCACACTGACTGTTTAGAACACACACACACACACACACACACACACACACACACACACACAAGCAGTCATTGTTGACTTGATGAATAAAGGCTAATGCAACATTACAAGGAGCTCTGGGCTCCCATTAAAATTGACACCACTGCTCTGGAATCCGTAGCACACTTGTGGGGGAACCCAGCAGGGTCGGTCTTGAACCGGGGCTCTCAGCAGTCCGGCTGTGACATATTCCCTCTGATGGGTCACCAGAGCCACATTTCTCTCACACAACAAGCCTTGCAGACTGAATTGTTTTCCTCAAGGATGCCATTTAGGCTGAAGCACCTGAGTCACCACCTGACTGAGCACTTAGTCACCTGAAACCAAGGACCAGTCCCATACCACCAGAGCTCGATCATCATTATTCTGAGTGGCCTGTCTTTCTTACCTACATACATATGGGCTTTGATGTTGACATCCTGCCAGAACTGGGCTCAATTTGTGCATTTAAAACTGTATCATGCCACCTTAAAAAATAACACGGCTCCCCCCAAAGAATCCTGCGAATTGTAGTCAGAGGTTGTGAGTGCACTTAAAGGTAAAGGTACCCCTGACCATTAGGTCCAGTTGTGGATGACTCTGGAGTTGCGGCGCTCATCTTGCTCTATAGGCTGAGGGAGCTGGCGTTTGAACACAGACAGCTTCCGGGTCATGTGGCCAGCATGACAAAGCTGCTTCTGGTGAACCAGAGCAGCGCACGGAAACACCTTTTACCTTCCTTTCCTACCTACCTACTTGCACTTGACGTTCTTTCGAACTGCTAGGTGGGCAGGAGCTGGGACCGAGCAACGGAAGCTCACCCTGTCACGGGGATTTGAACCGCCAACCTTCCGATCAGCAAGCCCTAGGCTCTGTGGTTTAGACCACAGTGCCACCTGCATCCATAGCAGTGAGTGTAGTTAGGAGGCCTCTATTCTCTCCACAGAGCTACAACTTCTAGAGTGGCTTAATAAACCGTCCCTCTCACCAGGGGAAAGGCCAGCTGGACCCGCCTTCTGGAAACATAGCCGCTTCAAACTTATAGACTCTTATATCCACCCCGAATGACAACCCCCATAGCCCTGTAAAGCATTTTTATTTTAATAGCTGGTATACGACCGTAATAAAGCTTGATTGATTGAAACCGTCCCTCTTCCTGGGGAATTTAGCATGCAGGCAGTCCCATGTTGAACCCCTGGTGCCTCCAGGTAGGACTAGGAGATGCCCCTGCCTGAAACCCCAGAGAACTGCCACCAGTCACTGTAGACAATATTGAGCTACAAGCAATGGTTTGTGTGCCTTGCCTGCAAAGCAAGCAAGAAAAAGTAGCTGAATCTTCACCTCTGATTCAGAAAGAAACAGGAGATTTAGAAAGAGCTGCTCTTGCTTCACATTTTCTGCTTACTCAGGGATTTCACAGAGGCAAACTGTGTCCATAAAAACTTGCAGAGAAGCCACCTTACAGAGGAAGCAGCGATAATCAAAGGGAAACCATGAAGCAAGCTGAGGCAAGTTTCACCTGCAAAAAAAGAAAAAAAAGAAAGAGGAGCCACAGAAGCTGTAACACACCCTTCTGTGTTTCTTGCTAGCAAGGCAGGCATCTCTGGGATGCTAAGCCAGTATCTCACCTAACTGTTAGGGTTGCCATCATCTGTTTTCCAGCAGGGCTCCTGTGCCTTTAATAGCTGCACGGCAAGCAGAAATTTGGGTAGCGGAGCTTTCTTGTCATGCAAACACAGAGGCAGGAAGCTCTTAAAGGCAGTTAAAAATGTTATTAACAATATTGTTCATAATGATGATGATTATTATTACCCACCCTTCACTGTAAGGTCCCAGCATGGGTGTTACAACATTAAAACACAGTTTTAAACATCTGAGAATCACAAAAATAAGGTGGGTTCTAAAAATATACACCTCAAGGGTCGAATGCTAGGGCAAAGAGGTGCTGATACTCCTGATATCACCCTGTGCTGCGCTAAGCTTACTTCTGGTTTGTGATGAGGTATCTTAGAGTGTAGTGCAGCCTTGAACCCATACACTGGCCAACCTGATGCCCTCCAGATCAGCCCCGAGAACCAGGCTGGTGAAGACTGCTATACCCATTTCCTCAGAAAAATCTCCAATGTGACCTGTACCCAAGAAGGTGAATATAGAATTGTGGCCCTGCCCATTCTGCAACTCATTGGTTGAACCTGAAAGCTCTAGCCAACTGAGCTATCCAGGCTGCACAGTGGGGTGCTCTACTTTTCGTTTTATTCAGAATTAGTTTGAAACGACTCCCACCCAGCTCAAACCAGCTACATTGCTACAAAACCCTCCAGTTGCTTCTGGACTCCAATACCCATCAAACCTGACCATTGGCCATACTGGCTGGGGCTGATGGAGTCGGACGACACGACACCTGCAGGGCAACACCTGGTGCTCCACCCCGATCATAGAATCATGGAGTTGGAAGATACCATGTGGGTCATCTAGTCCAACCCCCTGCAATGAAGGAATATTTTGCCCAAGGTGGGGCTCAAACCCATGAGATTAAGAGCCTTATGCTCTATTAACCGAGCTATACAAAGGTAATTGTTATATGAAGATTACACTAGGATTAGTCTGGTCGTCCCGTCCCCCCCAGTTGACCCCAGTCTGAGGTCTCCATCTATCCTTATCTTCCATTGTTTCATGCCTCTTATCTCTTGCTGTTTACCATCTTACATATCCAGTTTCAGATATTTTTTCCTAGTTCTCACCCTGCTCCCTCTCTTTGTGCCCCTGTCTCCTTGGTGTCTGCTCTTCCCCTTCCCATCTACATTTCCCTTCCCACCCCCATCAAACTTCTCCTTCACTTCATTAAAAAAAAAGAAATGGAGAGAAAGCAAGGGGGGGAAATGAATTGGCGGTGTGACTCAGTTGCAGAGTGAATAAGCATTCACTTGTCTCAACATGTTTTCCCCAATAGCCTCCCAGGAGTTTCTCACAGCGAAAACACCTACCAAACGATGGCCTCACAGCCTCTTGCTGCACCTCTTGCTGCACATTGGGGCTGCATTTTCCCAGCGCTAAAGCACTTTTGAAGGCTGCTGCTGCAAATGACCTCATGTTGGAAGAAAGGGCTCAAAGCAGGGTGGGATTGGGATCGAGTGTGATATTAGGAGACGGCAAATCCGTTTCAGTTTCTTCTTTTTTCCTATCTTACCTGCAGTCACACTTCCACACACTTTTGCAAAACAATTTCCTCTGCTATGACGCATTTTTGCATGTTGGTTTCACAAAAAGATGCATTTTAAGGCACATCTTGCCTTGATATATACATTTTAATACAGATTAGTTGACTGGAGAACTGCACTGCAAAATTCAGAGAAGTGCGGATTTTGAAGATGTGTTTTGGTTTGTGCATTGGTTCGAGAACTACAAATTAGGCACTTCCTCATTACAGTGCAAGGAAAACCTAATTCTTCCCCATCTATAGCTACATGCTGCATGGTAATTTTGTGCCCATTAACATGCATTTTTATGTGGGTGAAGCAGAATCAATGTGCATCTGCATCCAACTCAGCAATACAACTTCAAGAGACCCCCCAAATTGGATGGGGGGGGATGGGAATTGTTGTGGTCTAAAAATGACAACTTCTGCAATCCGTTCTAACTGCATTTTAACAAGGCATCACCAAATATAAATCCGGGGCAATTGACAGAGAGTTATTGACCAGAGACTTGTACCAGGAGATGTGGAATGTGCTCCTAAATAGGATATGCTCACTCTGCATCAAAGGAGGGAAGTGGCACATGGAGAATCCTTCAAACACATATCTCAGCAGGTTTTGCTCCCTGTTTCTTGGCCGTGTCCCTCCCTTGTTTGTTTACACAGCTCTAGTAACCTGTGCAATTGACCTATTTCACAGCTCTGTTGTTTTATTGGGTTTTGCAAAGGACTCTGGATTCCACAATGACACTTAAAGATGCTTTATAGGGTTTCCCTCGCTCTGTGACTCAGACTTCCAGTCTAGGTGGCTCATATGAGAAAATTGGGCACCCCCTGCTCCGAATCTCCTGCATGATCTCCGTAGATGGAAATAAACAGGGCGTGGGTAGGAAATGTATGACCGGATCTCTTGACATCTTCTTCAGAGCAGCCACAGGGAAGTGGTGCTGAGAAGGTGGAAATTAACCTTTCCCCCTGCAACTTTTCCCTGATCCAAATAGGTTCCATGCAGGAAGTTGCTATTAGTCACATAAAGAATGGGACAAAGACAGGTGTCCACATTTCACCCATCCTCCCCGTGGCGCCCCCCCCCAACGAAGCTGTTAGCACCTTCAGATTGGAAATGAAGGGCAATTTTGATCAGTTAGTGTCGGGTAGATATTTTCAGGGAAGGGCTGTAGCTCAATTGTAAAGCACAAGTGTTGCATACAGACAGTGCTAGGTTCAATCCCTAGGATCATGTAGCACAAGTGTGGGAACTTTGGCCCTCCAGACTTCACTGAACTACAACTCCCATCAGCCTCAGCAAGCATGGGCAATTGCAAGGAGTGATGGGAGCTGTGGTTCAGCAACATCTGGAGGGCCAAAGCTTCCCCATACCTGACAAAGCAGGTAATGGGAAAGATCTTGGCATGTAACCCTGGGGTGTTCCTGCCAGTAAAAGTAGGCAATCCTGGGTTGTGTTCTCTGTGCATGGATGGTCAGAAACCAGCCTGATGACAGTGCCAATGATCACCCAGTGTAGGGTTTCAATGGATCTCTTCCGCCCTCTGTCCCAGTAAGAAAAAAATAAAATTGTTCATTTGCAAACTCTGTGGATCTGCTAATCCTGTGCCAAGGAGGATTAAATTGGTTGCTGCAAGCGGCGTCAAGACTTACTGCAGTCCAGAAAAATCCCGTGTGAAGCTCGAGTTACAGTCAGCTGTGAACAAGACTAATTTGCAGCCAGGGCCAAAGATAACACAAATTGAAAGTGGAACTGGCAGAACGTGTCTGTGGGGAGCTATCTGGCAAAGCCTGTAGCCCTGGTAGGTCAGAGAAGGAATTTCAGACTGTAATATTCCAAGCGCCTTCTTTCTTCCAAGAGGGGGTAGAGAAGCCATCATGCTTGACTCGATGGGTTTTTCCTTCATACTCCTATTCATGCAAAACATTTGGAGCAGCGCGCAAAGTGGAAACAATATCAAGCAACAGCATGAAGGGCAAAACAATAAACAAGCAATAAAACAGCACAAGATGTATTTGTTTCTTTAGAATATTCATGAATCACCTATAATCATACGGTAGCCCCTTAAGTGATTTCCAAGAAAATAAAATGTATGCAGAGTACATAAATGGGGAGAGGCATGATCAGAGTTCAAGGACATATTCCAGCTGGGCAAGAACACTCAGGGAGAGGGCAAGGCAGGGCCTGTGAGACAGAGTCCTGAAGGCCAGACAGAGCGGTATGGAGACCCATCTTTGGCTCCTGACCCTGCGGTTCCCCACTTCTGCAGTAGAATATTAAAGTGACTGGATAAGATTCTGGAAATGCTTGCCGAAATAAAAATGTTTGTCATTGGTATGAGCTTTCGTGTGCACACGAAAGCTCATACCAATGACAAACTTAGTTGGTCTCTAAGGTGCTACTGGAAGGAATTTTTTTATTTAGTTTTCATGGTGTTCTGTGTTTATTGAACTTGTATGTATATTGTTGTACACTGCCTCAGTATTTTGCATGAGTTGGCAGCATGCAAATATTTCTTATACATACATTAACATGAAATAGTATTCAAAACGGCATTCAGATGTGACATGCTGCAGTTGCCACACTGCGATATGAATTTGGCTTATTCCAAACAGGACTTGTCTCTGTGTTTTCCTGCATATGCAGACTGGTCTCTAGACATGACGTTTGATGGGCAGGGAAGGAATGGCCAAGAGGGCAGAAAATACAAATCTCAGAGGAAGACTAGAAACAGGTAGCATGGGAAGTGAAGTTTGGATGATGATGGAAGGAGTTGACTTTGGAACCTAAGATGGCAAGACTGGTTCCATGGTTTGCTTCCAGCCACCCAACCTCAGATTTCCACCACCTAATTGAAAACTGACATTTGCAGAGCAGGAACACAATATAGAGAGGGCAAAATAGAAGGAAACTACTTTGCCCTATAGTTTCATAGTGCTCTGTCCTCGTCCCTTGCATTTGTTATCCTGTAAAGGTTCATTAAATTACCATCCTAGAATTCTGAAAGGTCACTGAGCCTCATTAACAAGAAGCTTCCTTTGGTGTAGGATTTAGAGCTGCCCTTGCTATTTTGCTTGAGGGCAGTGTCCTTTCCAGGGACATGATGGCAGTGTCCTTTCCATCTAGTCTATCTGAAACCAGCAAGGATGGGTTCAAGGATAACATTCTTTCACTTCCATATAGTGGGTAGATGGTGCCCCAATACAGGGAGAATATAAGTGATTCTATAGGATCGCCTACAGAATGCAACATAGGAGCATAGCTGCCAAGTACCCTGTTTTCCCCGGGAACCCCCCGTATTATCTTACCGTTTCCCGCAGGTGTCCCGAATGGCAAAATACCCCGTATTCCCCCGGATTACGGAGCTCCTGCCGGCGGCCATGTTCTTCTGGTGCCGCACCGGCACCAGAAGTTGCTTCTATGCACTTCCGGACATGCGTAGAAGCGACTTCCGATGCCGCTGTGCCCATTTCCAAAATGTCCACAGCGCCAGAAGTCGCTTCTACAAACTTCCGGACATTTCCAAAATGTCCACAGCGGCATCGAAAGTCGCTTCTACGCATGTCCGGAAGTGCGTAGAAGTGACTTCCGATGCCGCGGACATTTTGGAAATGGGGACAGCGGCATCGGAAGTCACTTCTACGCATGTCCGGAAGTGCGTAGAAGCAACTTCCAGTGCCGCGGCGCTGCTTGTCCCGGATTTTTCAATCCGGAACTTGGCACCTATGCGTAGGAGAGTTCCCACAGTATTGTAGAGAAAATTTCATATAGTTCACCAAGCAGATTGCCACTGTCTTATGATAGGTTGGATTACAAGATGGTTGAACAAAACCCTTCTAATAAATTTGACTAGTCTTACTGAAACCTGTCTGACTTCCCTTGGCTTTCCTCAGATAATCTGCCTAAGCTGGCATCTATGCCAATTCACTTGGGAGTTTTGCTTTAAGGAAAAATCTGGCTGGGGCAGAATAGGAAGAAGTTCAATGCCCTGTACTCTCATGCAGCCTGAAATAGCTTGACTCGGGTTACATCTACTAGAAAGAAGGCGCTAGTATGTTGGGTGAACTTCATAGACCAAATTTCCTACTGCATCTGGTAGATGAGGGATAAATTCAATTCAATTGGTATTTAAAGGTGAGCCTATCTTACCTGTATTTTCCAAAGCATCACACAGACAAAAAAGCAGCCATCCATTGAAATTCATACCGTAATTTTCTGAATTTTCCAGTGCAGTTCACCATCCAAGCAATGTTTACAAAAGTGCATATACTTTTTATTTTATTTATTTCATAAAATGTATACACTGCTTGTTTATGAAAAAAACCTCACAGCAGTTTACAAAGAGAACAAAACAATAAAATTATCAGTAAAAACAGTTAAAAGCAACTATTTAAAATACTCAAAAATGTTTAAACCAGCAAAGACCTAAAAGCGTTTTACATGTTTGGATAGGTGTGTCTAAACAAAAATGTTTTTAACAGGTACTAAAATGAGTACACTGAAAGTCCCTATGTGATACCATTATGTGGGGGGTAAAGTGTGAATAAAAATGGAAATATGAAAATAACATACAGAAATGCAATTGTATTTTGGGAAATTAAGTGGCTAAAAATGCATCTATTTGACAAAATTGCATACAAAATTTTGCATGTAAAATTGCATACAAAATTTTGCATGCAAAATTGCACATATTAGGAAAAATTTGCACTGAAATGCACTGAGTTTTCACGAGGACTTTAAAAAAATAAGAAGCTACAGACTGAAGTGGAAATGTGGTGAAATGAACTTAACAATTGGGAAAATGAAACACTCAAGGAAATAGAAATGGACAGAGTCATTTCAGTTGGGTTTATAGACATGGCAAATGAAACATCTGCCGAAGTGCTCGTTGAGGGAAACGAAGAGGATCCAATTGCTTCCGCAGCCCAAGATGCGCTGATTCCAGCACTCCGTCACCACCACTCACTTTCCTCCACTCCACCCTACACTGTCTAGACACGCCTTGAGTAGAATGGGATGACAGAAGGATTATAATGACAGTGGCTGGTTGGCACATGAGTCATGCGCCAGTATTGACAAACTTTGGCTCTCTGCACACATGTGCAAAAAACTAAAAATTAAATAAATGCAATAAGTGGGCCTGAGCAATTGTAGAAGGACACAGAAATTCCTTTGTGTCCCTACCGCTCATACTGACCCTAGATAGTTTGCATATCTTGATTGTGCTAGAGAAGGAAGAAGAAGACATGCAAAAGATTATAACCTTGACCCAGCATGCTCATGATAATTGCAGAAGATAAAACCAGACAGATCAATGGGTGATATGTTGAATTTTTGTGAGGTTCAATGTGGAAAGTAATATTTCAGGTGGTCTGAGAAGTCCCTACAGTGACCACCCCCCCGATTACTGGTCTCTCTCGTTCACATCCCCCCCCTACATCCTTAATGTGCTGCTACTTCAGCACCAATTATAGAGCTTCTTCATGGTGTTATTCTAGCCAATCAGGGATCACATTGTGAACATGATGATGTCAGGTGCCATGTAGCCAATCAGCTAGCCATTCTGATGTGGCTTTGTGATGACACAACTGAGGGCCAGTGTATCCCTCCAGCTGCCTTGCTCCCAGGCAACATTCTTAATCTTTTGCATTGGCTAGCAAGATGAAGCCTTCAAGAGCTGGAGATTCTGCAAGATGTTTGCTTTGGAGGTACCAACTTCATAACAAAATCTAGCACCATCTGGCCAGCTGCCAGCTTTCCTAACTCAAAAGGAGCAAAAGAGGACAACCAAAATGACTGAGGTGTTGCTTCAACTAAATACATTTCTTTTTAAAAAAATGTCTAAGGAGAAATAGAACTGAGCTTTACATTATAATGCATGGTGTGGAAGAAAGTGGAATAAGGGAATTTTTTTCTCATAATCCTTAACGTTGGGGATCATCCAATAAAATTATTTGGCTTCAGAGTCGGGGTGGGTGAAAGAAAGACCTTTCTCACACCACATATCCTTATTTATGGAAGATGTTGCCTCCAAGTGTGGTGATGGATGTTTGCTGGCTTAGATGGTTTTTAAAAAAGGAATAAGACAAAAGCATGGACTATCCATAGCAATTGAAGTCATGGAAGCTATATAGAATGTCCAGATTCTGAGGCAACATGCCTCTAAATATCCATTACTGGGGAGCAAAAGCTGTTGATGGTGCTTCATTACAGCAGATGGGGCACTGCCCCACCAACCTCAGACAACCCCCACATACCTGCCTTCTTTCTTACAACCAGTCTAGGGGGTGGCACTGCCTGCCAGCATCTTCCTTCTTAGTCTCAGTGTTGCTCATGCTGCCCTTGCTAGACCATAGGTATGATCCTGCAGAGCTTGTCTCAATGTTCTTTAAGCCGTATATTTTTGTATTAATCCCAACGATGCCTGGATAGCTCAGCTGGTTAGAGCCTGGTGCTGATAACACCAAGGTTGCAGGTTTGATCCCCGTATGGGGCAGCTGCATATTCCTGCATTGCAGGGGGTTGGACTAGATGATCCTCAGGTTCCCTTCCAACTCTACAATACTATGATTCTGATGATAAACAAAACACGAGTGTCACAAGCTCCCCCGTGAGGGAACCAGTCCTGCAGTAAGCTGCTCACCAGAAACTGTTATCTGGGGAGGTTTGGACAAAAAAAAAAAAATGGCATAACATTTCCCAGCACTTCTCCACACAGTGCACAGTTCATCTGTGGAACTCACTCCCACAGGAGGGAGTAATAGCCAACATCTTGGAGGGCATTGAAATAGGATTGGACAAATTCATGGGGGAGAAGACCAGGGGTCCCCAGACTTACCTGGCCTTGGGCCTGTGCCTCGAGTGCTGAATCGCGCAGCGGGCCGGAGCATGCAGGAGCGCGCACCCATACGCGATTTCCGGTGTACTTCCAGGTTGCCGGGAGCGTCGGAAATAGCTTGTCCTCATGCGCCAGCGTCATTTCCGCTGCACTTCCTGGTTGACGGAACCCCGGAAATAACTTGTGCGCATGTGCATGGCCTCCACCAACCCGGAGGTGCGCCAGAAACGACGCTGGTACATGCACACAAGCTATTTCCGACGCTCCCAGCAACCTGGAAGTGGGCAGCCACGCCACGCCGCACTGCGCTGATAAGAGCGGGCAGTGGCAGTGGGGGGCGGGGGTTGCCGGGGGCTGGATAAATGAGCCTCACGGGCCATATTCGGCCCCCGGGCCATAGTCTGGGGACCCATGGAGAAGGGTATCAGTTGCTACTACCCATGGTGCCTGTGCTCTGCCTCTGTGATCAGAGGCAGTAATGCTTCTGAATACCAGTTGCTGTAAATCAGGGGTCAGCAAACTTTTTCAGCAGGGGGCCGGTCCACTGTCCCTCAGACCTTGTGGGGGGCCGGACTATATTTTGAAAAAAAAAGAAGGAACGAATTCCTTTGCCCCACAAATAACCCAGAGATGCATTTTAAATAAAAGGACACATTTTACTCATGAAAAACATGCTGATTCCCACACCGTCCATGGGTCGGATTGAGAAGGCGATTGGGCCGCATCTGGCCCCCAGGCCTTAGTTTGGGGTCCCCTGCTGTAAATCACAAGAGGGGAAGGTGCTGAGTCCTGCTTGCGGGTTTCCTGCAGGCATCTGGGTGACCACTGTGAGAACAGAATTCTAGACCAGATGGACTCCATTTGGCTTGACCCAGGAGGATCTTTCCATGTTCTTACGTCCTTACCAGCCACATTGAATGGAATATTTGTGGAAGTGCTTCGTTTATTATTTTGCAGAGTTCAGTGGCTGGCTACTTGAAGTTCATTCTCTGTTACCTGAAGTGTTAAATCCAGAACAAAAGCAGGCAAGCAAGCAAGCCTTGCATACTTGCCTCAGTACATCTGAGAACACAGATCTCCACCCTAGAACATTCCTTAATCGACTCGAGTTCCCCAAAGGCTATTGTCTTAAGAGATCACCTCAACCCAAGAAGCAGAGAGTGAAGGAAGGCGGCAGGGGAAGGAGGGATTAAGCCCAGCATATATAGTCATAAACAGCCCATGTAATTCGTTTCGTTTAATGACCTGCGTTTTTAAACAATTAAAGCACATGTCTTGTGCTTCTGTAAAGGAGCAGGCAAGGCCTATTGTGTACCAATAATGAAATCCTAATGCGGAAAATTATAAACACAGACGCGTACAATGCCCACATTTATTGAAATGCTCTGGTAGCTATTAAAAGCTTTGAACTAACTGGGTGCGCAGATAATTGGAGGGCCATCGAGAGAGGAAAAGACCTGACATGTGTTGGGTGTGTGTGTGCGTCCACAGGGAATCAGAATAAATAACCAGGATGACAGGAATATAGGAAGCTGCCTTATAGTGAGTCTGACCATTGGTCCATCTAGCTTAGTACTGTGCACACTGACTGACAGCAGCTCTCCAGGGTTTCAGGCAGGGGTCTCTCCCAGTCCTACTGGGACATGCCAGGGACTGAACCTGGGACCACCTGCATGCAAAGCAGAAGCTATAGCACTGAGCCAGGCATCCCCAAACTTCGGCCCTCCAGATGTTTTATACTACAATTCCCATCTTCCCCAACCACTGGTCCTGTTAGCTAGGGATCATGGGAGTTGTAGGCCAAAACATCTGGAGGGCCGCAGTTTGGGAATGCCTGCACTGAGCTATCGGCCTTCCCCCCATGAGCACTCATAGGTGAATGGAGACATTTCTGCCAATCTCCACTCCCTCTCATTCTCTCTCCATTTGTCAAGAGAGTAGGTAAAGTGTTGTGGTGCAGGCATTCAAACAACAATGTCAGAAGCTGAGATTCTCAGCTTCATACATTTTCTGCTTCTAGTTCTCATGGAGAATCCTGATGTCTCTCTGCAGCTTTTGGGTTTGTTTATTTAAAAAAAAACCCAAAAACGTCAGGATCTGATCTTAGGACTTATTGGCCTGGAATCTAATACCCTTAGTTCATTATGTATGAAAGTTTGTTTATGACTCTTTGCATCAATTCCAACAGCAAGCCTAGTTACATGTGCACGCAAGCAGTCCACTTACCTCCCCCCTTCTTGTACCTTACACTCTACGTATAATCCTGCTCATGCACCAGAGAAGGTCACTCCACTCCTGCTGTCAACAGAAGCAACTATTTTCAAAGTAGGTAGCAGAACTGGTTGCTGCCTCTTAATGAAAATTATTTTTGAAAGAAAAAAGTGACACATAAACAACCCTTCATTCCCAAACCTGGTTAGACAAGAATGTTCTTGGGTGTGGGCTGGCTTGTATAATTAACTATGCAGCTGGCTCTCTTGGTGCCTTTTGTAACATCTCTCTCTCTTTCTCTCTTTCTCTCTCTGGCTCTGCCCAGTGTAATTCAGGTATCTCACTTCTCCTCCCCATCTTTCAGGTGTGGCATTTAGGTAAAGCTTTTGACGTATTGTTCTTCCATTCCTTGCCGGGACAGCAGCCAGTGAGGTTGCCGGCTTTTGTGAAAGGGTAAGGTAGTCCAAGCCTTCTGCTGTTACCTGACAGTTGCAGGAGAGAGAGAATAAAGTGTTGAGGCCAGGAGAAAAAGCTACGGGATGGAGACAGCAAGAGCAAATGGGACCACAAGTAAGTCAGAAGACGTGAAGACCCCCGCCTCTCCACCAAAAGAGGCCGAAGAAGGGAAGAAACCGACTAGCCCAAACAAAGGGGAGAAAGATGCCAACAAGAATAACACCATCCCTGCGCTGGAGATAGAACAGCTCAAAAAATCGATATATTCTGGGGGTGACTGGAAGAGGCCAATCATCCAGTTTGTTGAATCCGATGAGAAGAGGTCAACCTATTTCAACATGGAGTCTGGGGAGGGCAAGAAGCCAGCGTTCCCCTCCATGCCTCTAGGGGAGCCTCGGAGGTCCCAGATGTCCTTCCCAGAAAGAGGGGACCTGAGAAAGTCTATATACAACATGGAAACAAAGAAAACCTTCACCAGCGAAGGGGATGTCAAGAAGCCACTGTATTCCAGTGGGCAGATTGCAGATCTGAGGAAGCCCCTTGGGGAATCTGGAGACACCAAGAGATCCAACTTCAACCGGGTGAGCAGAGGGTCCAGTTCAAGGCCCCGGGTCCTCGAAGAGGTCCTCTGCGACTCCTGCATTGACAACAAGCAGAAGGCCGTGAAGTCCTGCCTTGTGTGCCAAGCCAGCTTTTGTGAGCTCCATCTGAAGCCTCACTTTGAAGGGGCTGCCTTCCGGGATCACCAGCTCCTTGACCCCATCAAGGACTTTGAAGCCAGGAAATGCCCTGTGCATGGCAAGACGATGGAGCTTTTCTGCCAGACGGACCAGGTCTGCATCTGTTACCTCTGCATGTTCCAGGAGCACAAGAACCACACCACGGTGACGGTAGAGATTGAGAAATCCGGCAAAGAGGTATTGTTCCTTTCCTACATATTATACTGGACCTTTGCCCTTTCCATATCAGGAAGTGAGACACCTTGAATCAGTCTCAAGTACTCCATTTCCAACCCAGCAAACCTTCTTATGTCTAATGACATAAATGTGATACAGTGGGCCTGTCCGGCTGGTTCACATGTGCATGCCCATCACTTGATATCTCAACATGTGATGATTTTGCACCCTGATCATAGCTGTCAACCCCCGGATTTGAAGATAAGGAATCCTATGGGGCTGTCAACTCCCGGATATGAATGTAAGGGTGCTGAATAAGGGAATTTCCCTCAAAAAAGGGAAAGTTGACAGCACTTACCCTGATATGTGTGAACTGAGTGTACTCGGGGATCTAGGAAGAGCTGCCTGGCACTGAGTCAGATCATTTGGTCCATCTGGCTCAGTATTGTCTACATTGATTGACAGAAGCTCTTTCAGCCAGGGGTTATATCCAGACCTACTTGCAGATGCCAGGGATTGAACCTGGAATCTTCTGCCTGCAAAGCAGATGCTCAGCCACTGAGCTACGACCTTTTGCCTGAGAAGTATTTTGAGGCAAAATATTATGAAACTCTCTGGTGTTGGCAGAGTCACGTATTCCAGTTACTGCTTGATGCTGGAGTTCGCAAATAAGGAGCATGCATGTGCAGACTAATTATTGATTGTCAAGGTGAAGGACAGCCTGGGTCCTCATAACTTTAAGGGGAGGCCCCATCCTCAAAGAATTTAGGCTATATATAAAAGTTAGGCTCTGGGGACTTTTGTGACACTTGGAAGTCAGAAGCTGGGCTGTTGGTATAATCTGGATGTGTGCTCATGGTAGCTGTCGGGACATATGTCTGTGGGACCTGGGGTGTGTGTCAGGCATGGAAGGTAGAGAGAGAGAATGGAAGACAGGATATACTGTGCTCTTGAACTGAAGTGAGGGTCATTGTTGTAAGGGTATTTCTGGCACTGTAAAGTAGCCGAGTGACAATTACAGTGAACAGTTTACAAGGCATGGGTGATTGATGGGTTAAAACCTGATGGGTTTCGTGCAGGAGAAAGAGAGAGAGAGTGCCGGAAACTTCTATGACCTAGCCCTCATATTTCTGGAAAGAATAGTTTTAGCAGGTACAACTTGTCATGACAGAGCGCTGCAGGGTGAATAAGGATGTACTCACCTAAGGGGGACTTACACCACATAGGAGGATTTTAACACCTTTCCGTTTCTGTAGAAGGGGGATTTTTACCTCAGAAAACACCTGGAAGGAAGGGGGTAATATAGATAAACCCAAATATTTTTGGACTTTTTACTCCCTGAATGATATGAGAGGATGAAGACCCTGGCTAGACATTTCCAGTGTCCACCCCTCAAGATTCTGCCCCCAAAATACTTAACATCACTCTGTCTTCTCTTTTTCTCTGTCTCCCTACTTTTCTTTGAGAGGTGTTTATTTTCTCAAAGGATTTTCTTTCCCTTTTCTTTCGGTTTTGGGTACAGCACCTTCAACACTGAAGGTGCCCAGTGGCTTAAAAAGGTAGAGTCATGTTTTATACAGGGGGCCTCACAAAATAGTTTTAAAGGCATATGAATAATCATCACGAAAAATTCCTCTCAGAAAGAGCTAAGAAAACTTTTTTTAAAAAAATGAAAGGATTTTTAATATATATATATTTACCTAAAAAGAGGTGGAGAATTAGGGGAAGGTAATGGCTACGGCAGCCATTGAAAACTCTATTTGATGTGTTTTCTCAACTAAGTGACAGTTCATGAGGTAATAATTTCCTACATGTAAGGGCTAAAGAATAGTCCATTGGAAATAAATAGGTAGCATTATAAAAACAGCCAGGCCAGTCAAAATATTGGTCAGAGGCACCCTCAACAGGAAGTGTATAATTTTAGGATTCGCGGCAGCAACAAAAATCAATGTATTTTCACCTCTAAATCCTGTCCAGCATTTCAGGCAGCAATGCACTCCTCTAGGCTTCTCCAATCTGCCCCCACCACTGTATCTTCCATTTTTCCTTTTCCGACTGACACCCAACATTTCACGGCTAGCGAGTGTTGTTGAATTATCCCCAGGGTTTTCCCCAGAAGCAGGCTGACACCTCCATCTTGTTTCCCAGTGACCCCATTTTGAATACAATCCAGTTGCTGCTGCTGATTCAATTTATATCTTGTGCATCTCCCGAAGGAGCCCAGTGGCTCCCAGATTGGCACTGAGTTTGTTATTAGAGGGAATGATAATCCTAATGGAGGTCAAGCAAGTAGTCTGTAAAGTTCAGTATTGTCAACCCTGATAGGTAATGGCCACATTAGAAAGCCTGGAAGGATACCTGGGAGCCCAGAGATTGGACACAGCAAAACAGATACACACATAGGGACGGACTAATCTGTCAATATCACATTCTCTTGGCTCCTTATTTGTTTTCCACTTTTAAGTTCAGTTGTTCACATTTCTGCAAAAGTTTGTGATTTTTTTTTTTAAAGCCCTTATGAAAATTCACCAGCATTTCAAATGCTCACTTGTCTTAACACTCGCTTTTTAATCCACTTTTTAAGTGGATTTGTAACTGGCTTACTGACCGAACCCAAAGGGTGCTCATCAATGGCTCCTCCTCATCCTGGAGAGTAGTGACTAGTGGGGTGCCACAGGGTTCTGTCTTGGGCCCAGTCTTGTTCAACATCTTTATCAATGACTTGGATGGTGGGCTTGAGGGCATCCTGAGCAAGTTTGCAGACGACACCAAATTGGGAGGGGTGGCTAACACCCCAGAGGACAGGATCACACTTCAGAATGACCTTAACAGATTAGACAACTGGGCCAAAGCAAACAAGATGAATTTTAACAAGGAGAAATGTAAAGTACTACACTTGGGCAAAAAAAATGAAAGGCACAAATACAGGATGGGAGACACCTGGCTTGAGAGCAGTACATGTGAAAAGGATCTAGGAGTTTTGGTTGACCACAAACTTGACATGAGTCAGCAGTGTGATGCAGCAGCTAAAAAAGCCAATGCAATTCTGGGCTGCATCAATAGGAGTATAGCATCTAGATCAAGGGAAGTAATAGTACCACTGTATTCTGCTCTGGTCAGACCTCACCTGGAGTACTGTGTCCAGTTCTGGGCACCACAGTTCAAGAAGGATACTGATAAGCTGGAACGTGTCCAGAAGAGGGCAACCAAAATGGTCAAAGGCCTGGAAACGATGCCTTATGAGGAACGGCTTAGGGAGCTGGGTATGTTTAGCCTGGAGAAGAGAAGGTTAAGGGGTGATATGATAACCATGTTCAAATATATAAAAGGATGTCATATAGAGGAGGGAGAAAGGTTGTTTTCTGCTGCTCCAGAGAAGCGGACACGGAGCAACGGATTCAAACTACAAGAAAGAAAATTCCACCTAAACATTAGGAAGAACTTCCTGACAGTAAGAGCTGTTCGGCAGTGGAATTTGCTGCCAAGGAGTGTGGTGGAGTCTCCTTCTTTGGAGGTCTTTAAGCAGAGGCTTGACAGCCATCTGTCAGGAATGCTTTGATGGTGTTTCCTGCTTGGCAGGGGGTTGGACTGGATGGCCCTTGTGGTCTCTTCCAACTCTATGATTCTATGATTCTATGAATGCAATTTCCCCCAACAAAATGCATTTCTATATGCTACTGTCACCAATATATGCATTTTGCTGCATGCTTTCCTTAATTTACGCATTATTATAATGATCCATCACAAAATTCAAGAAATGCAGATTTCAGTGGGTGGCTGTGTTTCGGTTCTCATTTTGTTTTGAAAAGGGAGGATTTGATAGATTCAGCCTTCAAGGTGAACTGAACCACATTTCTCCCCATCCCCAAGAGCAGAGCATCACGTCTCGTGGGACAAACTGCTGAGAGGGTTAAAGAGATGACAAGCATGTGGGACTAACTAGGGATCTGGGTCACCCTTAAACATGTGCTGATGTATCAGGGAAGCCACCTAGCTCACTGCTTTGGACGCAGAAGCTCCCGGGTTCAGTCCTGCCCATCGCCAAAGGATCAGATGGCAAGTAATGTGGAAAACCTCTGCACAAGACCCTGGAGAACTACTGCTAGTCAGGGTTTTGCTCTGGGCCCGTCTATTAAAATGGCTTGGATGAAGGAGTTGAGGGACTGCTCATCAAATTTGCAGATAACACCAAACTGGGAGGGGTAGCTAATGCTGCAGAAGACAGAACAGGATTCAAGATGAACTGAACAGATTGGCGAACAAAATGAATTTCAACCAGGATAAATGTCAGGTTCCACACTAAGACAGGAATAACCAGCTGCACAAATATACTATGGTGGACATCTGGCTTACCAGTAGTATATGGGGAAAGGATCTAGAGGTCTTAGTGGACCACAAGCTTAATATGAGCCAACAGTATGATGCAGCAGCGAAAAAAGCTAATGCTATTCTACACTGCATAAACAGAAGTATAGTGTCCAGATCAAGGGAAGTAATAACACCACTCTATTCTGCCTTCTTCAGATCACACCTGGAGTGATCTGGAAGGTGTGCAGAGGAGGGTAACAAGGAGGATAGAGGGTCTGGAAACCAAGTCATATGAGGAACAGTTGAGGGGATTTGGTATGTTTAGCCTAGAAAAGAGGAGACTGAGAGAAGATATGATAGCCATCTTCAAATATCTGAAGGACTGTCACCATGGAGTGTGGAGTAAGCTTGTTTTTTCTCCTCAATGGCTTCAAGTTACAAGAAAGGAGATTCCATCAAGAAGAACTTTCTGACAATAAGAGCTGCTCGACAGTGGGACAGACTCCCTTGGAAGGTGGTGGATTCTCTTTCATAGGAGGTTTTTATGCAGAGGTTGGATGGTCATCTGTCATGGATGCTTTAGCTGAGATTCCTGCATACCAGAGGGGTTGGACTAGATGACCTTCAGGATCCCTTCCAATTCTACAATTATGAGTGTCAATAAGACTGGGCAAATAAGTGGACAAATAATTTGACCTGGTATAAGACAGCTTCCTATGTCCTTAGTTACAATGTTGTTTGCCTGTACACTGGGAAAAGTAACAAACCCTTTTTTTATTACACCCCTGGGATAGTAACTTTCAAAAAATAAAATAAAATGGAGGTCATCAGCAAGAATTTCAGAAGATGACATTTCAATGAGTGTTCGTCATTTAGTAAGGGATTAGAAGCTTGTTGTTTCTTTTCCCCATCTGCTGGCCTCCCCAGCTTCATTCCAAAGCCTTGCCTGTAGGCTGTGATTCACAAGGCATGCCAGGACTTGAGGGGAGCTGAAATTAACTGGAAATCTCCTGACCTGATTCTTGCTGCTCATGCAGATAAAAACTGGAACTTGGTTTTGAGCATTGCTCACTTGCTCGCTCTGGTCTGAATATGAGGCTGGGGTGAGAGAGGCTTGGTATGAAAACCTTTGGAAATGGGGACTCTGTCACTCTGCCAATGCCAAGGGAGTGTTAATGTCTTTTCAAGTCAAAGCCAAGAGCCCAAACATAGAAAAAATGGTTGACCCAATTTAAATCCAGCCAGGTGTAATGTTCTGAGAGTTACAAACTGGCTTTAAAAAAAAATGAAGAGTTTGGATTTGATATCCCACTTTACCACTACCCTAAGGAGTCTCAAAGCGGCTAACAATCTCCTTTCCCCTCCTCTCCCACAACAAACACTCTGTGAGGTGAGTGAGGCTGAGAGACTTCAGAGAAGTGTGACTAGCCCAGCAGCTGCATGTGGAGGAGCAGGGAATCGAACCCGGTTCAGCAGATTATGAGTCCACTGCTCTTATCCACTACACCACATTGAGGGCAGCCTCTTTTTTTACTCCTTTTTTTCAATTCCACCCACTTTTTTAGCAGCTCAGGATGGTGTGTATGCCTCTCCCTCCAATTTATACTCACAACAACCCTGTGAGGTAGTACGGGCTGAGAGAGAGTGACCGTCCCAAGATTGTTCTGCTAGTATCATGTGTGAGTGGGGATTTAACTTGGTTCACAGTGGTTCTAAATCAGGGGCGGCTATCCTTGCACTATCCAGATGCGGCTGGATTACTACTTCTATCATCCCTGTCCATTGGTCATGGTCACTGGGGCTGATGGGAACTGGAGTCCAACAACATCTGAAGGACCACAGGTTAGCCACACCTGCTGTAAGTCACCGCAATGGCTTATATGGGATATACGCAAAGCTGAAGAGCCGTTTATGAGTCTCGCTTGCTTGCTAATCGCTATGCATTTATGCAGATTGCAAGTGCTGATGATGTAAAATCCAAAGGATACCTGGGTATTTTTTTTTAAATTGCAACTTCTGCGTACCTCCATTTGAGGAAACTGTGTGGAAATGGTGGCCTCCCCTCCATCATGGAACTTGAAAAAGCAAAACAGCAAATGTCACCTTGATGACTTGTCTTTATATCTAAGATATGCGATAAACCCGTGTGAGTCAGAAATGTGGCAGCAACACCCCTTCCTTTCTCTATTTTCAGCAGAGCATGCTCTAGCCTTTAGCAGTGAGAGGCAAAAGCCTCTCAGAATTTACTGCTATCCAAAGTTAAGCCCAATATGTGAGGTTCCAGCAGGATTATATGATTTTTTCCCCAGCTCTGTCTTTCTATTTAAATGTCAGAGCAGATGCTAAGACTTTGTGAGGTGTCAGGTTACCAACTGTATTATCCTTAAAGCTCCTTGGATTCTGTTCCTCTTTCTTTCTCTTTCTTTCATTTTCTTGCAGAGTTATTATTATTTTATTTTTAACAAAAACTTTCTGTCAAACCTGCCAAGCCTTCGGGCTCACAGAGTTGAAGAAAGAGTGAGGGGAAAGTTTACAAAAAAAATAATACCCTAAGTACAAAACAAGGTGTGGGAAAAAAGAAGATTACTGAATAAAATTCTCTTTCACACACACAAAGCACTGGAGCAAACATTCTCTGTTAGCAAAAGAGAGTTTTACAAACAGAATCTGGAAGTGCTTCCAGGGAGCTAGATACATTTTATAAAAAAAATTTATAAATATTTTTATTTCCAGTACACTTTTTCTGAAGGTTATTTTTTGCCCCTTCCCCCCCAAAAAAACCTGATAAAGCATAAGAAATATCTGACAACCACAGGTCTGGAAATAACAAAGAACTGTGGGCCCAGCCCTCATCTTGTGTCAGATCTCATCTGAGCGAGAAGGCTTTGATCCCCCCACCCCCACCCCCGCTTTTAAAATTTATTTTCTTCCTCCTTGTTTCCTTTTGTGGGTCTAATGAAGCTCTTTAGAAGCACTGTCAGTGACTGGAACTGGGTGTTTCTAATTTAAACAAAGTGGTGTGCAGATGAAAACCTGTTCAAAGTACTTAGCCAGCCTTTGATACCTCGGTGCTCACTGGAGAAGGGGGTTTGGAGACTTCCCGTAGCTTTGGGAGAGGTTTGTGTTTTGTAACAAGTTTCCTCTCGGAGAACAAACAAGCCTTCCAAAGTATATGCATTGAATCCAGTTCTTTTGTTATCCCTTCCTGATGAAAGGGCGGTTGCTATTAGGAGAGGTGCAAAATCACAACACGCAATTCTGGCTTCTCATAGGAAGATAAGAAGTTGCCAGTAGGGACCAGTGTAAAGAGAGACAGCAAGCCTTCTGACACCCTGAATTTCTGCTGCTTACCTTAACTGGGGCAAGGAAGGGGGGGTGAGTTCAGGACTGGTGCTTCTGCAGGACAGGACAGTACTCAGATTGGTTTTGCTGGTGCCTCCATACAGCCCTAGAGCCCCACCCTGCCCAACCACCATCCAGGTAAGTTGTAGTGATGCTGGTGTCAGGAGAGTGGCTTCGTAGCTCTACCACACCACACATTGACCCATCTGGCTCAGTATTGTCTACACTGACAGGCAGAAGCTCTCCAGGGGTTCAGGTGGGGTTATCTCCCAGCCCTACCTGGAGATGCCGGGGATTGAACTTGGGACCTTTTGCATGCAAAGTAGATGCTCTGCCACTGAGCTACAGGCCTTCTGTCTATGTCCCTGAGTATGGGACTTGGCTCCCAATGCAGAGGCTGTGATTTATGGATGGGGCTGAGTCCTGGCAGTTCTGAATTAGGCTGAATTAGAGGTGGGGTTTGTAAGTCCAGATAACAGTGGAAAGAGAAGAATCTCTCTCACACACTGGAATGGTGGTGTACCTGCCTCTCCTTTCTCCCAAGCTGACTGCTAGAAAATCTGGGTGGCTTCTTAGTTTTGCAAAACTTCTACCGCTGCTCTTGTTACCAAAACCAAAGAAGGCGAGACCCAGTGGCCTGGGTTCACAGATAAGGCTAAAACATTGTTTGTTTAGTCACAGTGTGGCTTGTTTGAACACCAGAACTCAGCCCGCCAGACAAACCATGGTTTGATTTCTGGAAAAGTAGAAAAAAACATGGTTTGTTGACTTACATTCGAAATGACAAAATTCTCAAAATAAGTATAAAATCAGTAGTTTTAAAAACATGACTGGTTTGTGAACATTCCTGTGGTATCTGGTTGACCAGATGGAATGCTGAGTTGGAAATACCCATTGCTCAGAAATACCCATTGTGCTTGGCAAATTTCATCTACTGTTACAACTGAGCTGGTGTGAAAGTCTAATGCTTGTGTCTATCATAAATGGGACGTCTGCACTAGTGATAGGAGAGGTCTCTTTATATTGGCCTTTAGCTTTTATTCCCCTGCAAAATGTTAAACACGTAAGTAGTTCATTTGGCCATAAAAGAAGCCGAGAACTTGACTTATTCTGAGTTTTAAGCTTGTGATTTTCAAGTTGTTGTTGTTGTTTTTTTGGGGGAGGGAATAAAAATGTGTTGCTGAAGTCCACCCCATTGACCTAGTATTGTAAGTCTTTATTGGCACGTTGATCTTTTCAGTGTTGTAACATTACCTGAGATCATTGTTGGAGAGCAAGACTGAAAGTTAAGAAAATTAAGAAATCAGAAACTAAGAGTGAACCACTGGAGTTAATCAGACAGACCACTAGGTTACTGAACATAGCCAGGTGTTGGGGAGTCTGTGATACAATAAAGGAAGTGGCTTTCAGAATGACTGTGATGGGGTCAGATGTATGGATCCCAAACAGAGGTCAAGGGCCGTTTGGGAACTGACACTTCAAAACTGTTATCAGAAGAGCAGCCTCATCTTGGGGGTGCAGGACACAAAGCTTTGTTCCCTAACAGCTCACTGTCAATCCCCAGGATCTGGTGCCTGAGGCAGTTGCCTCCCTCTGCCTAATGGTAGGGCCACCCCCTGGAGGTTGACTTGCCACATTACACAATAGAAGCACATCATAATTCATTATGCAAGAGCCATATTCAGCCATCCTTTGACGCTGATTCTCACCACTGTGGTTGGGTTTGGGCAGGGCTATTGCAAATGAGTTGTGGGAGGAGATTTGGGTGAACACCCAGAACTTTCACTGAGGAATGACAAGAGGTTGCTTGAGTTTCCTCTTTCATCACCATATTGATTTGCGATCATCATTGCCTCATGGTGCATACAGATCACATATATGTGTTTAGCTTACTTTTCACCTTCCCATGCACATCTCCTCCCAACTCACATGAGGGTGGCTAGCTTTATTCTTACTCAGTTGTCCTACTAATGTCTACCACCAGTTCCTGAAGGTGGGGAGGTTGGCCATTTGCTGAAGTCTCAAGACTGAGAAAGAACCCACTGCCTGAACAGCACTTCCGTTCTCATTTTGCATTTCAGAGGGAAGTCACATACAGCTGTCAGGTGGGAGCCAGGAGGGCAAGGTAGGAATCAGAGTCAGGAATTCAGAACCAAAGAACAAGCCAAGAGCCAGGGAGGACAATCATTGACCAAGCAATGGTCTGAATAGGAAGCCCTTTATAGTTCATTCTGTTGAGGAGAGTCAAGGATCAAAGTCCAGATGAGCAGAGACCATTCAGGACTTGGGAACCTTTTTCTGCTTAAGCCAGACTTCCCCAATGTGGTGTCCTTCATATATTGTTAAACTATAACTCCAATCAACTCTGGCTTTTGGCCATACTGGCTGGGGCTAATGGGGGCGGAAGCTCAAAACATCTAGTGAACAAAAGATTGGGAAAGGCTGGCTTAAGCAGTTACATCAGCCTGCAGCTCGGGTGGTTTCTTGCAAGAGTCAGCCAGGCCATGATGAGAGCCAGATTTCCCATGCTAACGTAGGTTTTGCATAAATGTCAAATAATGAAAACATGGTAAGGAGTAACCTACATTCACTGGTCAGGATCGCCTCTTCTGGCTCAAACGGGCCAGACAAATGCTTTTCAAATGCTGCTTTTGCTCAGCCCAAGAACATGCTCAGCACAGAAACAAACACTAGGCGATTCTGAAGAGGGTGACCTTCAAAAGGGATCGCATTGTGCTCTGTATATTGCATGTGAAGTGTGGGTTGGCAAGAGCTGACATGAAGGGGGCTCTAACATCCTTAAGAGCTGCACTACCGAGAGATGTTCTGAAAGCACAGCATCTCCCATTGTGTGGCATTCCGACAAAAGGAGGCACACCTGTCTGTCTGCATTGTTCCCACCCTCCCTGCCATGCAGCTGTTCAAAGCATAGAGTCTTCTTTGGTTCAGGAGATGGAAATTGGTTCCCAATTTTGGGTGGGGGGACGGGACAAAGCAGTGTTTGTGTGTTTGTGTGCAATGGTCACCAAATGAACCATCCTCACTATCTCATGCCTCAGCTGGGGCATCCATCTGATCAAGGTTTTGATTCTAAATTAATTCAGCAGGAATTTTTTTGGGTGTGTGTGTGTGTGTGTAGCTCAAAAGTTGTACTGTCTCCCTCCATTTTCTGCACAGAGAGAAAGGAGCAAGTGATGACCACTTGCTGAAATGCCTTTAAAAGGATTAGACAAATTCATAGAGGAGAAGGCTTTCCATGGCTACTAGCCATGATCTCTATGCTCTGCCTCCACGGTCAGAGGCAGTAATGCTTCTGAATGTCAGTTTCTGGGAACCTCAGAAAGGGAGAGTGGGTTCTTGTGCTCAGATCCTGCCTGCAGTTTTCCCGCAGGCATCTGGTTGGTCACTGTGGGAACAGGGTGCTGGCCTTGATGGGCCACTGGCCTGATCCAGCAGGCTCTTCCCACGTTCTTAAGAGCAATATCCTACATGCAGACATGTGGGATTGGGGTTACCTGGAGGGACGGCTGTGCATTGCAGAAACCCCAAATTGAGGTGTTTTGGTTTTTTTAAAATGTACTCCCCCTACTTTAAGTAGGTCTGACTAGATGTACTACCTGTGCTCCTAAGTTGCAGAAATATCATAGGAAGAGAGGAAGCAAGTCAGAGGATTGTTCAGTATTGTCTACACACTGACTGGCAGCTGCTTTCCCAGGTTTTCGATAGGAGACATTCTGAGCCCTACCTGGAGATGGGTGTGGACTCTATTCCGTCTCCCTTGTTTGGTTCGGTTTAATTCCTCCACTTCTTTCTAGCCATATCACCTTTCAACATATAATGGGCATATATACTAGTTTAACTGCTTTGGCTCTTCCCCAGAGAATCCTGGGAAATGTAGTTTGGTGATGGAACCAGGAATTAGTCCAAGCGAGCTTAACCTCCTCCAAAGTTCTTTAGGAAGAAGAAATGGCTGGTGAAAAAGTTGAAGCTTATTTGCGCACACGCTCTCCTCCCCCCTATTTGTCCCTTAGTTTTTCTGCCTTGCCACCTAGCTGTGGTGCCCCACTGATCAGCACTGGTTTAAACCATTCATGCCATTCCAGTACGGAGGAAGTCTCCGGGTGCAAAATTGTTAGGGGAGCAAAATTTCAACACCAGTGCTGCCTCAGTACAGCTACGTGCTTCCGTCGCTGGGCTTTGTTGAAAGTGGCTTCTCCATACAAACCAGGAACTCTACTTTTCTTGTCTCTGTGGCTGTGATCTCCTGGGTGACGTGGACACCATTAGGCTGTTGAATGAGCATGCCTACTGTAAGGGTGACTCCCTACAGGGAGCCAGCCCCCATCACCCTAACATCCACCTCGCCAAGCACAGGGAGAAGCAGTGGGTCTGAAGCAGCTAGGGGGAGGGGAAAGACTCGGAGGGAGAGGGAAACCAGCGTGCAGAACAATGGGAAAGCTTAGGGGAGGAGAGATGCAGGCAAGAGCGCAAGGATGCTGGAGAGCCCTTCCACCACCCTGACAGGGAGGAGACTGAGAGGGCATCGCTTCTTCTGGCACAAGAGTTAAGGAGAGCACTGTGACGCAGGTCAAGGGGGGCATTTTGGGGTGCCCCGACTACTTTGCTGGAGTAGGAACAGACGCACGCCATTGCCGGATTCTGATTCGGAATGAGAGGTCATGTTTTAAGCTGTCTCTGCACTGTAAATACTTTGCACAATAAAAGTCTTTTAAGACAAACTGGACTCAAGCGGAGTTACTCTAGAGTAGCCACGACGACCCTCTGACACCTACTCTGTCTGTTTCCCTGCCTCCCTGGGCACTGGCAACCCACTCTATGCCATTGGTGGGAAAACCTTCTCCCAGGGGCCAAAAGTGCCCCCAAGTCCATTTATTTGGCCCTTGAGACTCCTCCATCTCCCACCAACCCTGTCCTGCACCCTCCCCAAGTAATTTTGCTCATCTGGATGTGTCCATGGACTATGACGACGTCTCTTGTTGGATGGAATGAGAGGAGTTGAGTTCCTATGGAGAAACCCCTGAGTTTTATGTGCCTGGAACATAGTGAACCATACAAAGCTAAGTCACTCCCCTTCCTCTGCCCACTTTTGCATCTGGTCCTGCCCACCATGGATGCCTGCTTAGGAATGAATGTGGCTTTCAGGTTCTCCATCCTGGTCTAGCCTTCTCTGGCTAGCAGCTGCTCTCCAGAGTCTCAAGCTACGCTTCCCCCACCACTTACTCTATGCTCCTTTTTAGCAGGTCAGGTCACTGGTCCATCTGGCACAGTCCTGTCTACACACTGACCAGCAGGGGTTTTCCAGGGCTTCAAACAGGGAGCTTTTCCCAGCCCTGCCAACCTATGACCTATCTATCATTTCTAGGACAGGAGTGAGAGGCCTGCTCTGAACAGTTCAGCCTTTGTGGAGACATCAGAACATGTCCTTTGAGTCAAAGCCTCTTCTTGATTTACTCAATTTTTGTATTATGAAAAAATTGCTTCTTCTGGCCCTTTCATGAGCACCTATAATATATGAGAAAGCACACTTCTCCCACCCCTTTAATAAATCAGACTCTCTTTGGTGTACTCCATTACCTGCCTCGCTGCTCACATTTCTTCCTCCGCCTGCCCCCTTGCCATTATGGCTGTTTGGAATGCGTCAGGCGAGAGCATCCTCACAATCTCGCCCATAAATCTTTGGGGCAAAAGCGCAATCTTTGTGGATGGCAGGGGTTCCAAGGTCTGGGCTACCCTAAATTACCGGTGAAATTTTAATTTGCCATCACTCCAGCTGTGCCTCATTGTGCCGCAGAGATTGATGTTGACACAGCTCCCATCTCCCAGATCAGGAACGCGAGCAGATCAAAGGGATTATGGCTTATACAATGAGTTAGTAACTAAAGTTTTTTTTTTCCTTTTCAAAAACCCTCTGGAATCCATCTTGACGACAAGCACCATAAAAGGGCAATTATCAATTCCCTTTCTCTCTCTTTGCCACTTTGAAATTGTCTTTCAAGCTCTGCCTAGCCCATACAGCGATAGGGCTGCCAATCACTCGGTATTATACCGCTCTATTAAAACTCTGAGCAGGTAATCAGCCAAGGAACTCCAATAAAGCCGGCCCTACCATTAGGCAGCATGAGATGGCTGCCTCAGGTGGCAGACGATGGAATGGGGATGGTGAGTTATTGGAGGGGAGAGAATTGTGTGTGCCACATAGTCTGCCCTGAGGTCATATCCTGGGCTCCCACCAAGAATCCCAGGAAATTAGTTTCTTAAGGGTGTTGGGAATTATAGCTTTGTGTGTGTGTAAACTACAACTCCCAGGATTCTTTAGGAGAGATGTGTGGTTCTCTTTGATAGCCAGCAGCATTAGTCTTCTCTGTCCAGCTCTCACTTTGCTTCAACCCTGGTGCAGACTGGATTAGCGGATGGGTGAGACCTCTGAGTACAGATGGTCATAAGTGCTTGAATTCATAGAATCATAGAGTTGGAAGGTACCTCAGGATCATCTAGTCCAACCCCCTGCAATGCAGGAATATGTAGTTGCCCTATATGGGGCTCAAACCTACAACCTTGACATTATCAGGCACCAGCTTTGATCATGCTTGCTTGAGCCTCAGACTTCCACCGGATGATACCTTGTCCCTCTCTTTCATGGACTCACCTTTGGGTCCACAACAGAGTAGCAGGCGATGGAGGGCTTCCTTGAAGATTCTCTGTGGTGCAGTGTGTCTGGCTATTAATCAGAAGGTTGGTGGTTTGAGCCCACCCTGGGATAACTGTGGGTTGGACTACATGACCCTTGGGGTTCCTTCCAATTCTACAATTCTATGATTCTAGAAAGACCCCAGTGAACTTCATTCCAAGGAAACAAAACTGTGGGAAAGCATCCATCCCTGGAGTCTCTGACTGCTTGGAGGTTGGGGTGGCATGCAACAATACATGAATATTAAAATGAAATAACACTCAAAAAGGAATATTTTGCTGACTGCATAATTCACTTAAAACAAACAAACAAAAAGCCCCAGAAACTGTAAAACCATGAAGTGATAGGGATAGCGAAAACAGGTACGTAGCTTATCCTTCACAGAATGAGCTGCACTCTCCTTTTCCTGGGATGTTAGCTAGGATTTACCCCACTACTTTTTCTTTTTTAAAAAGATATACCATCATATACCCAGGTGGCGCTGTGGGTTAAACCACAGAGTCTAGGGCTTGCTGATCAGAAGGTCGGCGGTTCGAATCCCTGCAACGGGGTGAGCTCCCATTGCTCGGTCCCAGCTCCTGCCCACCTAGCAGTTCGAAAGCACATCAAAGTGCAAGTAGATAAATAGGTACCACTCCAGCAGGAAGGTAAATGGTGTTTCCGTGCACTGCTCTGGTTCACCAGAAGTGGCTTAGTCATGCTGGCCAACACACCTGGAAAAACTGTCTGCGGACAAATGCCGGCTCCCTTGGCCTATAGAGCGAGATGAGCGCTGCAACCCCAGAGTCGTTCATGACAGGACTTAACTGTCAGGGGTCCTTTACCTTTACCTTTTTACCCTAGGACCTTAGGATGAAGAGTGGGTAAATGATGATGATGATGATGATGATGAAATAATAATAATAATAATAATTCCATCTATCAGACACTATATTGCTGCCCCAGGCAAAATATAGGAAGGTGCCCACCACCCCACCACAATTCTATGTGCAAATGTTAACCGGACAGGTAGCCAGGGCATCACAATAGGGGGGCGATGGGGGCGGAGCACTCCAGGCTCCACTCTGCGGGGGGGGAGCACGGCACCCCCTTGCTACCTCCACTGATTGCTGCCGCTACCGCAGCGGCGGTGCAACCGCCATCGTGGAGGCCCCGATGTTGCTGGCCTCGCCACTCGCTTCTTCCTGGTGGGGCAGAGACAAGGGGCAGGCCAGAGAGTAGCGTCAATGGCGCCGCCGCTCTAGCATTGTGATCTGCGGATCTGGGCACCGGAGCACCACCCCAGCAACCTGCTCCATAGTGCGCACACGCAAGCAACCCGCTCCGACGTGCGCATGCGTCATGACGTAGCAACGTTATGTCATGATGCATGCGTCACAACGGAGCGGGTTGCCGCCCCAGGCAGCAGAGAGGCTCTGTACGTGCCTGCAGGTAGCTAAACTGTTTTCCACTTTGCTTGCCTCCACTGGACATGAGAGCATCAAGAGAGTGCAGGGCAGACTGGGTGGCATTCTAGCTTTCCCCACCACAATTTCTACCCATCTGCTGCATTCTGCCTAATGATAGGGCCAGCCCTATTCACTGTATTATACTCCATCTACCTGCCCCCAAGTTCTTTACTCTTGGGGACAGAGTGGCAGGTGGAGTAAGAAACTGGGTCCCTCTGGGCTTTCTTTTGAAAGCCTGAAACTCTCCTAGATAGAGTTTTAAGCATTTGAGTGCAGTACTTGAAGGCTTGAAGGGACTCAGTTCTTTTTCAGGAAGAAAAGAGCCTCATGTTTGCTCATCCCTAGATGGGCATGAAAGAGGTTTATGGCACATCCCAGAGCTGGCCCACCCATGAGGCAGGCTGAGATATCTTACTTCAGGTGGGGGAAGCCTACAAGGTGGCCGGCGGCAGCACTGGTTTCCCTTGAGATCTTATGAGATCTCACCAAAATCTCATGAGATCTCATGCTCTTTGTGAGATCTAGCCAAAACCCACTGGAACCTGTCACCATTCAACCCAGGCGAAGGAGACCGCTGCGGTAGCAGGGCAGGACTTTCCTGTTTTGCCTCAGGCGGCAAAAAGGGATGTGCCACTCCATTACTTACATTATAAACATGTGTACTGGTTTACATACAAAATGGCTTGAGCATCATGGCTTTCCACCCAAAGGTATCATGGATATTGGTTTTCTCAAGCTTCAGAAAGTGCTTTGTTAAGAGATCATTGGCATGTCTACGGTGCCACAGTTCATTGCATAGCTGCCAAGTACCCCGTTTTTCCCGGGAAACCCCATATTTTCTTACCATTTCCCGCTGGTCTCCCGAATGGATTTTTATCCCGTAAATCCCCCGGAAAGTAGCTCCTGCCGACGGCCATGTTTCTGGTGCCACTCTGCCCATGTATGGGCACCGGAAATCGGGCAGCGGCGGCATCAGAAGTCACTTCTATGCATGTCCGGAAGTGCGTAGAAGCGACTTCTGGCGCTGCAGACATTTTGGAAATGGGCAGAGCAACGCCGGAAGTCGCTTCTACGCACTTCCGGACATGAGTAGAAGCGACTTCTTGCACCGCAGCCATTTTGGAAATGGGCAGAGCGGCACCAGAAGTTGTTTCTACGTATGTCCCGAAGTCGCGTATAAGCGACTTCCGGTGCCGTGCCGCTGCTGTTCCCGGATTTTTCAATCCGGAACTTGGCAGCTATGGTTCATTGGGTTTGTTGGAGGGTGGCTGAGCTGGCTGTTAAACCAGTTCAGGTAGGCAATGGAGGCCTGCCCTTAGCAGAACAGTTCCTGGTTACCATGTGCTTGCAAAGTCCAACAGCAATGTGACATGATTTGAGGGGCATATTTTCAAGAAATGCTTGAACTAAGATCTACACTATCCCAATCTCATGACACAGCTAGTGTGGGGTAATGGAAGGAGTGTAGGTCTTCGTCCTGCTTTCAAATTTCTTTTCTTTCCTGCTTCTCATGGTCTGACCTTGGGCAAGTGATTGCCTCTCAGCCTAACTTACTTCTCAGGATTGCACCATAAGGCAAAAGTGAGATGGAAGATTGTCTTGCCTTATACCCTTAGGGCCTAGGTGTGAAACAAATTACAAGATTTATTTTCTTCTTCATTTTTTTAAAGTGTCCACTCAAGAGATCTGATAATTTTGGCTGAGTTCCTCCCTTTCCATAAGATATTCAGCATGTGAAATGGCTTTATTTATTTGCATTGTAGATATATTGCAGAGTGCACCAGGTTTTATTAATGAAAGGCGTGTGTTGACATAGGATTGTAAGTGGGTTCCCCCCCCCCCCCTGATTCACTTTCTCAGTTTGGCAGAGAGAAAATAATTCACCTTTTGTCACCCATCTGTTTTCTGGTTCAAGCTGCCAAGTTTTCCCTTTTCTCGCGAGGAAGCCTATTCAGCATAAGGGAAAATCCCTTTAAAAAGGGATAACTTGGCAGCTATGCATCTGAAAAAACACAATGTTTGAATGATGTCCAGGTTAACTAAGCTGCATTAGTTGGATTGTGCAAATGTGTCCAAAGTCCCTGTGGGAATTTCCAAAGACTGCTAAGCAGTAAGATGAAGAAAAGAGCATGTGTGTTTTGGATTGATTTGGAAATTAAAGATTGTTCAATTCCAGCAACACCCATAACTAGAGGGGTGTGTGTATGAAATCTGGAGAATTAGAGGAATATAATAATGAATAAAGATGTGTCTAACACTTTCAAATATGTTTAGAGATAGTGCTCCTTTTCCAGTACCTTGTCAAGTTAACCCTTCCCTTCCCAACTGTGACCTCCTCCCAAAATACTGCAATTAGGTTTGAACAAAAAGTTTTCTGTTGGGGTCAATAGGAGATTGCTATGTTTGTTTTGGGTAGGTGGGTGGGGTAAGAGGGGGGGCAGGGCAAGAAAGGTATGCCCCTGGCCAGATTGGGAAGCCCCAATGACTGGCTTGTCAATCATTTGTTCCCTACCTGCTATCGAGGAAAGTAAGGAATTCTTAGGGAAGTTTTTAATGTTTGGAGTTTTATCGTGTTTTTAATATTTTGTTGGGAGCCACCCAGAATGGCTGGGGAAACCCAGTCAGATGGGTGGGGTATATATAAATAAATCATGATCATCATCACAGTATTCCTGTCTCATTGATGTAAAATTGGGACCAACATAACAGTCATTTAGGTGCCATGCAGTGTTCCTTTCTAGCGGTGCTGTGTTAGCACACACAGGATAAATAAAGGGGGGCTAGAAAATTTGTTCATCTCTCAGGACCAAGTTATCTTTCTCTGGGTGGCTCAGTTTCATAATGCGGACACATTAATTAGCATGATAGTAATTTGATTTGGCATGATGGCTAAATGGAGCCTCCACATTCAAGTGCAGTATATCTCTGGATACAGTAGATGTTGGGGACAAACATGCCTTACCTTGCTTGTGATCTTGTGGCTGGTCACTGTTGGAAACTGGAGACTGGGCTAGGCAGACCTTTAATGTAAGAACAAAGCAGTTCTTAGATTCTTACAAAGAGCAGGTATGTGCACTGGCAGAGGAAGAGGAGTGCGGGGGGAGCGCACTGCCCCCGGCAGCACGGTCCCAGTGGGGTGCCATTGTGGCTGCCCCCCGCACACGCTGGGTGCCATGCCCCACAGGCAGCGTGCCACGCCCCCAGGATGCACACCACGCCCCTATGATGTGCCACGCCCCCAGGACACACACCACACCCTTGGGACGCATGCCAGTCCTGTCCCTGCCTGCTCTCCACCCCTCGGTGCTGGAGCATGAAGTTCCGCCACTGGCTATGTGTGTGCAGGGCTCCGGGTGTGTCGTGGGGTGAACTACTGATGCACAGCAACTCCTAGATTTGCATCAGGGCAAACACGCCTATTTGTGGGTCTCATGCATTGAAATCCAGGTGTTCGTCATTGTTAGAGTTGGAAGAGCATCCCAAGGATCATCTAGTCCAGCTTCCTGCAATGCAGGAATCAGAGCTGAATCGCCAGGCCACACACTGCGATGGAGAGCTGGGGGAAGGCGCAGAGAACCGTCTTCCTTCCAGATGCCCTTTGTCACATTTTCATCTACCTGGACAAACCTGATCTTTGGACAGGCAGATTGTGCCTACAATGGCGCATCATGCACCAGTCAAGGTACAGCCAGCAATACAAACACATCTTTGCACAACTCTCAACCCTTTCTGCCTCTGCTCTCAAGGCTTGGAAGGGCTGCAATTGGACAGTGCCTGAGCGAGCTGGTGGATTTTAGTCCTCCTTTCTGATCTCACTGTCTTCCTCACCCTGCCTTGATCATGGCATCGTCAAAGGGCTAGATGCAGAGCGAATGAATCTTTGGTCATGTCTAAACAAAATTTCTGCCGAGGGCGTCCTCCGCTCTTATTGCAACATGGGCCACGTCATCCTGTAATTACATGGAAAACTGTTATTGTTGCAGAGACACACCCTGGGCTGGGCCCTGGGCTTCAAACACATCTGGATTTTGAAATCTGGCTCCTTGACACCCCCCCCCCCACAGCAACCCACATTAATGCAATGGGGGGGAGCATAATCCTAATCCCTTAACCCCCCCCCCCCAAATTCATAAGGAATTGCTCAAAGCTTTAAATCTAGCTTTGTGTGTCTGTGTGTGTTTGACTTGGGGATTGGGATTGCCTGACCCAACTAGTGAGATTATCTAGATGAGCTTGATGTGATAGCTACTCCTAATTGCCAGGAACCTGTAACTCATGGGAGCTGCAGTCCAGGGGCCAAGGGCAAAAGTGAGCAGCATCTGTTGGCTTTGAAGCTGCCGCCTAGCAGAGTATGATTTCACTGGTGGCTTTCTTTCCTCTCCACAGACCGAGCTCTCCCTGCAGAAAGAGCAGCTGCAGCTGAAGATCATTGAGCTGGAAGATGAAGTGGACAAGTGGCAGAAAGAGAGGGACCGTATCAAGGTGAGAGCGACACAAAATCCTCCTGCTCTTCCCCCTTCTTCCCCAAACTACTCGCCCCTCACTGCTCTGCTCATTTCCTCCCTCCTACTTTTTGCACTCCAACAGAGGCCACGTCCACACCATACATTTAAAGCGCTTTGATGCTGCTTTAAACAGTCATGTCTTCCCTCAAAGAATTCTGGGAGCTGTAGTTTGTTAAGGGTGCTGAGAGTCGCTAGGAGACTCCCTCAGAAAACTCCAATTCCCAAAGTTCCCTGTGAAGAGTGTCATTGGCCTGATCTTGTGGGATGCTCTCCCAATAGAGTTTGAGCAGGGAGCTTCTGCTTCAGCTTTCAAATGCCTGCTAAAAACATTTCAGGTCCACCAGGCTTATGCAGGCAATGAAAACAGATGCTTTCCACAATAGTTAGATGCTTTCTGATATTATTATTATTATTATTATTATTATTATTATTATTATTATTATTATTCAAATATATACCATTGTAAAACTACTCTCATACAGTTTTATGAATAGAGGCATATATAGCTAACGAAATAAACTTTAGTAGGTCTACTCTGAGTAGGACCAGCACTGGATACAGCTGGAGGCTTCCACCTTCTGTCTTGTTTTTCTCCTCACTTCCATTTCCTCCCCATATGGTTCTCCTAAGATGTCATTTTGCTTCCTCCGCTCATGTTCTCACCTCTTGCTCTTTCTTTTCGAGTATCTCTTCAGGGCCAGACCAACCGCATGGGCTAGAAGTGGGGTGGGGTAGGTGGAGAATAGGCCCATAGATCTAACTTGGCGGAAGGCCAGGAACACACAAGCTCGTCTCACACTCCGGGGACTACCCAGCACATTTAAATTCTGTGCCTTGGCTCTGCCAAAGTTGTCTGCTTATCTCGACTGGCAGAGCTCATCCCTGAATAGCTGAGGATGTTGCAAAAATAAAAAATCATGTCAAGCAATATATGTAAAGCCAGATTTTTCTCTTTCCAAATCTCAGGAGAATGCCTGAGCATGGGAACTTTCATTATCTGGATTCACTGTGCCCCATGTTAATGTAATATTCATTCTTTTACCGTACTACTTAATACCTTTTGAAAAAAGAAATCCCTGACCTACCACAAAGGAGCTCAGGGTGGCACGCCTTTTTTTTTTTTTGTGCATTCTCCACCCATTTTATCCTCTCAACAACCTTACGAGGCAGGACAGACAGGGGAAGTGTGTCTGGACACTCAATGAGCTTCCTTACTGAGTGGAGCTCTGAACCTAGTTCTGCATCAGTTCTAGTCCTGGGTTCTAAGACAGCCTTCCCCAACTTGGAACTTCAAGATGTTTTGAACTGCTACACCCACTAGCGGCCTAAATGATATGGAGGGCACCAGGTTGGCGAAAGGCTGGCTTAAAAGTCTCCCCAGGGATTCACAGGGAAAGTACCAGAATATTTTGAGCACAGGATTTAGCTGAGAATCTGTGTGTGGGTGGAAACATTCTCAGTAGAAACCGCTAACGTGGTTAGATCAGAGGAACCCTGGGAAGCTATCAACTGATGATGATGTCATCTTGAAGTGCTTTGTTATGCCTCTGCCCTGCAGGTTGTACTGTGCACAAAAGCACCCTTTCAGACTTCTCCTTGTTCAGCTACACTTAATAATCTAGACCAGGGTGGGGAAGCTTTTTTCCAGTCTGAGGGCCACATTTCCTTCTGAGTAGGCTTCTGAGGGCCACATGCCAATGGTGGGTGGAGCCAGAGGGAAAGTGGATGAAGCAATAAATATAAATTTGACTTTATGTTCAGCTTGCTAGTTTGTAATCATGCTCACGTACCCCTCTCTGTCCTCCACCTGGACAAGCAAAAGGCAAAATTAGAGGTGAAGGACAGGGGAAAAACACTCAGGGTATGAAAACAAGCCAGAGAGGGCCAGTTTCTTTGTGATAGATGAGTCAACACATTTATCTCCCCCTGTCTCTTCGTCTAGAACTTCACCACCAATGAGAAAGCCACGGTGGATCAGCATTTCAAAGAGCTGATCCGTGACCTGGAGAAGCAGCGGGACGAAGTGAAGGCCAGTTTGGATCACAGGGAGAAGGTTGCCGTGGAGAACATCAAGGAGATTGTGGAGGAGCTGGAAGAAAGGGCCAAACTCTTGCAAGAAGACAAGGAGACCAGGGAGCAGATAGGCCAGATCAGCGACTCAGTGCTCTTCCTGCAGGTATGCAAGGCTGTTTTTTTCTTCCATGCTGACTGTGGTGGCTGGTGGCTATTGGGGCTGGTAGGGCAGAAGGCAGGGAGGCCAACACTAGGTGGAGCTAGAGTCAATGAGCTAATTTTGTCTCCATCCTCCTCCCCACTACAGAGTTCCACAAGGGCAACACTGAAACGAAGGAGGAGGAAACAGCCATAGACAGTGCCACCCACCTGGAATTCTTGTTAGTAGCTGGGCTGGTGAGAGGGAGGGCAGACTGAGGTTGGTGGGGCAATACCCCATTTGCCCTCATGGCCCAGTCTCCGCTGCAAGAAAGAAATCAGATGGCAAAATACCTGCATGCTTTTACGACTTCGCTGTATAGCACCTTTACGCTATTGCCTGATTTGTCTATAGCAGAGGTGGGCAGCCTGTAGCGCTCTAGATGTTATTGGATTCTATCTCCTATCAACCCCAGCCAGCATGGCCAATAGTTGAGGATGATGGGAGTTGTAGTCAAGCATCTGGGTGGGTGAAGGTTTTCCACCTTGGCCTATAATTTATGCAAATATGTATACATCTCCACACTCAGCACCTCCGCCCCCCTCCCCAGGTTAAATCATACATAAAGGAAACTAAACAGCTGTTCATAGATGAGATGTGTCATTTATTCTGTCAGCATTGGTGAAAGGGAAGGAGAGTTTTGAAATCGCTGTTCTCAGCCAAACACTGGGAATTCTGCTTTGACCTGTAAGGAGTTCACCAGAGGCTGACGACATCCTTTCAAACGTTTCATCTTCATCCACTATCCTGAGCATAAGGGCTATTCACTTGCTGTGTCCTTCAGATGGGGCGACACAGTTCAATTGGTGGGGTATTATTATTATTATTATTATTATTATTATTATTATTATTATTCCTTCGACTTCCATCAGCCCCAGCTAGCATGGCAAATGAAGATCTAACTTGCAATCCAGTGACATTTGGAAGGCATCATACTGGCTACCTTTGCTATATTCACTGTCTTTTTATTACTAATAATGTTCAGTAGTGTAATGGCAAATTCAGAAATGCAGGGTCTGCTCCTGGTGATCACACCCATACCCCCTCAGAGGCGCATGCCTTCCATAATGATTCAATAAGCTTATAATTATACAATAATATTTAGGGATGCATTGCCATAATCAATGCAGGTCTCCATGAGTTGCCGTTCAGCTAGATCTACTATTTTCTGTACATGTACATGGGTAAATGTTTAGGAGCACTCCAGCATCTTATTCGGCAGTGACTTAAGTTGCACTTTCCATGAAGTTCCATTGTACATAACAGAACCTGTGCATCATTTTCTTGAAATGGATTCACCTTGTGTTTTCGTTGTTCCTAAATCCTTAGCTTTGGAGCAGACAGTGGTTAGAAAGCTCCCCTTTCATGCAGATTGAGTAGCTCTAGGATGCTGGAGACAGGGACCCTGCTGAAGAAATAGTAATCTGTCTTTGACCCCCTGCAACCCTGGATCACTACACCACTGCCTATATCCTGTCTTTCTTCTATTGAACTCAAGGTGGCATATCTAGGATTTCAGAGTGGTCCATCGGTACTTAGACCAATGACCAGACCTAGGCCTGCTTAGCTTCAGCCCAGTGGCTCTGTCACGTGTCTTCAGACCAAACCCTCCTCCTCCTCCTCTGTATTCCACTTCTGTTTATCACTATTATTCCTGGCAGGAATTTGGAGCAATGATGAGGAGCTACACCATTCCACCCTCCCTGCCGACGTACAGCATCCTGCTGGAGGGAGAGAACATGAGCCCGTCTATGGGGATACTGAGAGACGACCTCCTGAACGTGTGCATGAGACATGTTGAGAAAATCTGCAAGGCAGACCTCAGCAGGAACTTCATTGAGAGGAACCACATGGAGAACGGTAAGGAGAACTTATTCCACCTGGCCTTTTAATTCAGTTTAGAAGTGGTTCAAGTTGCTGCATCCCCTTGAGGAAGGTCTCTGGCCTGTCTGTTTCTGAGATTACAGTGCCATCTCCTGTACCCACCTTTCTTGAGAACATCTCTTTGTATTCACGGGGGCTTACTTCTGAGTAGACATGCATAAGATTGCACTGTGAAGTTATGTGCACTTTCTTTGGCGTTTTATCATTTGAAGTATACTTGGAACTCAAACTTGCAGAAACAATTGTAGAACTTTTCCTCTTTATTTCCCCAAAGCAAAGGCATTCTTCCTGTACACTTCCCCCCAGAAAGTCTTTATTATTTCACCCTTCAATGCAAAGATTCCCCAACAAGCTCGAAATACAATATTTTTTAAAACCAGCAATAATATTATCCAAACCAAAACTAATGATAAAAGTTCTGCAGATGAAATGAAGGAGCAAGTGCATAAAAGCAGAGCTTAAACCACAGTTCTAAGAGGCCTGAGATTTTATTTTATTTTTTAAGTTATTTCACCTAGTGACAAATGGAATTTATTAATTTATCTATCTATCCAGTCATTCTTTCATTCTTATATCTCACCCTTCCTCCCATCTGGAGCTCAGGGCGGCAAACGACTAATAGAGAAGCAATTATGCAAAGTAAGACATCATGTAAACCACAAAGTCGCAGCAGCAGCAATTCAACAGCAAATAACATCAGTAAAAGCTGCACCAGAAAATAGTTTGCCTCATTATGCAAATGTCTGGCTGGTATAAAAATATTTACAGCCACCCTGTAAAAACACCATCGCTTACCTCTACCCCTCCATCTTAAGACACAGAATGTCTTAAGTGAACAGCTGACACTTCAAAGTGCAATACTTAATAAATCATGCATCAATTTAGCTAATCAGTAACGGTGGAGCAATAAAAATGCAACAAATACAGCAGAATATTCAAATCCAATAAATGGAATGTAGTGATTTCACTTGGCTATTATGGCTAATAGCCACCAATAAATTTCACCTTCATGAGTTTGTCTAAGCCAAGAGTGGGGTACAGTACCTGGGGCCTTCCAGGTGTTGATGGACCCCAACTTCCATCAATTCAAGTCAGCATGGCCAATAATCAGGGATGATGGGAACTGAAGTCCAAAAACATCTGGTTGGCCACATGTACGAATGGAAAAATCTACCAATTTCAGTTTCTCCCATTTTCTTGTTTGCACCTGCCTTATGTTCGATTTGCCTCACTTCTGCATCAGTTTGCATTTTTTAAAAAAAATCTACATGAACATTTTTAATATGTTTTGTGCACAAACATCCCAACACACCCATTCCTGCACATTTCTTTTGCCTAGTGTATACATTTCTGCAAGTTATCCCTTTAACATAACACATTTCCATGCATTACTGTTGTGCACACTTTCCATTAACACATGCACTTTGGGTTGACAAAGTATATCACATAATTCCGAGAAGTGCAATTTTGAAGGACAGCTGTGTTTAGGTTTTCGTGTTGGTTCAGAAACATGTGGATCAGCATTAAAGTGTAAACTGATACAAATCTCTTCCCCAGCCCAATATTCAGTTTCCCTGGCACACACACACCCAACACTACACCCCTGAGTAGTTAGAGTGTTGGACTAAAACCTGGGAGACCAGAGTTCAAATCCCCACTCAACCATGAAGCTTACTGTGTGACCCTGGGCCAGTCACTGCTTCTGAGCTTGACCTACCTCACACGGCTGTGTAGGACATGTTGAATTTTTCAACTTTCAAATTCTAAAAATTAGGTGTGTTAAAAAGTTGTGACATGACTTGGGAATTTGGAATATATTTTGGTTAAATTAATATTATTTAATTTTGCTTGCTAAGTAAAAAGTGTGGAGAATTGAATAGAAATCATTAAAAATGATTGCCAAGTACTTGCAGTTTTATTAATTATTTTTATTTAGCATTGCCTGGCATTTTCAGAAGGTAAAATTAAAATTCTTTGGTTTTCCAAAAGCAATTTATATGCTTCTTCATCAAAGGTAGACTTGCCAAGCTAAATGTTGTCCAGTCACAAAAATAATAGCAGATTTGCATTCCTCACAACATTGCCCCAAAATGTATTCTTAAGACCTCTCACTGATTCCCCCCCCCTCAAAAAAAAGTTTCACCTCCTAAAATGGCACTTCTTACATGTGGCGGAAATTAAGCAAGAAGGGGGAGAACAGCATACACCCCCTTGAGGTTCTCGGAGAAGAAGGTATTATATAAATTCAATAAATAAATGAATGGACAATGCAGTGACTATCAGTATATAGATCTTAAATTAAGCATATAAATTAATATAAGCACCCAAGATTTCCAAATAGGTAACCACATGAAATTGACAACTGTATGAAATACATTTGCAAGATCCTCAGACCATAGATCAGGGGTCAGCAAACTTTTTCAGCAGTTGTGCGGTCCACTGTCCCTCAGACCTTGTGGGGAGCCGGACTATATTTTGAAAAGGAATGAATTCCTATGCCTCACAAATAACCCAGAGATGCATTTTAAATACTGTAAAAGGTCACATTCTACTCATGTAAAAACACGCTGATTCCTGGACTGTCCACGGGCCGGATTTATAAGGCGATTCAGCCAGATCCGGACCCTAGGCCTTAGTTTGCCTACCCATGCCATTGATGGTGGGGATATATCCTCAAAGAATAAACCTCCTATCCAACACAAGGGCTGACAAGGGGCTCATGAAGCACAAAGTTGTTATACTCTGTAAATAACTTGCTTCCCTTTGTCAAAACTGAACTGACTGCCAATTCATTTCATCCAAAATTATATTTTACAGCACAAAAGGGAAACCGTCCATTCAGATGTCAGTGTTAAAACATCCATGGCATTTTGTTTGGGCTGCAGTTATATTCTTTCCCTGCTGATGCTGTGAAACTGTGCTTTGCAACACAGTAGTTCTTAATCATTGCTTATAATTCATGTAATTTCTGGCCCCATGAAAACTGCTGACAGTTGCTAGATGTATTACCCACATTTTTTTAAATAAAAAAACACCTCAATGATGTAGGGAATATAAGGCCTTAATCTGTTTCATGTCTCAGATTCTTATCTGTAAAATGGAGATAATATTTCTCCGCATCACGAGGAGTTGAGAAATCTAAAATATGAATTAACTCTTGGCAGCTCCCGGTCCTGAGAACCAGATAGATGCCTAGATAGATCGTCGCAGGGCCTCCAGACAGAATCTACTTTGCACAGGGCAGAAGGGCTGGCATTTATGTGCGAGTAATGATTCTCATGCGTAGGGAAGATGAGGAGTCAGAGAAAGGCTTCTATCGCAGGGAAAGGTCTTTGATGTGGCTCTTGATGAAGGTTGCCATGGAAACCCCAGATCTTTATCATTTCATTAAGATCTGTATCAAACATGCCTCTGTTTGTTCGTTGGCAAAGGGTCTTGCAAATCTCTCTAGGCTTCAAACACATCTAACGTGCCAGAGACATGCTGGAACACTCTGGCGCAATAATAAGATGCGAGGAAGCAGATCAAACATAGAATTGGGCTGAGTGCAGTCATGGGTACAATCTCATCTAGCTTTCTGAGCCAGCATTTTAAAATACCCCCAATTTAAAACTGAAGATCAAGAAAGGTGCTAGAAAGGGAAGGAGGCATATTTGGGCAGCATGTGCACCAGGAACAACAAACCTGTGGCTTTCTGGATACTGAGGCTCTCCAGCTTCCATCAAGGTCAATGATCAGAGATGATGGGAGCTGTAGTCTAACAAGCAACTCCTGCAGGGCCACACACTAGTTCTCAGGGCAGAGCCCAAAACTGAAGCGGATCTTGAACTGTAAGGAAGTATTAAGTCTCTGGAATCAGTAGCACAGGAAACATGGTTAAATACATTTAGATTTTCCAAGGCATGTCCAAAGGCCTGCACTGAAGGGACCTTTTGTAGTTGTGTAGGAAGGGAATTTCATAACTGCGGGGGCCACCACTGACAAGGTCCTGTGCTTGTGAACTTAGTAGACTGTACTTGTGGGCCTCTGCAGCTGATTTTAAAATATGGGGGGGGGGGCAGCTCATCTGAGTGAAGGTGCTCCTTGAGTTAAGCCAGCCCCCAAATGTTTAGGACTGTTAAGTAGGGGCTAGGAACCTGTGGCCCCACAGATATTGTTGAACTACAACTCCATTATCCCTGACCATTGGCAGTGCAGGCTGGGGCTGAAGTCCAAAAGCATTTGGAGGGCCACAGGTTCATCACCCCAGTGGACAACCCTAATGGGTTTATTTTACACTCTGTCAAGAGGAAAGAGCAGCCTATAACCCCAGGGAGCTTGCAATTATACCACCCACAATAACCTCATCCCAGATCCACAGGAGCCAATATTCACACAGCTTCACCTTTCCTGTCTGTAAAATGGTGACAGGATTACTGGCTTGCCTTATAAGGCTGTTGCAGCAGTTGATGAGATAATGTGTGCAAAGCGCTGGGATTTTTTTTTAAAAAAACCCACCCCATAAGTATATTATTAGTACCAGGAACAGACTAATATATGGGACATAACTTCCATTTATGAATGTTCCATTGCCACTGTGGATAAGTATTTCTGTAGTGCTATCCATGTGCATGGATCTTTGCGACACATAGTAGTTGCGCTTTTAGTTGACCCAATGAAATGGATGAACCTATGCTAATCATGTACTCTGAGTAGGCCTAGGACTGTCTATAACCCCATGGGTTTTTTTTACTCAGAGCAGTATTGAGGTGCCCCAGTGTGGATCAGGACCATGGTGTTGGGAGAAGGGTGCTTCCCCATCACAAACCATTTCAATTTCCACTGTCTGTAGAAGAGGAAAACATACTGATGTTTCGCCCTCTGTGATTAATAGTAGCATTGGAAGGTGAGAAATTTATGTCAGGAAAATGACCCCACTTTGAATCAGGGCATGATGAGTGGCTTTTATTAAAAAAGGAAAAGAATTTGGAAGCTGTATTCAGGGATCTCCCACATCACATTAAGCTTAGACTTTATTAGACCAAACATATCTCCCCATGTTGCTTCTTGGTGAAGGTTATGGAAATCACTGTTCTTTTTGGATGGATGTAGAGCCTTCTGCTTCAAGAGAATTTATACTTTTCAAATAAATGACCATGATTATTTTTTCTTTCCCTGCTGGCAAAGTATTCAGAGACTTCAATTAAGGGGGAAAGGCATACAAAATATGCACATTGAGATAAATTCACACTAAAATGCTGGTGAGTGTTCATTAGGGCTCCCCCCCCCTAATGGCAAACTGTGGAGAATTTAACTTAGGGTTAGAAAAGAGAATCCAAAATTGACAGAATCACTCATCCCTAATTGAGCCTTCATATAATAAAACCAAATCTGAAAGGTACTAAAGTAGAAGGGTTTCTTTTTAAGAAGTCACAGGTCCAGTTTAGGAGAGAAGGGTTGCGTCATCCGCCGCCATCCACCTACACACATCCAAGACAAAACTCTGTTTGCTCCACCCACTTCTATTCTACAAAAGAAAGGGGAACTTTAGCACCTGGTTCTGTAAGTGGTGTCTCATTCAGAGATGCTACAATGCAATTTTCACAGCTGGCCAAGTCTGTGGGGAGTTGCAAAGAGTGCAGATAAGTGGATGCCTCCTCCAGCAAGGGTTGGAATAGCAGAGAGAAGGCAGAAGGAAGGGAACTCTGCTGGGATTGATAATGGATGTTAGTAGGTGGTCGTAAAATACAGGTTAGGTCACAAAATGCCAGCTTCTGTGAACCACGGTTTCCTCCTGATCAGTGGGATTTCTGCATGGGGACACTCATTAGATCACACAGGGTACAATCTGATGCACTTCTCAGTTTGAACCATTGACACTTCCCAGTGACAGATGCCCCAGTGACAGCCTGGAAGAAAGACCTGAGTTTCCATTCAGGCTCAGCTTCGCACATCCTCCTTAGCCATTTCTGCACAGTTTTGGCTAAGCCAGGAGAATAGCTTTTTTTTTTTTTTGAGTCTTAATGCCACATTCCCTGGTCGACAACTGCAGACCCTTACTCTTGTACAGCAGGTGATATTTGAGTTTGTTTGTGTTTTAACCTGAGCCTGCCTCATTTTCAGTTTCAAAATCAACCTGTTTGTCAAAATGCAGCTTTGAAATTTGGGGATTTTGCAGTGCAGTTCTCTAACTTCACAATGCACTAGATTAAGCAGGTGCATGAAAACAAACTAATTAGTGAAACCAACAAGGATGCATTTGAGTAGGGCAAAATGCTTGGAAAAAATGGGCACATGAGTCAGATCGGCATATATAAATGTGCTTCTTATAAAGCCATACTAAGAGGCTGGTGAATTTTCACGAGGATTTTGCTGCAGAATAATCACAAATTTCGGCAGGAATGTGGAGGATTGAATTTAAGGCTGGAAAAATAAGAAAGTGAAAGAACCAAAACTGATAGATCCTTCTTCCATGACACACACAAACTTACACCTCTTGATCCTCCCTTCAGGCAAGCAAGAGGAATTATGACAAAGGCACATTTTAGCCAGGCAAAATAACTCATGTAGGTTGTGGAACAAGGCCAATGAGGGTCCCAGCTCCTGACCTAAGGATCCCCAGCTCTCTCAAGAGCCAATAACCAATCACAACCTTTGCTCCTTGTGCAGGCTACATGCAGCTCAGCCTGTGATCCTGCTGTCATCAAGTAGCAAACATCCAAATGTGTATCACGATCTCAAAAAGAACTTTGTGTACCTGATGAGTCTTCCTGGGTTCAGCTTCTCAGTCCAGACCCAGGGAGCTACTCCTTGTTTCTTTGCTTTCCCCCCTCTTGTCTTATGGTTGTTATGTTCCTGCTATGAACTTTCAGGAGATCACCGTTTCATGATGAACAACTACTCTGACTGGAACCAGCCAGACAGCATGAAGAGGTTCTCCATGTTCCTGAATCCAAAAGGTATGAAGCAGAGGCTAGCCAAAACTACCTGCCAAGCTACCAGTTTTGTTGGTGTGAGTGTTGCGAACTGCTACAGCTTTATTTATTAGCCTTCTCAAAGCTACAGGTCTTGATGGACCACAACCCTCATAGTCACAACCAGCATAGTCAATGGTCAGGGGAATGATGAAGGTTGGAGTCCTCCAACACGCAGGAAACAAGCTTGGAGAAGACTGTTTTATATTCATGGAAGGATCTGTGTTGTTCCAATGTTCAGCACCCTTTTGTCCCCCTTGCCATGTACTTTTTCTCAAGGCCATTTTCATCTCCTGTGCCCCTGGCTTCATTTGCCCTTAGTGCCATTTCATCTGATTTGTTGACTGGCAACTAATGATTTTTCATGGAATCGTAGAGTCTGTGGGGTTCTTGGGAGGGCATCTACTCTACTTCCACTGTCCGGTGGAGGAAATCCAGAGATCAGGACTATCCTCAGCAACAGGTAGCTGGCCACCCTCCACTCAAACAACCTCCAATGAGGGAGAGCCAGGTCATTTGTTCCATTGTTAAATTGCTCTGAACAGCAGGAGGGTTCTTGTATTGTTCAACCAAAACCTATCCTTCACCCCTGTGTATTTTACTTTGAACATTTCACAGCAGTAGAGAACCAAGCGAGACTTAAATGTCCTCTTCCCAACCCGTTTGGAGGCCTAGATGGCATATAGAGATGATAAATAAAGAAAACAATTTCTTGGGAGGCTATTTCGAACTTCTGATGGCTCTCGAGCAAAGAGCAGCTTAACCTGCTCCACATCTCTCTCCCAAAGCCAAAGTCCCGACATCCCCAAGACAATCAGTCTGAGAGATGGAGCATGAGTGAGTAAATGAATGTAACTAATGGCTACTCAGGGAGAGCTTTGGGTCATTTGACTCAAAAGCTCCTTTGGTGCACTAAGGAGAAGGATGGACAGTTTCATTCACAGGCTGAACTCTTTCCCCTGTTAAGATTGGGTACATTATTTCTGATTCTAAATCTGCTGATTGGATTGTTTTTAAGATGGCAACACTGGACAGATCCTGCTGGTGGGGTGTGTGTGTTGCAAACCTGCTGCATTCCCTCTTCTCTAACCAATAACCAAACCAATAAGCAAAAGTTTAAAAATGTTAGAGGGAGGTTTGCATAAAGTGCCTATATTAGTGAAAATAGCATACAAAAAATGTAGGTGCGCGTCGGGGGTGGTGGTGTGTGAACTAAAATGCTGGTGAAAATTGAGGACTCCTCCCCCCCAAAAAATAATAATAAGGGCAGTGATGCAGAAATTGTGCCAAACGGAACTGAAGACTGAAACTGAAATTGGCAGATAAGTTCACCCCTAGCAAATCCTCAGTCACCTAATTTGTTTTCACACCAACTAATTCCTTAACTGCATTCTCTCATCTAGGAGGAAACTACAACACTAGAGCCTGGGAATTTTCTGCCTTGCAGACTGCAGAGGAGTCCATTACAGCAGGGAACTCTGCTTACTCTCTGAAAGGTACTACTCTTCACACCTTCAGTGCTGCTGCTGGTGGTGCACCACTCCACCTTACCCCGTCAATTCCCTTTTACAGAGTTGCTATCTTTCCCTTCACCCCTGGGGACATAGGTTAGTAGGAGAGCATCTGCTTTGCAAGCTGATGGTCCCCCAGGTTCGACCTCTCAGTGCTTTCATTTAAAAAGAAAAGCATGAGCTAGCAGGCCCTCCCAAAAGCCACTACTGCCCAATGCTGGTGATTTAGAGCCCCTGAGAGGGCTGAGAATGTCTGGCAGGCAGTGTGGAGTAGAAAGTCAGGATGGGTTCTTTAGTTAGAATCCTGAAAATTAGGACAGTCAGGAGTAGTAGACCTTTGAGGACCTCAGGCAGAACCCGACGAGCAGAGGAGTTGTTCCAACAAGAGCACTGACTCAACTGAGCCCTTTGATGCTCCCTAGGCATGGAAGCTCCTCTCAGGCTCCACCCTCCTGCTGAAGAACGCAAATCTTTAAAGGGCCTGGAGCATAGCACACCCTCACCTGCCCATGACCTTGTGCTAGACACTCTGCATGTGCTAGCAAGCAGATCCACCGGAGGATGAAAATGCACATCCCTAGAATGAATCAGGCTTGGGGCTGATATTCTCTACAGGTCTAGATTCAGAGGTCTTGGGCCTGTGGGAAGGATCTCTGGTTGCTGAGCTAAGGCTCAATATCTCCTCGGTCAGTTTTCACCATTTGTTTTTCACCATTTGTACCTGTGTCTAGATCAGAGCTGGACTTTGGATCATTAGAGTAGACCAGCCTTCCCTAGTGACCCAAAGCTGTTTTAGACTCCAACTCCCATCAGCTGCAGGCAGCATTGCCAATGGTCAGGTAAGATGGGAGTTGTAGTTCAGTTATCTGAAGGTCCCATAGTTGGGGGAGGCTGGAGAAAATAGTCTTGGTCATGATCTTTCTCCAGCTATCCACATTCTCTTATAATACCAGAACTTGGGGTCATAGAATCATAGAATTGTAGAGTTGGAAGGGACCATGAGTGTCATCTAGACCAACCCCCTGCAATGCAGGAATCTTCTGCCCAACGTTGGGCTCAAACCGTGACCCTGAGGTTAGGAATCTCATGCTCTACTGACTGTGCTATTCTCCATCATCCTACAAAGAGGTCTATTGGAAGATTCACGACAAACAAAAAAGGAAGTACCAAATATTTATTCACACAGCACATAGTGAAACGATGAGGTTCACTCCCACATGGTGTAGTAATGATGGCTGTAAAGGCAGTTTAGACAAATTCATGGAAGAGTAGGCTATCAATGGCTACTAGCTACACCAACTATGTTCTACATCTGCTCTCAGATGCAATATGCCTCTGAATACCAGTTCCTGATACTCACAAGTGGGGAGAGTGTTGCTGTACTAAGGTCATTCTTGAAAGCTTCTCATGGGCATCGGGTTGGCCACTGTGATAAGGGGATGCTGGACCAGTTGGGCCTTTTGGACTGATCCAGCAAGATTCTACTTATGTTCTAAGAGGAAGCAATGATCTGACACAGTATAAAGCTGCATCGTTAACCCTTGGAATAGGAGCTATTGAAAAGTTTCTTGCATGGATGTAAGATGAAAGGATCCATTCACTTCTCTGTGTTGGGAATTGGTGCCCCTACCTCTCCTCCCATCCCAAAGTTGCGACTTAATTTGGGGACCAACTCTTATTTCTTTTACACAACCACTCTTTGTCTGTTACGTGTTTGGTGTGTGTATATATATACACACCTCCAGGGCCATATTTAAGTGCATATAAGCTGTACACACATAGGTACTGTCTGCACAACTGGGGATCTATTCAAAGGTCCCACAGTCTTGTGGATGGAGCCTACCCACGTACAGTTTGTACACATATTGACTCTATTAGTTATCAGAGGGCCTTCTTGCTAGTGGCCCCCTCTCTGAGGAACACCCTCCCATCAGATGTCAAGGAGACGAAGAACTACAGAACTTTTAGAAGACATCTGAAGGCAGCCCTGTATCAGGAAGCTTCTAATGTTTGACATTTTATTATGTTTTGATATGTGCTGGAAGTGGCTGGGGCAACGCAGCCAGATGAACAGGGTTTAAATAATAAAATCGTTGTTATTTATCATGTCAGATATATGTTGGAATCAGTGAGTGGCCCCAGTGGGAAGCAGCTGACCTGCCCTCCCTGCGGTTGAGTTGCTGCTGCATACCAGGATGGAAATAGGGAGGGTCGAGGTGGCAGTGAGGTTGGCGGGCTGGAAACAAGCCAGTCGAGCCAATCTGGTGCTCTTGCTGGTCAATTTGTACCATGTTGACCTCCTCTATCCCTCCTGCTTCATGCCCATTCAGATGAATCTGTAAATACTGGTGGGGGCATCTCTTCATGAGTGGACACTGCAGTTTGTTACGGCTCTGTGCAAGCAGCTACACCGCATCCCTGCACCACCATTTAGCAAACAGTATATGAAGCAACACTGGGAGGTGGCAAAGACAAATTACCACAAAGGATCCTTCCAGGGCATTGTAAACCAGACCTTATTATTGTGTGAACACATCCATAAATACAGGTCAGTGAGTCCCAGAGCAGGATACGTAGAGAGTGCAAGATGGAGAGGCCCTGATCCAGCAAAGCCTGATGCACAGCTCTGCACGGGGTAAAAATTCACACTGAGAAGGAATTTTTACAGGAATGTGCCAGCTAATTATGGTAATGCCAGAAATTAAAGCTAGCACTTAATTAAAGAAATCTTAACCAAGTACACACATGTGTTTTACTCAATTAATTGATAAATAATTGGCAACAAGTGGATATATTTGCATATGGATAAAAACAATAGTACTGAGGAAGAAGCATCCTTATCCATTTTTAAAATGAATCACGGATATGTCAGTACAGGGATCACCTTGGAAGTTTTCTTTCCTTTGAAAGAGAGAAGAGGGGAGGTGCTTCTTTTAAAACAGTGCTTGTCTTCAGTTTTTAAAACAACTGTTATCACCCCCATCATCTGTTGGACAATTTATCAGAGACACCTCTTTAGTTGTTAAAAAGGTTTTTGGAAAGCAATTAACCTAACTGATTAATCAATTAAATATTGCACTTCTAGTGGCAGAAATATTTTCAGGATGAGGTCCAGGACCCATTTATTCTGTGATACTGGAAAGTTTGAGGAGAACTTGGCATCTAGGTTCATGCCAGTGGAAGCCACAGAAATTTGTTTCTTATCCATTGTTTCTTGATTCCAGTGGAGTTCTTCTTGCTCTCAATCCTGCTTTTATTGAAGAAGTGACACCCAAATTTTCAGCTCTATGCTTCCTCCCACCACTTCTTAACTCAAAGAAGTGTGTGCCTCCTACTTAGTTACTCCTGCATTGGGGCAGATTCATCCTGCCTTTGTGCCTATGGTAGGGACTATTGCTGATTCCGCAATCTGCAGTCCTGGCGCAGAGGCTCACAGGATCTGGCCCAAATGTGCAGAGATTTGTGGAGAGAAGCATTTTCTACTCCACCTCAATGTAATGTTGCTTCTTCTATTTTCCAGTGGGCAATGGGACCAAGATGCCTTATCAGTTCCCCCCAATTGGCCAGAGTTCACCGGGAGATTTCAGCAAGCAGTCCGACGGGAGCCTCTATACCAAGAATGGTACTTTCAGGGCTTCTATGAGTTCTTCCCCCCTCTCCCTTCATCCTCTCTTTCTGTCTTTTCTCTGGGGAGATATTCATTCCAAATGTCCCAGTCTGACCTGGCTGCTTTGGAATTGCTGTGCTTTTCGGTCTTATGTTTAAACAAGGTGTCTCTCTAACTCTGGAATGCACCCGGCGGCATGCAAGGGAGGGTCTTCCGGGAATAATAACCACAGATGCCTTGTGTCTCCTCCAGCTTACCCTTCCATTGTGAGGCACCAAGCCACTAAGGTGCAACCTCAGACATGGAAGTCCTCCAAGCAGAGCATGCTGGTAAGTCATTAGACCTGCTCTTTTCACACCTTCCACCCCAAAGGCCTTCTGGGCTGCAACCCTAACCCTACTTACCTGAAAGTAAGCTCTGTTTAACTGAGTGGGATTAAGAGCATAAGAACATCTGTTAGGGAGTCTTTAACCATAATTCCTGAATTGCAGCAGGTTGGACTACATGACCTCTGCGGTCCCTTCCAGCTCTACAATGCTATGTTTCCATAAGAAGAGTTCTGCTGGATGTAGCCAAAGGCTTGTCTGCAGTTGGGCATCTTTTTCATACAGTGGCCAACCAAATGCTCTAATGGGAAGCCCACAAGCACAACCACACTCTTCTCACTTGTGATTCCCACCAACTGGTATTGAAAGCCATACTGCCTTCAGCAACGGAGGCAAAATACATGCATAGGTTGCACTGTAAATCGAGGACAGGGGTAGAAGAACTCCCCCTGTCCATTTACTATTATTTACAGAATTTCCATGTCACCTTTTCCCAACATGAAACCTCCTAAGCAACACATAGTATGACAACCACCATCATCAACCATCAGAAAGTATTACTATTACTATTATAGCTCTCAAAAATGCAACCATTGCCAAAACAATGCACAGATAAATGGTCAAGAACAGAGACAAATGTGCTAGTTGTCCCAGCGTTAGAAAGGAGTAAGCAATTATTCACCTACGTCTGAGAGCATGACAGGTCTCTGGTGGGAGATCTCTGGTGGGAGGGCACCCCAAAATTCTGGAGCCAACTGCAGCCTTACATTGGCTGACCAGGCATGAAATACGGGGTGCTTCACCTCCCTAGGTGAAGCTGGCTGGCTGGTTAAATGGCCCTCATTCTATTTTGTAGATGTTGGCTTCCAAGGGAGTGACAGGTCTGTGTCCTCTGGTCAGGAGGGCTCTGTCTAAGCTACTGGTGCTTACCCACCAAGAAGATAGCCTGGACTTCATCTGAGTCCTCAGCTGTGCGCTGCAAAGCTCTCATGGATTTCCCAAAGTGGTTCCACAAGAATACTAGTTATCAAATAGGGCTATAAAGTGATAAAACACCAGCTCTGGTACAATATCCTACTTCCCTCTCTGCTCCTCCTCATGTGCTTCACATCCACAGAGGAGAAAACGACAGCATGATTCCATAGACGACTCAGGATTTATAGAAAGTGATTAAGGAGGATCAAAGAAAGAGATAGTGGCTAAGTTCTGTTGATGAAGAGAATCTTGATTGTCGGCTGTTGTTTTTAATAAAAATAATTAACTGCATGGCATCCAGAGAGAAGGCAGGAGGCTTACAAATTTCACCATTCTTGGAACATGACAGTTTGGCCTAAGCCTTTCAAAATTATATATAAAAAATATTCTTAAACTACTTGAGAACACTGACACCCGCAGCCTGTAGGAGGTAGAACCTTTGGCCCTCTTGCCTGCCTAACTGTTCATATGGATAGCAGGGATGGAAGGGACATTGCTCAGTGGTTGAGCATCTCGTCTGCATGCAGAAAGTCCCAGGTTCAGCCCCTGGCATCTCCAAACAGGGCCAGACAAGACCTTGCCTGAAACCATGGAGAGCCACTGCCAGCTACTGAAGACAGAATTGAGCTAGCTCGGTGTTTCCCAAACTTGGGTCTCCAGCTGTTTTCAAACTACAGTTCCCATCATCCCTGACCACCGGTCTTGCCAGCTCTGAATGATGGGGGTTGTAGTTCAAAAACAGCTGGAGACCCAAGTTTAGGAAACACCGAGCTAGATGGATCATTGATCTTACTCAGTATAAGGCAGTTTCTTGTGATGGCTCCCAGGGGATGGAGGTGTAATCCTCTGGTTCAGATGCCTGATCCAATGACCCAAGTAACTTTTTCTGACCCACCACAAGACCCCACTGATTTTTGGTGGAGTGTGCTGGGGAATAAATTAGACACAGAACTGTATAGTGGAGCCGAGCACCCTGTTGGGGATGGCAACCAGCCCATCGTTGCTTAGAAGAGCAATCATTTTATGACGGGAGTGGGGCATTAATCTTCTCCTCCACAAATCTGCATGGGAATGTCCTGTGCGTTTGCAAGAGAGTATGTGAAAAAAGAATGTGGGGTAATCACATACACTTCAGGAAATGCCTGCCACTGGCTTCCTGGGGATTGGCCAAGGTTGAATGCAGCCCTTAGTGTAATTTGCTAGATTATCTGGGCCATTTTCATTTCGGATGGCCACCCAAACTGGGAATATGCTCTAGAGTCTCCTGCACCTCCAGAGGGAACTATAGCTTGTTCTCAATTGGGCCTGGAGCCCAGGAAGGACCGCAGCTCAGTGGCAGAGATTCTGCCTAGTATACAGAAGGTTGTGGGCTCAATCCCCAATGGCTGATAGTTGAGAGGCCCTGGAAGTGTGTTATACTGAATCAGACCTTTGCTTCCTCTAGTTCACTTTTTTCTGACTGAAAGTGGCTCTCCTGGGCTTCAGATGGGGAACACTTTCAGCTCCACCTGGTGATGTTGGGAATCATATCGGGTTGCAAAGCATAGCTGCCAAGTTTTCCCTTTTCTCGCGAGGAAGCCTATTCAGCATAAGGGAAAATCCCTTAAAAAAAGGGATAACTTGGCAGCTATGTTGCAAAGGATGTGCTTTTTACCTGAGATGGATCCTGCTTGATCTTGGAGCTGCCCCTGTTGCTTGAGTAGCTGGCCTCTTTAACTGATGGGCTTCCAAGTTCTAGGGATATACAAAGCTGTTGTATGCTGAATCAGGACCTTTGTACAGCTAGCACTGTCTTGCCTACGCTGAATTGCAGAAGCTCACCTGGGGATGTTCCCAGTCCTAGCTGGAGATGCTGAAACAGGTTACAGCCCTAGCAACTGCCCAGCTCCACCATCTTCCTGCACTAACGATGCTAAGTTGGTCTTCTATGTGTATTCAGCAGCTAGAGCCATTTGGTCTTTGAATTGCAGTTATACCCAAAAGCAAACAATCGGGCTGATAAATAAAGAGCATTAAATGTCCCAGAATAGATGTACTTCCACTGGACTGTCGAGGCTCGGCAGGAGCTTTTATGGTCTACTGGGCCAATAATCCTGCTTTTAAAGCTGCTTTAAATATGTATTTGAGTAATCCAGTCCTTAGAAAAAGGCCTGTAAATATGAGTCCTAGCAGCCAGCAGCACTGCTTGAGGAGGCCTGTCCCACCAGCCCATTGAGGGTTATTTAAAGGGTAGTTGATTCCCCTCTTTAATTAGGTACAAAATTGGCACCATAAAGCAAATGGCTTTAATACTCCAGGCAGTGCTGAACAGCAGGAACTTGGAGGGAGAGTGATGCCAAGTGAAAGGGCAGGTGGTTCCTGTCCACCACCCATTGCAAACACTTCACAATGAACATAAATCTTTTTTTAACCAGCTGGGTTATTAGGAATGCTGCTAATACAGTGGGGTTTGCATCTAACCACCTCTCTTTAAGATAGGAAATTCACTGGGTCAAAAATTGCAAAAATGAAAGACTGCTGTTACAAACAGGAATGGGCTCATCTGTCATTTTCAGTTTCTCTTGATTTCTCATTCTTCCAGTTCTAACTTGAGTTCTCCACATTGCCACAACAGTTTGTGAATATGTATATCTTTATTTGCAAAAAAATCCTCATGGCTAATACACATAATCTCCCAACAGACACAAATTTGTATGCAATGTTTCTTAATCTATGCACTTTTGCAAAGCATTTTCTCCCCATATACTGCATTTTTCCATGCAATTTTCAAGAAATGTGCATTTATATGCATTTTTGTACATATTACTTGGCTGGAGAACTGCGTTGCAATATTTAGAGAACTGCAATTTTCAAAGGATGTATGTGTTTCGCTTCACATATTGTTTTGGAAAGTATTCACTTTTAAACCTGGACTGAATCAAATTTCACGAGTCACCCCTTGTTACCATTTCACATTACACAATCTGGCTCAAGATTGACTGTGACAGATCTTTGTCAACAACTGTAACAGTTACAACAATACATCTCGGAACCAAGCTTTATGGGGAATGGTTGAAGGAACTGGGTATGTCTAGAAGAGAAGAGAAGTTTGAGAGGTGCTCTGGTAGTCTTCCTCAAATATCTGAAGTGACTGTTGGGTGATGGAGCAAGCTTGTTTTCTGCTGCTCCAGAGGGTAGAACCTGAACCATTGGATTCAAATGACAAGAAAAGAGATTCTGACTGAATGTTATAAAACTTTCTGCTGGTAAGAGCTGTTTGACCATGAAATGGGACTCCCTCAGAAGGTGGTGGACTCTCCTTCACTGGAGGGTTTTAAAGAAAGGTTGGGTGGCCATCAGTCAGGGAAGCTTTAACTGTGATTTCTGCACTGGAGGGGTTGAACTAGATGACTCTGGGGGCACCTTTCAACTCTACAAATCTATGAGTCTATGATAATAATTTGCACACACAGGACCTTATAGAGTTTGATGAGCTGTCTCTCCTTGCAGTTCCATTTGGCACGGAGGAGCATAGCTGCCAAGTCTCACGTATTCCCCGGGAAACCCCCCATTTTTCCAGCCATTTCCCGCTGGCAGCCCGGATTTAAACCCCCCCTGTAAATCCCCCGGATTCTTACCGGCCTGGGGAGGCTCCTTCTGCGCATGTCTGGAGTCTCTGGACACGCACAGAAGCGATTTCTGGCGCTGCAGCCATTTTGGAAATGGACAGAGCATGCATAGAAGCAATTTTCGGTGCCACTCTGCCCAGTTCCAAAATGGCCGCAGCGTGACTTCCGGTGTTGCGCGGCGCCGATCCTGGATTTTTCAGTCTGGGAGTTGGCACCTATGCGGAGGAGGGCAATGCGTATCAGATATACAGAAGGCAGCAGGTCCATCCATCTGCTTCTTAATCTAAAATCACCCTGTGCTTTTTTTCCATTTGCAGTCCCACTACCGCCCCTTCTACGTCAACAAGGGCAATGGAGTCACTTCCAATGAAGCACCTTGATCCTAGAGGATTACAAGAGGAGTCTGTTGTGCTAGGACAGGAAGAACGTATGAAAATTTTCATGGATGTCTCAACTGCTGCTGCTGTATTAACCATGCTGTTTTAATCTTTTTTCCCCCTTTTTTTGTAATTGATGGGAGGTGGAGGACGGTGCTCTAGGAAGAAGATGCAGTAGTGCATGCCCCATTCTAGGAGGGAATGGAGACCATCTCTCTAGCTGTATTAGGGCACCGTCATGTTATTCTTGGTAACAGCTTTTCAGCCCCTGAGAAAATAACCCCAAATGCAAACCTAGTTCTATAATGCATCCCTTTCCCCCTACCTATCTGCTTAGCTCATGCTAGGTGTCTAGTAGGGAAGATGAGATCTGAGCTGGGCATCACTTTTCTTCCCACCAGAAGGTCTGCGCCATGCCACTGGACTTCTCAACGTAACCACTATTGTTTTCACCCAGCTTTCTGTTTGTTATAACTGCACCCTTATCCACTCCCATCAGAGACACCCTCTTGACTTATAATGGGGGCTCTTGCTGTGTAGACGCAACCCCAAAACCTGTTTGCTAATAGCAACAGCAATAAAAGAAAAACCCACAAACTTCTAACAATTCCTTGTTGCTACTTAACTGGGCATTGCCTGTGAATTGAAAGCCAAAAGGATTCGTGGTGGCCCATTGATACATCCTCCCTCCCTCAAGCCAGCCAGCTTCTCAAATTATAGAAGAAAGTGGGAGAAATCTATCCTGCTAATGGAAGATTGATTAGATGTCTCTGCTATTCCTTTCCCCTCAACCCTCTGATGATATTGGCTGATATGCTCTGGTTCAGTTGTTTTGTTTTATTATCTAGAAGAAGAGTTATTACTGGAAGTTTTGAGATTTATTCTTACAATGCTACAACGGGACACTGTGTGTGCGTGTGTGCGTGTGTGCATGCATCTGCACCTACTGTTGCAAACTGAATCAGTGTGAGGTGAGAACCAGGGCAAGGGTGTTGCTGTGGCTTGTGCTGTCCTAACCAAAGAGCTACAGTCGTCATGGGAACCATTTCGCCCAGTCCCTAGAATTGGTACCCAAGCTTGAAGGCCACTGGCCATCTCCTACAAAGTTCCAAGAGTCTCAATCTTCAATGGATACTGGACACATTTGAAAGCACTGGGACCCTTCCTTGGAAGGACACACTCTTTAGAATTGCAACACTGTTGGGAAGCCTGGTTGGTTTCCATTGCGTGCCAAGGCCCCGTGACTCGCAGTTCCCTAGTGATTAATAAACACATGGACATGAGTATTTAGGTTTATGGGTTCAAATAGGCCACAACTTTATTGGTTACAGATGTGAGCGGTTTGGTTTAGGGCATTGGGTGAAGCCAGGCTATATCTTGACTCTCACCTGTGTGCAGGGAGTCCATCTAAGGGTAAATGACCAATAAGGGGAGCCCTATGACTTACATCAAATAGGGGCACCCCGGGGGTCCCTGTTGGGGTCATGGCATTGCCCTAGCCCATTTCCAGCCATTGGACAGGATCCACACCCCCGGATCCCTTTAACAGGATACCCTTATCGAGAAGGGGCAGGTGGAGGCTACAACCTCCCCTCCATCCAAACAAAGGTTTACTCAATGCCTAACCTCACAAAGTTGTGACGATTGCTACAAGGTAGGCAAAAACCCAATGGCTGGTGCCAGTTTGCCAAGTGGAAAAAATTCCTACCCGGCCCCAACAATATGATGGCTGACATTTGTCCATAGCAAGGTCATGTCAGAGCAAAGCATGAAAAGAGGGTGGGTGGGTTGGGAGAAACGGCAAAAGGTCAAGAGAGGAGAAGCCCCCAACCACTCTGTGGTTAAATTTCCTGTGGCCATGCGCCCTATTGGCTCTGATTGGCCAGTGGGGCCAACTGGGCATGGCCCCGCCCAGCGCCAGTGACGTGGCTGGGACAGCACCAGGGTGCTGTCTACTCCCCGGCCCCATGCTGGATCACTGCAGGGGCCCAGATGCCTGGACACAACACTGCCCACCAGAAAAGGTGAGTGGACTTATTGTTCATGCCTGTTCCTTATAGCAGCTTGCTTTCCCCACTCCTGATACCTGGAAATATACTCAAACAAACAAACAAACAAACACACAGAGCATCTGACTAACAGAGGTCACACCTTTTGCATGCTGAAAATTACCTTGTAGCTAAGCCCTCTGCAAAAAGAAGCAAGACCCTCCCCACTTAAACTACACTGCTCTTAAACCAGTGCTTTAGACTTTTAAAAGTTTGTGGTGTGAAAGATCTTGACACTAGGACCCCTAATATTCTGGGGTGTTCTTATTTTTTGAAGAAGAAATGTTCCAAAATGCAGAAACTGAGGCAGGTTTTAAGAAGTCTGAGAAGTGGGGATGGGGTGGCGGAATGTATAGATAGAGATGTATTTCACCGAAAGGGAATTTAAAGTATAGAGTTCAACAAAGCCCTCAAGGACCATCTCGTCTCACTTCTGAACAGTTCCTTAGAGGGGGAAGCACCTCTCCTCCAAGGTCCTATTGATACCATCTGTAGAAAAAGATTTCATAAGCTGCTGAAGCATTTTTCTCTGTTGCCCAACCTGTTCTTCCCTGACAACCACCCTGAATTTTGTTTGTCACTGTTTTGGACTGTTCTTGCTTTGTTGTTGCCTTCCTTTCAGGGTGAAAGTTCTTTAAGGTAATAAAAATTATGCATTGGTGTTTTTTTTAAAAAAAAATAAACAAACAAGATAGAGAAAGAGAGAGCTCAGAGCACGTTGCTAGATCTCATGATGGTGACTGATTTGTCTTGTTCTATTAGTGCACTATGAAGCCTCCCCACCCCACTCAATTTAACATAACCATTTTTTATGTTGGGAAGAATGCCTGTAGGTTTTCCATGAAGACCGCTGGAGAGAGGCCAGTTGAGAACAGGCTGGGGAGAGCATCATGTCCTGGTTTCCAGTGAGCAAGAGGGACATGCTTTACATCTCCCCTCCCATTCCATAGAGACAATGCAGAATTTTATCATTTGCACTCCTATCCACATTTCCATGCCCCAAAGAAATCAATTGAGGCTGCCCCTCCTTAGCTATTGCCACTGAAATGAAGCCACGTAATTGGGGATATGGATCTATTGCTAACCTGCAGGATGAGGCATAATGCAAGCAAAACGCATTTGCACCATCACTGTTTAAGATGGCAAAATAGACAACCTGAAGTCTTGTTCCCCTTGTAATTGCTGCCTAAAAAGTCCTCATGCATTTGCAATTTGTTCCTCGTGGTGTTGATGATCTCGATTAAGCATGGTGGATTAGCTTGCAGGAACGAGGGAGCTTTCGCAAGACCAGTGTTGCTGCAGCTGGCAAAGCTTATTTTGCTTATTCCCAAATGCTTTTTAAAATAAAAATAAAAATGGTGACACTGAGAAAAAAATTCAACACTCCAGGTGAAGCTAGAGCAAATAAGCAAAGCATAAGTGTCAGACATGACCTGAATGGATAGCTCAATTGGTTAGAGTATGGTGCTGATAATGCCAAGGTTGTAGGTTTGATCCCCATAAGGGACAGCTGCATATTCCTGCATTGCAAGGGGTTGGACTAGATGTTCCTCAGGATCCCTTCCAATTATTTGATTCTATGAATGTGGTGTGAAAGGAAATCAAAACCAGCTGATCACCAAAAGAGAGCGTGCTTTGCAGATCCTCCTTTTAAACTCCCTCCTAGTCATCTGCGTATTAGAAGAATCCAAAGCAACAACCAACCCAACAACCCACTGCAGCCAAAATATTCCTCTTCCATAAAGAGCTCTTAATTTGTGCTTGTCCACCTCCAGAAAATGGTTCTGGGGCTAAACCTCAGACTGGATGTAGTAGTGATGAAGTCAACAATGCCTTGAAGCTTGTATGGAGAGTGTCTTGCTAACCAGACAAGCAACTCCACACATCCAGCCCCCCCCCTCCCCAAGGTATATAAATGACTTAAGGAATTCATAGCAATAAAATTAACAAATTATGAATGAGTAATAATAAGGTCCTGGCTGAAGAGGGCTGGCCGTAAGGCAGGCCTGATCCACAACCAGCAGGACCTCTTTAGGGATCCATTCCTGGTTGCAAAATGAGAAGCAAATTATCAGAGGGAGGGGGAGAGTCTCAAGAGAGCTAGCTTGGAAGGGCTTGTAATGTTTTTTATAATAAAAAAAACAGATTTCTGTCCTTTGAATTTGAGGTGTGTGTGTGTGTGTGTGTGTGTGTGTGTGTGTGTGTGTTGTCACACTGTTTTGCCTTTTGTTTTACAACATTCCCTGTTCTGGATGATGTCACAATTTAGAGGCTTCTGAGGCGGAGGTGCAGGTTTAAAACACTAATAGTGACAAGTTAATGTTAATTGACTTCAGAAAGGAGGTTTATGTAGACGACTTTGCTTTGTAAATGTCCCTGAAAATAGAACAGTAGAACTTAAAAAAATAAAATAAAATATTGTTTTTCTCCATTTGGAATGATTGCCAGATGTTTCATTTGTACAAAAATTCACTTCTGCTTCAACATAAACCTGTGCTTGGATGTTGCACATGGCATCCCATGTGCATACAGTTTAGTTTTCCTTGGTATGCAGTGAGGACCCAGCAGGAATTCTCTTACAGGTGACGTTGTGTTATAATGTTTTAATATATCTTCTTTTCGTCTTGGCCAAAGTGGCAGAAGTGCTTTCTTGGGGGGGGGGGGCAGTGAGCCGTACCCTGTTGGTGAACAAAGGGGGAGAGCAGAAATACAAGCAGAAAATTCATGGGCTGCAGAGTCCCATTCTGTGGCTTCCCTCTCCAGTGCAATCTTGTTGCTAATCTTCTCTGTATCTAAATGTTAAAGGTAAAGGTACCCCTGACCGTTAGGTCCAGTCATGGATGACTCTGGGGTTGCGCACTGATCTCGCTCTGTAGGCCGAGGGAGCTGGCGTTTGTCTGCAGACAGCTTCTGGGTCATGTGGCCAGCATGACTAAGCTGCTTCTGGCGAACCAGAGCAGCACACGGAAACGCCGTTTACCTTCCCGCCGGAGCGGTACCTATTTATCTACTTGCACTTGATGTGCCTTTGAACTGCTAGTTGGGCAGGAGCTGGGACCGAACAACAGGCGCTCACCCCACCAGGGGGATTCAAACTGCCAACCTTCCAATTGGCAAGCCCTAGGCTCTGTGGTTTAGACCACAGCGCCACCCGCGTTAGACCTCTATAAACCAGTCAAGAAAATAATAATGGGTAGAATTTGACACTAGGCCCACTCAGACTAGCCAACTGAAATGAATGAGCATGAAAAGTTAGGATAGCTCAATTGGTTAGAGTGTGGTGCTGAGAACACCAAGGTCGCAGGTTTGATCCTTGTACGGGACAGCTGCCTATTCCTGCATTGCATGGGGTTGGACTAGATGATCCGCAGGGTCCCTTCCAACTCTATAAATGCATGTGTGTGCATGAGCGCGCGCACACACACACACACACACACACACACACACACACACACACACATACCTGTTGATTTCAATCCATTTACTCTGAGTTCATGCTAGTTGCATGCCGCCAATTGCCATTATTTTGGAACAAAAGTTGCCAACTTCAACCAGTTCCTGGAGTTGTGCCTTTTAACAGCATCTTCATCTGCAGGTGCATTACACAGAGGAAGCTGTCATACTGAGTCAGACCAGTAGTCTATCTGGCTCACTGTTCCTGCCACTGACTGCCAGCAGCTCTGAAGGGTTTCAGGCTGCAGTCTCTTCTCCTAGCCCTACATGGAGGTGCCAGCAATTGGACCTGGGACCTTCTGCAGGCAAAGCAGATGGTCTACCACTGAGCTTTTCCCTAAATATAGTATAATATTACATTACGAGCAGGAGGCCACATCTATTCCCATGCTGTGTAGAAAGTGGTGTTTTGCTTTGTTGATTTCTTCAGATCAGGCTGCCTGAAGGACATAGGAGCAGATAGATAATTTAACAAATTCTCGGAAGATATAGAACTGTAAATGGCGACTGGTCACAATGGCTGCATCACCTCCAGGATCAATCGTGGGTACTAGTCACTGGATCATGAGCAGGAGAAGGCTATTGTGCTCATTTCCTGCTTACAGGCATCCCAGAAAAAGCATATGCTTAATCACCATGAGAACGAAATGTTGGGCTTCAAAGATCTTTGCCCTTTAATGGATCCAACCATTAAAAATAAGAACCACCTGTAGCCCTTGGAAATGATTTGCTTGTTTTGTAAAGTTCAGGGCTCATTCTAAAAATAAAAGGTTTCAAGTATTGCATTTTGTTATCAAAGGCAAGGGAACACTAGAAAGGGGGGAGAGAGTTTGTGAAGTGAGTGATCAATATTACAACCTCCTTGAATATCATCTCATAAGAGGAAGATGGGGGTTGATTCCTGTCTGCTTCTTTATATGTTGCTTGTTATATATATATATATATATATATATATATATATATATATATATATATAATATTGTTTGCCCATAATGAACTGACGGGTCAGAGCTGTTTCACGGAGAGGGGCTTGAGAGAAGATGGCTATAAATTCTCCTCATTTATCCTACGCATTTCGACTTATTGGCTCTTCCCCATCCATTCCGCTCGCTGCATCCATTACCGTTATTACTGTGATTAAAAGGCAATCAAAGAAAATCTTCTCCCCTTCCTAAAATGGCTGCCAACGCTTTGCTTCCAGCTCTCAGAGATGCAAGCAAAGGGTGTTTCAGGCAGTGGCTGCTGACGTATTTCAGTTTCCAGGGAAGAAGTAACAAAGGAAATGCAGAGTTTAGCCTGGCCTGGCACACAAGCCCTACTACTCCTGAGAAGGCTGTCAATGGCTGCTGGACATAATGGATATGCTCTGCTTGCATAGTCAGAGGAAGTCATGCTTCTGAATGCCAGTTGCTCTTGTGCTCAGGTTCTGCTTGTCGGTTTCCCGCAGGCATCTCGTTGGCCACTGTGAGAAAAGGATGCTGGACTCGATGGGCCATTGGCCTGATCCAGCAGCCAGGTTCTTCTTATGTTCAGGGGAGCCACTGAAATTTGAAAGCCCAAAGTCTGCTATTGGCCGTAGCTCTTCCCTTGTGATAGCTACCTTTGGAAAATCTGGGTCCTAGTGGGCTTCTGGACCACTTCGGCTCCTGGCAAGACAGTTGTGTGTGTGTCTGTTGCCGTGTTCAGAATTCAGCATTCTGAGCCTGGAGGGGTGGGGGGTGGGGGACTGGGAAACGTATTTCCTTCAAAAGGGTTTGCTTCAAAAAATTGTCCCATGAGGCTTCTAATGCCAAATAACCACAAGATATTCTCTGAAGGCTCAAAAGATTGCTGAGCATATATTTGTAACAGTTTTGCCAAAGTTTGGATTGATTTGGGTCGGAATGGGGATGTTTCTGCCTGGAAATTCTCAGCTGCAAGAAAAATCAAGCACCCTTACTCTGGAAATTGTTTCTGAAACTCAGAATATGAAATTAAACACTCGAGTGCCTGCAGGTCAGCAAAATGCCCTGGGAGTCAACGTTTTGTAGGTCACCAGAGAGTTCTGTAGGGATTACAGGCACCCTGGGAATTGCATATCCCAGTGCCTTGTTGACCTGGGACGCCATCAGCAAGTTCAGCACAGGCTCAAGGAGCCCTGGGACATTTATTTCCCAGGGTAAGTGACATCCCTACTGAGTACTTGGTCTAGTCCCTGGCACCCTGTCATTTCAGTATTACATATACCTGGGCGGACTGGGCGTCCCACAGAGATGTCTCCTGGTCACTCTAACTGTTGCCCCACCACTACCAAGCAAATTTTGGGCCAAGAGCAGAGGGCAAGGCTCAAGGGTTTATGAATGGGATGGACATGGGGTGGGGATGTAATTGGGTCATTGAGAACAAGGCAACATTTCCTAATTCCAAAATTCCATTGAACTTGGTTGGGAAAGGAAAGTATTTTCCAAAGGAGGAAATGGGAGGAAGAAGGCACTCATATTATCCAAGCTCAGTTCCTAATTGTGTCAAGTCAGTCGCTGAATAAGGGACCCAGGTGGCGCTGTGGGTTAAACCACAGAGTCTAGGGCTTGCTGATCAGAAGGTCGGCAGTTCAAATCCCTGCAATGGGGTGAGCTCCCGTTGCTCTGTCCCAGCTCCTGCCCACCTAGCAGTTCGAATGCACGTCAAAGTGCAAGTAGATAAATAGGGACCGCTCCGGCGGGAAGGTAAACGGCGTTTCTGTGCGCTGCTCTGGTTCGCCAGAAGCAGATTTGTCATGCTGGCCACATGACCCAGAAGCTGTCTGCGGACAAACGCTGGCTCCCTCGGCCTATAGAGCGAGATGAGCGCTGCAACCCCAGAGTCGACACGACTGGACCTGATGGTCAGGGGCCCTTTTACCTTTACCTTTACCAGTCGCTGAATACAGTCGTACTTTGGCTGCCGAACACCGCAAACCCGGAAGTGACTGTTCCAGATTGCGAACGTTCTTTGGAACCTAAACGTCCAACGGGGCTTCCGGGGCTTCCGATAGGCTGCAGGAGCTTCAGAAGCTGTGCCTTGGTTTCCGAACGTTTGGAAGTTGAACGGACTTCCGGAATGAATTCCGCCCGACTTCCGAGATACCACTGTACTTGACATCCCATGGTAGCCAGTTAATGAAACCATTGCTGGTGTCAGGTTTCAGTGGATCTTGGGTGTGGTGCCCCGAGGGGCCCCTCAATGAAGTCCCCGCTTACCCCTTCCCTCCGTCCAACTGAGCAGAGGGCGCGTGCGAAGGATGCTGCCTGGAAAGGATGCTGCCACCTCTCCTCATAACTTGTTATCACTTGAGAGCTCAGGGTGGGAGGGCGAATAGGCAGTGGCAGCACAGTAAGGTGCAGCAGCAGCAGCAGCAGCAACAGCAACAGCAGAGCACTGCAGAAATGTGGGCCTTGGCAGGTGACCTGCAATGCTGACCTCCAACACTGGCCTTCATGAGTTACCGAGCCTAATCCATAAAAGCAGCAAGAACTAGGATGCACACACAGATGTGCCCAGCAGGGGTCATTGTTCCACTGCAATTCATCTGTGCCATTCGGTCTGTGCTGCTGTTCGTCTGTCTTTGCTATCGGGGGGGGGGGGGGGTTGGCGGCCCCACCTGCCAACACGTCTGCTTGGATAGTCAAGGAAGTGCGGTGAGAATTTAGTTGCCCTGGCTTATGGGAAGCTGGAGGTGGAAGAGCATACACAGAACCACAGATCTTATGGCAAGGTGGAATTCAGGTTTTGGGAGTACAGGAATTTGATGCACTACAACCCCAGGCATTTACCTCTGGCTCACGGGATGGATAGGATGGATTGATTATATTTCCCTTCCGCTTTTCATTCAAATGAATCCCAAAGTGGCTAACAAACAATAACAAGCAATAGCATGATAGAATGTACTAGAACATCACAAATGCTGCATAAATCATGTAGAAAACATCTTGGAAACAACCTATAAAACTCTGTTTAAAAGCAACAATTAAAAAAATAAGCTAAACACCCTTTGGAAATAGCTCCCTTATGAATGCTCCTAGGGCTGGAGGGTTAGAACAAGGCAGCTGGGAAAAGCCATTGCCTGCTGGCCATCATAACCTCTCTCTCCCCTCACCTTTGCTACTTTTTTGAGGAAAAGCCACGACTGTTTAATGCGCTATCATAGCACTTTAAATGCATGGTATTAATGTGGCCCAAGTATTTTATTCCAGCTCCCCGTTACAATTTTTCCTAGCATCCTGAAAATAGATTCAAACAGATTCCATTGAACTTAGAGCTCTTAATTGGCAAGGGCTTCAACATTCAGCTCAAATGTAAGACCCATCCCCAAAATTTCAGGCATCGTCACCCCTGAATGCAAAATATCGAGAAATATGAAGCATTTCTGAGAACAAACTCATTTATGTTCCATCTCCATCTGCTAGCAGGATTCATTCTAAAGAGCTCTCCATTAACCTTAATATCTATAAACAGAAGGAACAGTTCTAGCATAGGGTGCAGGAGGTTAATATTTATTCAAACCTTTCAGAAAAGAGGTTGAACAATATAATACATGCCCAGATACTTGCAGTAATTAATTTATATGGGATTTCCCCCCCCCCCCCGCTTATAAATTAAACCTAGTAATCTTACAGCTCCTCATAAGTCATCTATGTGGCCCTCCCAGATGGTCCTTAGGCATAGACAAACAGGCCAGCCCATTATTCAACATACGTTTTTGGACAATAATTGATATTCTTCTGCCCCTCGCCAAACAGATGCTAGCAGAGTGTCTCAAAACGATTCGCAAATATTAATTTGCAAGCGCTGACACCCCAGGGAGGCAAGCAAACATCGTTTCTGCTGGAGAGAGGGGGAGATGGCTGTCTTTCCCCATTAATTCCCCCAAAAAACAAACTGAGAGATATCAGAAACATTCTTGTTTGGAGGGGGAGGGGAATGGACAGTGTGCCCATGAAAGGGATGAAGCACTAGCAAACAAAAAACTGATACAGCAAGCATTTCTCCCCCGCTTTTTTTAAAAAAACAATGGCTTCTGGTTCAGGAATGTTTGCTGTATGTTAATTTGGTGTAGCATCAGATTCGCATTAAAGTAGATGTACCTTTCCCCGTTTATCTGTTTGTTTTGTAAGACAAAAACTTTAATAAAAACTAATGAATAGAATAGAATGACTTGTTGAACTCTCCAAAACTGTTTTTCATTGCCAGTAAGAGGGGTAAGAGAAATTCAGTTTATTTCAGATATTGATGTGAATCCATTGAATTCTCCCTTTCCAAATCAATATGTGACCCAAAGCAAGGCTATCCTTCAAAATTCACACTTATCTGAATTTTGTTTCCCAACAAATAATGTCTACAAATAGGTGATATGGGGAGGTGTGCAGAAAAATGTATAAAATGGTGGGGAAACGGCATATAAAAATGCATTAGATCTGGGAAAACTAGCTTACAAAACTGTGTTTATGATGAGAAATTTGCATGAAATCATTGATGAATTTTCAAGGACGTTTGTTTTTTAAAAAATCACAAACTGACAAATGTGGAGAACTGAAGACTGGAAAAATAAGAATCTGAGCCAACTCAGAATTGAGAGATTTGCTCGTTCCTACTTGCTAAGCACCCAGGATGCCCCACCCACCCAATTGGGTCCTACTAGGAAGCAAAATTCAAAGCTGCTATTCGCCACCCCAGCCCCTGAGCAAGCAAGCACCCTACACAACCCCTCCTCGTTTACATATCCCTTGTACAAGCAGGGATTTCCCTTCTTTTCTAGGTTGGTGCAGCTGCCCTCAGTGTCCTCCTGCCTCCTAGCATCATAGGCTTAATGATGGTCAGAGAGCAAATCAGTCCCCGGGGAAATACAACTCTCCCACCACACCAGTAATTTCAGCTGTGTGGGTTTTGCCTCTAGTTACTTAGTAATGTGGTGAGGAAACCACACACAGATTCCAGCCAACATGTTATAGATAAAAATAGGGACATTTCTCCTTCCTGATTGCAATACAATAGCCGGTCCATTGCATTGGCTTCTGAAGCATAATATATTAGCAAATCTGCCATAACATAAGACTCACAAGAGTCCCCTGGCTTTGCCCTAGTGGCAGCTCTCTCCGGCCACATAGCATGGATGTCTGAGATGGAGAGGCCTATCATGTATACTTTATATAGTGGGCATTCCTGGATCCAGGACATAGCTGCCAAGTACCCCGTATTTCCCGGGAAACCCCCATTTTTACTTACCGTTTCCTGGAGGTCTCCCATTCCAGCTCCTCTCCCGTTATTTTCCCTTATTTTTGTTCCTGTCGGTGGCCATTTTTCTGGTGCCGCTTTGCCCATCTATGGGCACCAGAAAATGGCCGACACCGGAAGTTGCGTCTACACACTTCCGGACATGCGTAGACGTGACTTCCGGTGCCAGCGCCGACCATTTTTGGTGCCCATAGATGGGCAAAGCGACACCGGAAGTTGCATCTATGCAACTTCTGGTGTCCCGCAGCTGCCGATCCCGGATTTCTCCGCCGGGTACTTGGCAGCTATTACCCAGGAACTCTGAATGATCAGTTTGAGGGTAGACGAATGCCCATGTTACTCACATGTCTCCCTATCATGTCGGTCATGTGCAAAGGAGTCTCCTCTTTCATTAAGAAAAAAGAAAGAAAAGACAATAACACCTTCAGCATGTTCTGCAGAACATTTTATCTGTTTAAGGGAGCTGTTTGTGCATATTTATTGATTTATATAAAAAAATTGCATACCACAATGTCATAAAAATGTATCAAATCAGTTTACAGCAATAAAGCATACAAGTGTACAACAAAGAGCATATAAAAAAATAAAAAGTTAAAAACAGACATCAATTAACCATTATATTCTTAATGGCCTGCATAGGCCTGGCAGAACAGAAAGTTTGTCAGCAGGCATTCAAAAGTTGACACACAAAGTGTCTGCTGAATCTCTAGTGGCAGAGTGTTCCTCAGGGCTGGGTTGATGAAACTAAGGTCTTAGTTTCTTGTTGTTGTCAAAGATCTCAGGGAACAAGCAATGATGCTCATTGGTCTCAATAATTCAGCTAGGATATAAAGGTTTTGGTGGTCCCTGAAATTCCTTTGGTCCAAGTAGTTCGGGGCTCTGCAAATCAATTCAAGGAGCTTGAACCTGATTTGGGAGTAGATGGGCAGCCACTGCACCTGCTTTAACAATGGTGTCACCTGTTGTTGGTCAGATACCCCCACCAGAAGTCAGCCCCACACATCCTGCACCAGCTGGACTTCTGTACCAAATTAAAGGACAGCCCCACATAGAGCCTTATTTGGCTAATTGAAGATCTTGGAAAATGACTTTGCTCTTAATATGTAGGAGGAAGTGGACAGTGAAACGTTTTTCTCTTTTCCTCATAACATTATTATTATTATTATTATTATTATTATTATTATTATTATTATTATTTATTCAACTTATATCCAAAGGTTTCAGGGCGGTTCACAACAAGACCACAACATATAAAATCAAACAAAAAGCAGTAACCCAATAACCCCCCTCCCCAAAAAGGCCACCCAAAGGGTGTTGGATGTCAGTAAGATCAACCAAAGGCCTGGTTAAAAAGGAACATTTTTGCCTGGCGCCTTAAGGTGTATAATGAAGGCGCCAGGCGAACTTCCCTGGAAAGAGCATCCCATAGATGGGGAGCCACTGCGGAGAAGGCCCGTTCTTGTGTTGCCACCCTCCGGACCTCTTAGGGAGGTGGCACACGAAGGAGGGTGTCAGAAGATGATCTCAGGGAAGAGGCAGTCCTTGAGGTATTGTGGTCCTCAAGCTGTCTTGGAAAATTCAGGACAGACCACAAAAAGTACTTCTTCATGGAGCACAAAATCAAACTATAGACTAGATGGGTCATTGATTTGCTCCAGCAGGCTCTCCTTATGTTCCTATCTTCTTAATCTTGTAGCAGGATGGACAAGTGGTACTTGAAGAAAGGCAAAGTGTTGATTAGGATTTCCTGTTCGTTAAATACTCTTTCCTTCCCTCACCACGTTTTTGCAAGAATCAGAAAGTACTGCAAGGTGAACAGATTTAACACCCCTGATACCGAGTCACTTCTGCAGCAATGATGTACGGGCATCACCCATCCTTTCTGTCTCAACTGCAAAACACAAATACCAGGGGATGTTTGGCTCCTTAGCCTGCCTTTGGCCTCTCCAGACTGCTTACGGATTCTGCCTGCAATCTCCTCTTGCAAATCCTGTAGGATTTAATATCCACTCTGTAATCTATTGGCACCAATAGGCATTATCTAACTAAACCTTAAATTGAAAATGCAACTCTTTCCGTTTTCCCAGGCTGTCGAGAAAGAAGTCGGGGGCTCTTGGAGCCCAGTGTAATTTACTCTCTTGCTAATTAAACTATGTCCATCAGCTGCCTCTGCTGAAGCACTCAGTCGGCTGATATTACGGGTGCTTGAAGGCATCGCTGTGCATGAGTGGAACTGGCTGTCGGCATGACCATGGCAAACTGTGACAGTAGACTTAGTTGTGTGGTTGGAAGATGGACATAAGAAAGTGGGTCATAAGAACCATGTGGATCAGACCAAAGGCCCATCTAGTTGAGCACCATATTCTCACAGTGTCTAACCCAGGCATCCCCAAACTTCGGCCCTCCAGATGTTTTGGACTACAGTTCCCATCTTCCCCGACCACTGGTCCTGTTAGCTAGGGATCATGGGAGCTGTAGGCCAAAACATCTGGAGGGCAGCAGTTTGGGGGTGCCTGGTCTAACCAGATGCAATAACACTCTCTCCAATGACGACGATGACTAATTATTATTATTATTATACCGCCCTATACTCGGAGGTCTCAGGGTGGTTCACAGAATAAAATCAAAACAGAAAAACGCAAAAGACATTTTTAAAAACCAACCAATACCCCCTCCACATTTTCAAATGTCAATCAAATCAACTAAAGGCCTGGTTAAAAAGGAATGCTTTTGCATGGCACCTAAAGGTCTATAACCAACAGCAGAGGTAGAGCATATTGATCATGTCTAGTAGCCTTAACCTCCATGAATTTGTCTACTCCTTTTTTTTAAAGCCACCCAAGCCAATGGCCATTACTATGTCTTGTGGGGACCCAGGTGGCGCTGTGGGTTAAACCACAGAGTCTAGGGTTTGCTGATCAGAAGGTCGGCGGTTCGAATCCCTGCAACAGGGTGAGCTCCCGTTGCTTGGTCCCAGCTCCTGCCCACCTAGCAGTTCGAAAGCACATCAAAATGCAATTAGATAAATAGGGACCGTTCCGGCGGGAAGGTAAACGGCATTTCCATGTGCTGCTCTGGTTCGCCAGAAGCAGCTTTGTCATGCTGGCCACATGACCCGGAAGCTGTCTGCGGACAAACACCGGCTCCCTTGGCCTATAGAGCAAGATGAGCGCCGCAACCCCAGAGTCGGACACGACTGGACCTGATGGTCAGGGGGCCCTTTACCCTTTAAGTCTTGTGAGAGCAAATTCCATCATTTAACTATGTGTTAGGAAGCACTTAAAAACTTTTGGAATAGAGTATTCTCTGTTATATACACAATTACAGGCCAACCCTATTCTTCAAATCCTGCCTTTTCCTATCTTTGGTCATGGACTTAGGCTCCTCCCTGCACCACAGCGAAGTAGTAGGCTTCTTACTGACCTCAGAAAGATTAGTGATAGCTCAGCAATGGAAGAACCAGACTGAAACACCCTTGAATATATAGGAGAATAATATCTGGGATGCAGCAATGCCTGAGCATCTCACCAGACATAGTGGGGCAATTAAAGGCATAACGAATAGAGGCATCTTCCAAGGCACATGGACCTCTTTCTTTAACTATGTTAAGGACCAAAATCAAGACCTTCCTATACCGACCACTCAATATTCTCAGTGGAGGGGTTACATTAAGTAATATGTGTGAAGGTTGAATGTGTAAGTGTATGTCCAGAGACAATGGATAAAACAAACAACATTAGATGTACTGATGGGAAAGTGTTTAATGGTTATTGTCTTTGTATTTGTTTAAAAACCAATAAAATTTCTTTTTTAAAAAAGAAAGAAAGAAGGACGAGATGGTTTGTCTGTCATCTGTCCTAAATCATCCAACATTCAGCTTCATTGTTCTAGTACTTTACAATCTCTATTTTGGGGTGAAATGGGCAGAATTGTAAACAATATTCCAAATGCAGCTGCACCATAGATTTGTATAATGACATTATGTTATCAGCAGTTTCATTTTCAATTCCTTCCCAAATGATCACTAGCATGGAATTTGGCCTTTTTCACAGCTGCTGCATGCTGGGTCGACATCTGGATGGTGCTATCCACTATGACCCTAAGGTCTTGTGCAATGGGCCAGTGCAGCTGATCCTCCAGCTCTATAGATTATTTCTTCAATATGTTGCTTTCCTGTGAAAAACACACAAAGCAGCTTCCAGTTAATTGATTCCCGATTGGGAGTGCCTGGTGCTGCCCTGGAATTTCTAGAAATCAAACAATATTGTGAATTCTAAATGGAAGGTGTACATTGCTAGTTTGGAACCGTCACTCCCGAAATTGGGTGGAGTCATGGCAAAGTTCCCTCTCCCCATTAAACTAAGATCATGGCCACTGGTCATATCACCTCCTGGCAAATAGAAGGGGAGGAAATGGAGGCAGTGAGATATTTTACTTTATTGGGTTCCATGATCACTGCAGATGGTGACAGCAGTCACAAAATTAAAAGACGCCTGCTTCTTGGGAGAAAAGCAATGACAAACCTAGACAGCATCTTAAAAAGCAGAGACATTACCTTGCCAACAAAGGTCCGTATAGTTAAAGCTATGGTTTTCCCAGTAGTGATGCATGGAAGTGAGAGCTGGACCATAAAGAAGGCTGATCGCCGAAGAATTGATGCTTTTGAATTATGGTGCTGGAGGAGACTCTTGAGAGTCCCATGGACTGCAAGAAGATCAAACCTATCCATTATTATCAGCCCTGAGTGCTCACTGGAAGGACAGATCATGAAGCTGAGGCTCCAATACTTTGGCCACCTCATGAGAAGAGAAGACTCCCTGGAAAATACCCTGATGTTGGGAAAGATGGAGGGCACAAGGAGAAGGGGATGACAGAGGACGAGATGGTTGGACAGTGTTCTCGAAGCTACCAACATGAGTCTGACCAAACTGCGGGAGGCAGTGCAAGACAGGAGTGCCTGGCGTGCTCTGGTCCATGGGGTCACAAAGAGTCGGACACGACTAAACGACTAAACAACAACAACAACGAAGTCACAATTTAGTCTGCCACCTTGACTCAAAATGGTGCCTGGCTTCCTAGATGACCCACAGGTCTCTTCCAGCTCTATGATTCTATGACCTGCATCTTATCCTTTGAAACCCTCATGCTGAGTTTTGGGGTGATATCTCGAGAGGCAGCCAAACCTCTGGCAAAAAAGAGAGGCAAAGACATGCAAAGCCATGCCTGGTATCCAAACATTGATGAAGACTGCCACCCCCACCTCTGAACCCCTCATGCCAAGTATGGCAACAATATATCCATAGATGGTCAAATCTATGCTAAAAAATGAATGCAAAGTCATGTTTTGGTCCAGCATCTTGCTTCAAAATGGCACCCAAACACCAACATAGACCCTCACCCCAGGAACCCTGTTCAGAGTTTGGTGACAATATCTTGAGAGGTGGCTGAACCTATAGGAAACAAATGGACAAATGGACAAACCACTTTTCAAAATATGCAACTGATCATGTTTATATCCCACCTTTCCTCCAAGGAACTCAAGGATAAGGTAGGTGTTACTCCCTCTCCCCATTAAAGCCTATGAAGTGGGTTAAGCAGAGAGACAGTGGAAGGCCCAAGGTCACCCAGTGAGCTTCAGGGCTGAGTATAGTTTTGAACTCTGGACTCCCAGGTCCTAGTCAGACACTCTATCACTATACCACTACTGGTTCTTAGCAAAGGAATGATGAAATATGAAAAATTAAAATTAAAAATGTATGTACAATAAGACTACAATCCTATGCTCCAGAGGTAGCCTTCTAGATGTTGAGCACTATGAGTCTCACCATCCCTGACTGTTGGCCATGATTACTTGGTTTGATGGGAATTGCAATGCAAAATATCTGGAGGGCACTATGTTGACTACCTATGCTCCATAGCAAGAGTGGGGAATCTTTGCCCCCCCCCAAATGTTGCTGAGCCACACCTGTCATCAGCCCCAGTAAGCATGCCCAATGGCCAGGGATGATGAGAGTTGAAGCTAGGCAACATCTGGAGGACCAAAGTTTCCCCACACCTTCTCTAAAAAATCTCCCCCAGCACAATGTCCAGAACAGGCCCAATCCACAAGGACATGAGATGAGCCTGGTGGACCAGACCAAATGCCATCTAGTCCAACATTCTGTTCTCACAGTGGTTGACCAGAAGCTTGTGGGAGGCCTGCAAGCTGGAAGTGAGCACAACAGCGCCTTGCCCACCTGCAACGGCCAACAATTGGAACACAGCAGCGACAATCTCATGTGCTCTGCAGATGTACTCTCAGAACCAGATAGAGGTCATCCCATTCTGCCAACCCCTATGGCCAATTCACTGTTCATAACATCTGCTGGCCCACCAGCAGGCTTGGTAAACAGGCTTAACTGGAATGAGAGGAAGTGAAAGAGAATCCCAGACACCAATGTTCTTTCATTTAGTCCACCCATATATGAATGATCAAGCTGATGATTAACCTTCCTCTGTGCTGTGCTTCCAAGAGAAGGAAGCAAATCTCCTGAAACTCTTCCTGTGCTTGCCCTTTGGACGTCATCGCAGGCAAACCATTGAGCCCTGAATATCACTGAGCAGTGTTCATTTTCTTTGATGATTTCCCATTTTTATTAGGAAACGGTGAGGGGGGGGGGAGGATCCCACACAAATCAGTAAGCAAAGAAACAGAAAAAAAATCTAGACAATCCTTTTCAGCATCACTTGACTAGATTAGGTTTCATAATAATCATCCAAAGATATGAACAGTTGTCTGATGAATGGATAGTGCAAAATTCAAGCAAGGCTTTGTTTAATAATCATCGGGTTTGGTGGCTGGGCAATTCACAGGACCGGTACTGTTACTCTGACTCTTGTAAAGAAATAGAGCATTAGAAAAAGCTTAACTGCTTGCCTAGGAGGTTTATGGTCCTTAAAGCTACCTGCATTAGAGTAGTTCTCACAGGTGAACCTTTGACTTGACCATCTTTGTTAAGGGTGCTGAGAATTGTTAGGAGACACCTGTTCCCCTTCAAGAGTGACAATTCCAATAGTGACCTGAGAAAAGGGATTGATTATTAAATCACTCTGGGAATTGTAGGTCTGGAAGGTGAATAGGGGACTCTTGACAACTTTCAGCATCCTTAACAAACTAAACTTCCCAGGATATATATATACAGTGGTACCTCGCAAAACGAATGCCCTGCAAGACGAATTTTTCGCAAGATGAATGCATCTTGCGATCTGATGGTGACTCGCAAGACGAATTCGTTTTGCGAAAAATTCGCCTTGCAATTCACGGTTTCCCATAGGAATGCATTGAAATTTAATTAATGTTTTCCTATGGGCAAAAAAAAGAAATTTCAATGCATTCCTATGGGAAACCGCGATTTGCAAGACGAATTTTTCGCAAAGCGAATTGACTCACGGAACGAATTTAATTCGTCTTGCGAGGCACCACTGTATATACAGTATATTGTATTTGTGTGTGTGTGTGTGTGTGTGTGTGTGTGTGTGTGTAAAGGCTGTTTAAAATGGTATTATACTGCTCTAAATTTCCAGTGCAGATGGGGCCTACCTGACACTAGGAAACTCACAAGCAGGACATAAAAGAAATTGCTATTGCTTCCAAGCAACTGGTGACAAGTGGAGTGCTGTCTCTGAACATCGAAGGTACATACAGTCACCATAACTAGTAGGAATTTGGAAACTCTTTATTTCCTAGGCCAAGAATGGAGAACCCATGAACCCCTAGATGTTGATAGGCTATACCTACCATCATCCCTGATCATTGGCGATGCTGGTTGGAGTTGATGGGAGTTGGAGTCCAAAAACATCTGGAGGGTCACAGAGTTCACTTCAGTGACCTCGGTGGTGCTTCAAAGCAGAGGTAGTTGGCATAGAATCCCTCATATGTGCACATCAGCCCCAGTCAACATGTTGAATGGCTAGGGATGACGGGAGTTGTATTCCAGCCACGTTAGGAGGGAATGACAATTGCTATCCCTTCTCCAAAGGGTCCTTCTGGTGACTTGCCATGTAGATTAGCCTCATGCAGGGCTATGGGATCCCAGTTCTGGCCCCAGGTGGCTCTTGCCTATGGCTGTGATAGTCTGATTCCAGGTTAAAGCACCATTTCTGAGGTTGGTCATACTGGTGGTGGACAGAATGGCCAGATTTCACTGTATAGAGACAAGGAGCTGTTGAGTTCTCTGTTGTAGCTACATCTCAAGTAAAAATATCTCTCTCTCTCTCTCTCTCTCTCTCTCTCTCTCTCTCTCTCTCTCTCTCTCTCTCTCTCTCTCTCTCTCTCTCTCTCTCTCTCTCTCTCTCACACACACACACACACACACACACACACACGATAAGCATCATTCATTCCACCCCCTCATTCCACCCCACCAGCCACTCCACCATTCATGCAAGCTAATGGGATTAACCTAAATGCACACAGACACTACTGGAATGGGTGGGGCATGAATCAAAACATCCCGCCTAAATTACACCCAATTCTGCCCTTGTGCCTTTTCATAACTCTGTGTTCATCCCTGTCTCTTGCACAGCTGTGGTAAGCATCTCAGCAGGTGTGTTTGGAAGGGGTCAAATGTGGGGCTGGAGGAGATCTCAGGACTCGGTGCTGACTGGAGAATGTTGAGGTTGGTGGGATGGGAGGCAGGAAGCTCAACAGTTGGTGGCAACACAACCCATGACAAGCTGAGTCAAATAATTCTAGTTTTGTCCCTCTCCTCCTCCCTGTTGAATTCCACAAAGTGATTTGAGGAGGAAGCAGCTGGTGGTCAGTGCCACCCTTGAGATGGTTATTAAGGAAGAAGGCAGGCAGGTGGAGGGAGGTGGCTGAGGACAGCCTAACCTTGCTGGGGCAGAACCCCATTTGTCCTGATGGTCCAGCCTACACTGCTTGGCAGAGGGTGGGGAAGCTATCTCAGCTCAAGGGCCACATTCTCTCATTGACAGGAAACAGTTCAACCCTTTACCCTCCTCCCTCCCTGATTTGGGTCCCATGCTGGATTGGGGCACCATGCCTGCTCTTTTTACTATTTTTTTTTAATCGCACATTTGCTCATTGCGCACATGAGTCCACACTTCAACTCCTATCCCAAGGTTTCCCAAACTTGGGTCTCGAGCTGTTTTTGGACTACAACTTCCATCATCCCTGAACACTGGTCCTGCTAGCTAGGGATGATGGGAGTTGTAGTCCAAAAACAGCTCGAGACCCAAGTTTGGGAAACCCTGTGACCTATCCAGTAGGCAGCAAGGTTTCTTCAAGGAGCAAGAGGGAGCTGGCAGGGCTCAAGGAGCAAGATAGAAGCTGAGGGCGCTGGCAGGGCTCATGCATCAGCCCACATGTGTTTGCTGTAGACCAGGGATGGGAAACCTGTGGCCTGAGAAATGCTGCTGGACTACAACTCCCATCATATTTGGCCATTGGTCACCCTAGCTGGGGCTGTTGGGAGTTAGAGTCCAGCAGCATATGGAGAACCAGAGGCTCCCACTCCCTGCTGTCGACAGAGGAAGGTGCTGATAAACAGCCTCATGTTCCCTCTTTCATGTTCCTTCTGCATGAATAAAATCTGAGCTAATCTCAGAAATGATTTTGAAGTGCTTATGATGACACTAATGCCACCTAAGTGCTTAAAGACAGCACTTGGTGTGTGTTTTAATGTGTTGGGGAAAAGATTAGCTAACTGCAGTCATCTCAGATTTGATGGCTTGGTTCAAAACCTTTTAAAGCCAATCAGGAAACAAAGGAACATCCTCTGGCTGAGGGGGAGAGGGGGTCAGAGCAGGGAAGTGGGGCTTGGTTCAATCAACAGACAATGATGGGGCTCATCATATCACTCGAACTAGGGGACATCCAATGAAGCTGAACACAGGAAGGTTCAGAACAGACAAAAGAAAGTATTTTCCCCGCCCACACAGAGCACATTATTAAACTATGGAACTCTTATGGGAGGCAGTGATGGCCAACAGCTGTTGTTGTTTAGTCGTTTAGTCGTGTCCGACTCTTCGTGACCCCAGGGACCAGAGCAGGCCAGGCACTCCTGTCTTCCACTGCCTCCCGCAGCTTGGTCAAACTCATGTTCGTAGCTTCGAGAACACTGTCCAACCATCTCGTCCTCTGTCGTCCCCTTCTCCTTGTGCCCTCAATCTTTCCCAACATCGGGGTCTTTTCCAGGGAGTCTTCTCTTCTCATGAGGTGGCCAAAGTATTGGAGCCTCAGCTTCAGGATCTGTCCTTCCACTGAGCACTCAAGGCTGATTTCCTTAATAATGGATAGGATTGATCTTCTTGCAGTCCATGGGACTCTCAAGAGTCTCCTCCAGCACCATAATTCAAAAGCATCAATTCTTCGGCTACCAGCCTTCTTTATGGTCCAGCTCTCACTTCCATACATCACTACTGAGAAAACCATAGCTTTAATTATACGGACCTTTGTCGGCAAGGTGATGTCTCTGCTTTTTAAGATGCTGTCTAGGTTTGTCATTGCTTTTTTCCCAAGAAGTAGGCATCTTTTAATTTCATGACTGCATGATTAATTCACCATTAATTCACCATCTGCAGTGATTATGGAACCCAAGAAAGTAAAATCTCTCACTGCCTCCATTTCTTCCCCTTCTATTTGCCAGGAGGTGATGGGACCAGTGGCCCTGATCTTAGTTCATTTGATGTTGAGCTTCAGACCATATTTTGTGCTCTCCTCTTTCACCCTCATTAAAAGGTTCTTTAATTCCTCCTCACTTTCTGCCATCAAGGTTGTGTCATCAGCATATCTGAGGTTGTTGATATTTCTTCCAACAATCTTAATTCCAGTTTGGGATTCATCCAGTCCAGTCTTTCGCATGATGAATTCTGCATATAAGTTACCGTAAATAAGCAGGGAGACAATATACAGCCTTGTCGTACTCCTTTCCCAATTTTGAACCCATCAGTTATTTCATATCCAGTTCTAACTGTAGCTTCTTGTCCCACGTAGAGATTTCTCAGCAGACAGATGAGGTGATCAGGCACTTCCATTTCTTTAAGAACTTGCCATCGTTTGCTGTGGTCGACACAGTCAAATGCTTTTGCATAGTCAATGAGCTAGAATGAGCTAGGCCAACAGCTAGAATGGCTTTAAAAGAGGATTCAATATATTCATGGAGGAGAAGGTTCTCAATGGCTACTAGCCCTGATGATTATGCTCTACCTCCACTGTCAAAGGCAGGCTACCCTCTGAACATCAGCTGCTAGGGAGAACAGGAGGGGAGACTTCTTTTGCACTGCAGTCCTGCTTATAGGTTTCCCACAGGCATCTGGGTGGCAACTGTGGGAACAGGATGTTGGACAAGTTGGGCTCTGGACCAGATTTAGCAGGCTCTTCTTACATTCTTAGACACAACTTTTTAGGAGCATGGAAAGCTGCCTCATCATAAGGTTGGACACTTTGTCCATTCAGCCAAGTATAGTCTAGTCTGGCTGGCAGTTCCCCTCTAGACCAGAGGTAGGGCATCTGTGGCCCTCCAGAAGCTGCTGAACTGCAATCCCCATCATTCTGGATGATGCTGGCCATGCTGGAAAAGGACTGATGATCACTGGCTCTCCAACCCGGCCATGGACCACTTTGCTGCAACAGATGGATGCTGTGGATATTGGTTGCTTTTACGAAAGAGCAAATCAGCCCATTTCTGGTCTGTGTCCCTTTCATGCGACTTCATCCAGTTTACCTTTGAAGACAACCCTACCTAACTTGTACTTCTCAAAACAACACGAGAACCAAACCACACATATCCATCAAAATTCACACTTCTCTGAATTTTGCAGTGCAGTTCTCCGGCCAGGTAACATAGATATACATGAGTAAAGGGTGCATAAAAAGGCACATTTTGTGTGTGAAAATAACACAAAATGCATTATATTAGACAAAATTGTATCATCCTCTGGAATTCCTCCCACTCCCCACTGCATCTTATTAATTACAGCTTTAGCAAGATGCATGGAAATAAACCAGCATGAAAGAAGCAAGCCAGGGCAAAATCTAAGATAGAATGTTGATCAGCACAATAAAAAACTGTGATTTAAAGAGTAGGGAGGATGCAGGAAACCAGCAATTAACTCCCAGATCATTGTTTGTCAAATAGATTAAGACAATGCCATATGCAGACAGAAAGAAAGGTATGGGAAAAGATGTAATTAGGCCAATAACAATAAAACTACTATAAAATTGCCAGTGATCAATAAGCACAACAAGAAATGATATTCAGGTGGCTTTGCAGCTCCTTTTTACTGTCTGGAATAGCTGATGTCCTGCAGTTCTGCAGAAGTGTAAGAGCTGTAATCTGTAGAACTGCGAAATCGGGATAGGCAGAATGTAGATCTCAGTCTATTGGTAGATCTCTGAATGATCAGCAATAGATTGGCAAAGATTTTTGACTCTCAATTATTTAACAATAGTGTGTGTGGGATGACTCCCACCCTCAATTATACTACTGAAATGAAGGAAGTGTTGGGTAAGCAGGAAAGAATTTCTATGTAGGAAGACAGTGAGATCCATTCAGTTCTGCTTTTCATGTCCTGGAATCCTTTAATTATACATGTAGTTTAGGGATGATGGAAAACATTGATTCAGTATGTATCTAAAGCCAAATTTATCAAATTTACACTTTCCCAAACAATATGCAAACTGAAACACAGCTGCCCTTCAAATTTGCACATTAGGGCTGGCCAAGACATTTTGGCACCTGAGGTTGACCCCAAAATGGTATCCCCTCCCCACCAGGGAAGAAGGGCTCAGGGAAGATCTACACCAGGGGGGGAAAAACAGGGAAAGAAAGATTGACATCGGGATCTGCTACCCTGGTGAACCCTGAGGCGGATGCTTCACTTTTGCCTCATGGGTGGGCCGGCCCTGCCACTTATCCACATTTTGCTCTGTAGGTCACCAACCAATGTTTTTTAAAAGGCTTATATTAGGGGAAAGTATGCTTACAGATGGATACACTAGTGTATTCCCTTAGGGGAAACTGCTTGCAAAAATGTGTAAATTAGTCAAATCTGCACCCAAATGTGTTTATTAGGAGAAATTCAGACTAAAATGCTGGTGGATTTTCATGAGGATTTTTTAAATAAAAAAAATCATGAACTATAGCAAATGAATTAAAAATGGCATAAATGAGAAATGAAATTGGCAGGTCCTTCCATCCTTATTGTAGTCTTATGTGCCAAGCTCCAGTTGGTGGGTCTCAGAATTCTGGTTAAAAATATGTTGAATATATGTTAAATGTGTTCAATGTGTTAAATATTGCAAGTGGACACATAACCCAAGGTCTTTCACTCCAACCTTTGCTCCTACTTTTACCCCATCATTGATTCCAGACCCACAGCTTGCAACAAACCAAGGCCACTATGATTCCAATTCAGATCCTCCCCCCTCCATACCCGGAATTTGCATCAGGAAGGGCCCATAGCTCATAGAATCATAGAGTTGGAAGAGACCACAAGGGCCATCCAGTCCAACCCCCTGCCAAGCAGGAAACACCATCAAAGCATTCTTGACATATGCCTGTCAAGCCTCTGCTTAAAGACCTCCAAAGAAGGAGACTCCACTACACTCCTTGGTAGCAAATTCGACTGCCGAACAGCTCTTACTGTGAGGAAGTTCTCCCTAATGTTTAGGTGGAATCTTCTTTCTTGTAGTTTGCATCCATTGCTCTGTGTCCGCTTCTCTGGAGCAGCAGAAAACAACCTTTCTCCCTCCTCTATATGACATCCTTTTATATATTTGAACATGGCTATCATATCACCCCTTAACCTTCTCTTCTCCAGGCTAAACATACCCAGCTCCCTAAGCGGTTCCTCATAAGGCATTGTTTCCAGACCTTTGACCATTTTGGTTGCCCTCTTCTGGACACGTTCCAGCTTTTCAGTATCCTTCTTGAACTGTGGTGCCCAGAACTGGACACAGTACTCCAGGTGAGGTCTGACCAGAGCAGAATACAGTGGTACTATTACTTCCCTTGATCTAGATGCTATACTCCTATTGATGCAGCCCAGAATTGCATTGGCTTTTTTAGCTGCTGCATCACACTGTTGACTCATTGGTAGAGCTCAGTGGTAGAGCATCTGATAGGCATGCAAAAGGTTGCAAGTTCAATCTTCAGAATCTCCATGTCAATCCAGGAGCTACCTGTGTCTGAAACCCCGCAGTCAGTGTAGACAATACTGAGTTACATGGGTCAATGGTCTGACTGAGCATAAAGTAGTTGGCTGTGTTCCTAAAACAAACTTCCAGATGGATTATGGCAGTTATTTTCCCCAATGCATATTGCAAGGGCAGAAGTTGGGTCTGAGTCTGCATCAGGAACCTGGGGAGGGCGATATTTCAGGGTCGAAGCATGGGGATGACCGGGGGGGGGGTGCTGTAGCCCCGGACACATGATTTTGAGAAGGGGTGAGCCAGGCGCCCCCATGCAGGGATCCCTGCTCTGCCTGCCTGCTTCCAGGGGTCTCTGGGGCATGGAACCTGGCCTTGCTGCCACGCCCCTGGCCCCCCAACTGAATGGTTGTGCAGCCAGTGTTGGTGGGATGTACCCGCCAAGGGCTGTATTGGTTGGTCAGGCTCCCCCTGCACAGGCAGGCGGGCAGGCTATGCAGCATGGCCCCACGAATCCTCCGTGCCCTGTGCCTGCCCAGAAGCAGTGCTGGCAAAAGTTGGTCTTGCCCAGCATGTTTTGTTCACCCTCCATGCCCAGTCCCTGGTCCCATGTAATGTGTGTGTGTGCCTGCACTCCAGATGCCAATAAATGATGCAATGCCATGGTGAGATTTAAAGCGTCCTACAGAGTACCAATCCAGATCACACCCACAAGGTGCTGTAAAAAAAACAAAAACCCAAAACCCTGTACTTAAGGTCACAGGTACATAACTGATGTATTTTGTTGCTTGACCCTTGCTCTCTTCATCAAACGAGAGCCTCATTCGCCGTAGATTTATTTCACAAGCATTGTTTTGCTGGAGGGCTTCTTAGCCACGCCAAGGCCATCACTCTCAAAACCATAACTTGATCCAGTTATTTATTCACCCTGTCCCCCAAGCAGCCATGCCTCCTACCTGGGAAAAAAAAAAATCTTCATGTACGTATATTCATCCTGGGCATAAGCTATAATTTCCCATAATTGCTTCGGAACAGCAGAAAACCCTATTATATTTTCATTCGGTGCAGGGATATGCATGGTCTCCTAGGGTACTTTTCAGTTGTTCTCTTTCTCCCAAATTACACAAATGGATGTTGTAATAGCATCCTTCCTCCCAGCAGAGATGCTTTTCAGAGGGAGTATTTGACCTTTGGTGAAAAGGGCCTTGGAAGTTTTAAATGCAACTACTTCCACCGCAAAGTGGGATGGGCTCCTTTCAGTTTTTCTGCACCCCCTGGTGTGACATCTGCCCAGGCCACATTCTGCATGTTTCGGTTGACATTTTCAGACTTGTGGAAGTGGCACCTCCACCTTTTTAGTCATGGGAGAGAAACTAGACCCACCAGAAGGGACCACGATGCCCTTTGCATGCAGAATTTATTTTGCATGCAGGTTCAATCCCCAGCATTTCTATGTATAAAAAAGCAGATGTCGTGCAGTGGGAAAGACCCTCTCGCTGCTCGAGAAAGCCAATGCCAGTTGGTACACACAATTCTGGGCGAGGCTGACAATAGTTGAATTTGGTAAGGTTGCTTTCTATGCTTGAAGCTAGGAAGGTGCAACTCAACCACCCTTCCAACCTCACCCATTAATAGCTACTGACTTTTTATATCATCTACAAAAGTTCCACTTTATTTAGAAAGCTTGGCTTTTGGACCTGGATGGGTTTTGCAGAACCTGAGCTGCTGGATCTAAGAAGTTCTCTTTGCAAGACCTCAGCTAGTTTCCTGAATGCTTTCTTCATTTCAGTCCCACATTCATTCAGATGGGCTCAGACCTTAGACCTCTTTTTCTGCTTCCTGACTTCCCTGTGGTTCTTTCATAAGTGTTCCACTGTTTATCAAAGAGTGGGCCAGGGTCCCCAGTTGGCCTCAGAGCTTTTCCAAGTAAGCCTTAATGCCACAGCTTGCCCAGTGCCTCCTCTCTAGCCTGAATTGCTCTCCCCCTCAGCTGCGCCATAGCCTTTGCCTAGACCAATGCTAGCACCAGCCTGTCTGCAAGTTGAGTCAAGACTGCTGGGAGAGAGAGAAGCTCAACAAGAGAGGGGAGGGAAGTCTCTTCTGAGGGAGAAGGGCCTGAAAGAAATGCAGAAGAGCGCTAAAGAGGTGAAGACTTTTCAGCAACATTATAATCTGGGAATAGAATGGAAGGGGGTTGGAGAAGGGAGCTGTAAAGGAAGGAAGAAATGAATGAATGTAAAAGGAGCAGTTAGGAGGGACAAAAGCAGGCACCCCCAAACTTCAGCCCTCCAGATGTTTAGGACTACAATTCCCATCTTCCCTGACCACTGGTCCTGTTAGCTAGGGATTCTGGGAGTTGTAGGCCAAAACATGTGGAGGGCCGCAGTTTGGGGATGCCTGGACAAAAGCAACTGGTGGTTGGGGGGAATAAGGTGAAGGTTAAGTGTGAAAGAAAAATAGTAGAAGAAATTACAGGAGATTGAAAGGCATGTTGGGACAGGAAGGCAAATAAATAAATAAATAAATAAATAAATAAATAAATAAATAAATAAATAATCTGTCTCCATTTAGAGATTGGAACTAGTAGATTCTGTCTAAAAAGGAGAAGAAAGAAAAAAGGAGGAGGCCGAGTCCCAACACCTCCAGAAGCCAACGTTTGCACTTGAGGAAAGCTGAGCTATGGAATCTCTAGGTACAAGGATAAAACACATTGTGGCAAAGAGAGGTTCCATTTCAATAGGAGATTACCAGTAACTGCTAGCTGATTAGGCCGAATTACAGCTTCACTGGCTGCCATTTTGTAAAGAGCTCTGCCCCAGCACCTCAATATTTTTTCAGCCCTCTCCAGACAGCCCTGAGGGTACAATGTTTGAGAACCCCGTCCCTATTTAGCCCCAGTCCTTCTGGCGCATGTAGTTAAACTGTCTAGATGCTCAGACGTGACCCCAGCCCCCACACTATCCTATTTTCAAACATATTCCCTTTTCTTCTCTTCCTACATGGCAACCTTTGTCCTAAGCTTTCAAAGCCTTCATAAAAATGAATAACAGAAACTTCATAAATAAAGAATATGGTCTTTAGGTCAAGGATGTATCACAAAAATAATTGCCTAGTGAGGGGGATATTCTTTAAAATATTTCACATTACTGTATTTTTCTTTTATACCAGCATCTATATCTAATCAAGGAGTTGATTTCTCTCAGTGCTCCCTTCAATTTAGCTTCCTTTTGATTGCTATGGTATCCAGTGACTTCCCTGGAAAAGAAATTGTACTGTGTAGGTAGAGAATAGGATATATACATCTATACAGATGTGTGCTCCAGGTGTAAAAATCTCAAGTCGTTAGATGGCAAATAGAAAACCCATTGAATTCCTTTTATTGATTTTAATTGGCTTTTGGATCCAAGCCGAGCTGGAGAGTGAAGGGTGATTAAATCCATAAATAGGACAGCCTAATAGATCAATTAGGCTAATGCAGTTATTGCTTCTATAAATACAGAAGAAAGTAAGACAATTTCTTAGCTAGGCAGAGACAAAGGAAAGGCTATTTTAACAGAGTGGGGGAAATCTGCATGAAATGAGGAGAATTTGAGGACATATGACCACACATTGAAAAGTACAAACTAATATAGGCTTCTAGTCCAATAAGCAAAGGTCGTTGGAGTCAAGACAGGGATGGGCCAACATCAGACCTGCTACCTTTCCTCTGCATTTGGGTGGCTGCAAATTTCCAAAGAGAGGTAGGAGAAAGCTAGTCATAGCTCTCCCCTCTTGGTTTCCCCAGGTTTATATCCATACATTCACAACCTGCCTCCCACATGGCCCCTGATTCCAGCTCTGCTCCAGGAAGCAAAGTGAGGTAGAGTGTGGGGAAGTGAAGGTGGGAGGCAAGGTGAAGTTGGCCTCTTATGTATTTCTCCGAAAGAGGAAATGTGCCACCCAAGAAGAAGACAGCATGGATCTGCACATGATGTGCCTGCCCTAATTTATATGTGGAGAAGCGCATTTAGAAACCATTGCTGTAACTTGACTAGAAAGACAATATATCTCAGTGCAGGTGGAAAGACAATGAGCAGAGTGCCCTCTCGGCCTGCTGTGGATGTCGATGAGCACCTTCCAGGCGCCTGAAGGTCTCCTTTCCTAAACATAGGACTTGTGTGGTGTAGTGGTTAAGAGTGGTAGACTCATAATCTGGGGAACTGGGCTCGCTTCCCCGCTCCTCCACATGCAGCTGCTGGGTGACCTTGGGCTAGTCACATTTCTTTGAAGTCTCTCAGCCTCACTCACCTCACAGAGTGTTTGTTGTGGGGGAGGAAGGGAAAGGAGAATGTTAGCCGCTTTGAGACTCCTTTGGGTAGTGATAAAGCGGGATATCAAATCCAAACTCTTCTTCCTTCAAATTCCACCAATTGCTGCTAAGAATACCAACTTCTGGAAATCACAAGCTAGGAGAGTGCTGCTTGTGAGCTTCCCATAAACATGTCATTGGCCACTATGAGGAAAGTTTCTAGACAAGATGAACCGCTGGCCTGATCCAACAGCCAGGCTTTCCCTATGTTCTTAATAATTATGGGCAGGCTTTCACAATCTAAATGGCCAGAGACCTTTGCAGCAGCACACAAAACAGCTTATGGTTCTGATGTATTTTGCAATGGGCATGGCATGTGGGGAAGGAATGCAAGATCTCCATCCCACACTCATCTGTTTATACTCAGGCCAGTGTGTGGGCCAGGGATGGAAGGATCCATTGGTTTCGATTATCTTAGTTCCTCCTAATTCCAATCTTAAATTCTATTCTCCCCATGTCTGCAGCAATCTGTGATTTGGGGACAGCTGTGACTTGAAGATTCACATTTCCCTTCCCCCTCCCATGAAAATCCACCAGCATTTTAGTGTGAATTTCTCAAATAAAGCATTTTTGTACAGAGTTTTGACTAAGGTCCACTTTTCTCGTAAGTAATCTGTTCCAATAAACTGAATTTCTGCACGTTATTTTCACTACTATATTCCTTTTAATGCGAATCTTCCCTAATATTTGCATTTTTGTAAAAATTCTTTGGTTGGTGAACATACATTGCAAAGTTCAGATACGTGCAAATTTCAGAGGATGGTTGTGTTTGGGTTTTCATATTGTTTTGAAAAGTGCAAATTTGATAGATTCAGCTTCACATGAGAACTGAATGGGATTTCTTCCCATCCATATGGGCGGTGGCTATGCACAGGCTCCTGCCACATTTGATGGGTGCTAGGATGGTGTCTTGCACCTTGTCTGCCATGATATAGGGTGTTTCCCTGTATCTCCCTACCAGTCATGAGACAAAAGACCCTTTGTGCAAAATCTACTTCTCCTCCTCCTCTTTATTGTTCTCCATTCCTTCACATCCCTCCTGCTGGTGCCCTGGCTCAAATTAACCCCCAAGGAGTGACTGATGAGATGACAATGTTAAGCGCTATCTGAAAACAAGGGGCTCGCATTTTCCTTGCCTGCGTTTATGCTGCCATGAAGAAGGCGACGTTCTTCTGCCAGGAAATATGTACATTTGGATTTACACGCTGCGCTTTGGCCACTGGGGCAGCATCCGTCATGCTAATAGACAGGCACAGCCGACAAGCGGCACTCGGTGAGTGAAGACGAAGTCTGCAGCCTTCATGCTTGGCAGAACCTGCCCCTTTCCCAAGGGGGGCTCTTAGGATTTGCTTGCATGGCCCAACAAAGGAGGGGGGAAGGAGGCATTCCAGAATCCTCTGCTGCCCCTTCCAAGTCCTCCTCTCCCTGTTGTGCCCCCTAGCTGATGCTCATAAGAGGGGCAGATTCCCACTGTCCAACAAAACCAGCTCTGCCTGCATAGGAATGGACAACCTGTCAGTTTCAGTCTCTCCTCATTCTCTCCCCCCCCCCATCTTAAATCCAGTTCTCTGCAGTTCCACATTAGTTTGTGAATGTGTTTTTTCAGGTTCTCAGAAAAACTCATTACAACTTTATGATAGGGTGATTTCCCCCTCCCCAATCTTAACACATAGATGTGTTTTATTTTCACTGATCAATGCATTTACATGCACAATTGACATGTGTGTGTGTGTGTGTGTGTGTGTGTGTGTGTGTGCGTGTGTGTTGTTTTGTTTGTAAATGATTTTTTGTAACCCACTTTGGGACCTTAGAATGAAGGGTTAGTAATTAAATCCTCATAATAATCAAAACATTTGTGTACACTTTACTTGGCTGGAGAACTGCATTGCAGAATGGGAGAATTTTGAGTGTGAATTTTGAAGGATGGCTCTCTTTAGGTTCATGTATTCGTTTGAGAAGTGCAGATTAGATACGTTCACCTCTAAGTGCAAATGGAATCATTTCCCTCCCCGCACTCCCTAGAAATGGAACAAGTGTCTTAGGGGGAACAGCCCTTCCCTAACCAACAGTTCCCTAAGTGCCTAACCCTATAGGTATGGATAGGTGACAGCACAATCCTAACCACATCTACTCAGATGCACGTCCTATTGAATTTAATGGGGTTTATTCCCAAGGAAGTAAGGTTAGAGTTCCTGCCTGAATCTTCCAGGCTTGGTTTCTCACTGGCCACACCCTACCCTGGCCACGACCAACTCTAAATTTCACTTTGCTATGTGGTGGCAGAATATTAACAGAAAATTTCTGCAAAGTGGCCTCCTTTTTTTCTGGAGGGGAGAAAAATTAAAAAATCTCAGATATTTCTTCAGAAACACAAATTTTGGCTCCATTCTATCATCTATCTACCTACCTATCATCTATGTAATCATCTATCTATCATCTATCTCATCTCTATGTATTATCTATCATCCATCTCTATCTCTATCTATCTATCTATCATCTATCTATCTCATTCATTAAAAAAGAGCTCAAGGTGACATACCTGGTTCCTATTTTATCCTCACAACAACCCTTTGAAGGTGGTGGGGTTAGGTTGGGAGATAATGCTTCTTGGCTGAGTAGGCATTTGAGCCCTGGTTTCCCAGATCCTGGTCCGATGCTGTAACCATGACACCCCAGCAGCCCTCAGAAGATGCCTTCGGATGCTGCCTACTAGAACCAGACCTGTCCCAGGCAGCCTCCTATCTGGGTTTGGGCTCAGGCTTGCTTAGCTTCTTTGGCACGGTTGCTGTGTTGCACTTTTAGGCCGTGCCCAGAGATGCCCTGTGTGTTTGCTAACCCACGCAGGTTTAAAAATGGACTGAGCTGGGAGTCCTCTTAGCTACTGCTAAACTCCTCTTGGGCAAGCCAGCTATGAAATATTACTTTGTTGTCTTCATGCTTTCTTCCTTGCTAGATAGAGGGAGGGAGGGAAAGTTGTAAAAAGATGCAGCTGCATAAATTATTGATCCTGGGCAGAATTAAAATTAATATAGAATGAATATTTACTGCGGCAGATCAAGCACTCGGCTATAGAACTTTGCTGAGAGATCAGCAATATGATATGGGATGTGGAAGACAAGCCGTTTTGTCTTCGGAAAAGTGCTGCATGTAATCCTCTGCCCCTTCAAAAAAAAAAATCAATCCGTATTTAGCACCTGGGTAATCCTGGTTTTCAAACCAAGGGGAACGGACTTGTATAACCAATGTAAACAGTGAAAATTAAGAAAATTAGCATGCATTGCTTTGATTGGCATAATAATAATAATAATAATAATAATAATAATAATAATAATTTATTATTTATACCCCGCCCATCGGGCCTCTCTAAACAGGGCTGCCTTCAGATGTCTTCTAAAAATCTGATAGCTGTTTTTCTCTTTGACATCTGATGGGAGGGCGTTCCACAGGGCGAGCGCCACTACCGAGAAGGCCCTCTGGTTGGTTCCCTGCAACTTGGCTTCTCACAACGAGGGAACCGCCAGAAGGCCCTTGGCACTGGACCTCAGTGTCTGGGCAGAACGATGGGGGTGGGGACGCTCCTTCAGGTCCATGCATCCAACACCCATTAGCAGATATGCACACAAATGGCTTTGTTACACTGAACTTGTCTACAAGTGTTTGTGTGAACAGGTGTGCACTTCTTGATTTGTACAGCTTGAGTGGACACAGAGAGTATGCTATATAAGCATAGGCCCAACTATTTGTGTAAGCAGGCACACAAATGTTGTACATTGTTTGGATGTAACATGTGAACACCGTGCAAATGCTCATACTGTACATATGCTGATTCAGAAACACCTACCATGAACAATTGTCATAGCTGCCAAGTTATCCCTTTTTTTAAGGGAAATTCCCTTATGCTGAATAGGCTTCCTCGTGAGAAAAGGGAAAACTTGGCAGCTATGACAATTGTCAGTGAGGAAGCACTCTTACTACCAATAATATCATCAGAAGAAGCCCTGTTTAGTTGTACTACAGCTGGCGGAAATCCATCTTATGACAACTCAGAGGAGGACCTTTTCAGTGGTGGCACCCACCTTGAGGAACTTTCTCCCTTTGGAGGTACTGCATATACCTACAGCATTTGTGTTTCACTGCATCTGCTTGCTCGGGCATATTCTGACTGCCAAGTCTTAGGACTCAGCTATACAGCTGCAAATAGAAAATGTTTTAAATATGTTTTAAAGTGCAATATACAAATGTGACACTAGATGGTGACAGTGAGCTATGATAAATTAAATGTATTTCTCAAAACTTTTTTTAAAAAAGCATTTTCACAGTGTTTATTAATATGTGTGTAGATTCCACCTTAGTATTAACTTCTAATGCACCCCTGTTTATCATTTCACTTATTCTGGTTTATTGTAGCTGTGTGGTTTTACAAAGTAAGTTGCCTTGTATGGAATCAGATCTTTGGTACTTCTAGCTCTGTACTGCTTGAACTGACTGGCAGCAACTCACCAGGGTCAGGCAAGAGCTTTTTTCAGCCCTACCTGGAGATGCTGAGGATGGAATGTGTGAAAGGTATCTGCTCCACCTCTGAGCTATGGCCATTCCCCATTGCATTGCTCCTTTGTAAACCACGTTGGAAATATTCAGGTGAAAGAGATGGCATATAAGCAATTTCCAATAGCAACAAATATAACACATTCACATGGCCTGATCTATCAGGAACACTGGGCATCTACTTTCCTGGCAAAGGGCTCATAGACTCCCCCTTCTCTGATTCTTTTGATGCCTGCATTCAAGCCAGTCTAGCCCAGTTTTGGCAGAAAACACTCGTCTGAGTCTGTGATCAATCCTGTAGCTAACTGAGCTAACTTAACTCCTTCCTTCCTTTGGCATGTTGTGCCCCCTGGGGGAGAAAGGAAGCAGCATCTGTTCTCTCAGCAAGAAGCAGAAGATGATCCTTGGAGGCTGGTTACTAAACAGCAGAGGGAGGATTTGAAGATGTAGAACACGGCCAAGCATAAAGAGCCTATCAGCCCACTGGGCACCCGCTGGGGGAGAAGGAATTGCAGACAGCTCCCATGCTGAGTAAGTGCCCGGCTTAACAGATACGCATAGCGCAGATGGGGAAGAGAAGGCCTCGTGCACAGTGGAGCAAATCCACCAGCATTTGGCACCCGGAAAAAAATAAATTAGGAGCAGGAGTTACAGCCAGAGAGCAAGTGGATCATTGCTGAGAAAGGAGTGAAATTTTCTAAGGCTGCCACTGCTGTGGAGAGCTGAAATGTTCATTTTCAAATGGGTCACTTGTTGCAATTAGGATAACACATGGTTTCTTCTTCTTCTTTCATTAAATAAGTAAAATCGCAGGTCATATTTATTTGTTCATAAGAATATAACACAATTCTGCTGCATCAGGCTAAATGGCCCTCCTGGTCTAGCATCCTGTCCTCTCAGTGATCAGCAAGAGCACTCTCTTCTCCTGCAGTTTCCAGCAACAGAATTTATGTCGAACAGACATAGTCTGAACAGTCACACACACACCTTTCCCACCAAGAAAAGAAGTCTCCATGTTCTGCCAGGTGGATCCTTGGGTCTGATCCAGGAGCCATGGCTTTTGGGATGCTCTGATGCGAGGAGAGAAAGAAAAGAGAGAAAAGAAAAGAAAGGAGAAGGTGTCTAGAGAAGTGTTCTATAATTCTGTATCCATCGAAATTTAGAATCCAGCAGAATAACTTTTGTGGGCTGGATGAATGCTCAGAAAGGACTACTTGCCCATTGTACAACTGGGACATTTGTCCCAGGTTAATAGTCATGGATGAGTCCCTGAGAAGTTTGTAAAAGAGTGCTCCTCATCCCTCTGTGGTTCCTCCCCCAACCCCTGCTGAAAGGCAAGTGCGAGGCTTCGCTGTTTCACAGGGTCCAGCGAGGATGCTAAAGATGCAGTGGTTGCTAGACAACAGCAAAAAGTGCTCCCTTAATCAGCTGTGAGGTGGCAGCTGCGGAGAATAGGAGGTAGCAAAATGGAGAGGGAAGAAAAGCAGGAATGGAAGAGGGCACAGGAGGGGATCTAGCCTGGCACCATTTATTGTGGGAATTAGCACTTGCTGTTAGAGCTTATGCCAGCAGCTTTCCTAATGATGCGAGTTATTCAGATTGGAGAAGATTTCATAATGTTAGGGGAAAGCTGCTTATCTCCTTCCCAATACAAAACTGGCATTGTTGAGCATAGCACGATTAAATCTTACATTGAGGATGCCTATAGGTCAGGGATGGGGAACCTGTGGTGCCCTGGCTGTTGTTGGACTCCAACTCCAGTCAGCCCCAGTCAGCATGGCCAATGATCAGGCATGATGGGACTTGTAGTGCAGAAACACCTGCAGGGACACAAGCTCCCTAGACCTCATATAGGTACACAGAAGAATTACAGGCAGCCAGGGAAAACTGTGATAGGATTTAGGGGTGTGAATCAATAGTCAGTTCAGTGCTCATTTGCATATAATTTGCAAACAGATTTTCCACCCTAAATTTGTGCTATATTCCTTTATATTTCTGGAAGTGGCTTTTGCATCATGTGAAAGCTCAAATATAATGCAGGTATGGAAATGTTGGAGAAATGGAACAAACTGCCATGTGAAAGCAACCTGAGACTAATGAGGAGGAGTGCCACCCCCTGGCCTGGTTGCATGCAAGAAGGCAGGCAAGTGGGGCCAAGTGGAGGGCAGACTGAGGTTGGTGAGGCCATGCCACATGTCCCCTAATAGACCAGCCTTCGCTGCACATGACATTGAGACCTGTCACATACAGAATCAATCCCTTGCAATTCCAGATTATATTGTGCCACTCTAGATAATGCCTGAAACTTAGAGCTGCATCTCTGCTATTCAGAGTTCTTGTGATTGTATTTGTCTCACTTAACCTGCCTCAAGAAGATCTCCTCACTGGGGCAAAATCCCCTGGAGATTGAAGCATCTGTTTATTCTCGGACACTCCCGAAAACAGGTAACTTTTCTTCCACCATCCTCTCTTTGCACGCAGCACCCACATAAATATTGGCATGGTGCATGCATCTCCATAAATTAAAGAAACTCACCCCGTCGGTTTAGCATTCAACAGCAGACAGAGCAAGCAGGGAGGACAGAAAAGATGCAGATTCTCATTAGCAGGCGTAAATTAGCATAGCTTGCTTGGCTGAAAAGGAGGTGAAACATTGTTGATTGTCACCAATAGAGAAATTGGACCCAGTATATTTTTCTTACCCCCTTTTATGTTTGATGAGCTAGATGAAATTACTTTCCTGTTGTTGTTTTTTTATATGCTCCCCACTTCTGCATTATAAATTATGGCAGGGATAGGGGGGAAAGGGTCCTGTGTTTCCGTTGTTGTGGAGAAAGCCTTTCATTAATCAAAGTTAATTGTAATCAGCTGTTGGGCCCTATAAATAATCAACTGTGTCATGGAGATACAGAACGAATCCACCCAAATTATGCTAATGAAGATGATTAGGCTTTATGAAATCTAAATTTCAGTACAGCAAAGCAATCAAGCAGGGAAATTTCCATTTCTGTATGTCTGTTGTGTGTAGGTGTCCAGGAGGACAGGAGGTGTACCTATTAAATGGAGGCAGGGGTTTTTTTCCCCAAAAGCAAAATGAAAGGGAGCCCAATCTTCTGTTTGGGAGACTCCAACTGATGTTGTAGTCAATGTGCTTTAGAGACTGCAAAAATGGTTAGTGACAAGCATGTCCTATGAATGGATGTAAGGAAACACTGAACATGTGGGTAAATGCATGTACATTCCTTGATTATTGTAGGTGCAGGGCTGGTGTCCACACATTTAAAAGTGCCGAGGTGCATTTGTTTGAACTGCAGCAGCCAGGCTTAAGCACCCTGATATCCTGTGCTTTCAGGACTTTGGTCTCACAGCAATTGTTGCAGGCTTAGCGCTGTGTGCAAGAATGCCACCTCGGCTGCAGGACCACCCTGATTGAGTATGTATTCGTTTAAAGTACTGTTTCTATCATCCTCTTCTGTAAAAAAAAAAAAAGGCTTTTGGAAGTGTTGAGGGTCCCATGCATCAAGGAGCTATGTGTGAATGGGCAGTCACACATCTAGCACCACCAAAAGACATTTAATTATTTCCATGCCTCAAAACACAAAGCTTTTCAGTGTTGTCAGATTCAGATTTGTGTATTTGTAGCTAGACATTTGACCATCACAAAACCAGAGTTTTAAGAAACAGAAGGACATACCCATATGGAAGTTTTCATATGGGATCTTAGGGCGATAGGCAGGCAATTAACCACAACACAAAGTTAACATCAATAAGAACAAAACTTTATACAACCCATAACAACCTTAACATTCTGAATTTTCCCTGAGTCCACAGCCTTTCCCCCCCTTTTAACAGATATTAAACCTGAATAAAATCAAATAAAACCTGAATGAATAAAAGTATTAAGTTTCTGAATCTCCGTCACAAGATACAGACCCTTCTGCCAATATCAGCTATTACAGAGTAGGGATGCTGGATAATTCTGCTGGAAACAGAAACGGGAGTGGAAATGGTCACAATTCACATGTTCGACTTAAGTCAGGAATGGAAATCACACAAGCGAATATGAACGGTATTGACTATAGTTTTTTTTACCCCATAAATATTACATGAATACATTATTTTCTGCATTGTTTGATGTTTTAAATTTCCCTTACTTTGAAATTAAGCATGTGATCAATCACATAGCTAATTATGTTTACAGTATTTGAGCCATAGTGGACAGCTAGACAAATAACATAGGCTTTTAGCAGAAGGTGAACTGCGTGAGAACGGAAGCATCACTGATTGTGATGAACTGACAACTGGATAGAGATAATTGTCTCTTTCAGCTGCTACTGCAGAGAGAAAATATACAGTCATTACAGTTATCTATTTATTTATCTTGTCACCTCAAAATTACAGCCTTGTGCAAGGTCCTCTCCATATCCTTAGCTGCCAAGTATCTCATTTTTCGTGGGAAACCCCGGATTTTAATTGTTTCCTGCTGTTCTCCCGAATGGAGAAAAATCCTGGAAATCCCCTGGATTTCCTTCCTGCCAGGGAGCCTCCATTTTGGGTGCCACTCTTCCCATGTGTGGGCACCGGAAATCGGGCAGAGCGGCACCGGAAGTAGCTTCTACGCATGTCCAGCGGCCAACTTGGTGGTGGCCTGGCGGCCATCACCAAGATGGCCGCCGGGCATACGTAGAAGTGACTTCTGGTGCTGCTCTGCCCGATTTCCGGTGCCCACACATGGGAAGAGCGGCCCCGGAAGTTGCTTCTACGCAACTTCCAGTGCCGCGCCACTGCTGATCCCGCATTTTTCAGTGGGAGACTTGGCAGGTATGTCCATATCTCTCCCTAAAATTTTCCCCGAGCATTGTTCCCTCAGCAGCCCCACCAGCCCCACACATTTGAATTGGTCTTACATCACTTGAAGCCATCATGGTTTCCCTCCAAAGAATCCTGGGAGCTGCAGCTTGTTAGGGGTGCTGAGAGTTGCCAGGAGACCCCCTTTCCCCCCATAGAGCTACAATTCCCAGAGAGGATTAACAATCAATCCCTCTTCCCAGGGAACTCCAGATAGGGACCTTGTTTAATACACCCTGTTTAAAGCACCCTCCATATGGATGGAAGTAAAATCTCCACCAGCAGCAGCATTAGTGGTCATTTTTGTACTTATCCTTTTAAGTAAGGTGGGCAGAATATATTTCTTGGTATATATTTTCTGAAGTGTATTTTAATTTATTGCTGTTGCTATGCCTTTGCTATTTTTATTTTTCTTGTTTAAGTCGCTTTGAAACACCTTAGTGCAAAAAAGCAGCAATTAAGTATAATTAATAGTCATGATGACAACAAAAAAGCATGAGTTACCAGTTCTCTCATTGCAAATAAACTGATCCGGTAAAGCTGGAACCTCCTTGCTTTCAGGAATGAGGAAGCATGGAAAGCTCTGTCTGACAGCAGTCCCTACAGAAACACCCCAGAGTTGCCATGATCTTGGCTGCAGTGATAAAATCATAATTTTTTAAAGCCTTGCATTGCCAGAGAAGTTGCTCTTCTTCCCTCCTTCCACAGCCTATCAACCACCACTGCATAAAACTAATTTAAAATAGGAATCTGGGGAGTGCTGTGTGAGAAAGACAGAAAACAAAACAAAAAACCCAGCCCTGTGATTGAAATAAACCCACATATGAGGAAAAGAAGAAGAAAGCAATCTGATTTTTTTTTAATGTACCGATTAGAATGTGTGTGTATATACCTGTATATGAAATGCAACAGAGGAGGAGGGCAGGGGGGTAGGAAAAAATTGAGCCCACCACAGAATCAGGGAAACCAACCTTTTAAGCCCAGAGCCAGCTTGAGTTCCAGTTCTGATTAAATAGACTTGTTAATAAAGCTACATTTGGGTGGGTGGGTGGGGGGTTTGGAGGGAGAAATGAAAGAGAAAGCAAATCCTTTCAAATAAGATTTGATTCCTGCTTTAAATCCACGGCTTTATTTATGAGTTTCTGTGGCCTGAAAAGAGATAGAACGAAATAATCTTGGCGATTCAACATAACTGCAGGGGGCTGGAAGGAGGTGGTATAGGCCTAGCAGATTGCTTGCTGTACAGGTAGGATCCATTGCTCCATGAGGAGATCCACAGAGTGCAAAGGTCTCCCTCTCTGTGCGGGTGAAACCCTCCCCGTAGGCCTGTGACTGCCTAAGTTGGGGAAATGCATACTGTCTGCTACTCAGTAAACTGTGATGGTGTGGGGATGGCAGATTGCAATGGTGATGTGATGAGACCTATGGATGGATCTGCAGGGGATGTCTGTGGCAGGGTAGCTTTATGGGGAAGGAGGGTCATTCAGTGGCAGGGCAACTCCTTTGCATGGAGGTTCAATCTATGGGTGTCTCCAGTAGGGCAGGGAAAGACTTGCTGCTTAACCCTGGAGAACCAGTGCCAGGCAGTGTAGGCCAGGGCTTCTCAGAAAGTGGTCACAGGTGGTGGTAGTGGCCAATGAAAAGTGTGTGTGTGTGTGTGTGTGTGTGTGTGTGTGTGTGTGAGAGAGAGAGAGAGAGAGAGAGAGAGAGAGAGAGAGAGAGAGAGAGAGAGAGAGAGAGAACCTTTAATCTCCCCACTAGAAAATTCAGGGAGAGACTTTCCATTCAACTCTGCTAAATGAGGATGGGCATGTTGTTGTTTAGTCGTTTAGTCGTGTCCGACTCTTCGTGACCCCATGGACCATAGCACGCCAGGCACTCCTGTCTTCCACTGCCTCCCGTAGTTTGGTCAAACTCATGTTCATAGCTTCGAGAACACTGTCCAACCATCTCGTCCTCTGTCGTCCCCTTCTCCTAGAACAGTCCTCTATTTGAAGGGAAGTCCAGTTCTAGTCCAATTTAAAGATAAAGAACGAAAGGAAAGGAGACCTTGAAGCTGTCCACCAGCAGCTAAATAGCACCTGAGCAGCAGCAGTTTTCTTCACTATGGTGAGGTATATATTGTATTTCTACTTAAATGATAGTAATTATGTCTAAATTTACATCTATGCATGTAAATTAGCATATGCATATCTTTTATAAATCTGGGTCCTTTTTTCCCTTTTGCATCAGCTCTCACCCCCCTTGTGATTCCCAGCAACTGGCATACAGAGGCATACTGCTTCCAACAGGAGAGATAGAACCACGGTGTCATGAGCCATGGTGGTTTTCTTCCTCCTCCACTGTTGGAAGCAGAATGCCTCTGCACGCCAGTTGTTGGGAATCATAAGTGGGGAGAGCGCTGTTGCAATTGCAGTCTGCTTTGGGACTTCTTATAGGCATCAAGTTAGCCATTGTTGAGAAAAGGATGATACAGCAGATAAGATGGACCTTTGGCTTTGGCCAGCAGCCAGGCTCTTCTTATATTAGGAATGTGGGAAGGTGCCTTATCCTGAACCAGGCTACTGGGTCCCTCTAGCTGAGTACCGAGATCCAGTGTAGTGGTTAGAGCATAGCTTTCCAAACTTTTCATGTTAGTGACACACTTTTTAGACATGCATCCTTTCGTGACATAGTAATTCAGTTTTACTAGAAAACTGGAGGTTAGACTAACCCCTTTCCAGCCCTGGGAGGAATGCAGGGAGCATTCACACAACACAGCTACACAGGCAACACACTAACTTGTCACAACACAGTTTGGAAAGCTCTGGGTTAGAGTATTGGACCTGGGAGACCAGGGTTCAAATCCCCTTTCAACCATGCAGCTCACTGGGCAAATGAGCCAGCTCCTAGGAGCCGAGGTCCCTTCAGTACCCCAATAAAATATTTGAGGGGTACTGCCCCCCAGGTTGATGGGCATTGACATTAAAATGGTGTGTGTGTGTGTGTGTGTGTGTGTGTGTGTGCGCGCGCCACATCTTGTGATTGATTATAGGGGGCGGGGCTTACCTGGACTATTATATTCAAGTTGGCCCCCTGCCACTGGGTGACCTTGGGCAGGCTACTGTCTGCCTGTCAGCCTAACTTACTTCACAGGGTTGTTGTGCAGATTAAATGGGGGAGGAGAGAACCATGTATGGCACTTTGAGCTCCTTGGAGGAAAAAGAAAGGTAGGGTATAAATCCACTAAACAAATAAAATTGCTTACACAGACTGGAAGCAGTCACCAGGTTGGGGAATGATGACCTAGATGCTCTACTGACCCCACGATTCTACCTCTCGGACATGCCACAACCCCTTTCTACAACCTCATCTAAATCAGCTCTCTACATAATCACAGCTACAAGGACTGCTAACCATGAGCCCTATCTTTCCTCCTCCACGCCCTTCCGAGCTGAGGCTGTGGATGGTAGCGCTGGGGGAGAGAAAAGCTTTGCTTTTTTGCAGAGTGACAGACTCCTACTCTTTGGCATCAGCTTGTCATCTGCAGGCCCACTTCTGCATTATTTTCAGAAGGAGGTTAAGGGAGTTGGAGACTGTATCTCTGGGAGCAAGCAAAAAAATGCATGAAAAATGCCTGAGGGGACTTCAGCATTCAGAGGAAAACATGCCCTGTTGGGCTGACAGGTGACACACATACACAATGATTACTCCAGAGTGCTAGGTACCTGTATGGAGCAAGGCATCACACACCCACACACGTTAGAAGACATCCATGAAAACCACAGATAGGAAAACTGAAGCCTTGCAGACAGGTGTAGTGGTCAGGGGTTCTTGTTGGTGGAGTCAAACACCCATTTACTATTATTGCAGCAAAGTCCTGGCAGGGTCCCTGCCTACAGTGTCCTAGTAAAAGGTAAATTTGGCCAGGAGTTTAGTTTGAAAAACACAGGGAGGAGGAGGAGGAATATTGCAGAAGAAACTGCCAAGCCGGGAGGGTAGATTTCCCGGCTTTTGGATTCTAGAAAAGTGGCCTAGCCTGACTTCTTGTTAATGAAGTGTTTTACAGTGGTGATGAGAAACTGTCCCGGTGGAACAGGAGCACTGGGCTGGGGATATCGGGACACACCTGAGCAGAGATGAAGCAAGATGGAATGGAAATGGGGAGGTGGAGGCTGTGGTATGGAGAGAAATAAAAAGCTCCATTTTGCACAACCTTGAGGTTTTGTGATACTCTTTTAAAAAAAGTTTTGAAAAACTCTCGCTGCAGATGGAGCTTATTCTCCATTCTCCTGGGTTCTTTGCCCAGCTGCTTGTGTTTTAGTACTGAGATGAAACTGCTTGCATTTGGGGAGAACATATATACACAAATAATAAACTATGTGCTTATATATCACAATTGCATTAAAAAAATGAAAGTGGCATAGAGCAAACATATATTCAATAAAAGCCAAAATCACAGACAACCAGTAAAAACAACAACATTAAAACATATTGGTTTTCATAAGCCTGGAAGCACAGAAAAGTTTTCAGCAAACATTTTAAAATTCCTGCCAAGGTTTCAGCACTACTTACAAAATTGTTCATCCAATCATTTTCATCGCACCCTGTTTAGGGGCCAGAAAGGAAGGTAGCAATGATTACAAGAGCCCCTTCCATTCTAAAGCATAGAGCAGGCATCCCCAAACTGCAGCCCTCCAGATGTTTTGGCCTACAACTCCCATAATCCCTAGCTAACAGGACCAGTGGCCAGGGCAGATGGGAATTGTAGTCCAAAACATCTGGAGGGCCGAAGTTTGGGGATGCCTGGCATAGAGGCTAAGGCAAATCAGGACCCTGGTTAGCTCCCAACGGGCCCTGTTGACTGAGTAAGGAAAGGTGTCTTGAAAAGGGCCAGAGTCATCTCAGGGCTTAAAAGGCTGGCAGAACCTTCTCTTCCAGTGGCTCCACCTGCTTGGGAGAGCTGCACACAGTCTTTAAAAGGTCTGTAGGCCATTCTGTTAAGAGTAGTGAGCCTGCCCTCAGAACTTATGGAAAGTGATGTGTTCCTGAACGCTCTAGTAGATTTTCTAGCAGAGAAGGCTGGGGATCCTGTTGAAGCTATGGGGGATTGGTGTCGAACAGCATTTAGAGGATAGCAGCAAGCGGCCCATCTTCTTTGCCTTGTGTTCCTGATTGGCAAGGATCACCCACAAGACTAATCCAGCAAGAGCCCCTCTCAACAGACTGCATTTTAATTCATTAATATAACCACACAGGGAGATCCATTTTGCTATGTTGCATTGCATTATTATCAATGATCTCTGGTATGCTGGCATTGTAGTAACTGGGGTGGGGGGTAGGGGTGGGGAAAGGCACCAAAGGAAGAGCTCAATGGCACCAAGCAGAATTTTAACAAATGAATATTCTCATGAAGTGTTGTCTTGGAAAGTTTTCTCTCCCCTTCAAAACATCATTTTTGGCTTCAAGAGTAAAGTTGGAGAGTATTTGGGTGAAGTCATAATGCTCATGCCCTTCACACATCTTCTGGGGCATCTCACGCCTGCCCTGAATCATAGCCAACTCTGTGGAACATCTGCCTTTCTGAAAACCCCATCACTTTAGGAGGTAGGAAGTCGTAGTCTTGAGAAAGGCTTCTTTTGGTGTACAACAGCTTTCTCTCCAATAAAAGCATTGCCATGCTCCCTGGGGACTCTACAAGAAACCAAAAAGCGAACGAAGGTTAAAATGCTGATCCTGAGCTGCTAATATCCCTCAGGAGCTTTGCAAAACATCCTCTTGGAATGAGTCCCATCTGGTTAACAAGGAGAAATGCTCGAGGCACAGGAAATCGAGAATAAAACCTTGAAAGGTTAGTGAATGTTATTTCTTTTCCTCCCTCCCAGACATCACAGAAAAATCTAGAACCTCCTGTCTTCAGGGAAGACTTTTCATATGGTTTAGGTGGCTGAGGAACTCCTCTGGGTCTGCCTGATACAGAGCAGCAAACATCACCCTCAACCCCGGCCAACATCAAGGTGCATAATACCAGAGGCAGGCAAAGTTAGTCTGACAAGTTACATGAAGCAAACACGAAATGGCTTCAGTGTCTCCCCAGTTCTCTGTAGTAAAAATAAATAAATGCAAAGCACTACATTAGCTAATGAATTTTCTGCCCTTTCATGGCACCTAAACTCATTCTACCTAATGGTAGGGCTGGCCCCATCCATGCAGTTAACATGGGGCACTATCCAAGCTTGTTGGTACCCCCCTGCCTGAGCTGACAGCATATGATACATCACATCCAACTTTCCTCTGAAGTTGTATATTGAGAGATCTCATTTGCAATGAGCATGTTCTGTTTCTGGGAAGTTTGCTTGCTAGTATTTTGCAATCCTCCTTGTTAAAGAACTCTTGATTAGAGAGCTGCCTTGTACTGAATGCCACCTGGTCCATCTAGTTCTGTGTTGTCTACACTGACTGTCAGAAACTATCCAGGGTTTCAGATAGGGAACACTCCCAGCCCTATCTGGAGATTCTGAAGAATGAACCTGGGACCTTCTGCATTCAGAGCAGATGCTGTACTTCAGAGCTATAAACTCAATGGCTGTAGAATAGCATGTGGTGTGTGTGTGATCTGGAGATCGTCAGATGTTGTTGGACTACAACAGTCTCCATCCCTAACCATTGAACTTGCTATCTGGGTCTACAGGTAGTGGGTGTTGGAGTCTGGAGGGTCACAACTTCCTCATATAGAAAACAGTGTCGGTTTTACATATAAGCTAAACAAGTTATAGCTTAGGGCCTCACTCTCTTGTCCCCCCCCCAAAAAAAAACCCAAAGATAAAAAAATCTGGATTTACATTTCCAAAATATAAGATAAAAACAAATAAAATAAAACCTACATACAGCAACAGTGTTTTGTGTTGTGTAGGCTCCTATTTGTTATGTGCAAATGGCTTTTGATACCTATTAGTTCCATAAATTACCATATAGCATATATTCAACACAAAAAACAGTGACAATTTGTTGTTGACAAAGGACAGCTGGACATATAAAGGGCCCCCATTACCTTCAGTAGCTTAGGGCCTCATGTTTTATTGTGCTTTATTTAGATGTTTTAAGCAGTTTTAAATATTTAAATGTATATATTTTAAATTTCCTTTTTTTAAATGACAGAAGTGTTTGCCATACTGGGCTTCTTGGGAGGAGAGGTGGGATATAAATTTAATTACTACATCCTGCATTGTAGGGTGTTGGACTAGATGACCCTTGGGATCCCTTCCAACTCTATAATTCTGTGATTATATGTTTGAAAGGGAGAGGAGAGCTTCAGCTGAATCTCCACCTCTCTCCCAAATCATTCACATATTCTCGAAGTCAAAGGAGGAGCAAAAGGGATCACGCAGCAGCCCCAAATTAATTCCCTTCCCCTCGTTTTTTATCTGGGTCGCACCAGCTAGCAATGTATTCTTTAGGAAAGAATCTCGTCTTCGTTTGGGAGCTGCAAATGTCAGAGAAGCCGTCACCTCCTCGATTCGCCTGTTCCAGTAATGAATTACCCTCACCGCGAATAATTAAATGCCTTATCTCTAATTTGAGTTTGTTCAGGCATTAATTTCTTTTTATGCCCTCACCTGCAAGATTAAATAGTGTTCTATGTAATATCCGCTACGTGCCGTCACTCACCAGACGTGTTTGTCGTCACCTGGGAAGGCCTCGGTTGGCTTCAGAGAAGTCGGAGACCAGCGATGGCTGGTGCTCAACGAGACTGGTAGGGCAGAAGCAAAGGAGCCCAGCAGTAGGTGGCGCCAGAGCCAATGACAGAGCCAACTCATTCTAGCTGTGTCCCTAGGCTCCTCCTCCATGAGTTCTCCAAAGGCAACACTGAGACTAAGGAGGAGGAAGCTGATAGGCAGTGTCACCCCCCTGGCCTTGTTGCAAGTAAGAAGACAGGCAGGTGGGGGCTGCCTGAGCACCGACTGAGGTTGGTGGGGGCAGTCATCCATTTGTCTTAATGGACCAGCATCCTCTGCCTGGTAAGACCCATCAATGCATTTTCCTTCCAAGCTCCAGAGTCCCCCAAAGGAGGTGTGAACAGTGAACAACAAGATATCTATGGGAAGCCCAAAGGCAGGACCTGAATGCAACAGTAGCACTCTCCCCAGTTGACCCACACTGATCGTCAGTCCTCCTAGTTCAGACTGGACTGACAGTTGAAACTTACATCCGTGCTGGCCACAGGATGGCATCCTCAATGGTCAGAAGCAGTATGCCTTGGAAGTCACAAGTAGGGAAAGTGCTACTGCACTCAGGAGATGCTTGTGGGCTTCTCATAGACATGTGGATGGCCACTGTGAGAAAAGGATGATCAACTAGGAGGATCTTTGTCCCAATCCAGCAACTAGGATCTTCTGGATGAAAATCCAGTTAGAAGCAGCCATTAGGCATGGTGGGGCCACTGCCTTGGGCAGCAGAAGCCCCCCAGGGGGCACCCCTGCTGTCCCCCACCTGCCCTGCCACCTCCACCAACAGCAGCAGAGAAGCACCCCGTCATTGGTGCTGATTTGGGGCAAGGTCACATCCATTTTGGGTGAGATCTTGCCCAAAATTAGTGTAATCTTGCCCAAAATTGGCCCCACTTCCCTGCTAGTGGCCAATGCAATAGGATGCAAGGCAATGGCAGGAGCAGGTAGGTGGTGGCAGGAATGATGGGAGTGACCGGGCAGGGCAGCATTCCCTGCTTTGCCTGAAGTGGCGAAATAGGATGTGCCTCCTCTGGTTAGGAGAGTGTAGCTTTGGGCTGTTTTATCTCCAGACTGCACTGCCAGAGTTACCCCATACCTGAGAGATGGATTGGTTCTCCTCTAGTGCTGATCAGCATTCTCTACCAGCTCTGATTTGATACTATCTGTAGGCCATTAGTTGCTTATTTCATCCAATTCATTATATTCTCTTTGAACTTCCTCTGTTTCCTGACTGGAATTTGTTTGAATGTTTAGCTAGGAACAAAAAAAGAGAGGAAAAAAAGAGGGGGGGGGAAGAGAAGAAGTAAAATACGAAGGGAGATCCATTTATTTATTCTGTGTTGGGACTCGTACTTTGCCCTGCAGCTGACATTATATTAATTGTTTCTGTTTCATTTGTGTTACTTATGAGGGAGGCAGTGTGGGAGGAGAGGAGACGGATGGGGGAAGGTGGAGAGTAGGGTGGAATCATTGGCAAATGCAGATTTAAGCACTGCAAATATGTCTGTGGATCTTGACTTTGGTTCCTCAGCCTTTGCCCTTTGCGTGCTAGAACAGCACCTTAGTTACTCACCTGGGGCCTTGCATTTGCCATCCCCAAACCTTGCCCGGGCAAAGGAGGAAATTTGGCAATTTGTGGAAGGGCTGCAGCTCTATGGTAGAGTATCTGCCTTACATGTAGAAGGTCCCAGGTTCAATCCCTAGAATGTCCAGCTGTCTGAAACCCTGGAGAAGCTGCTGCCAGTCAGTGTAGACAATATGGCTTTTATTATTATTATTTACTAAATTTGTGTACCACCCTATACCTACAGGTCTCGGGGGGGGGGGGTTAGCCAATGGTCTGACTCAGTATAAATCAGCTTCCTGTGTTCCTAACCCCTTTACCATCTGTCTGTCTGTCTTCTACATATCTGATTATCTGTCTGCCCATCTTTCCATCTGTCTGTCTGTCTGTCTGTCTGTCTGTCTGTCTGTCTGTCTGTCTGTCTATTCTATCTATCTATCTATCTATCTATCATCTATCTATCTATCTATCTATCTATCTATCTATCTATCTATCTATCTATCATCTATCTATCTATCTATCATCTATCTTCTATATCTATCTATCTATCTATCTATCTATCTATCTATCATCCATCTATCATCTATCTATCTATCATCTATCTATCTATCTATCTCTATCATCCATTATCATCTATCTATCTATCTATCCTTTCTTTTCTAATGTCATTTACTCTCATCTAGGCTGGTGCCACATCAAGACTCACTTGGCCTTCAGGCAGCTGCGTGGGGGTTAATGAGAGGACAACAAAAATGGATTTTGCAACCCTTTATGGTTGCTAAGAGACTTCTGCTTTGAGCCTGGAAGGATAAATGCCCACCAACTATTACACAATGGACTGAAGAGCGGTAGACTCGTAATCTGGTGAACTGGGTTCACGTCTCAGCTCCTCCACATGCAGCTGCTGGGTGACCTTGGGCTAGTCACACTTCTCTGAAGTCTCTCAGCCCCACTCACCTCACAGAGTGTTTGTTGTGGGGCAGGAAGGGAAAGGAGAATGTTAGCCGCTTTGAGACTCCTGTGGGTAGTGACAAAGCGGGATATCAAATCCAAACTCTTCTTCTTCAAACACCCTTGTTAAATTTGAATGTACTCTCTCTCTATATATATAAAAATGCCAACTTTTCTTGGATACCTATTCGGGCATTTGGATGGCATTCAGCTTGCTACATGTATAAACTAAGATGGCTGTATTGCTGGGTGTTATATTGTTAATGTGAGCTGATGGAGCTCCTGCTTGCTTTGGTTTCCTGTAGGTGGGTTGTTTCTTTCTGATTTCCCCCTTTGTTTCTCCTTCCCTTGTCTCCCTAGCTTTTTTATTTATTTATTTGACAAATTTGCTATAAAAAGAATCAATTAAAAGAAAGGCTTGCTCAGCTTCCAAAAGTTAGAGTGTCATCTTCCCTTTTCAGACCGGCCCTCCCACAACCCTGTTCCCTTCAGACACTTTGGACTCCAACTTCCATCAACCCCAGGAAGGTGGATGGGGCTGATGGGAGTTGGAATCCAAAACATTTGCTTGTGGAAGCTTGCTTCTGCCAAATCAGTGCTTCCCAAACTTGGGTCTCCAGCTGTTGTTGGGCTACAATTCACTTCATCCCTGACCACTGGTCCTGCTAACCAGGGATGATGGGAGTTGTAGTCCAAAAGCAGCTGGAGACCCAAGTTTGGGAAACACTGAATCAAATGGATGGGAAGTTATGCAAGGGGTTCATATTTCAGTGGAGCTTCAGGAGAACTACTCTGAGCAGTGTCTTTGCTTCCCTCACCTCCATTCCTCACACCCTGTCCATAAAATTTATCCTTAAATTTGCTTGCAAATATCTAATGTTTATTGCATTAATATCTTTCATTGATGAAGGATGCTGCTTTGACTGTGTCAGTTCAAAATGCAGGTGGGCATCCTATTTAAATGCTTCGTGTGCACACACCGCACCCCCTAACTTGACAGCTGGCATGCAGTAGCAACCAATCAGAAGAGCAATGGGTTATAGTCAACAAAGTTTTGCTCTAAGTGGACTTGCTGAAATTAATGAACGTGACGGAATTAGGTTCATTACTTTCCATGGGTTTACTCTGAGCAAAACTTAGTTGAATACCACCCAATCTCCTTGGCTAGGTTAAAAAACAAAGCGGATCTTGGAATTTTGATATTACAGTTTGGTTCAGAAACTCTAATACCCAATTTGGGGGTCAAATACGAACATTCCAGTCCTCATCTTCAAATTTGACAAATGGATGACTTTAGTTTCTTTTCCATTTTGATTCCCCAATGCTCCCTCTCCACGAGAGACCCTGGGCTGCCAAAGAGTAGGCTGAATCATAAATGAACTGAGCAAAAATGCCTTCACTTGCCTTTAGAACATTTTAGCCCACTTTCTTTTTGACAGCTTCTACAGGCTGTTTAACAGGCTGCTCTGCAAATTATTGAACTATTTATTTTTGGTTCCATACATGCCAAGAGAGTTTCACCCTGGCCATGTTGCCAATGTGGATTGTGGTGTTCTAATAGGTTCCATTAGTGCTTTTACATGAGCACCCCACCATCTCAACTTTCTGTTGCCATAGTAATGACACAAAAACAACCCACATTCAATAAGGAGAATCAAGACCACCAGGTTTTCCACTCAGCTGCCAGCAACGTTCCACCTACGCACACACCCTGCCAATCCCTTTAATCTAGGCTCGGCTCCTGCTAGGGCTGTACTGAATATTCACCCATTCCACTGTCAGCCCCAAAGCAGACATCTTTCCTCAAACTCAAACAACCTGTAGCCGTTCACATTCTTTTCAATCTGTCCACATCCTGTTCAATCTGCTATTGTCTTCTCCCACTTCAGCCATTTTGGTGTTCCTCAATTATTATTATTATTATTATTATTATTATTATTATTATTATTATTATTATTTGTTTGGTTATAGTTCCCTCCTAGAGTGAGCTCAGCCAATAAGGGACCAGAAAGTGACACAAATGGCATCATGGCAGTATTTAGCGAATCAGACTTGGTGACAAGCTGATATCACAGAAGGCAAACAAGGCCTATTCAGAGTGCAGGCAATACTGCCCAAATAGCATTTACAAAGCCTATTCAGAGTGCAGACAATGTTTCCCAAACAGTATTAGGAAGACATTTGGCTTCAACTACAGTGTTCTCCAATAGAGGAGAAGGACGCCAGTACTGAACCCCCCCCAAAAAAAGCACTTCCAGTTTTGGCTAAGCCCAAGTTCCTTGGTAGCATCATCAGTGTTATGGGAGCACCAGAAGCTGAATCTCAGCTTCAGTATCACGTAAAAGAAAAAGACCAATTGAAAAAGGCTCCTGGCATCTACCAGTATTAAAGTCAAACTTCAGAGTTCTCTGTGGATTTTGAAGCCACCCAAGGCATGGATTAGTTAAGGCAGTTATATCTCCAGATGTTCTTGGATTACAACTCCCATCAGCCCCAACCAGTACTGACAATGGTCAGGGGTGATGGGAGTTGTCATTTAAAATCTGGAGGTGCACAGGTTCCCCATCAATGAGTTAAACCCCAATATGCATTTGAACACACAGAATCAGAGAGGGTCAAGAAAGGCATAACCTCCCCCCCCACCTTCTGACAGTTCTTGCTATGAATGATGAATGTTCACATTTTATTCTTTTTGCAATATTTTAAGGTGTCAAAGTGGAAAAAACTGACCTGTCCTCAGCCAGGATAGGTACCTCTCTGTCTCTGTCTCCCTCTCTTTCCCTCAGCAATACATTGAGAGTCCTACCTCCTAACTTAAAATAGAGGAGAGGGAATAATCATTTTTGGTTTAATGATGACGAAGAACAAGAAATACTGGTTTTATAAATGCATGCATTTAGGGTGCATACATAATACATAACATGGATTACTTATTACGCCTTAAGCATCCTTTAACCATCTTGTCATCCTCATAATCAGACTGGTACCTTTCCTGACCCTTTCAAACAGGTGCTTTCAGATACTGTGATCCATTTTCAATTACGGTTCAGGATAAAGGATGGTGGTCTCAAGGGGTACCACTTGATTAACCCACTGACTAAAGTAGAGCTTGAAGTCATGATTCTAAACAGTCTGTGAGGTGAGAATTCATGGTGAAACAGCGAGCCAATCCACCGCTTTTTGGCCCAGTTTCTTTGCAGTAAGACTCACATGTTTCAGCCATCTACCTGTATAAGACTTGTCACCAATTTCTAACCTGGAGAATGCTGCTCCCACTCTTAAGTGGAGGTGAATTTGCCATGCCCAAAGTTCCCTGGGAAGAAGATTCAGGATAGTTTTGCCCTGGAGGGGGGCAGTTGGGGAAGGGGGAGAAGCCAGGCTTTATAAGCCAGATCCATCCCAAACACTCAGCTCTTCCCTTTGCAGTGTTCTCCCTCTGCAATATGGGCTTTGCTAGTTGCCTGTTCAACGGACAACAGTGGTTCTCCAACTGGAGCCTGGGCCTCAGCTGGTGCCTGACAGCGCCAAATCCTGAAGCTACATCTTCCTTTAGCGCCGGAAACAGGAAGACAAAACCCAGCTCAAACTCTTCCATGATAGGAAAAAATTCCAGAGACTTTTTAGTTAATGGGGAAAAGAGACAACTAAAAAAAAAGTGGGGGTGAGTTGTTCACAACAGAATAGAGGTGAATATGAATGGTATGGAGTGAATGTGCAGCATCGCCTAGTCTTGTAACATTATTCCTCAGAATAACCCAATGAAGGTGATTGGCAGCAGGTTCAGAACAGTGGAGATAAAGGGTTTCTTTGTGCAATGCATAACTGTGGAACTCCCTGCCATAAAAGTTAGTGCTTGCTGCAGGCCTGTACGGCTCTTCTTCTTCTTCTTCTTCTTCTTCTTCTTCTTCTTCTTCTTCTTCTTCTTCTTCTTCTTCTTCTTCTTCTTCTTCTTCTTCTTCTTCTTCTTCTGGATTAAGATGAAAACATGGAGGAGTGGTCCGTCAATGGCTATTTAGCAATGCTGAATAAATAGAACTCTCAAATTCAGAGGTGACATACCTCTGAGCGACAGATGATTGAGAGAAACTATTGGGTTGTTTTTTTTTTCCTTTCTGCTTTCAGGCCAAGCTTCTGAGTGCCTCGTGATAGCATCAGCATGCTTGACTAATGGACTCTTGTTCCGACTATGCAAGGTTCTTAAAGTCCACAGGAAATCAAAGATCAAAATGTGAAAGCAAAAATTCCAGCAGTCCCCCTAGATGTGAGCTAAGAACTTAAGAAGAACTTTTCTGGATTGGAACGAAGACCCTTCTAGTCCAGAATTCTGTTCTCTCAGAGGCTATCTGGAACCCTATGGAACCCCATAAGCAGGATGTGAGCACAATAGCCCACTCTGTTTGAGATTCCTAGCGTACTGTCTCCAGCACCGGTTAGCTGCCGGCAGGGGAGGGGGGGGGGTCCTTTTCCTGCAGACTTTTGGTAGGAGGTGAGAGGTGATGAAATCAGCATGCAAATATTAGACACATAGGCACGAGCACACACATTGTATTTATGGGGTCCTGACCCCTGCTGGGGCTAATCAGTGATGGGAGATGAATTTGCCATGACATAGATGCCCGTTGCACTGGTCCATTTGCCTCCGCCTCCCTCCAGAGTAATAAATGAAGTAGTTACCAGGTGCCTCTCTCTGCTCTCAATGCTGGCAGGTTATTTATATGCAAATTTTTCCTGCCTAGCGTGGCTGTTCATAAACATGATAACGGAACCTTCTGTGGAGATAGGACGTGACTGAACCTCACGAGGCCCCTTCTGATCCAGCCGGGAGACTTAATATGGGATTATCCACAACCAATTAGATGCTATCAGAAGCAAAAAGGATACAGCTTGCTTTTACTGACACACAGATTGTTAAAAACCGGGATTGTGGCGAGGAGAAGCAGGGGAGGAAGAAAGGCTGAAGTGATACCCCCACCCTGAAAATGTTTGCCACTGGGATTAAAACCCACAGGCACTTCAAACTTTTGCCCGTTTCAAAGACAGCGGGGAAACTTTCCTACCTTGCAAGGCCTGTGAGATTTTCAGTTGGCTTTTACTTAATGTCCCTGCTAGAGATCAACGGATCTGTTCATTTTGGTTCTCTCACTTTCTCATTTCCCCCACCTTAAATCCAGTTCTCCGTGTTTCTGAACCAATTAGCCTACAAAGAAAAGGAAAGAAAGAAATCCTCATGAAAATTCACCAGCATTTTAATGCAAATTCCTGCTAATAAACAGTTTAACACAGTTTCAACATAATGTACAATTCCCCATATATAACACATTTCTGCCCGATACACTCACTCATATATTCATTTTCAATGCACATTTTCTTCATATATGTGGATTTCTTTGGGTAAATGTTGTTTGTTTGGAGAACTTCATTGCAAAATTCAGATAAGTGCGAATTCCAAAGGATAGCTGTGTTTCAGTTCACATATTGTTTAGGAAAGTGTTAATCTGACAGGTTTGCCTTTTAAATGTGAACTGAATCAAAATTATTCTCCCCTTTCCTTGTCCCTGCCTCATAGATATATTTAGTTATTCTCTTTGTATGAGAAATTCTCACAGAGTGATAAACATTCTCTGATCCCTTATATCAGCTCCCTTATATCACTATTAAGAGTGTAGGCATCCCATGATTCTCTTGGGTTCTGATGCAGGGAGTTCCAAAACTCTCCCAGGATCCAATGCTTACATTGAACTCCACATCAGCACCAGCTCTACCTTCTCTTCAATGGTGGGCAGTGCTCCTATGCTTCTTCTATGTGTCACTACAGAGTATGCACCAACATGGAAGGCTATATATCACAGAGTTTTGTTGCACATTGAACACCAAGGTACACATTGGCTACTGGGCCAGCTTCAAGGTTTTTGTGTTAATTTACAAGGCCCTCAACAACTTGGGTCCAGGATACATAAGGACTGTCTGGCCCCTAATATCCTTCCCTGATTACTGAGGTCTTCAGGGGTGTCACTAGTCCTGTATGGTTCGTATCTGCCAATCTGCGGATTCAAGGCAATATATGAAAACAATGTGTTCGAGTGAGAGCATGATTGTCTTAGGATAAGGTAAACGGAGGATGCCATTGCAGATTTAATTAGACTACAGTGTTGCCAGGCATTAACGCTTCAGTTGTCTGCCTCATAGCATGCAGTATTCGTAGCTATTTCTTGAACTGCCTAAACATGTGGACTTGTCATCTTCAGACAATTATCCCGCCTCACTCTCTCTTTCTCCCCCTCTTGCTCTCATTCCTTGTGGTTGATGCCAAGGAAAGTTGAGAAGCAAACTGATATGCCTGTTAATGTCTGCAGCTGCTTAAAACCAGTGATTAGTTGAACTCCCAATCGTGGTGAAGAATCCAGACTTCCCGTTATCGATGTAAGAGCCACAGTTGCCCCTTGATGGCCTGAATGTGACAAACCGCTAGCGGTTGCAAGAAGGACACCATGTTCTCCTTTAGTTAAAAGTAATGAGGAGCAGTCAGTTTCAATGTGACAATCATCACATGTCATGGTGATGAGGGGAGAAGCCCCTCTGCGGCCTTGTCAAATCCTGCTTTAGGGTGACCTTTGTTTCCAAAGGCACCTGCTCACATGGTTCCGCGTCCTTGCATGGCCCTTCCAGGCCCTTCCGTCGCTTCCCCAGATAGGAGGGTGATAGGCCAAGCTAGGCCCTGCCACTCATTTCCACAGTTTTCTGACATGGGACTTTCAAGGCCCCACACCGCTTGTCATAGCAGGCCTAACTCTCCCTGACAGGCTTTGGCAGCTCCCACTTTCCTGATCTTGACAATGCGGTGGCAATTTTGAAGCCTCGTGGTGCCTCAGGCTCTTAGGCCTGTCTCCTCTTCATCTTCCCCCTTGTCCGTCCCCCCGTTCAGTTTTTCCTCACAAAAACTGCCAGCGCTATCTACTCTAAGCAACAAGGGAGAGAGCGACAACTTTAAAGGTGCCACAGAGTGAATGCACTAAATTTAGCATTTACATCGCAAGCACCTGACAGGCTGAGGCCTAGCACTGAAACTCACCTTTCCCCACTCTAATGGGAGTGTTAAAAAAAAGAAAATAAAATAAAAGCAACCTCTCCCCCTTGGTGCCTCAGAGCTGTGAACTAACCCTCTTCATTAGTCAAAGAAGCTCCAGGCCCATTTCCTCTTTTTGCTGGGGCGCTGAGGGAGATTCAGGACTTTGACAGACATCAAACGCATGTAATGAAAAGCATATATATAGATATAGTGTTTTGCCTACTGTCAAGCTTTAGATGCCAGTACCGTTGACCTTTATTCATGTGTTTCCTCAGCCTGCAATTGCTAGATCAAAATATTGAACATAAAGAGATGCTGTGGCTAGCACAGCCCATCCCATCTATACCACAGAATTGATAGTATTCAGAACGAAGGATATCCAGAGTACTTAATTTTTGAAAACTAACTGTGCTGAGACACATGGCAGCCTTAGCTTTTTACAAAATAAAACCCCCCTGTGATACGGTTGCAGCTGTGAGCAACCTATGGCCCTAGGAGCCTGTAGGGGAGCCTGAGGCATGGGGGACACCAGACCCTCCAAGTGCCCTGTTATGTACTGAGCTGAATCCTAGAACAATAGGATTCAGAATCAGCAGTCTGATTGGTCCGCAGGAGCTACCCAATCCAACTCCAGGTGGAAGCGAATCTGCAACCTGATTGGCATGCAGGAGCAGCCAATCAGGAGGCTGGCAGAAGTGAATCTGCAATCTGATTGGCCTGTAGGAGCAGCCAATCAGGCTGCAGGCAGAAGTCAATCCACAACCTGATTGGCCCACAGGTGTAGCCCTGAAGTAGCCAATCACGCAAGGCCCATTGTGCAAATAATGTATATAAGCAGATGGTTTTGGGAAAAGAGCCATTCTTCTCTTCTTCTCCTTGATGACTATGAGCTGAATAAAGAGCATGAAATTCACTCTCGACTCCGAGTATATTTCACTGTCCCTATTTTCCAAGGACAGTTCTGGATTTAGAGAAGTCATCCCTCTTTCTGATTTGATCCCGGAATGTTCCACTTTTCCTTAGGACATCCCAATTTCCATCGGAGAAATATTGGAGGGTATGGGACAAATTTGAACCCCCAAGGCTTTCTGTTTGGACCTCAGGACTCTCCACAGGCCACACCCCTTGCTACAGGCCACAGGCCACATGCGTCACCAATCCTGCTTTGCACCCTGCCTGTGTGCTTTTGCCTGGCTGAATTGTGCCCTTCATAATAACATAAGAAGAGCCCTGCTGGATCTGGTCAATGGCCCATCCAGTCCAGCATCCTGTTCTCACAGCGGCCAACCAGATGCCTGTGAGAAACCAGCAAGCAAGACCAAAACACAAGAGCAAAATTGCAGAGAAAGAATTCCCTATGGTTTCATTTTAAAGCACCTCCTTTTGGGTTTTTTTTTTTTTTTGCAAAAAGAATAAAGAATAAATAAAATAATACAAGGGCATAGGAAGCTGCCTTGGTCCATCAAGCTCTCAATATTGTCTGCACTGATTGATGGCAGCTCACTATGGTTTCAGACTAAGCTCTTTTCTCCCCCTACCTGGAGATGTTGCAGATTGAACCTGGGAGCTTTTGCATGCCAAACATGTCCTCTATCACAGGGGAGCCACAACCTGCTCCTGGCAATAAAAAATTGAATTGATGAGTGATAGGGAAGCAGAGCAGCCCCTGGATTCTAACACGGCTTTCTAGGAATGCAGTATTAGAGATCAGAATGAAGCCATCAAGGAATTATTGGTGTAGGTCCTCTGCAGGAGGCGACAAGCGACTCTTTCTAGCACTGGAAGTGCTTCTACGGGCATTGGATTTATTCTCTCATCCACAGCATTGTGGAAGGGGACCAGCACAAGTCAAAGTCAAAGGCAGCTGCAGCTGCAAGGGTACCATGGAGGTGGGAGACAGACAGCCCCCTGGATCAATTTGTTGTACGGGTGGTGAGTGACTCTTGCCTGCAGAGACAGGGCCTGTGAGTTCTCAAGGAACCTGTCAGGAATGCTGCGCTCTGATTTACGCCGGCAAGGGGCGCCGTATTTCACTCCGATGACAGATGCTTTCCTAATATTTTAATCACGCCGTTAACCTTCAGACTGGCGAGACAGATACCGGTGCCACCCTCCTCTGCTGTGATCCTTCTTTGAGGGTTGGAGAGGCAGGAGATGGGCTTTTTCAGGAAATGCCACAGTGCAAGAGGTCCTGGATAACATCTGGAGCTCAGGGTATTGGAGATTTGGATGCCACATGTTCTACAAATATAATAGGGATGATTTAGAGAAAGAAGCACCTTTTATATGTGACTCATAGGTGGGGGGACTGGGCAAGCCATCTGTGCCTGCTGCAGTGTCTACCTGTTTTGTGAGAGGTAATTCTGCCCACCTGGGACTCCAAGCCCAAGTTCAACCCGGCAGCCATTTCGCTTTCAGAAATCTAAGGCTTAGGTATTTGTGAGGGGCTGAAATACTTTGAGTTTGTTTTAAAATTGATTTTAATACAGTGGTACCTCGGTTTACAAACACAATTGGTTCCGGAAGTCTGTACTTAACCTGAAGCGTACTTAACCTGAAGTGAACTTTCCCATTGAAAGTAATGGAAAATGGATTAATCCGTTCCAGACGGTCTGTGGAGTACTTAACCTGAAGCGTACTTAACCTGAAGCGAACTTTCCCATTGAAAGTAATGGAAAGTGGATTAATCTGTTCCAGACGGTCTGTAGAGTACTTAAACTGAAGCGTACTTAACCTGAAGCTAACTTTCTCATTGAAAGTAATGGAAAGTGGATTAATCTGTTCCAGACGGGTCCATGGAGTACTCAACGTGAAGCGTACTTAACCCGAGGTATGAGTGTAATTGGTTCCGGAAGTCTGTACTTCAGTATAAGTACTCCACGGACCGTCTGGAACGGATCTAATGTCAGATGTGACTTGACATCTTGGAAGAAGACAAAGAACAGGACCTCGCCATGATGGACAGAGGGGCAGGTGCAGTGAAGTCTTGGTCCCCCCTCCCCCCCCCAGATGACAAAATCAGCACAGAAATCACAATTTCATCTCCTGATTTCCTAGCTTACACTGGTGCTCAAGATCCCAAAGGTTTTATTTCGCATTCTCTTACTGCTGGGACATCTCAATAAAATAAGAGATGCTCTTTAAAAAGAGGGAGTGCTGAGTGCCATTAGAAGGCAAATCAATAGGCAGGGTTCATTAAACATAAAGGGTTGTTGGTTACACAGTCATGCCAGGCTTCGTCCAATAGCACTGCCAGTTAAACCACCTGCAGTCATGAAGATCAGGACTGTGCCACAAGGAGCGGGGAGAGGGGGGGGAGGAGAATCCCAGTTACAGGATTCAAATACGTGCTTGGTCATCCCATGTCGTTTGACTCTGACTAGGACTTTCTTTATGAATTCAGCTCAAAAATCATAAAATTGTAGAGTTGGAAGAGATGCTGAGGGTCATCTTATCCAACCTCCTCCAATGCTGGAATCCCAGCGAAAACATCCATGACTGATAGCCACCCAACCTCTGCTCAACCTCTAAGTGAACATACATTCTTATGAGTCCACTGGATCAGGGAAAAAGCCCATCTAGTCCAGTATCCTGTTCTCATAGTGGCAAACCCTCAAGCAGGATCTGAGCATCAGAGCAATCTCCCCTCTTGTGGCTTTCAGGAATTGATATTCAGAATCCTTACTGCCTCCAGCTGTGGAGGCAGAGTATAGTAATTGTGGTGAGTAGCTATTGAGGCCTTTTCTTCCAAGAATTTGCCTAATCCACTTTGAAAGCCATCCAAGTTGGTGGCCATCACTACCTCTGCTGGGAGTGAGTTCCATCATCTAACTCAGGCATCCCCAAACTCGGCCCTCCAGATGTTTTGGGACTACAACTCCATCATCCCTAGCTAACAGGACCAGTAGTCAGGGATGATGGGAGCTGTAGTCCCAAAACATCTGGAGGGCCGAGTTTGGGGATGCCTGATATAACTACTGTATGTGCTGCAGGAAGAAGTCCTTTATTTGATCTATTCTGCCTCTTCCAACATTCAGCTTCACTGGGTATCCACAAATCCCAGTGTTAGGGAAAAAAGGGAGAAAAAAGTTATCTCTACTTTCTCCATGTCATGCATAATTTTATAAACTTCTGTCATGTCACTTCTTGCTTGCTTTCTCTCCAAACTGAAAAGTCACAAATGCTCCCATTGGGGAGTAACTCCATTTCCTCCATCATTTTGGTTGCCATTTTCTGAACCTTTCCCAACTCTACAACACCATTCTTTTAAGGCTAATCTTGAAATTTAAAAGGCCTGGGACTAAGGTGTCTAAGTAGACTTGGGACCCAGCTACATTAGTATATTTTAAAAGTGTTTAAAATGCATTATAACACTGTGACATCAGATGGTGCTATGGAGTTCTGTCTTTCGGCAACATGATTTCCTATTATGTGGCTTACAATGCACTGCTAAGCTCATCCTTGCCTGCATTGGCTGTCGTCAGCTCTCCATGATTTCAACCCATGTCCACACCAGAAGATTCATGTGTAAGACTGTGAACTGTTGCTGTTGTTGTTTAGTCGTTTAGTCGTGTCCGACTCTTCGTGACCCCATGGACCAGAGCACACCAGGCACTCCTGTCTTCCACTGTGTCCCGCAGTTTGGTCAAACTCATGTTTGTAGCGTCGAGAACACTGTCCAACCATCTCACCCTCTGTCGTCCCCTTCTCCTAGTGCCCTCAATCTTTCCCAACATCAGGGTCTTTTCCAGGGAGTCTTCTCTTCTCATGAGGTGGCCAAAGTATTGGAGCCTTAGCTTCACGATCTGTCCTTCCAGTGAGCACTCAGGGCTGATTTCCTTCAGAATGGATAGGTTTGATCTTCTTGCAGCCCATGGGACTCTCAAGAGTCTCCTCCAGCACCATAATTCAAAAGCATCAATTCTTCGGCGATCAGCCTTCTTTATGGTCCAGACTGTGGACACATGACATTTAATTCTAGAATCCAGGTAGTCTACACACAATATAAATCTGTTGCGTATTTTTTGCTCCTGAAAAGTATTCCTTGACAAACTGGTTTCATTCAAATGCAGATCGATTCTACATTACCCCATTTGAAAACAGAAGTAGGTAATCCCAGCAATGAGGAGTATATCCACATATGCCCAGTGATGTTGTGGGTGGACATATGTCAAGATCACAATCAGCATTTCCTTATTCATTCACCTGGGGCATGTGCATGGGTGAATAGGTATGGATAACCTAATCAAAGGCAGGATTTTCAAACTTGTACCAAGTAACCTCAGCTACCCTTGTGGGTGGCAGGATGGGAGGACAATGCTCCCTAAAATTAAGGCACAGGCAGCCTACAATCTACATTAGACTCCCACATGGAGTCAGGCATCTTTTCCTGGCCTAACTGGGTCCTTCTGCATCCAAAGCTCTGCTATGAGTCTTCTCTTAAACCAGCCACGGGGGACCACATTCCTCCTCAGGGTCTCACTTCCTTCTGGGCAAATGTCCAAGGCCCACATACCAGTGCTGGGCTGGAGGCAAAAGTGGACAGAATAACTAAGGCTATTTCTACCTTGGTACGACAGGCCAGTTTCTGCACAAACCACTCTGTATCCAGGCACTGTCAGCGTTCAAAGCCACGTTCCAACCAGGCAAAAACACCCTAGGAAGATGTAGAGCAGGGCCAGTAATGCGGGTGGGGAGAGTTCCAACAGCTGGATAGAGAAGTCCAGAGGGCTGCATTTGTCCTCTCAGCTTGAGGTCCCCTGCCCCTGTCCTGCACAAAGCTCTCCCCCCCCCCCCGTGAAGTTTTTCTTTCGAGTCCCTTCTCAGCTGCCATTCCAAGTCCTTGGAAGTTTGGTGGGTGGCCATCCCAGTTCCTCCCCTTAAATTTTGGAACTTCCATCCTAGACATATTTGCCGGAGGTGCGCTCTCTCTCCCCCTCGCTCCCTCGCTCCCTCTCTCTCTCCTGACCTTTAAGCACAAACCACAGCACGTCCTCTTCTCTCAAGCCTTTTATGGTGTCAAATGATATTTCACTCTTATAATTGCCAGTCTGTGACATTATCTTGGACAATGTTCTTGTTTTATATGGATGTTAGGAAGATAGGGAGCACAGGAACATAGGTAGATGCATTATACTGAACCAGACTTTTGTTTCACCTAGCTCTGTACTGACTGGCAACAGCTAACCAAGATTTCAGAGAGGTTTTTCTCTGAGCTGCTGCGGATTGAACATGGGACCACTGAGCTATGCTTTTTCCAATCCTCACCACCACCATCATATCAGTAGTATGGTAAGCCTGAGGCTGTTTTTGTTTTTTGCAAAAAGTGTGGGTAGCAAACAAACTTTCCCCTCCAGCCAAGGGCTTGAAACAACTTGTCCAGCATAAAAAAAAAAGAACCCAGATGATGTGAGCTGGAAAGCAAGCAAGCAATTTTGGCTGCTGAGTTGCCGTCTACCCAACACTGAGCCTCTTATCAAGATAAGGACAAACAAATTCCATCTGCACGGCCCTGAGAAACTGCGATTAGAAGAGCGTCCTGGCACATCAATCCCTTTCTCAGCCTTGTGCTCTTAATAAACCTGTTCCAGAGATCGACAGCGACAAATACGATATTGCAACAGACATGGACCTCAGAAGCTCAGGCCCAGGGAGGTGAAACAGAGTGCAGCAAGTAGGGAATGGAAAGAGAAGGATGGAGAGGGAGAAACTTTTACTCTGTACTGAGGGAAAGAAAGAAAGAAAGAAAGAAAGAAAGAAAGAAAGAAAGAAAGAAAGAAAGAAAGGGAGGGAGGGAGGGAGGGAGGGAGGGAGGGAGGAGTCAGGGGTGGGTGAGGAGCACTGCAAAATGGAACTACATTTGCTTGATCCTCAGTTGCACTTAAAAGAAAAACAATATTACGGGACTGATGTAATATGCATATGATCAAAGTGATGGCCCATTATTCCTCCTCCATTCCACTTAAAACTATTCTGCAATTACACTCTGATTTTTCCTGTCTTTTAGTGTTTAGTGTTTTCTCAAGAGGAAGCAGGATGGGGCAGAAATTTTATTTTGTTTGCATTTCAGTGAGAAGCTATGTATTTTGCACTTCTTGAACTAATACCCCCCCCCCCAATTCTGCATGAACCTCCAGCCTACTGCAAACCTTCAGACAGCAGCCTTATTTGGCTGCTGCTGTGGCTGCAATTAGTGATGGTGGCAAAGGCGATGGTGGCAGGAATGGTAATCTGCATTCTCCAGGGTCTCTGGTGCCTGGATGCTGCTGTAGAAGCATTTCAGGCACCAGCGATGGAGTGGAAGGGGAGGGGGAAAGAGAGCTGCCTCTCTGCTGCAGTCTTAGTCACCACAACAGCACCAGCAGGTGAGTGCTTGGTTAGATGGAAGTGAGGAAGGTGAGGCTTTTTATCTGGCTTGGATTCCTTTTCTTCTGCAAGTCAGAGAAGAACTCCGAGCAAGGGGGAGGAAGAGAGACAATTGTCCAGTTCAGAAAACACAGGTGCTCTATTCAAGGATGCCAAATTCCTCTTGCGCACCAGGTAATTACAAAGTTTGTCTCTGTGACTTTGTTACCGTCTAGCCATTAAAGAAGCATTGTTAAAAATTAGCCATACAAATAAGGCTGCAGGTGGCTATCTTCTTCCTTGACTTCAACAGAGCACTGTTTCTCATGACACTAAATTCACAGGGAAGGAGATGGTATCCTTTGACCCTGGATGTGTGATGATGGCTCAGAGACGCCAACAACATTGTCTTCTAAAAAAAAAGAGGGAGGGAGGAATAGATGGTTCTCCTTCTACTGACATTTCAGCTTTCCTCACACATCAAACAAAGGGCATGGATCTCAATGAAGAAAACAGTCCTTCTAGATGCCATTCTAAAAAGCATCTCACTGTGAAAAATCAGACGTGCCAATATTTACAGTGGAATCCAAAGACCTTGCTTTCTAATTGTAGTTGATCAGGTGCTAGAGGCACATGATTTACCTGCAGTCCTAAGTAGGGATGGAAAAAAATTGTCAGTTTCAGTTCTCTTGATTTCTCAGTTCCCAAATCTTTTGCAGACATGTGCATTAACCCCCCCCCACAAACCCTTATGAAAATTAGTCCACGCTTCAGTGTGAATTTTTGTATGCAGTTTTTAATATACTCATGCTGCAAGCAGTTTAGCATAATGCATTTAACATATATTATTTCACTAATATATACTGTACTTTCTAAAATGCTCTTTCCCCATCATGTTATATGCATTACTTTTTTTTTTTGGTACAGATTGCTTGGTTGGAGAACTGGACTTTCAAATCTGAAGTAGAGTGGATTTTGAAGGATAGCTGTTCTATTTGGCTAATTGCAGCCTCTGGGAGCTCATGAACAGTACTTGTAAACAGGGGTGATTGTGAGGGTATTTAGCAGGGGAGTTTGAGGGGGAAGTCCAGAGTGTGATGAGAGTCCATAGTGTGATGCTGCAGCAAATAAACCTAATGCTATTTTAGGCTGCATCAACAGAAGTACAGTGTCCTGTTCAGGGGAAGTAAGAGTACTGCAATGGCTTCAAGTTACAAGAAAGGAAATTCCAACTAAATTTCAAGTACAGTGGTACCTTGGTTTAAGTACACAATTGGTTCCAGAAGTCTGTACCTAACCTGAAGCGTACTTAACCTGAAGCAAACTTTCCCATTGAAAGTAATGGAAAGTGGATTAATCCGTTCCAGATGATCTGCGGAGTACTTAAACTGAAGCGTATTTAACCTGAAGCGAACTTTCCCATTGACAGCAATGGAAAGTGGATTAATCCGTTCCAGACGGGTCCGCGGAGTACTTAAACTGAAAGTACTCAAACCGAAGTGTACCTAAACTGAGGTATGACTGTTGTACTATCTGGCAATAAGAGCTGTGGTGGACTCTCCTTCATTGGAGGTTTTTAAGCAGAGGTTGGATGGCCATCTGTTTGGAATGCTTCCTGCATTACAGGGGGTTGGACTAGATGATCCTCGGGTTCCCTTTCAACTTTACAATTCTATAATTCTCTGTTTAAGTTCATATATTACTTTCAGAACAGCAAATTAGGTAGTTTCTTATTAAAATTCAAACACAATTGAATTTCTCCTCCATCCCTAGCCCACAACAAATTGTCAGCCAACAGTGTAATCCAGGGGTCCCCAAACTTACCCAGCTTTGGGCCAGTTCCTCCAGCGCCGATCACGCGGTGGGCTGAAGGGTAGGGGAACATGCTCCCAAACGCGTGCACACTCACTTTTTCTGGCGAGGCACCAGAAATGGCTTCTGCGTATGTGCAGACGTCATTTCCGGTGCACTTCCAGGTCAGTGTGGCACCAGAAATAGCTTGTACGCATGCGTATGGGAGCGCGGTCCCTTGCCCTCCGCCCCTGTGTGCGCACAAGCTATTTCTGCCGCCGCGCCGACCTAGAGATGGGCAACCGCACCGCGGCACGCCAGTAAGAGCAGGTGGCGGCGGCCGTTGGGGGCCGCACAATTGACTCGCCTGGGCCACATCTGCCCCCCATAGTTTGGGGACCCCTGGTGTAATTTCTAGAAACTTGAATTCACTTCAGGTAAATGTGACTTGGAAGAAAATAAATAATCAAGATTGGCATTTACAGGAGGGTATATAACTGGTTTTGAGGGAAACAGGCATACACATTAATTACTCACAAAAGAAGAAAGAACATTAAGGATAGGGTAGTTTATAGCATTATGTGTTTCAAATTATGAGGTGTATGAATTCTGCCAGGGATGACAACTCCGCTGGGATTATTCCCCTGTGGGAATTGTGTTTATTGCAAATAAACACTTAGGAAAATGGGTCTCCCTCCCATAATCCAGTAGACAACAGAAATGCTTTTTCACTTACTAATATGAATATAATTTAAGCCATTAAGTGTTCCTATCCATAATAGTGATACATACACAAATTGGGAAGGAGAACAGTAATATCTAGAAAAGTGGAAATGAGGAACTATTGATCAGACATTTCTTACACTACAGATGCAAATTCCCTTTTTTAAAAAAAGTTTTTAGGTCCCAGTGTTTGTAAAGGTTAAATGAGAGCTTAGAGTTTTTAATCTATTGGGAAAGACATCATAGAAGGCATTTAAGCTGCCGAGCCTGCCTACCCTTTTATAGACTGTAGAAAGGTAGCTTTAGTTTAGAGCATTCAATCTGACTTCATATCTTAGGAAGTATATTTAATAGCAAGCTTCCTTCAAGACTTGGATAGTGCTTGGAAGGGTAAAATAATGGTTTGTGGTCAGAATGAGATTTTTTTTTTGAGAGAGAGAGAGAGAGAGAGAGAGAGAGAGAGAGAGAGAAGGAGGGAGGGCACTCTGTAAATATGTAAATATTGCCCCTTCTCCTGGGATAAGTCCTCAAAGCCCAGACTTCTCCCCACTTAATCCAGAGGACAGAGGACCTGGGTTTTCCACATTCATTATAAAGAATCAGGAAGCCACTGGTGGACAAAGGTGGGGGTGTGGTCCGCCCCGGGTGCCACCCAGGGGGAGTGACGTTGCGGCTGCCCCCCACCCCCAGGACGCTCAGTGCTCGCTGTGCATCCCTGGGACATTCGGCGCTCGCTGCACATGTGCCAGGATGCGCACCACTTGCTGCGCATCCCTGGGGCTTGCAACGCCCTCCCCGTGGGCAGCATACCATCACCCCCAGGACGCGCACCAGCCATGCCCCCGGATGTACACCACTCCCTGGTGCCAGAACAGGTAGCTTTGCCACTGTCAGGACGTCCAAAAAAAAAATTGACTCCTAGTTACCTTAATTCCTAAAGACCAAGTAGTATTGCTTCATATCAGGGTTGGGAGATTTCAGGCCAGAGGCTGAAATGTGGCCCTCTGTACCTCCCTATCTGACCATTGAAAGCTGACCATCATTCCCAAAATATAGTATTGATTTTTCTTGAATCTTCCCATCATGTCTCTTGCCACTGTCTCTTGTCACACCCATTGAGAAGCCAAGTCAAGTCTGGGTCTTTAATCACTGTAATACAATATTCAGAATTTTTAGAAATCACATAGAACACATCACCCCCAAACTTGCTTATGGCCTGACACTTCCACCATAAGTGACTCCTTTGCATGGTTTGAAATACCGCCATATGATCTGCATTCATTTCAAGCCATTTAGCATTGGAAATGCATACCTAGATTCAAGTCCATTTAGATAGCTGCAAACGGGAACCAAGAACTTCTATTTACATCTGAACTTTTTTCTTTTTAATCCAGCCATTGAGGTGATAAATCCTTCCAGCACCTTGACTGCACTCCTGCCCATCACTGGTACCTTTTGTGTGTGTGGCGAAGTACAAGTAGAATTTTGCTGCTTACAGACAGAAGGTGGGGGATTATAAGGTTCATTGAGGACGCAGCAAAAGGGAGCTTTTCCATTTCCTTTAGAAATCACGACGTGAAAATTCTTTCACCTGGGTTTCATACCGAGAAGCACAATCCACTGATCTTTCATGCCTCTCATTTGCCAATTGAAAAGCATCATGAGACTCACACACTTGAGTTGCCAAGGTGGATTGTGTGTTCTAGCAAGGCTTTACCTAGCCGTATGCCATTAGATCTAAGAATCTAGTCCAGGGATGGGGAACCTCAGGTTGAGGAGTCAAATATGGCCATATAGGCCTCCCTAAATGGCCCTCAGAACCCTCCCGCACCCCTCCCTAGCTATACTTCACACTCTGACTGCTTTTGTCTGCCTGGAATGTATCCTTGAACTTTGAAAATGCCTCTTGGATGCCTGTATGGCAGACAAATAGTGGTGTGTGTGTGACTGGGCGTGCACACAAAGGTTAAATTTACAATCTTTGCTCTGCCAGCTTTTGCATTTGGCCCTGCCTACCACCGGCATGTGGCCGCCAGAAGGTTGCCTAGGAGAGAAATGTGGTCCTTGGGCTGAACATGGCTCGCCAACCTTGACCAAACCCGTGGTCCTGCAGTTGCATGTAGTCTGTGTGCCTGGGATGAAATCAAAAATTTGACCCAGTGTAATCCACATTTTTAATCAGTGGTGGTGGTGCAGAGGCAATTAACCATCTGAAGATGGGAGAATCATTAGGGATGCAGGGATGCTGAGCTCGTGTATACAAACACTTTAACCAATGAGGTTTATGTTATGCCTTCATTCGTACTTTGCTCTGTCTATATTCTGCTCCACTGACAGCAATAAATTGATGATGAATTCCAGGAGCCAAAACTGATCACAGCTGTGCATATTTCAGGATGGACAGAGCCCTTTTCTTGCCGCTGGTGCTAGTTTTGCAAGGGCTCATTCATAAGTCAGTTCTGTCCTCTCACCGTGTTAATCTGCATTAAAATAAAATAAAAATCTGTGTGAAAATGTGTATTCGAAGTCTTATTGAAATATGTACTTTATCACATGTTTTCTCACAAGGTACATTTTGGAATGCTTATGTTACCGCAGTGTACACCTTTCTAAAGATATATTGGATGCTAAATTATTCATTTAATAACAAATGTTTGAACCGATAGTGGTATCACCCATTTCAGAGCAGTGTGGAATCTGAAAAAGTATGTTCTCATCAGCACATCTGTCTGGAAGCTGGAGACTGGGTCAGTTTGCATTGGAATTCACTGAATTGAATTCCTCAGACATCCTTAGTTTTAGAAATATTTCTCCCCCCCCCAAACCCCTCTCAAAACCTACTTGAATTTGCTTTCACAGGAGATAATTATTTTATTGACAATATTGTATAAGAGGCAACCAGGTTTTGCAGAATTTATTTCAATATCTACTTGCAAATCTTGCTTTTAGATAATATGTTATTAATGCCATTATAGCCAAATCCCAAACTTTATTAAGCCATTTCCCCACATGAAGGGAGTAGTGTAACATTCCAGTTTTGAGCCATCAACATTCCAGCAGATGTGACTAGGTAGGATGTAAGTTCCTTGTGCTTTTTCTTTATGATAGGTGAATAACTGAGGAACCCCTTGCCTCAAGAATTTTCAATAGTTGTTACCAAAAGTGACTTTATGTCCTCGCTTTCAAATTCTCTGGGTGAGCAGAAGTCTCCAGATTTGGGCCAACATTTTTCTTTGGTAGCATTCAGTAGCTGCTCTAATTTTAAACATCATTCCACATTGGGCCTAGTAAGTAAGAACATGAGGTATTCACAAAAAACAAGCAAATCAGGTCTTCACTGAAACCAGTTTGAAGGAACACTGAAGTAAGCCCCTTTGTTGTTGTTGTTTAGTCGTTTAGTTGTGTCCTACTCTTTGTGACCCCATGGACCAGAGCACGCCAGGCACTCCTGTCTTGCACTGCCTCCCGCAGTTTGGTCAAACTCATGTTGGTAGCTTCGAGAACACTGTCCAACCATCTCGTCCTCTGCCGTCCCCTTCTCCTTGTGCCCTCCATCTTTCCCAACATCAGGGTCTTTTCCAGGGAGTCTTCTCTTCTCATGAGGTGGCGAAAGTATTGGAGCCTCTGCTTCAGGATCTGCCCTTCCAGTGAGCACTCGGGGCTGATTTCCTTCAGAATGGATAGGTTTGATCTTCTTGCAGTCCATAGGACTCTCAAGAGTCTCCTCCAGCACCATAATTCAAAAGCATCAATTCTTCGGCGATCAGCCTTCTTTATGGTCTAGCTCTCACTTCCATACATCACTACTGGGAAAACCATAGCTTTAACTATACTAAGCCCCTTTACCACTTGTTAAACCCCTCTACCACTTGTTAACTGGAATTTCCCACAAATCTCGTCCCCTCCCCTGGGGTGTACCTGCTTAGCCAATTTTGTCCCATCTTGCCCAACTTTTCAAAGAGACATATTGGGTTTAAGTTAGTTGGAATAGACTCACTGGAATTAGAGGACATGACTAATGTAGGTTCATTAATTTTAGTGGTTCTGCTTAGAGTAGAACTTCCTTGGAGACAAACTTTTACACTGGTCCTTGCTTAATTTCATTTTAAACAATGGGGTGTATGGAATACCCTAATTATACTAGTGCAATGTGTAAATGCCTGCACATCCCCATGCCCTCCCCCAAACTGCTCCAGAGGATTGGGGAAAACCCTGGAATAGATTTAGAGGGTGTGTATGGGGAGGAGAGTGGTGAGAAGTTCCATTGTTCTGGCAAAAATACTTGTGCTAACAGACAGAGATTGAGTAGAGTTGCTGCTTTCGAGCCTGTTCCCTAAAGGGCTTTGTGATCCCTCCTAATGTGTTTATGCAAACCAGGGAAATTAGGGTTGTGAGAGAAAACGGGGGTGTTTGTCCTACACAGCTGCAAAATAGGAGAGGGTGGGCAATGCAAAGCAATCAATTTTCCTCCATGATAGATCCATAAATCTCAGCCTTCTGTCAATGCAGCTAATGATTTGTGACATTATGGATTAAAAAAAAAGGGGGGGGAGAAAAGAATCCAAAGTCTTGTTACAATTTATGTCATTAAAAACAACGCCAACAAAGTCATAAAATCAAGGGCAAAAAGAGCAGGCAGATCAACGCAAAATGAGGCAGACTGACACCAGTGCAAGCTAACTGGCAGATTAGAGGAGGGGGCTGACAAACACTCAATAGGGATACAATTCTTCATGTCTGGAGGAAACCTGTCCCTAGATATCAGAGATACAAGATGAGCAGTTTCAGAAGGCAACTGTTAACAGTTCATCCTTTCCACAAATGTCCACTCAGAGGTAATTCCTGCAGGGGGTCTGTGTCTGTTCCTGGAGCAAAACACCAAGATGTGCACCCCTGTATTCTACATCCCCTAGCAGCATCCATACACACGGGTTTCTCTGTGACTCAGCCAGCCATAGGGAACCTTCTGTCTCTCATTTGATATTCCCAGCCCAATGGCCAACTTTGTAGCAGCTATTTGAATAGTCTTCAGAAGTCAACGTCATATTTTTCCCCCCTAAAAAAAGGAGTTACTGATTTAGGATGATGAGAACTTTGGGTGGCATAAATCAGTTCCAAGCTAGCTCTAACAGGAGGGATGTGTGCATGCGTTTGTGTGTATTCTGCTTCAAAGCTGAGACTTTCTAGGAGTGCATCAGCAAGGAATGAATGTTTTATAGTCAAGTTGGCTTTGGTAATGGCAAGACTGAGCACCTTTTTAAGGAGCCTGGGGAGGTCCTTTGATTCACTGTCCTGAAAGCCTGCCTGCGTGTTGCACCCTTTCCCCCGGAGAGCCAAGGATGAGCTTGGTGCTTGTCATCCATCGCAAAAAGATTGGCAGGGAGGAGACAGAGAGTGGCTCCTCCATTATTGATAACTACCGGCTTCCTTATGCATCTGAAATCAGAGTGCTACTTAAATTAAGCCTTCCTTTGCCTTCTCCCCATCTTGTTTGTCAAAATGACGACAAACGAAGTGGTGGGATGAATGCTGCAGTTAGCAGTTTTCAATAGGGAATGTGCTGATGGCTCTGCTTTGATGGAGAGAGGAGCTCTTTGTGTATATACCACACATAAATCGAGAACGCATGCTGAGTGTGGATCCCTATGCATTACTATTATTATTGTTGTTGTTATTTACATTTTTATCCCACTGTTCTTCCAAGCAGCTCGAGGTGACTTACATAGTTTTCCTCCTCCTCACTTTATCCTCAAAACAACCCTTAGACTGAGGCTAAGTGCCTGGCCCAAGGTCACCCTGTAAGCTTCATCGCTGAGTGGGCATTTGAACTCTGGCATCCCAGGTCCTAGTCCGACACTCTAACCGCCATGCCACGTTGGTGTAGCCAAAACAGCACCATCCACACAGGAAGTTGCCTTATACTGAGTCAGTCCCTTGATCCAGCTAAGTCAGCATTGTCTACACTGACTGACAGCTCTCCTTGGTTTCAGGTGGGATTGGCCCTAAGATCATCTGCATGGAAAACAGATGCTCTACCACTGAACTATGGTCCTTCCCCATAAGAGGGAGGTATCATAGGGAAAACCCCAAGTTATGCAGAACTGCATAAACAACATGACTAGCAGACCACAGGCTGCATGCTAGTTCAATATTACAGAATACAGGCAGTGTTCTCTCCCAGCCTTAGCTACCTGGAGATGCTGGGGATTGAACCAGGGACCTTCTGTGTGCAAAACAGAAGCACTACCACTGAGCTATGGCCCTAGAAGGGGTTGGGACTTAGCACACTGCCCACTACATTGCATTGCCTTCTGTTGCCTGCATTTTAGAGTGAACAGCAAGCACATCACAAGAAAGTGGGGTGTGCTGCAGATCCAGATTAACAGGAAGTCAGCCTTTTTACAGGACCATCTAGACAGCATCCTGACAATACTAAGTGCTTGTGTACATGGAGGAGGTTACCCTTGTTCCCTTTGTCGGAAGACCTAATTGATCAGACAGTCTCAGGTGCCCTTTAATGAGCTGCATGGAAATCCATTTTTGCTTGGCGTCTGGGTCCATCTCCTGAATTAAACAGCTGTGACCTGGAGACCCATTGCTCCTACTTGGAAATGCTTCCCCACCCCCACCTTGCTTCCTCTCCTTTCCACCCACCTTGATAATTACCTACCATTGAATATATTTGTGGGCATCCTGCCAGCCACTTAGGGTCCACAGAAGGTGACTTCAGGAAACATCTCTGAGAAGAACAGCTTGGCAAGTGATGGACAGGCAAAACCCTGGTGCAGTAAATGCAAAGTGAAAAGAGTGAAGCTAAAATAAGCTTGGTGGGGATGGGGAAGCAGTGAAAGTTTCGTTTTCAGAGCCTGCAGCCTGTCTTTGGGCTGATTGGCTAGGCTCTGGTGTTCTTAGGTTTGCAGCAGTGGGGCCGCCTAATCCATGAGTGGGCAACCTCAGGACCAGTGGCTGAGTGCAGCCCTTCAGATAGCTTTGTATGGCTCCCAGGACTATAACTCAGCTACATCCCACACTGGCCTTCCTTTGCACCCCAGGTTTTTTTTTTTTTGCCTGGCCTGGTTGGAATGAGACCTTGAACTCTGACAGTGCCTCTTGCTTCCCTGAATGGAGGATAGAGAAGGGTTTGTGCACAAACCAACCTGTTGTACAAAGGCAGAATTAGTCACTGCTGTTCTGCTCACTTTTGCTTCCAGCCTCACCCAGAACATGCATGTGGGCCTTGGAAATTTGCCCAGAAGGAAGAGAGAACCTTGGGAGGAAAGTGGTCTCCCTTGGGTGGTTTAAGAGAAGGCTCATAGCTCAGTGACAGAGCAGAGCATTGCATGCAGGAGGGCCCATTTAGGGCAGGAAAAGATGCTTGCCTCCATGTGGGAGTCTAATGTGGATTGGTTTTGTGGAGCATCATTCTCCTTCCTCTTGAGAAGACTATCAATGCCTTTTGAATGGCTGGAATGCAGCCTTCAACTCTGGCCATGCCTCTTGCTTGCAGGGAGAGAGGATACAGAGGGATGTGGGAGCATGTGTAGAAAATAGCCTACTACTGCCAAAAGGTAGAATTCACAGCCATTGCTTTGCCAACTTTTGCTCTGGCTCTGCCCACCACTGGACCCTGGGAAGTTGCCTGGAATGGAAGTGATCAGACTGTATCAGAGCCTTACACCTTATCCACCTTATCCTTTATCCATCTACCAGATCACTGAGTTTCTCCTGGAAGTTCCAAAGATCTCAGAAGCCCCCTCCGCAGTAACCCAGAGCAGGGCTTTTACCATGACTGCCTCTGTTCTGTGATCCAATCCTGTGATCCAATCCTGCTTACGAATTTCCCAGAAGAGGCATCTGGTTGGCCACTGTGAGAACAGTGTGGTGGACAAGATGAGCTGTTGGCTTGATCCAAAAGACTCTTCTTATGTTCTCACAGTATGTTAGTTATCTTGTGTGTAAACCACCTTGAGATGGTGGTTTAGAAGACAATTCATAAATCAACAATAGTAACAGCAGCAGCAGTAATGAGAAAATGGAGAAAGGACCTGATTGGTGTCTGCCTCTCACCACCCTCTTGTGCCCCTAAGAGTCGAGCACATGCCCAGAGCAAAACTGCAGCATGAGAAAGGATATCTGTTTCCATCAACCATTTCCTCATGGGCAAAGGCCATCGGAGGCAAAAAGCAAAAGTATGAAATGCTGAGCTGCAAATAACTCCCCCACCCGTATACTAAACAGGTTCTAAGTGACAAGAGTCAGCCAATTCCCAATTTATTTTGGAAAGGCATCAAGAAAGGGGAGCGCATCTCGGTTGGTGCAAAAGGCAGGGTTTTAGATATTAAATGTGATTTTGCCTCCAATAAGACCTTTTTATCTTCTCCCTGTCTCTCTCCCTCATATGACAACTGAGGGTAAAGAAGAAAGCAGGAGGCTGTCAGAGCTCTGTTTATTTAACCACAGCGCAAAACCCTGCATGGTGCTTTCTTATCCTGCCACCAGCTGTGGCTGACTTGCAGCTGACAGAGGGCATGGCAGCGAGACAGAGCGCTGCTGGCGACGTTGTCATTTCCGCTAAGAATCTTCAAGCTCGTTTCCTCTAATCTCTGCCTTTCTCTGAAAAGTGTGACTGAGCCCATTTAATGAATTCTTTTATGGGATCATAATGTGTGAGACACGCACTCCTGTGACATGATGGTGAGGCGCGTTGCTTCATTTCCACACAAGGGTGGGAAAATTGTGGTCTTGGCTTCAGAGTTTCGGTTTCTTCAAAGATGACAGTTTGGATATATCTACAGTACCTCGGGATAGGGCAAACTTTCTGGTGCCGACTGGCACATTTGCAAATCGAAGAGATTGAGTGGGTAACTTACCCTACGGGACGCAGGTGGCGCTGTGGGTTAAACCACAGAGCCTAGGGCTTGCCGATCAGAAGGTCGGCGGTTCGAATCCCCGCAATGGGGTGAGCTCCTGTTGTTCGGTCCCTGCTCCTGCCAACCTAGCAGTTTGAAAGCATGTCAAAGTGGAAGTAGATAAATAGGTACTGCTCCGGCGGGAATGTAAACGGCGTTTCCGTGCACTGCTCTGGTTCGCCAGAAGTGGCTTAGTCATGCTGGCCACATGACCCAGAAGCTGTCTGCAGACAAACGCCGGCACCGTTGGCCAGTAAAGCGATATGAGCGCCGCAACCCCAGAGTCATTTGCAACTGGATTGAATGGTCAGGGGTCCCTTTACCTTTACCTTACCCTGCAGGGGGAAATATTTGGTTCAGTTCACATTGAAAGACAAATCTACCTAATTTCCAATTCCAGGACCAATATGTGAACCGAAACACAGCTATCCTTTTAAATTTGCAGTTCGATGAATTTCGCAATGCAATTCTCCAGCCTGGAAATGGCTGCAAAAATGCATGCATTCATGAGAATAACATACAAAAATACATTCTTTTAGGCACAATTGTGTACAAAAATGTGTATGCTAGGAGAAATTTACACTGAAATGCTGAAGAATTTTCATGACTTTTTTTAAAAAAAAACATGAACTGATGTGGAAATATAAAAAGCTGAACTTATGATAGGAAAAATAACAAACCAAGAGAAATGAACAGATTTCCCGTCCCCATGGGCAGCACAACGTCGCCGCAATCAAGTACACACACTGTAGTCCATATTACCGTATTTGCTACAGTGAGATGCTTCTTTCAAGCCTAATTTTGGCAGCAGGAGGTGGGAAAGTAGATCCATAGCTGCCAAGTTTTCGCTTTTCTCGCGAGGAAGCCTATTCAGCATAAGGGAAAATCCCTGTAAAAAAGGGATAACTTGGCAGCTATGAGTAGATCCCATGGGTATCAGAGAAGGCCTCTTCAGGTGCAGATGCACCCATGGGTGCCAGTGGCACCCCCTGACCTATCATCACCTTTTTTCCAGGCAAGGGAGGAGGAAGAAGCAGAAGGACATAACAGTGGCTCTGCTAGGACAGTCTCCTGTCCTGCAACTTAGCTGATAATTCAGTCAGGGATATGGTGCCAGGCAGGAAGAATATGTGACCGAAAACACAGCTGTCCTTTGAAATTCTCACTTCTCTGAATTTTGCAATACAAGTCTCTCCAACCAAAAAGGAAAAGGAAACTGCTAGGGGGAAAGTACTTCTTAGGGGAAAGTGCACACAAAATCACTTATATTCATGGAACTACTGAGTAAGAATACTACATATGAGGGGAAACTGTTGCATAACTTAATAATTTTGGGCACGTTAGGTGAAACAGACCAAAAAATATGCATGAATTTTTCATGAGTGCTCTAAAAATAAATAAATTGCAAAGCAATGTGGAAATTGGAAGAACTGAGCAGATGATTAGAAAGAATAAGAACAGAATTATTTGGAAAATAATGAAATTGGAGAGAAACTGGAATTGCCCACCACTGTCACCAAATTGTCCTCAATGGCAATAAGACAATCTTTTTTTTAAAAAAAGAAAAAGCACACTACTTCTGTCCTAATTCTTATGCCTGTTCCCTGAGAAGACAAAGGTTAACCCCTGGCCACTGAACCAAGGTGGGTGTCATTGCCTTTACAATCAGGCGTGACTGAAGAACTCCCATGCCATCAAACCCCAGAATGAGAGGACCTATCCAGTAGTGGGGATGGATTTGCTATCCATGAGCTGGGAACAGAGACATGAATGGAGCTCAAAGGCTGAGTGTCTTTAAAAAAAACAAAAGAATGGAAGGCTTAGCAACCTCTTCAAGGTCTGGTGGTGAGAGTCAGTGTCATGAACTCACACCACTGTTTCCACTTCAAGAAGTCAGTGGAAACTTATGTAGCAATGAAGCAACACTGCTATACTGATCTTGGCTGTCCCAGTACTTGCCCCTGGCAGCTCATGTCTCTTCCCTTTAGTTACATGCTAACAAATACTTAACACCTGACAGAAAGCTGCATACTTTTGCAAAGAATCCCAGCAGCCAGTGTTTGGGTTGCAGCATTTCGGACTTTCTAGTTGAGAGAAAAGACGAGCAAGAGGTGACATGATAGAAAATTATGCATTGCATAGTGGATAGAGTGGATAGAGTAGCAGGCATTCCCAACATGGATAGCACTTCAACAAGTTGACTGGAGTGAGGTAGGGGGGCTGAAAGGATTGTTGGGTCCATGAAGAGGCTCAATAAAGACGCCAGAGAACACCACCACCTCTGTTGCCCTCTATGTTGCTATCAAATCTCACCACCTCACTGTTATCACCAGGCCAGAACCAGAACAAGGCAAGGCCTGTCCACTGAAGGAGGACCACACAACAACAACAACAACAACAACAACAACAACAACAACAACAACAACAACAACAATTTATTATTTATACCCCGCCCATCTGACTGGGTTTCCCCAGCCACTCTGGGCGGTTTCCAACAGAAAAATGAAATAAAACAATCCATTAAACATTAAAAGCCTCCCTAAACAGGGCTGCCTTCAGGTGTCTTCTAAAAACCTGGTAGCTGTTTTTCTCTTTGACATCTGATGGGAGGGTGTTCCACAGGGCGGGCGCCACCACCAAGAAGGCCCTCTACCTGGTTCCCTGCAACGTGTCTTCTCACAACGAGGGAACTGCCAGAAGGCCCTCAGCACTGGACCTCAGTGTCCAGGCAGAACGATGGGGGTGGAGATGCTCCTTCAGGTATACTGGACCGAGGCCATTTAGGGCTTTAAAGGTCAGCACCAACATTTTGAACTGTGCTCGGAAACGTACTGGGAGCCAATGTAGATCTTTCAAGACCAGTGTTATGTGGTCTCGGCGGCCGCTCCCAGTCACCAGTCTAGTTGCCGCAGTCTGGATTAGTTGTAGTTTCCGGGTCACCTTCAAAGGTAGCCCCACGTAGAGCGCATTGCAGTAGTCCAAGCGGGAGATAACTAGAGCATGCACCACTCTGGTGAGACAGTCCGCGGGCAGGTAGGGTCTCAGCCTGCATACCAGATGGAGCTGATAAACAGCTGCCCTTGACACAGAATTGACCTGCGCCTCCATGGACAGCTGGGCCCATCATGCACCAGACAAAAACACCAATATTTCTGACCTGAAATACTTGATACCCATATCATCTGCAGAGTCAAGAAACCTGATGAAACCTGAGAGGTCACTCCACCCTCAACTCTCAACCCTCCACAATCACCCCTGGGAAGCCATGATTAGAGGCAGTGACAAGTCCAAGCTGAAGCCCAGACCAGAAGGTGTAGTGGACATCTGGCAAGTGAGATCTTCTGTCTTTGAAAAAGGAAAGCAAGGTTGAAAGCTTATACTGAATCAGGGTCCAATTGATACTAGTGGAAGGGGTGACCAAACAGGATCAATTGTGATGTGCTCTGCTTGCTGGAAGGTTGTTGCTGATGCAGCACACCACCCATTCTCAGCTCCTAATTCCATGTGGCTCCTCAGCTGGACAATTCTCCTGCTGCAAGCAGTTGGGTTGCTATGATCCTGCTCCACAGCCCTGCTTGACAGCTCTCCAACCTTTCCGATAGGACAAGAAATCCAAGCAACACAGCAATGATGATGGGGGCAGGGGCTTAGACTTGGCTGTGTGGGGTTCCATTCTTGGCAGTAGAAGAGAAGAGGACTACTGCTTTTCCTTCCTGCTGCATTTCCATCTGGGAACCTCCTAACACAGCTTAATTAGACTGCATCCCAGCACCTGTCTGTGTCATAGGCAAAGCAGACACAAATTAATGGAGTCAGCAGTTGCTTTAAAATAAAGCAAAAAAGCTCTCCAACAACTTCCACGCGACCAGCAAGAATCTCCAATTACACCTGCCATCAGCTCATGTCAATGGGATGGGGGAGGGAAAGCGCTTTAATTATTGACCCTGCTGTGCAGGAGGAAGCGTATTCATTTGCAGCACATGATCGGTGTGGAATGCTGGCGGTAACCTCAGGAAGTTGCTATTATTATTAGTCTATTATTAGAGAAGGAGAGAGCATTGTTAGATGACAAAAACTGTTTGGGATGCTGATACAGACCAAAAAGGTGGCAGGCAATATGGGTGGGTGAGGAGGAAGATAGCATGTCTCTTCTTTAAAAATATTACACACCTTTTAAAAAAAAATTTAAAAAGCTAGTTTCTATACAGCTATTTAAATAAAAACATAAACAGTCACGAAGACCTGGGCTGGCGCAGGTGGCTCAGGGTGGCAGGCAATTTGGGAAATAGACAGAAGTGACCAAAAGGGCAAAATCCCTTGGGTGGCATCCCTTCCAAGCCCCCTTGAAAGGGCTGTGGAGCCATCCTAGCTTATTGCTTTCAAATGTATCTGCTCTCCCTTTCAGTGCCAGTGATTCTCCCTGGGCAGTTTGCAAGAATAAAAATAAGAATTGCAAAATCAACAAAGCAACGTGTCTGTTGTTGAAAAAGCATTTTCCAAGCAACAGCCAGGGCTTTTAATCAGCATGTTATTACAAAAACACTGTACAGTTTGCATGCTGTAAACTTTAATTAACTGAATCTAAAATATGACCCTCATTTCTCCTTCCTCATACTAAGACATGGCCATGGCAAAGCTTTGTTCAGTTGGGAGCAAAGTGAATTTCAGAATATGTGTGTGCGTGTTTAACAAATTGTAAAGGGCACACTATTAGCCAACCTGTGAAGCAGACCCTCTCTTCCAAAAAGGAGCACATGGGGCAGCATGCAGCTAACTCATTCCATCAGTGCAAGGATTTACACTGGTGAGATGGCACTCCCCTCCCCTCTTAACCCTTCCACACCATGTGCCCTCTCCAAATCTGCTCTGGAAAGTTGGAGGGGGTAAACAAAAACAGACTTCGGGGGGGGGCACACAGATGGAGGGGGAAAACACTCTTTTCTGTAGGCATAAATCCTTGTACTGGTGGCACGAGTTACTGCATGCTAGATTGG